>NC_135673.1:18983173-19668770 GCF_964188315.1 Podarcis muralis
AGTGTCTCCCTGAACTAAGAAAGACAAAAACTTTCTCTTTTTCGCCCTCCTCCAATTATGCACTATGTTTTGTTCAATTTTCTAAATAAAGTGCTATCAGGATTTATTTTCAATTTTATAGATATAGATATAGGTAAATGCGAATTAACAACAACAGTTTTCATTCATTTTCATATTATTTTGCTATAAATTAATGTAAAGGCATATTTCGGTTGAAGCTGTTCCTCAATTTTGGTGTGTGTGTGTGTGTGTGTGCGTGTGTATTCCTGTAGTTGATGCGACTGTGATAGTTAAAACAACAATAAACGTCAAATAGATTAATCATCATCATGAATTTATTCATTGCCCGCCCTTCACCCTAAGGTCCCAGGGCGGGTTGCAGCACTAAAACCCAGTATTTAAAAAAACATTTAAAACAACACACGACCCTAAATTTAAGGTGAGTCCTAAAATCCCGAACCCCTGTGTCAAAAGCAATGCATCTGAACCGCTCACGTCTTTCGCCAGAAAAAGTTCAAGGAAAGGAAGGGTCTAAAATAAATCAGGAGCGCGCACAAAAATACTCTCGGGGATATGACGAGTGCCGCGACTGAAAACGAAAACCAGCCTTGTGTTAAAAAAAGGGGGGCGGGGGAGGCACTTGAAACTCGTCATAACCCAAATTTCCAGAAAGGAAAACAAATAACAGAATAATAATAATAAAAAAACAGAATAAAATAAAAAAGAAACAAAACGCGAAGGAAAAGCAAGGAAAGTTCCAGGCAAAAACGAGGCAGGGCTGGATGTATTAAAACCACATTTTGAGCCTTGATTTGTTTCTGCACCCTGCCCGCGACTGGGCGCGCGCGAGGTGGGGGAGGGAATCCTTATCGTAAAATTTGGTAAAATTTATACACCGCTGTATTAATTAAAAACTCACCCACCAACAGCCACATCCTCAAAGCAGTTTACACAAACCATAAAATTACCAGTGAGGAAAAATCAACAGCAATAATTTAGCTTTCCTATTTTTGGCGGTGATTTTGATGGGACTTGATTCGTTTTTTTGATGGGACTTGATGGCGGTGGTGGAGGAGGAAGGCGACGTGTGTGAGTTCAGACCAATGGGAGGGCGGAGGAAGACCCCCCTAGGAAAATCGACAAATACTTAAAAAAAGGGGTGGGGTAAATGGGGGCGGCGGAGGAAGCCACAGCAAAAGTGAGCAATGCAACAGGTTCCCCGTCTGCCAAGGCCATGATCCTGCTACCTTGCTTCTGAGCCAACGTGCCTTAGGATCGGGTTGCGCCTTAAGCGATCCATTTCTCTCTATCTCCCCACCTCCCAGTTCCTGGGGATGCCAGTGGGCGGCTCGCTTCCCAGTGGAAGTAAAAGGGGAGGACAGGAGAGACATTGCGCTCCCCCACCCCGGAAAAGGCTCACCGGCATCCATCCGCAAGGCGCTGTGCGACCACTCAAGAACTGGGCGCGCAAGAGGCAGAAGTGAGGGGAGAGCGAGATGCCTAGATTAATCACTCAATTACTGAATTGAGCGAACTAATCTGCATGTCTCTAAAATCTCCAGGTTGTTTTCTTTTTAACACCTGTAAGGGATATATTCTATTATGTTTTTAATTTTTATTTATGTATTTATCACTGTATTTACCGGCCATAAGGCCTTTGGGGGATCATAGAATCGTTGAGTTTGAAGGGAAAGCCTTTGTTTCTGGCAACATTTGAGATCAGTGGCTGGGAGAACATTTTAAACTTCTTTTAGAATGCTTTAAAAATGGATTGGGTTTTTTTTTTATAAATAAAATCATTCATGTATTAAAATCAGCATTGCAGAATTGGAAGGGACCATGAGGACCATCTAGTCCAGCCCCCTGCACTGCAGGAATCACAGCTAAAGGATCATAGCATTCTAGAAGGGGGCCAGTGGCAGACTTTGGGCTCTCAAATTTCAGCAGCACCCTGTGCAACGCAGAAAAAAACTCAGCGCCCCCACCTCTCACGCTCCGTCCTACACCAAGGGGATCCGAAAAGCCATCTAGTTAAGCCCACTGCAATGTGGTGCCAAAAACTGGACTCCAGGTGAGGTCTGAGCAGGGCAGAATGGAGCAGTACTATTCCTTCCCTTGCTCTGGCCTAAAATCTCATTAGCCCTTTTTGCTGCTGCATCAAACCCGTTGCAAGGTTGCAAACACCTGGCTTGACAGGTGTCTCTGTGTCTTTCTCCCCGACAGAGGTCCCGCTATGCGCAGGGTGCAACCAGCACATTGTGGACCGCTTCATCCTGAAGGTGCTGGACCGGCACTGGCACAGCAAGTGCCTGAAGTGCAGTGATTGTCAAGTCCAGCTAGCGGAGAAGTGCTTCAGTCGCGGGGAGAGCGTCTACTGCAAGGAGGACTTCTTTAAGTGAGTCCTGGGGGTGGAGGAGGAGGGGGATCAAATGGGCCACAAGGGAGTGTGTTTCCTAAGGGGAGATCCCTGTTGGGATCCACCCCCTGTGCAACAAAATAAGGTCACAGAATCAAAGAATCACAGAAGGGGAAGGAATCCTCCTAAGGCCATCTGGTTCAAGTCCCTACAATGTAGGAATCACAACTAAATAATTGCAAGCCTTGCCTGGAGGTAGGACTCAGGCCAATTGATATCCTGCAAAAGCCAAAGAAAGAGTTGTCCATTGGAGGCATAAGAACACCAGCAGAGCCATGCAGGATCAGGCCAGTGGCCTGTCTAGTCCAGCCACCAGTCCTCATTGTGGCCAGGTTTATGATGACAGTGGTACCTCCATGCCCAGGGGCAGTCTACTCCTGAACATCAGGTGGTGGGGAACTGGAGAGTTGCTGTTGTGCTTGGATCCTGCTTGTGGGCTTGTTGGTCACTGTGAGGACAGGATGCTGTATGACATAGACTCCCTTTAGCCCAATCCAGCAGCCAGGCTCTTGTTATGTTCTAATGGAACCTCCAGGTCCAGAGGCAGTCTATCTCAGTTCCTAGGTTCTGGGGGCATTTGGCCGCTGTGAGAACAGGATGCTGGACTAGATGGGCCCCCTTTGGCCTGATCCACCTGCAACAACCAGGTTTTGCTTGGGCATGGACAGAATTCCCCTCCCATCATGAAGAAAGACAGCCAGCTCCCTGTACCACTTGCACTATGGACTTTCAGGGGGATGAGTGCGCATGACTCCAGATTTCACTCTGTGTCCATTTTTTGGGAAGGTGTCCCAGCATGCTCTTGGGCCCCTTCAACAGCAGAATTGTACAATAAATTCCCCATTTGTAAGTTCTCAAATCTTTCACTGTAGTAGCACCTACACTTTGGAACTCCCTCTCTATTGATATCAGGCAGGCACCTTCTTCAGAGTACTCTTTTTGGCACCAGCTAAAAACATTTTTTTGTTTAGACAAACCTCTCCAGACATTGAGAAAGTTGGTGTGAGTTTTAATTTAGTCTATTATTATTTTAACTATTCAAAAGTCTTAAATTGTTATTAATTCTTCTTATTGGTAACTTTATTGTTTCATCTTTTTGGAAACAGCTGTGAGGTTTTTTTTTTAGTATCAAGCAATGTATAAATTTTATGAGATAAAATTTGTCCCTGCTGATTTATTTCAAGAGACTTTGCTGCAGTTGTTTAATTAAAGATGAGTTTTAATTTGTCTTTAGTCTATTGGTTATTTTAACTTTTTGAATTTCTTACATTATTGTCAATTTTTCTTAGTGATCATTTTAATGCTTTATCTTTTTTGTAAAATGACTTTGAGATTTTTTTATTTTTTATTTTTACAATTGAGCAGCATACAATATCTTATGAAATAAGTAAATAATAAATAAGTACATCCAGGAGCTGTCAATTGACTATGGGATCATCTTCTTTGCATCATAGAACCATAGAACTGGAAGGGATCCCAAGGATTACCTAATTCAGTGCTTCCCAAATTTGGGCCTCCTGCTGCTTTTGAACTACAATTCCCATCATCCCTGAACACTGGTCCTGCTAGCTAGGGATGATGGGAGTTGTAGTCCAAAAACAGCTGGAGACCCAAGTTTGGGAAACGCTGATCTAGTCCAACCCCCCGCAAGGCAAATTATCCTGGACCACAACAGGAATGTAGTTTCTTCAGCAATGATAGGAAAATTTCAAGGAAGGAATCAGAACATATTAATTTACAGAATCATAGGATTGTAGAGTTGGAAGGGGTACCAAGAGTCATCTAGTCCAACCCTCTGCCATGCAAGAATCATAACTAAAGCTCTGTTCCTTTCAATGACCAAACAGGAGGTTTGGGACCAAATGTGCGGCCTGTCAACAGGGGATTCCTCCAACACAGGTTGTGCGGAGAGCCCAAGACTTTGTCTATCACCTCCACTGCTTCTCCTGTGTTGTCTGCAAGCGGCAGCTGGCCACAGGGGACGAATTCTACCTCATGGAGGACAGTCGCCTGGTTTGCAAAGCTGACTACGAGACAGCCAAGCAGAGAGGTGGGTCACACCCAGAAGGCTCCCTGTTATTTCATCTCCAATATTTATGGAGCATTTTCACCATAGATGGTCACAAAGTGGTGCTCACTTTGAGGGGGTTGCCTCCCCTAGTACGGAGTGTCTTGGCACACTCATTGTCACATGGATTTTTTATCTGCTTTGAAAGTTCACCAACCTCTCTTTACACCTGGGGTGGGTGAGGTATTTTCTGTTGAGGACCACATTCTATCAGGGGGAATCTGTCAGGGGGTATATGATGGAAATGGGCAGAGCCAGAGTCACTTGGTCAGTTTCCCTAAGAAAATTGGAAACAGATTTTGGAGGTGTTGATTCCTAAATTTTATTCCAATCCATTAGAATAATTTGTGTGCTGATATCTGATTCCCATATCGTTTGAAGGGGTTCCATAGATCCGTAAGTTACATTAAGCAATAAAGAGTACCATTTAACTCTTCCCCCCGCCTCTATCCATTGTGTTTAATAAATTTTCAGTTTTTGTCAAGGGCCTCAGAGCTTGTATTTTTACATACACTTTTATAATAAAACTATCTATTTGATTAAACTAAATCCAGCTTGTGTAAAAATTTGACAAAGTTTATTTTATTGGGTTAATGGAGGCTGGTTATTGGTATAAAAATCTCACTATGTGTGTACATATTCGGATTCCCAAATTATTTCTCCCTTGCTGGAAAAAAATCCAGGTGATGTGATATTGGGATTAATGAAGAAATAACAGATGCAAGTTTAGGTTGCCAGGTTTTCCAATAGTACAATATGAACAGTACAATTAGTAAATTGATTCCATAGAATTGAATCGTAGAATTGTAGATTTGGAAGGGATGCCAAAGGTCACTTTGTCGAGTCTCCTACTATGCAGGATTTGTTATAGAGTTCAGTCCCATTTATGTTGAATTGTTTATACCATTAGTTCAAAAGAGACCAGAGAAATGAAGCACTGACAAACTCTTTCCAGAGCTATGTGGATTGAATGGACATCTCAGATTTGGGAAAAAACAGACGTGTGAAATTAGAACAAGAAGGAAAAACAACATAACAAAGGACTTTAAAAAAGTTTGGGCAGGCTTTATTTCATTTTTAATATCTAAGGAATATGGCTTTCAACCGCCTGTTGGAAATTTATGGAAAAGCATGCATGTACACACACATGCGCATAAAAGTTACTAGACACTTTTTGTTCTGAGGAGGATAGGGAGACAAGGTTAGGGGTGGAAAAAAATGTTTGCTTGTATTATTTTGGATATATGAAAAAAACAACAATAAAGAATTCTTAAAAGAACCAAAAAAACAAAAACAAAACCCACAATCCAGAGAATTGGATGGGCTGGGGGTTGATTTAGGGTCATAGGTTTGTGGCTCCTGGAGCTTTGGGATCTTTGATGCCTTGTCTCTTGGGGACATTTGCAGAAGCAGAGTCCACAGCGAAGAGACCCCGCACGACAATCACAGCCAAGCAACTGGAGACCTTGAAAAATGCATACAACAATTCCCCCAAGCCGGCCCGGCATGTGAGGGAACAGCTTTCCTCCGAGACCGGCCTGGATATGAGGGTGGTCCAGGTGAGTGACCCTAACTGAGGGCGGGTGGGGCAAGGGAGGGAGCAGGCATTTTCCAGCAAGCATTTTAGCTAATGCTTGATTATATATATATATATATTTACTGATTCTGAATTGCATCTTTGCAAACTGCTTAGAGACCATTATAGTTAAGAGTATATAAACTGTTTAAATAAAGAGAAAGAGAGAGAAGAGTGTGTGCTGGGTTGGCAAAATAGTTGCTGGTATGTTACTAATATCGACTGTTACCCAACTGCGACAGCTGCAGGCATTCCTGAACTGGGAAAGCATTGCCATAGTAGTTCATGCACTGGTTACTTCGAGGTTGGATTACTGCACTGAGCCCTCTCTGGGGCTTCCCTCATGCTTGATCCATAGGCTGCAGCCACTGCAGAATGTTGAAGCACAATTGCTGGCTGGACTGGTGCCTTGTCAGCATATAACACCTGTGCTCAGAGATCTGCTATGATTGCTGATTTGCTGCTGAACCAAGTTCAAGTTGTTAGTGTTAGTATATATAAAACCTTAAGAACCTGCGACAAGTTTACCTATGAGATTGCCTTACCCATCACACACCCTCTTGACTGCTTCAATCAGCAGAATTGGCACTAATATAGGTGCCACATAATAATTATACCTTTGTAAGAATTTGGTCTTTTGGTGTGGTAACTTTGGAACTCCCTGCCTCTGGATATCAAGCAAGCAGGCGCCTTCACAGTACTCTTTTTGGCAGCTGCTAAAAACATTCTCATTTAGACAAAGGGGTCCAGATGCTTAGAAAGTTGTTGTAGATTTTAATCTACTTTTCTATGTTTTAGATTTTTCTTGATTTTATTGTTTTATCTTCTTGTAAACTGCTTTGGGTGCTGGTTTTTTTTTTTACTTTTGAGTAGTGTATAAATTTTATGAAACAAACAATTATTAATATAAATATTTGCTTTGCTTTGATATTTTTTGTTCTGCTTTTCCAACAATGGATGTTGAGCTCAAAGCACAATAATCACAATGGCATTAAGAACAACAAAAGATCGCAATCCTTATAACATGCAAGTAAAGCAAACACAGCAATAAATTCATCAAAGCAATTTGGCATTTAAATGTGCTGTTAAATATTGTCTATTTGTCCTATTACATGCATGTTTTGAATTGTTGTACTGTAATGCAAAAGCGATAAAATTATTTATCTGCTTGGATAATTAACCATTAATAAAAAATTAACTGCTTGGACACCTTCAGGTAACGAATGGCTAACTGGAGGTAGGAATACCAATAAATATTTATTTATTCAATGTCTTCCCTGCCCTTCACCACAAGGTTACAGCAATTTTAAAACACAGGGCTTTTTTCAACTAAGTTTTTCTCAGAGTAGACCTACTGGAATGAATGACCATGTCTAAGGTAGTTTCATTAATTCCAAAATATCTACTCTGAATAAAACTTAGTTGAATACCCCCCCCCCAAAAAAAAGTTTAAAACAAATTACGGCCACAAGGCCAGGGTAAAGTGGTGCATCTTCAATATATTATATTATTTGCTTATGCTATAAAATTTATACACCACCTGGTTGTTAAAAAAGACCCTTCAAGGCAGTTTACAAAAAGATAAAACAATAAAATCAAGTGACAATACTTGAAAATGTACAAAACTTTCTAAGCGTCTGTGTAGGCTTGTCTAAACATGAATGTTTGAGCAGGTACCAAAATATCCAGAGGCAGGAAGTTCCAAAGTGTAGTTGTTGCTACACTAAAGAATCAGGTTTATATGCTGGGATGATGATGATGATGATGATGATAATGATTATTATTATTGACATTTTTATACTGCCCTATACTCACATATATACCTATACCTGATGGAAACTATATATAATAGCATTTCTGTGGTGACAGAATCCCACAACTTCAGAGGTCAATATAAACTTGTATATTGTAAATGTGAGCTTGAACTTGTAGCAGATGCCCAACCCTCAGAAAAATAAAAATAGGTGAGAGATGGACATCTCTGGGGATGTTGCAGTGAGTCCATGTTGCAGTGAGAGGTGAATTGCAGCTCCAAGGATGGTAGTGGCTTTCTCAGGAGCACTTAAATGTTGCAGATTTAAGAGCTTCTCCTGGCTGCCTCCTCAGGTTTGGTTCCAGAATCGGAGAGCGAAAGAGAAGCGGCTCAAGAAAGACGCTGGGAGGCAGAGGTGGGGGCAATACTTCCGGAACATGAAGCGGTCAAGAGGGAACTCTAAATCCGACAAGGAGAGCATCCAGGAAGAGGGCCCGGACAGCGACGCTGAGGTCTCCTTCACAGGTACATAAAATTGTAGAATTGCATACCCTCCAACATTTCTCCAATGAAAATAGGGACGCTCTATTTCATATTAATAACAATGTTATTATTTATACTCCACTCATCTGACTGGATTGCCCCAGCCACTCAGGGCGGCTTCCAACATATATAAAAACATAATAAAACAATAAGCATTTTTTAAAAAACGACTTCCTATACAGGGCTGACTTCAGATGTCTTCTAGAGGTTGTATCTCCTTGGTTCAGGTGTTGCATAACTCCATACCCTCCAACATTTCTCCAAAGAAAATAGGACTCTAATCTGAATATGGGATGGCTTCTGTAAATCTGGGACTGGCCCTGGAAAATAGGGACACTTGGAGGGTAAGGAATTGGAAGGGATCCCAAGGGCCATCTAGCTCAACACACTGCAATGTGCAACATCTGGACATGCATTTGGAAGACAATTTGTTATGCTTGGTGATTGCTGTTGTTTTTTTAATTCAACAAAGTTTGTAAAAATAAAATAAAAATAAAGCTGTTCTCTCTTTCCCCCCTCTTCCAGATGAACCATCTATTTCTGAGATCAGCCACACCAACGGAGTCTATGGCAGCCTTGGGGAAAACTCTCCTGCCCTGGGGCGGCCGGCTGGGGGCAATGGAGGCTTCTCCCTGGAGCACAGCGGACTCCCGGTTCCAGACCAGTATCATGACCTCCGCCCTACCAGCCCTTTGCAGGCCCTGCCTGGCCACCAGCCCTTGATGTCCAGCCTGGTTTATCCTGATGGTGGCCTCAGCCTGGTGGGGCAGAGCGGACAGGGAGTGCCCCAGCCCATGAGGGTGCTGGCAGGGAATGGACCCAGCTCGGACCTCTCCACGGGGAGCAGCGGGGGCTACCCAGACTTCCCTGCGAGTCCTGCCTCATGGCTGGACGAAGTGGATCATGCCCAGTTTTGATGGAGCCCATCACATCTGGCAAGGGTGTGCGTGCTCCCTTGAGACTTTTAAAAAATGGAATGACAATGTTATCTCAACTGGCGTTGGGATTGGCCAGCAAAGATGATGGAGGAAATCCTCCTACAACATCCACTGCCCAAACCGCAGGACTAGCCCCATATTAGGGGCATGTGTGGAAAAATATATATATGGACCAAGATGCCTTTTGGGCCTGACTGACAGTCTGGAAGTGATTCCTGGGCTGGGCCACTTGCCATTGAACCACAGGGCCAGGCAACCCTACTGATGGCACCAAATGGTTAGGGGAAATGCCAGAAAGTTTCTGTATTTCCCCCAAGGATGGTTGCAGCTTCTGCACAGGGTGCTGTGCTGCTGAGCGCCTAACAGGCCTTGTGCTTTCCATAAGATATATGTGTGTCTGGGGAGGGATGTTAATTTTGTTTTTGTTTTTGTTTCTATTTTTTTAAAATAACACTGTTCTCCATACATCTCTCAGTGGAAGGACTGGCCTTTCTGCCATCCCAGGCCTATCAGAAGCTCTTGAAAAAATTACATAGCTTCAAAATTGCTTTCCACAGTGAAAAGAAAGGTGTGTGTGTGTGTGTGTGTGTGTGTGTGTGTGTGAATACTTCCAAGAGGTGAGATATTTTGAGGAAATACCCTTCTAAGAAGACTCTTAAAAGAATATGAGCGAGAGAGAGAGAGAGGGAGGGAGGGAGAATGGGTTTTTTCCTTTTTTTAAAAAAATGCATGCACCCAAGACATAGGTTTTCAAATGCCAATGATGCAATGTTCTTTCTTTTTTTTTCTTTTATGGCCAAGGTGGCCCTAATTTGTAGGCTACTAGCTGTATTATTTCCATCATGCTGTGAATAAGGTGTATTAATTACAGAACCGGTTCTCATTTTATCATAGGCTCATAGAGATCAGTGGTCTGTATGTGTCATTCATCTCCTGGAGTGGGAAATGGGGTTTGTGTGCTTTTTCAAGTTACTCCTTTTAAAAGTGGTTCTTCTGTGGAATGTCAGGGAGCCTGGCACAGTTGCCAGGAATGGCGGTGACACAAAGGGATCCCAAGGGTCACCTAGTCCAACCCTCTGCAATAACTGTGAGCCCTGGCCTTCTCTGCTCCACTCCCCCTCCATGTTTCCTAATTGGAGAGAAGGTGAAAGAAAACACCCCACCCCACGCATCTCCCCACACTTCTTTACTTTCTCTCCGAGCAGTGTAGGCAACTGGGTGGGAAGGTGGGTGCTGGAGGCCAATGGGGTGAGACCTCCATTGTCACAGGGTTCCTATTTCCCTGCAATTTTGGGACGTGGGTGGCACTGTGGTCTAAGCCACTGAGCCTCTTGGGCTTGCCGATCAGAAGGTCGGCGGTTCGAATCCCCACGACGGGGTGAACTCCTGTTGCTCTGCCCCAGCTCCTGCCAACCTAGCAGTTCGAAAGCACGCCAGTGCAAGTAGATAAATAGATACTGCTACAGCGGGAAAGTAAATGGCATTTCTGTTTGCTCTGGTTTCTGTCCTCTTGCGCCAGAAGTGGTTTAGTCCTGCTGGCCACATGACCCGGAAAGCTGTCTATGGACAAACGCCGGCTCCCTCAGCCTGAGGCTTCCTATTTCCCTGCACCTACAGGCTTCCTATTTCCCTGCAATCCCACATAATGGGGGGATGCTGCTTCCCTGGTCAAAGGAATTTCTATCAATTGGTTGTAAGGGTTTTATTCCCTTCAGCAACAAAGAGCCTTGTTGCACCTCAAAGGCTTATAAATGTATTTAAAAGCATTTATAATACCCTTGAATGTTAAAAAAAAGGTGACGCTGCGAACTATCTAAAAATGAACAATATTTCATTAAAACACACAGCCCCAAACCAGCAAATCAGCAATATGAAAACATGCAAAAGCATGGCAGGGTGAATAAAACAGAAATTTGGATGATCCAAAGATGTAGAACAGAAGTCAATCTTACTGGTCAGAGAAAGGCAGGGCAAATGGATTGCGGCATCATCTTTGATGGATTGTGATCCATTTCAGCAGATAAAACTGTGGGCTTTATCTGTAAAAGTTTATAGCATAATCAAGTTGCTAGTCCCTTAAGAAGCCACCCGGCCCTTTGTTGGTTTTGCTGCAAGAGCCAGCTCCTTCATTAACTTGCTAAAGCTGCATTAATTTGTGTGTAAGATTTGAAACATAGTTCTAAAGGGGGAAGAGAAGCATATGTCCTATTTACTGGAGAGCAAAAGGTTTTTAACTGGGCAATCAAACAAATGAGTCAATTAAGGTTCTATGCATGTCTGCTCAGAAGTAAGTCTGAGCTCAATGGGGTATGTACATCAGAGTATGTCCAGGATGGCAGCTTAAACATTTACTGCAAATCAAGGTCCATATTTCATTAGTTTGCTAGGGATAAAGTCCCCTCTGTGAGGCTGTCATTGCAAAGGAATTGGTTTCTTTGCTGCCTGATTGCCAAAAGCTTCCCTAACACAGTCTCTGGTGAAGACTTTCTGTATGTTGGAGACAGACCCTTTCCAAGCACCCATCTTAAAGCCCTCAAGGGACATTTTCTAAGCATCCCTCCCCCTCCTTCTTCCAGGAACCCCTGTGTTTTTCAAAGCAGACTCCTGTATATCATAACCTGTAATGCTGAATATTACCTGTTGGTTATGTGTTCTGTCTGTTGTCTCTTTCTCTCTGACCAAATACCGTGAAGACTTTCAATAAATTTGTCAGCAAAAGATTGATGGGGCCTCATGCTCAATGTGCTCAAATATTCTCCTGGTTGTAACTCCATAAAGCTCCCACACTTACCGGTCACTATTGGGGGGAGTGCTGAGGGGCACTCCAATGACCCCTTCTGTCTTCTGTGTCTGTTCTTTCATCCCAGGCTGTGGACTGAAGGGGTCTGAAGTCAAGACAGCCCAGGCCTGGTCAGTAGTAGTGGCTACTTGCCACAATGGCTATGTTTTCCCTCCCCTGTTGGAGGCAGTAAACATATCTGAGTAACACCAGTTGCTGGGAATTACAGAAAGGCAGAGTGCTTTTGTGCTCATGTCTGCTTGTGGGGCTTCCATGGGTTTGTGGGTGACCAGTGTGTCTGTATGAAACCTCCAGGTCGTCTATCTAGATTCCTAGATTGGCCACTATGATGACAGGATGCTGGACTAATGGCCTTTGGCCTCAGCCACAAGGCTCTTTTGATGTCCTTCTGAGGTGTCCTTGGAAGCCAGGACCCATTCCTCTGATGGTCTCAAAGACTATTCCTGTGGGATCCCCTTCCATGGAGGAATCCCTCAATAAAGCCGCTTTCAGTGCCACTAGCCACACTTGGGTTCCAGCAGGATGGAAAATGAACCTTCTCTAAACCTCCTCATGACCCTGTGGATAAATACAATTAATTCCTCATTTGCCTCCTAAGTCTCATAAGCTCTCTATTTCAGCAGAGAGAAAGATGGTGGGGCAGCCTGACCTTGAATCATTATCATTGCTAAGATGGTGGGTAACCTGATCCTTGTGAACATAAGGAAACAGAAGGGGGGAAACAGGTGAGGATGTGTCACATGAAGAACTGCTAATCCAACCCAATCCTCTCATCAAAACAGTTTCCAGGCAGGTGCGGCAGGTTTCCAGGCAGGTTGCGTCTACCTGGCAACCAGATGAATCACAAATAACATGGGATCAGGGTGTGAATTAGCGATCAACCTTTGTCACAAAGCTTGTGTGTAACTCACAGGATGACTTTTATGTGATCTCTGTGCTTCTGCAGCACTGTGCCAAGCAGACCTAACGACAAGGGAAGGGCCACAGCTCAGCTGCAGAGCACCTGCCCTGCAAGCAGAAGATCCCAGGTTCAATCCACACTGGCATCTCCAGGTGGGGCTCAGAGAGACCCCTGCCTGAACCCCTGGAGAGCTTCTGCTACTGTCAGTCATTGCAGACAATGTGCTAGATGGACACTATGTGACCCAATGTGGGATGCAAAACGAAACTGATGCTCAGTCTGTCAAATGCCTTAGAAACAGAGGAAGGCCTTATAGTCTTGCAAGCACAAGATGGGCCTCTGTGGGGAGATGTCCTGGTGTTTGGGGGCCCAGATTAAGGTAGAAGGAATAGAAGTTGGTGGGAGCTTTGTGAGGGGACCGAAGGAGAGCTGCCCTGCCCCTCTGCCCACCCTTCATAACCATCTAGCTTTCTGCCCCAGCCTTATCTTGGAACACAGAACAGGGGTGTTTGAATTAGACTTACAGAATTGGTACTCAACTGTTTTCATAACAGATGTCCCTGGATCTCTGGGCTTCTGTGACATCACACCAACTCAGCTAGTGCCTCTAAGGATGATTTCTCAATGGGCAGACAGACAGCATGAAGGTTGGGACAGAACCCCTGCTAGGGAGTTCCTGTGATAATGAACATATACGTACTCAAAATCTATTTTTCATCATATCTGTTCTTCTGTGCTTACATCTGACACGTCATCCATATATCTGGGGCAATGTCAAACATGACAGAATCCTGAGCCTGACACCACAATACAGGCAAGATTTGATAGCAAACTGTGTAGGTTGTTTCATCTGCTTTCCTTGGCCTTGGAACATCAGAAAGAGCCTTCTGGATCAGGCCATATAGTCCAGCATCCTGTTCTCACAGTGGGCAGCCAGATGCTTGTGGAAACTTGCAAGTGGAACCTGATCACAAGAGTATCTCTCCCCAACTGTGGTTTCTGGCAACTGGTACATTCAGAAGCATTGCTGTGGAGGCAGAGCATAGCCATTGTGGCTAGTAGCCTTCAATAGTCTTCTCAATGAATTTACCCAGTCCTTTTTAAAAGCTACCCAACTTGGTGGCCCTCACTACCTCCTGTGGCAGTGAGTTCCACAGTTTAACTCTGCACTCTGTGAAGAAGGCTTTCTTTTTATTCGTCCCGAATCTTACAACGTTCAGTTTCATTAGATGTCTTCAAGCTCTAGTGTTAGCAAACTACGTGTTTGATTGTTTCTTTTGCTTTCCTTGATTTATAATTTCCTTGTATTTATGGAAAATGTTCTTGGTCATCTTTTGGGCACCTCTGAATCTTTTCTTGTTACTGGAATGTAGAATTAAGCAGAGGCAGTAATAAAGGACATTTGAAAAGACCTTTCTCTAGCCCGCAAAAAACCACTTTGCTGCATTTAAAAGCAAACACAGAGATTTATGTGGGCTATTTTGATGGGGAGCCCTGTATACCAACTCTCCCCCTCTGCATCCAGTTATCATTCAAGGGCACTCAAGCCCACTCATTTTGGCGGGGGGTGGGGGCCACGAGGATTAAACCCTCCACCTACTTGCTACTGCCGCCACCAAGCTTGGGATGAATGAATACAACCCGAGGCCACCTGGCCCGCCTCACAGGGAGGCTTGTAAATGTCCCCCTGTCAGCTGGAGGGGAGTAAATCACCCCTGACAGCTACATCTCCACAGAGCCGTTAGAATTAATGTCACAATTTGGTGCCTAATGGAGCGAAGAGATTTGCCGAGCTGTGGCCAACACCTCCTGGGACGCCGGCCTCTCCTGGGACCTTGACTAGCACAGATGCCATCAGGGGTTGGCTTGTTCTGGTGCCGAGGCCAGAGCCATGTGGTGGGGCAGAGAGTGTGGGGAGGGCGGCAGGAAAGAGGCAAGGACAGGCAGGCAGGCAACTGAACTGTCAAGCAAAAAAGGCCCTTTGTTTTGCAAAACCTTTGGCTGTGTATACACCACACCATTTGGGGGTTTGGGTGGCATATTTTTATTTATTTTCAAGAAGAAAAACTAGGTCCAGAATAATAAAAAAGCGTATTCAGCGGTACAGGCGTTTGTCATTTTGGAGTTAGTAATGGTTAAGGCAAAGGTTGATGAATGCACATCATCACCTCCAGTACTGCGTTTGTAAGAATGGGGTTGCTTAGTGTGGCAACGCCTACACTTTGGAACTCCCGGCCTCTTGATATCAGGCCGGTGCCTTAGCTGTACTTTTTGCAGCATATGTCAAAAGCATTCTTGTTTAAACCAGCCTATGTAGATGTTTAGAAAGTTGAGGTGAATTTTAACCTGTTTTTATATTTTAACTTTTTGCATGTTTTAAAGTACCTTTGTCAATTTTTTCTGGATTTTCTGGCTTTATCGTTTTGTAAACTGCTTTGAAGTATTTTTAAACAATCAAGCAATGTATCAATATTATGAAATAAAAATAAAATGAATAATAAATGCATCAAGTAACCACATTACAAATAGCTACCCTGAAAAGGTTCAGAAAAGGGCAACCAAGATTATCAAAGAAGTGGAACAACTCCCCTCAGAGGAAAGATTGTAGTGTTTGCAACTTCTTTCTTAGAAGAAAGAGGTTGTGGGGGAAAATAGACAGCTAGATCATCCAAGTGGGGTAATTAATAAAATGATTGGCTGGATCCCTAGATCCAAAGCATAGGGCTAAACACACGCCCCAGCAAGAGAGAGCTCCCAGCAGCATTTAAAATCATAGAATTATGCAACACGGTGAAGCTTAAGGAATATAGACGTAGACCTTTTAAACATCCCATTTAGTCCACTTAAAGTGCTTCTCTGGTTTCCAACCCCCTCACAATAAACAGACCATTAGTGAATTTAAAAGCTTTACTTACAAACTCCAAAGGTCAAATACATGTGTTCATGTGTTTTTCCATGCAGCATCAAGAATAGCACAGGTAGAAAATTTTGGGATACAAAATACAGTATAGTGAAATAGCCCTAAGCACACTGTAGTGAGCAAGCTCAGGCACATCCAATCTAATGTTCCCTCACTGGGGAAAAATAAGTACATTTTAATCTTCCTAGATGTATTTCCTCAAGGAGGAAAGTGAAACAGTGGATATGTCCAGAAACTATTTTCCCACGGTGAACAATAACTTTCAGAGGAAACCTACAACTCTCGTAACAACTGTGGTGAGTTTGTTTCATACTATATGAAAACCCTCCTGTAAGAGGAAAGGATTACATATAATCATAGATTTGTAGAGTTGGAAAGGACATTGGTCATCTAGTCCAACTCCCTGCAATGCAGGAATCCTGCCCATAGCTGTCCCTGGGTGGACTCAAAGCACCAACCTTCTGGTTAACAGCCAGACACACTGACCCATTATGGCACTGGGGCTTATCCCAAATAATTATTTTCTCTGCTATCCACAACCTGTCTTATTTTAACCATTCTGCTTCTCCCTACAGTGTCCATGGAACTCTTGGCTGTGCCCTTCCATCATCCTAACACACCAGACCCTACAAAAGCCACCCACCTCTGCATCCTAGTTCTCAAAGTGTCCAGTCAGATGCCTCTAGGAAGCCATTAAAAGAAGGCACAAAGGCAACAAGCCTAAGAACATAATAAGAGCCTTGCTGGATCAGGCCAGTAGCCTATCTGGTCCAGCATCCTGTTCTCACAGTGGCCAACCAGATGCCCATTACAGGAAACCCACAAGCAGGATTCGAGCGCAAGAGCAGCATTCTCCCCTCCTGCGGTTTCCAGCAACTGGGATTCAGAATTGCTGCCTTTAGCTGTCGAAGAAAAGCATAGTCATCCTGGCTGGTAGCCATTGATAGCCCTCTCCTCTGTGAATTTGTCTAATCTTCTTTTAACGCCGTCCAGGTTGGTAGCCATCACTGCATCCCAAGGGAGTGAGTTCCACATTTTAACACTGCAGTGCGTGAAGAGCCAGTGTGGTGTAGTGGTTAAGAGCGGTAGTCTCGTAATCTGGGGAACCGGGTTCGTGTCTCAGCTCCTCCACATGCAGCTGCTGGGTGACCTTGGGCCAGTCACACTTCTTTGAAGTCTCTCAGCCCCACTCACCTCACAGAGTGTTTGTTGTGGGGGAGGAAGGGAAAAGGAGATTGTTAGCCGCTTTGAGACTCCTTAAAGGGAGTGAAAGGCGGGATATCAAATCCAAACTCTTCTTCTTCTTCTTTTAAAAAATCTGTCCTGAATCTTCCGACCTGCAGCTTCGAGTTCTAGTGTTAGGAGAGAGGGAGGAAAAAACATTTCTCTATCCACTTTATAAATTTCTGTCCTGCCACCTCTCACTTTTTCAGAGTATCAGAGGTAGATTCCTTGTTCCCTCTGTATTTCCAAAGCAAATCTGATAACAAAGATTTACTGCTTGGCTATCATTAATCACCACATAATTATCTCTGTCAACAAACTTTCAACAGGAGATGTCTAGTTTGCCATCTTCCCCCCTTGAAGCTGCTGCTAAGGACAAATGCTTGACTGTGAGTAAAATATATGCTTTAAACTTACTTTTCAGTCTCTTGCCTGTTTCTTCTTCTTTTTTTATCCAAATAATTTTATTGGTTTTCATGTAAATACAAGAACAACATATAAATACAGCAACTTGTCCAGTGGTACATTCTTATTAAGTTTCATATGCAGTACACAGTACACAAGCAATATGTTTATTTATGTATTGTCAATTGAATAAAGGGGAGATCAGGCTAATGGCTAAATCCTGTGCTTTCAATTAAACTACTTAAGATGGGATTTAAACACTGCTCAGGCCAACACTTTCAAATGCAATCAGTAATCTTTTTGACTGTTAACCCACACTTGTGGGTCTGTAGAGGGGTAATATTTAGTTAATTATATCCCCTCACCTACTTAATAAAACCCATCATAGGGACCTCACCTGTTCTCCAAGAATTCTCAAAGATTATAGACAGAGGCACAAGCTCCTTTAGTATCCTTGGGTGCTGCTCATCAGGCCCTGGAGAGTTGTATTCATTTGGCAAATTCATGGAGGATAGGGCTAGTGATGGCTACTAGTCATGATGGCCATCCTGTTTCCATAGTTGGAGGTATTAGTGCTTCTGAATACCAGTTGCTGAAAGCCACAAGAGATGAGTGGGCTCTTGCACTCAGGTCATCCTTGTTGGCTGCCCACGAGCTACTGTTGAGCCATTGTAAGAAGACAATTCTGGACTAGATGGGCCATTGGCTGATGCAGCCGATTCTTCTGGTGTTCTTATGTTTGAAGGCTGGGAGGATGGGGGCCAGGAGACACCCCTTTGGAGGAGCATGCCCACAGCTCAACTCTTCAGTTCCTCACAATCTAGGTGAGACAGGTGTTTCAGCTCATGACATCTAATGGCATTTAACACGCATCTCCATGAAGATGCATGTACATCATCTGGGGCCAGAGTGTTGCTTCTTTGCAGAATAATATAACTTCAGCCATCAATGATCACTTCTTATGTTCTTAAACAGCCTCAAAGGTTTGCTAAAGAGAGGCAAAGAGATTTTTTAAATGACAATAATAATTGCAAACCAGAGTGGCCTGCCTAAGGGAGGGATCTGTCTACACCATGTAAATATATCTTTGGAACTCCCAAGTGATGGGGATTAAATGTCGCTCTGGGGTAGGTATGTTTGCACCTTGGTTCAGAAGGAGGATAAGGCAGGGGAATCGACCACAAACACTAATTATCTGCAAGACAAATTCATCGTGTGCTGTTATTGTGAACTGCAGTTCGTATCCTGGAGATTGTCGGTGGTGCAACCCCCTTAAAAACCTTTTGTGGTGAAAGCTAGTCATCAGCATTAAGGCCCGGACAGATTTATAAACTGCTAAGTGTCCCCCTGGGACAGACCGAACTGCTCACGGATAAGATCTAGCCTGCTGCATCCAGCTGGTGTAGCAAGAATGCACGAAATCTAAATTAATTTGGGAATCGCTTCTGCTGCTCCTGATGGCAAGTTGTTGCTTTAAGCCTCTGGAAGGCATTGAAACAGGAGAATTGCACTGGGGGAGAAGAGAAAGGTGTGTGTGTGTGTGTGTGTGTGTGTGTGTGTGTGTGTGTGTAAGATTATATAAGAAGCAATCCTTTTAAACCCAGGAGCAGATCCATTAATGACAGTGTGATAGCCACACTTTAGATAGACACTCTTCCAATATTTTTAAAGAGAGGTGTGATCTCCTCTGATACACAAATACGGGGAAATAAGGGAGAGGGCCGTGGCTCTGTGGCAGTGCAGGTTCAAAGCCCAGTTTCTCCAGACAGGGCTGGAGGAAGATGCCACCTTGAAACCCTTGACTTCAGAGGGGAAAAATATAGCTTAGTTGGAGATCATCTGTTTTGCATGCAGAAGACCCCAGATTCATTTCCCAATGGCACAGCTAAGTAGGGCTGGGGAAAGACCCCATCTTGAAACCTTGGAGAGTCACTGCCTGATGATGCAGACAACACAGAGCTAGGTGGACCTGGGGCCTGATCCAGCTTACTCCACTAACCCCACAGGGCCACATTCACTGGAATTTGCAGGCATTCAATAAAACAGAATGTTGGAAGATTCAGTACAGATGAAAGAAAGGCCTTCTTTATATAGCAAAGAGTTAAACTGTGGAACTCACTCCCACAGGAGGAAGGAATGGCCACCTACCTGCAAGCAACTTATCCAAGGAAGGACTTTCTGGTGGCAAGAGACATTTGACCGTGGAACAGTCTCCCTTGGAAGGTGGTGGACTCTCTTTTCTTGCAGGTTGGATGGCCATCTGTCAGGGATGCTTTAGTTGATATTCCTGCATTGAAGGGGGTTGGACTAGATCAGTGTTTCCCAACCTTGGGCCTCCAGCTGTTTTTGAACTACAATTCCCATCATCCCTGACCACTGGTCTTGCTAGCTAGGGATGATGGGAGTTGTAGTCCAAAAACAGCTGGAGGCCCAAGGTTGGGAAACACTGGACTAGATGACCCTTAGATTCCCTATCAACTCTACAATTCTATGGTTCTATGATTCCATGCTGGATGAGATGGATGAGGTGGTTTGTGTCGGCAGTAAAAAATTGCCCACCTTCCCTCTTCTGGGGAAATATGTTGGGGAAGCAGCAATCATGGTGTTGCACTAATGAAAGTTCTCATTTATGAAGGCCATTAATTAAAAGCCTCCTGTAAAAGGAGGGTTGGCTAGCTGGCTGGCTGGCTCTCTAGCTGCATTTTCCTGGGGACATGAGACATTAGGCCCCTGCCTGAAAGCCTTGTCAACATTTTTTCAAGGAACGATGAAAATGTAAACGGCACTAAAATGATTCCATGGCGCTGCGGTTTGGGGAAAGGTCACCTCGCTGGATCTCATTTATCTCCTTGCCAATTTAAAGAGCTTCTTCCCTATTAGTGGTTTTTTTGAAATTAATGTTACCAAAGTAATGTGAACAATTATGGGCTGCAAAGGATTGATAGTTTACATGGAATAGAGACTGAGATCCTCAGAATGGGGGGGGGGCATATATAATTTTTTCCTCTTGCGTCTCTGTTGCCTTTTGATGGATGGGGGATCAAAAATGCTTACGTGGTTTAATTTGGAAGAGGACAAAAGGGCTGGGTGAAAAATGCAGTGAAAAGTTTGCAAAGAGGAAGGTTACGTCTGGGAAGAAGGAAAGAGGAAGCTGTTGGTGGATTCTCTTTGGCTGGAGGTTTTAAAGCAGAGTTTGGTTGGCCACCTGTCACAGATGCTTTAGCTGGGATTCCTGCATTGCAGAAGGTTGGGCTAGATGACCCTAGGGATCCTTTCCAAACCTACAGTTCTATGATTCTGCTCCTTCCTGGCCTGACTTGACTGGGAAGCTAGAAGGTGCAGCCACAGATGTTGCTTTGCATGCCATAAATTTCCGCCCTCCTGGTAATGACCTTGCTCCAGCTTGCTCCATATGCCTGTGGATTGAGACTCATGGCAGCTGGCAGGACCCAAAGCAAATGGGGCCATTTTCATTAGGAGCGCTTGACACCAGCCTGCCCTGGATGTCGTCAATCCTAAACTGCCAGCCCTTTGAATATATTTTTTAAAGGTGCAGTGAGATGGGATGATTAAGCAGGGCCTGCTGGGTTGCGAACAGGGCATCTCTCTAAGTCATGACAAAGCCTACCTGCCCTGGCAAGAAGATGCTAATCCCTTGGGACTAAAAAGGGATGTGAGTTGGTATTACAGTCATCTGGTGTTTTGTTTTGACAATGCCGCTTTCCTGGGATAAGGATCAGGTTTTAACGGTGAGGGGGCTGGGAGGCCTCCAAGTCATACAGAACTGTCTTTAATTCAGAACCATGATGACTAGAATCTTGCTTTGTCTTAGAGGAAGGGCCATAACTGTTTTGCATGCAAATGGTCCCAGCTCCGAGTTGCATATCCAAGCAGGGCTTGGAGGATCCTCTGCTTGACACCCGGGAGAGCCACTGCCAGTCATTGCAGATTATCCTGAGCTAGATGGACTCATGGCATGGTATTAGGCTGCTTCCTATGTTCCTATTTAATTCAGCCCTCGAGGACCAGAATCTTATTTTATATTTTCAGGGAAGAGCTGTAGCTCAGTAGCAAAGCACCAGAGTTTTCCCCACCACTTGTATTACATTCTGATCTAGATGGACAGATGGCCTAACTCTGGATAGGCTGCTTCCTATATTCCTGGGAGCCTAGAAGAGCTTTGAGGGTGGTCAAGGCTGGTGCCCGTTTCAAGTTAGGCAATTTTGAGCTGGAAGAATCCTAAATGACTCAACAGACAGGCCAGGATGAAAGGAACTCGCTCCCCAGCCACAATGCAAATGGCAGCAGCAACAGAGTCACAAGGTTGCATTTCCTCCAATTGGGCCCCTCCAGGTGCCTTGTACTACCTTACACCAGCCCCAGTCAAGCACAGCTAGGCTCCCATCAGCCCCAACCAGGACAGCCATATGATGTGGGGGCTGATGGGAATTGTAGTCCAAAACGTCTTCAGGGCTCCAGGCTTGCGAAGGCTGGACCAGATACATATATTAGTTAGAAGGGGATGTTGAGTTTGCTTCTCTGAGTTCTGCCTCTAGTGAGTCCTGCTCACCACACAAACTTTGAAACTTATGGCCTATTGATATGAAGCAGACACCTTCACTGTCCTCGTTTTTGCTACCTGCAAAAATCTATTTTGTGTAGGTAAACCTATTCAGACACATGTAGCATGCTGACATGTGTTTCACAGATTATCCACACTTCTTCCTGTCCTGCTACTTTCCCCCTGGCAAAGCTGCTCTTTAGAGCTCAATTGGAGAAAAAAGGCAAATTGGGTTTCCCCTGGATTGCCATTTGTTCCAACCTATTGCTAAAAACCACTCAGGCCTGTACTTTCTGGGCATGGGATAAGCAGAAGTGTGGCTGAGCCCTTAATCTGGTTTTTAGCTTGATCATTTTAATTATTTTTTGAAGGTTTTCAATTATGGCAATTATGGCTGCCCCTCCCCCCCCATGGGTAATTCAATTGTTTTATTATTTTTGTAAAGTGCTTTGAGGTTTTCTTTTTCTTTTAATAATTGAGCCGTATATAAACTTTATGGAATAAATAAATACCCAGTACAGTAGACCCATTGAAACTGATGGGCATGACTCAATTAAGTTCATAAATTTCAGTGAATTTACTCTGAGCAGAATTTAGTTGGATGCAATGCTCTCTCTTTGTGTGTGTTCCCAAAGATGATGATGAAGAAGAATTGTCATAAATGGGTTATTCAGCTACCTAAACCTTGATCTGTTTTTTAAAAACTTTATTTATATATTCCATTTATATTCCACCTTTTTCTGCCTTTTGTCATGGAAAAAAGTGGGGTATAAATATACAGCAACAATGACACCGGGAGGGAGGGATTTGAACACTGTTCTCTCCTGGATCTTAGTCCAATGCTCTAACCACTACATCATACTGGATCCTCCAGTGTTTGGGAAAGGGGGAAAGGCCCCATAACCCTGCCTGCCAAGATTACTTATGAGTAAGCCCCTGATTCTGGTGAGTTGCGTTAATCCATCTGCCTGCATTAAAAGACCCAGTTTCCTTTGGTCGTTCTGAACACGGACTAATATGTAAAGGATCTAGGTGGACAAGACTTTAGGATCTAATTAGAGAGTTCCTCTTATGCAAATTCCTTTTTCATTAAACTAAGTGTCTTATTAAAATATGGGAGATATTTGAATATATTGCTACGAGGAAATTAATAACACTGACAGGGGAAGTTTTATGGCTTCCCCTTTTCCCTGCTTCCCCTGCACAGCCTCCCATTCAAAATACTTTATTCCAAAGTTTAATTATTATGACGACCAGTTTTAAACATTGCTGGGGAATATTTGCATCAGGCACCCAAATGGCGAAGAAAAGGGACTCGGAAACAGCATATTGGTTGTCAGAACCCATGAAATATTGGGTGAAATTCTTGACATATGTAGGATTGGAAGACAAACACCTAATGCAATATGATGTCACTAGAGAGAGAGATTCATGTCCCAGGAAAACAGAATCAGCGACCCATCCAGATCTGCATAGGGCCCATTGCAGTCCATCATTATCCCAGTTGCAAACCAAGAGCCACAATATTGTTACCATGTTAATTTTAATCCGTTTTTGTATTTAAACTTGTGCATCTTTTAAAGTACTGCTGCTTTTTCTTCTTCTTGATTTTCTTTTTCTATCATTTTGTAACCAGCTTTGAGGGTTTCTCCCCTCCCCCTTTTACAATCATGCAGTGTATAATTTTTTTATGAAATAAAGAATTAAAATAAAGCAGCATAGAAGGGATCAGAAGAGATAAACTAGGTCAGATTGAAAAGCCTGGTGCAGAAATGGCACCCGTGGGTGCCTCATCCCCACTGCACTTAAGCTGAAGCAAGAGGACCTCAGTTGAAGAGCTCAGCAGGCAGGCAGGTGGAAGCAAATAGGAAACTGAAGAGTTGGAAATGGTACAGAAAAGGACAATCCAAATGATCAAGGGGACAGAGTGATTTCCCTATGAAGAAAGGTTGCAGCTTTTGGGACTTCTTAATTTACAGAAAAGGCAAGTAAGAGGTGACATGATGGAAGTTTGATAGTCCTCTCCTACATGAATTGTATAATCCTCTTTTAAAGCCATCCAAGTTGGTGGCCCTCCCTGCCTCCTGCAGGAGCGAGATCCATAGTCTGTACAGCATTAAAGTCCTTCTTAATGCTGTACAGACTATGGATCTCGCTCCTGCAGGAGGCAGGGAGGGCCACCAACTTGGATGGCTTTAAAAGAGGATTATACAATTCATGTAGGAGAGGACTATCAATGGCTACTAGCCACAATGGCTATACTCTGCCTCCACAGTGTGAGGCAGTCATTGCTGGGACCCTTAGGAGGGGAGAGGGCTCTTGTGCTCAGGTCCTGCTTGTGGGTTTCTGATTGAGGTGTCTGCTTGGCCACTGTGAGAACAGGATGAGGGACTGGATGGGCTGCTGGTGTGATCCAACAGCCAGGCTTTTCTTATGTTCTTATGGAACCTCCAAGTCCAAAGGCAGTCTGTCAAGATTCCTAGGTTCTTTGGGGTATTTGGCCATTGTGTGAAGAGGATGCTGGACTTAGATGGGTTGTAGGCTTGATCCAGCAGGGTTTTTCTTATGTGCCAAAGGCAAACCTTGAAGGACATGAGGTGCTGGCTGTTGGGCAGCTAGTCTGCCCTCAACCCGCCCCCAGCCACCTGCCTTTTGACTTACAACCAGTCCAGTCACAGAGTTGCCACTTGAAGACCTCCTCAGCAGCGAGGAGGAGGGGGAGGACACAGCTAGGTCTGGCTCGTCCTACAGGTGGCCCCTTGCCTTTTGCCCTACTAGACCCAACTGATGTCGGACACACCTGTGCTCTTCCTGAACCAAACCTAAAACTTTCTCTCCCTCCTCCTGTTGCTGCTTGCAATGGGTCCCTTCTTTTTGCATCTTATTATGCAAAAGAGCTTCTTAATAAAGGTTAATCATGGATTATCACAGAAATGCATGGGGGGGGGGCAATCACATCAATCAATGTCGAATGATTGTGTTGGTGTGTAGCCTAGAAAAAAAAAATCTAAATCAAGGCTGGCAAAAAGGGTCTAGATTTTCTGCTCCAACATCAAGCAGAAAACTTGTTTCTAGGCAACCCTCAAATCCAATTTCATTAAATCCAGAAATGCATTTGATTTATCTATATCTATATCTATATGTATGGATTGTTTATGGAATCTCCCTTTTCCTAATTCTTTTATCCTGTACTATTGTAAAGGATTTGTGTCCACAATAAATAATGCTGGTTAAATTACATCCTCCTTTGGCTTAAAATTTAATATTCCTATCTCCATAAAGAAATTGTATTGGAAGGCCTTGCATATATGTACAGCTGCACTCATAACCCTAATGGAATTACTACCCCAGAGCAGGCGAGATTGGAAGGAAAAGGTAAAGGTTCACAGTTCAGATGGCCCCCGAATTATTTATCTCCCTAATAACTTAACCGATTGAATATATTACTTGTCAGTGACCTCAGTGTGTAACAATAAAGACCTGCGGTTATGTCAGAAAATATATGAGACTGTAATACATTGGACTTGCATAGCAAGCTGGAATGCTTTCTTTATGCTAATGAAGTCCTTTGCAGAAGGACATCCGAAGGACATGGAGAATCATAGAATCATAAAATTGCAGAGTTGGAGGGGACCCCAAGGGTCATCTAGCTGGACCCCCTGCAGTGCAGGAAGCACAGCTAAAGCATCCCTTGACCCTCCAACCTCTGCTTAAACCCCCCCAAGGAAGGAGAGTCCACCACCTTCCAAAGCTGTCCTTTCCACTGTCCAACAGATTTTGCTGTTGGCAAATTCTCCCTAAGGTTTACTTGGAATCTCCTGTCTTGTCATTTGAATCTGTCAATTTGGGTCCTTCCCTCAGAGTAGCAGAAAAAAAGTTTGCTCCATCTTTCACTGACAGCCCTTCAGATATTTGAAGATGGCTCTCATAGTCCTCTTTTCTAGGCTAAACATATCCAAAGTGGGGGAAGGATCATATTGATGCTTCTGATCCATGAAACCATCATTATGGCATATCAGGAGTTGAATGCTGTTTTGGCCCTAGGGAATAGAATATCTTTCAAGCCTTATGAGCAATGGTTGATGGAGCTGGGTCTGTTTAGCCTGGAGAGCAGAAGACTGAGAGGTGAGATTATAGCCATCTTCAAATATCTGGAGGGCTGTCACGTGGAAGAAGAAGGAAGCTTGTTTTCTGCTGCTCCAGTGGAAGCTTGTCTTCTCTTGCTTCATACCTAGACTTACAGACGCTTCAGGTTGCGCGTTTTCAGGATATGGACGCACCAGAAGCTGAAAGTACCGGAATGGGTTACTTCCGTGTTTCAGCACTCATGCATGCACAGAAGCACTAAATCGTGCTTTGCGCATGCGTAGAAGCACCAAATTACAACTTGTGTGTGCGCAGACGCGGTGCTGCGGGTTGCAAACATGCCTCCCACACGGATCACGTTTGCAACCCGAGCATCCACTGTACCCCTAAACATTTTTTAAAGAAAAAAAGCCCTGGCATTAACCCCTTAATTAGTCTTAAGCATGTTGGTTATATGAAACTGGTTAGCCCACAAACTGCTTCTCAGTAATGCAACTTACACACTTGGTTGTGTCAGATGCACTTTGGTTGCAAGTTCCTTGTGTTGCTGTTTCATGATTGCTCTGATGGCTCTGTGACAAAACCTTCTGTGCCAGAGTTCTGGGTCTGCTTCATTTTTCTGGAAAGTCTGTGTCACATTTACAATGTCTGCTGAAAGACTAGTCTTGTAGACATCATAAATCAAACATGCTTCAACATACAACTTCCCTTCTTTGGTTATCTTGCACTTGCCATTTCCATATTGTATGAAGAAGCCTTTTCTGTCCCAAGTGGACATGCTGATCATGTTGCAATTTAACTGTGGGACATATAGGAGCTGATCCACATGATTTGCCTTCCATTTATTGCTTAGTTTGCAGTTTAAGGTTCCAAAACCTGTACCACAAATCTTTATGTTATCACCATTTGCAATTTGAATGCTTCCACCCACTGATGGGTTAATATCCTCAATGCCTCCAAAGAATCTTTATCATAACTCATATGCTGCATACATTCATAATCTATTAACCAATTGTTTGATGTTATATCAGAGCTGTTCACATCAATACTCTTCTCTTGCAAAATAAAATTGCTTTCTTTGTCCTTGATTTCCCTTATTTGGATTCCCTTGTCTCCTGGGATGTGGTGGCTTAGATGAAGAGGGGTTTTTTTTGCTGGTTTAGGGGCTTCACAAAATTTGGATATATGTATTTCTTTGTTATATCTGAAACAAGTAACTTTTTTGGATGGAGCCTTGACTCTCCTCTGAAGAGTGGGGCATATAGTTTGAGTCATTGGGTTCATCAGTCCTGGTCTCCTTTCAGCACATTCCTCTCTCAAATGACCAATGACATCAAATAGAGTTGACTTTAGACTGTCACCCATGAAAGTGGCAAACTTTCAAACTTTGGTGCAAATGACCTCCTAAAGTTGCATACTTATCCATTTTAAAATCTGCTAGTTCCAGCTTCTTAGTAATAGCTAGGAACTGTGTCACATGGCTGTTAGAGTCTCTCTTGGACTCAAGCTTTAATTTGAATACAGTAGTTCCTTCATCCAAGCTCAGTAAGAATGTTTGCTTGTAAATCCAAAGGCTTTCTGTAAATTGTCAATCATCTGAGTGGTTGTGTCACAGTTGTTTGTGAAAACTAGCTGGGAGTCTGAAAGACTATCCATAATAACAGACACTGCTACATGATCCTACTGTTCCTATCTGATTATTAATGCTGCATCATCTATAGACTTTTCCTGTTGGATGCAAGAAATAACCCTTATCATTCTCAGAGTGACTTTGTATCTTATCTTTCATTGGGTAAAGTTACCCTCTGTAAATCTACGCAGTTTAGGGCTGTGAGTAGCATAGGGATTTTGGATATCCATTGTAAAAAGAAAGAAAAAAGCCAGAAAGAATAAAAATGATGGCAGGATAAATGCAAAAAAATGAGAGATTTTTCTCAAAAATCTCCCTCAGGAAAAAAATGAATGGCTACTTGGGAAGGGGTGGAAAAAGGAGAAGGGTCTGTCTCCTTGGAACACAGAATAAGAAAAGAACAATAGAACAAAAATGCTTTGCCTGGAACATCATGGGACAGATTGGGGAAAAAATATTTCACTGCTTTAAAAAGCAGGCTTTAAAAACTCATTTAAAAAGCTGAAATGTCCACATAAATATTCATCACTGAAATCTCAATGAAAATATTCTTTCCTAGGCTCATAACCCATGCAAAGAAAAGGTATATAAGGGAAGAATTCCTCAGTGCCAATACCCAAGTTTGAGGCAAGTACTACTTGGTGAGAGAACCCCAACAGAGATTTAAAATCACAAAATATGCAGCAAAGTAAAGCGTGGAAATATAGGCTTTCAAATATGCCCTTATGACTTCTAGTACTTCCCTCTTCCCTTAGCATAGAAAAAGACTACAAGTTTGGTAAGTTAAAACTTGTTTACTTACAAACACTCTGAAGATCAGGTTCATGTGCTTTTCCATACAGCATTCTGAAAGCATTGCACAGGCAGTAAAACGTGTCTTTTAAAAATGTTTTTGGTTTTTAAACAAATACAAATACAATAACCATTAAACACATATCCAGCAGTACATCTAATTGTGTTCGTTCTAGCCATTGACTTTTGACATAAACTTATGCATTCAGTGTTCAAACATATTACTTAACCTCTCCACTTAGAATATTGAGTGGTTGGTATAACAAGGTCTTGATTTGGGTCATTAACATAGTTAAAGAAAGGGGTCCACCTTTCTTTGATTTGGAGTATAGTTGCTTAATGAGGTGCAAGAACTTAGATCCAAATTTCAATTTGGTTAGCAGGTGTGTCAAATAAATCAATGAATCAATTCTATCAAAAGTCTTATAGGCATCAAGAGAGATTAATGCACCATCTATTTTCTTTCTATTGAACCCATGTATAATGTTTAGTGCCCTTCTGTTAGAACTTGTGATGTTTCTGGCTAGCACGAACCCTGTTTGAACTGGAGATATGTATTGAGTTATAAAAGTGTTTAGACGCTTGACCATTATTGCTGTGAACAACTTTGCATCTACATTAACGAGAGCTATTGGCATATGACTTTGCTCTCATAGGTTCTTTCCCTGGTTTAAATATTATCACATTTGAAGAATGCCGCATTTGTGATGCTTCCCTCCATCTAGGATTGAATTGTAGAATTTAGTCAGCCATGGGGCAAGCTCATTGCAAAAGGCTTTATAAAATTCTCCCGCAAAGCCATCCAGTACTGGTGACTTTCCAGATTTTAAATTCTTAATTAACTCTAGAACCACTTCCTGAGAGATGGATTGGTTTAGGTACTGTTTGTGCTCATCTGACACTGGCTGAAAATCTACTTCTATTGAGGCGGGTTGTCAGATGAGTACAGAGAAGCATAATATCCTCTGAATTTGTTGCTGATCTCTACTTTGTCATTACATACTGTCCTTTCAAGGTTGCAAACCCCAGTAATTAGATTTGTATTTCTACATTATTATTTTTTTTACCACGTTTGCTAATAGTCGAGAAGCTTTGTTGCTAAATTCATAATAACTGTGGCTAATGCCTTTATGTATCTGTTCAGTTTCTAAGAGCTGCAGTTTTGCACATGCAGTTTTTAAAGCTCTAAGAGATGTGGCCATTTATGACTTGCGGTATATCACCTCAAGGGACGCAGGTGGCGCTGTGGGTTAAACCACAGAGCCTAGGACTTGCCAATCAGAAGGTTGGCAGTTCGAATCCCCGCTCCTGTTGCTCGATCCCTGCTCCTGCCAACCTAGCAGTTCAAAAGCACGTCAAAGTCCAAGTAGATAAATAGGTACCGCTCTGGCGGGAAGGTAAACGCCATTTCTGTGCGCTGCTCTGGTTCGACAGAAGCGGCTTAGTCATGCTGGCCACATGACCCAGAAGCTGTACGCCGGCTCCCTCGGCCAATAAAGCGAGATGAGCGCCGCAACCCCAGAGTCGGCCACGACTGGACCTAATGGTCAGGGGTCCCTTTACCTTTATATCACCTCAAGCTTTTTAATTTCTGCCGTGAGAGTTTTCTCTTCCTCCTTATCGTGTCACCATTTTTGGTTGTCCAGCCTAAAAGGGTGTTCCTACATGCTTGAGCTGGGGAGGGGCACTGGGGGTTATCATCTGCTGCTTGGAGCTGGAGCCTGGCATGACAGCTTACTCTATGGCAGGGCCGTTCAATTTTTTATACCAAGTAGGCCACAAGTGTACTTCAACATGGATCCCACGGGGATGGGGGCAGGGACAGGGAATGGGAATGGGCCCCAAATCTGACACACACAGCTGTTGTGCAGCCTTCCCAAAGCTGGCTGAGTGAGGTGTCGGGCTTTGGGAAGGAGGCTTTAGGTTCCGCCAGGGTTCTAGAGCCCTCCCTCTTTCCTAAAGCTGGGAAAGTATTAACCAGACTCTGAGAAAGAGGAAGGAGGATTCTAGAACCCTGGCAAAGCTCAACTTTGGGAAGGCAGTGTGAGAGCTGGTCTCTGTGTCAAATGTTGCCGAGGGCCACCAAAAAAGGCACTGAGATCCACACGCAGTCCTCAAGCTGCACATTGGACCACCCTTCATCTATGGTATTACTGTAATCCATTCGTTCAGTAATTAGACTTAAGCTGTTGGTTATATGAGGCTGGTTATCCCACAGACTGCTTGCATCTGCAAAAGGTTTGGGGTGGACACAGACTGCTTTGTTTCCAATTGGTGCACATCCTGAAACCTCCTGCAGAAATCCTGTAACATTTTATACCATAAATTGTTTTGGTTTATTGTTTGTTCCACCTTTGCTGCACCAGAATGCACGAGTGCCCTCCACCGCTCCAGAATGAAAAAGGCAATGAAAATGGGGAAGCATTTTGAATCTACCTTATAGGGTTGTTGTGGAGATTAAATGCGGAGTCGGGAGAACCATATACACCACCTTGGAGGAAAAGGTGTTCTATTAATTTAATCAAGCAAACACTCATAAATTAATTAATTGTTCCTTTGTGATCCCCTGGGACCTGCTTTCTGCTTACCAGCCTAGAGGTGAGGTGCAAAGCCCAGTGGAAATTCAAGGAGTCATTGTCTTCATCATCACCAACCGTTAATATTAGATTTATTTATTTCCTAATATTTACTCCCCAAAATGCAGTGTTGCTGAGATTTGGCTCCAGACCATCCAAATCCCATCCATTCCCTTCAGAACATTTCCCACTAGTTGCAATATTGCAAAGGGAAGGAAAAAAATTGTAAATAGACTTTATAAATGGGCAAGCAATTTCCCTGAGTGCCAAAGCTCACTACCTTTCAGTATTTTAATGCTTCTTACTTTCCAGGTCTTTGCATTATTATCTGGATCAAAGACACACACAACCGGTTATTGTTCTGCTACGAGTTTCAGGAGATTCTCTTCTCATCCCCCCCCCCCCCCCAGTATCCCATGTGCATCACCATTAATAAAAGATTTAAATGGGATGACCATTGTCTGCGTGGTAGCAAGCGGACTGCTAGCTCCAAGGATTTGCGCAAAGCTGGAAAGACCCAGACAAAACAAAGGAAGGAAGAGGTCTGGACCATTGTTTGTGGAAGGTGATAAGGGGAGTTTTATGTCTTCATTTCTCTCTCTTCATTTTAGGTGTGTGTATACTACCTTTTAGGCCAAATGCACAAACTGGTTGATGGAAAAAATAAAAAATAAGCATCAATATACAATTGATGGTGGACTCCCCTTCACTAGAGGTTTTTAATCAGAGGTTGGATGGCCACCTGTCATGGATGCTTTAGCTGGGGTTCCTGCATTTCAGGGGGTTGGGCCAGATGCACCCCCAGCGTCCCTTCCAACTCTACAATTCTGTGATTCTGTTAAAAATTCCCCAATATCTGGAACCCCATTCATTCATGATTCCAGATCCCAGTAAGCCTTCTTAAACATAAAGTCACCTTTGATAGATTTCTCTCCATTTGTAGTTGTGTCATTAAGATAGGGGCCCTTTGACTGTAACCAGCAGAGAACCCCTTTGAGTACAGGAGGGTTGGAGAGTCAAGGTGCTTCAGTGATCAAATGTGCCAGACCTGTGATGCTTCTGAATACCAGTTGCTGTGGACCAGCTGCTACTCGTGCTCAGGTTCTGCTTGTGGGTTTCCCTTGAGGGCATCTGGTTAGCTACCATGCGGTAAAGATGCTGGACTGGGTGGGCTCCCTTTGGCCTGATCCAGCAGACAGGCTCTTGTTTTGTCCTTATGGAAACTCCCAGTCCAGAAGCAGTCTAAATCCCTATGTTCTTAGGTCTATTTGGCCACTATGAGAACAGGGTGCTGGATTAGATGAGCCCCCTTTGGCCTGATCCAGCAGTCTATTTCGACCTTCTTATCTTCTTATGTCAGGTGCTTTGTGGCTGGTCCACCAGGACCTCCACAGGATCTCCACTGCCTGCCTCTCACATTCCTCATCCAAGTGGTCCTGCATCCCTAATTGTTTTGATGGTGACTTACTCCGCCTTAGCAGGATATATCAAATATATATCTGAACATTGATCAGCTTTGGGCTGATAGAAGCCTGAGCACACGAGGTCTTGGTCTTTGACCCACAAATAGCTTATGAATCTCAACCCAATAGACTGATCTTCACACACAGAGGCTGTCTGAGGAAATGTGGGGGAGAGGAGGAGGGAGAAATCGATGGAGCACCTTAATGATTCACAATTTATAGAGCGGCTGCCATTTTAATATTAGAATAAATGTTATATGGCAAAGGAATGGGAACAGAGGTGGTGGCAGAGAAAATATTTCTTTAGAGGCTCCTTTTCTGCTGGGAAATTATGTGCAGGGGATTTTATTATCCATAATTTATTGGACTCATTTAGACGTATAATTTAAAATGCTGTATGGGAAATATATGAACTGTTCAGGAGAGAAACTCCGCAGTGGATGGATGAGGTTTGGGGTCTGAAATGGCTGCCAGGTTTGGGGTCAGGAAAATTTTGATGTGGGCTTGGGGGGGTGTGTGATGGGTTGGAGGGGGGGCTGCCTGCCTGCCTCCCTTCTGCCAATGTTTCTCCTCTGGGAGGCATCAGGATTGTGGTGGTGGCCACTGAGCAAGATGGGTCCCCTTTTGGCTGATTCAGCAGCCAGGCTCTTCTGGTATTGTAACCTCCATTCAGAGACAGGATGAGGTTTCAGGCAGAATGAGACCTGCACATTGCATGTGTCTTGGATGATCTCAGAAGCAAAGCTTGCATTTCTCTCCCCACACATGCGATGTGCACTGGGGTAAAATTAAAAAAAACCCACCCCCCACCCCACTAATTTCACACATCTGCTCATAGGGCCTGAACGGGTGGTGACTAACAGGAAACGGACTTTGGCATCCCCAAGGGTCATCTAGTCCAACCCCCTACAATGCAGGAATCTCCACTAAAGCATCCATGACAGATGGTCATCCAACCTCTGCTTTAAAACTTCCACTAATTTCTGAGGGAGTCTGTTCTACTGTTGAACAGTTCTTGCCATCATAAATTTCATTCTGATGTTTGGTCAGAATCTCCTAGTAAATTGATGCCATTGGTCTTTTTGCTGCTGCATCACACTTAATCCTGACTAAACCTTGTGGCCTACGAAGACCCCTAGATTCTTCTCACATGTACTAGCAAGCCAGGTGTCTCTCATCTTATCTTTGTGCAGCTGGTTCTTCCTGCCTAAGTGTAGAACCAGACATTTGTCCCTACTGAAATTCATTGTGGTAATTTTTGGCCCAGTTCTCCAATCTGCTAAGGTTATCTTGAATCCTAATTCTATCTTCTTGGCATTAGCTACCCCTCTCAGTTTGGTGCCATCTGCAAATTGGATGAGCATCCCCCTCAATTCCTTCATTCAAGTCATTTATAGAGATGTTGAACAACACCAGGCCCAGGGCAGAACCATGTGGCACCCCACTTGTGAAACTCCAGAGGACACAATCACTTACTCTCAAGGTTCCCGTACTTTCACTTTGTCAATTAGTTTCTCTATGTTGGTGACAACCAGATTCAAGAGAGATAACCCCTTGTTGTTTCTTCCACCTTCTGGGAAATGAAATTGTCAGTGAGGCAGTGGAGGAATTTGTCGGACTTACATTCTTATCAGAGTTTAAGTTCCAACAGATATCGGGGTAGCTGAAGTCTCCTATGACTACCATATCTCTCCTTTTTGAATGTTTGGTAATCTGCTCCAGGAAGGCATCATCCAAATGTTTAGTCTATCTTCAAGGTCTATAGCAGACACCCGTCGCTGTTGTTTCCCTCCCCTACAGTTTTTACGCAATACTCTCAAACTGCCTTCTATGCTCCAAGTCATGGATCTCTTCACATGTACGCATGGCTGAGAACCCATGTCCACAGTGTGGGCATGGAATCAATTCTATAGCTCCAGAGACACAGGATTCTGTCAGTCCTGTGTGCCACATTCCTCCAGGAGTTTGTCTCCTGCACTGGGCGATATTCCTCCACCCTAAGGGCACCCCACCTGCATCTCTGTATATCAGTGGTTCTCAACCCCAGATGTTGTTGGACTACAACTCCCATCATCTCTAGCTAGTAAGGCCAGAGCTCAGGGATGATGGGAGTTGTACTCCAGTAACATCTGGGGACCCACAGGTTGAGAACCGCTGCTGTAGATAGTAGATATCTTGATGAAGACATTGACCTAGTGTGTGGTAATCATGAAACAGGCAAATTCCATTGAAAAAAACACTGTCAACATGTTTTAAGCAGGTGCTGGAAAGAGTCCAGCAAAGGCTCCTGCCAGTTCCAAAGTGTAGGTGCTGCCACTCTAAAAGTTATAGGATATTAAGCTTACAAATGAACCCTAATGTTCTTGTGGGAGTGTGTGGTCTTCCTTAAGCCACTCAACTCTTTGGCTTGTTCCTACAACATTACCTGCCTTCCTCCAAGATGCTCAGGGCTCTTTACAACCACCCTGTAAGGTAGGTTAGACTGGGCAATACTGCTAGCCCCAAATCACACAGCAAGAGATTCAGCTGAGCAGAGATTTGAACCTGTAGCTTTCTGATCCTAAGCAAACAGACTAACCACCACACTGCTCCACATTTGCAGCTGGGGCAAATCACTTTGAGGGTTTGTAAAACAATGCAGCAGTGTAAAAAAATTATGAAATAAATAAACAGCGCAATGCGGTGTAATGCAAATGCTGCAAGAACAAATGTGATCTGCTCACTTTCCTGTTTGGGCCAACCTGATTTTATTTATTTATTATAAAGTCTTCAGATAGCTGCTTGTTTTATTTACAGAAGCCCATCGTTCCTGAGCTCAGTTAGCAAAACGTTCATCTCCCTTATAAGCTCAGGGTTTTCTATTGACAAAATTGTATGAAAAATGTCCATTCGACTTGCCAAAGCAAAGACCAGCTGATGGATGACTCTGGTCTAAAATGATTGCTCTGCTGGTTCACAGAGAGGCTGTCGCCAAACTGTGTTTGGGTGTATTTTAAGCCCACACCCCACTGCAAGACCATGAAACAAAAACACACCCTCTGCGTTCCCTTAACTGCTTCACGAGTCAAACAGGCAGACACACCAGCAATAGACACTTGTTACTTACTGGAATTAAACCCGGATTTATGAGGAATAGATTCATAGAATCATAGAATTCTCTAGCTGAAAGTGACCCCGAGGATCATCCAGTCGAACCCCCTCCAGTGCAGGAATCACAACTAAAGTTTCCCTTTCTAGCATGACCCTCCAGTTATTTTGAACTACAACTCCCATCAGCTAACATGCTGCTGAGTGTGTTGGAAGTTTGGGTGCAACATACCTTGCTGAAGAGGGGTTGCATGGGGTTGAGAATGACAGACCTCCTGATTTCCAGGCTGTCCTTGTACTTTTGATCTCTTTGCTGACTTCCCTATGTCTCCGATGTTTTGACTAATCCATCTTAGGTTGCATCCTACTTATAATTTCATTCTCCCTCTTCTCTCAGACCTCAAAATCTTGGATCTGTCCTCCGGGAGACAAAAGGAGCAAGGGTGTCTGCCTTTGCCTTATTTTGATTAGCCAATGTGGTATAGTGGTTAGAGCATTGGAGTAGAACCTGGGAGACCAGGATTCAAATCCCCACTCAGCCATGACATTAATTGGGTGACTTTGGGCCAGTTGCTGCCTCTAAGCCTAGCCTACCTCAAAGAGTTGTGGGGATAAAATGGGAAGAACCATGTACACCATCTTGAGCTCCCTTGGGGAAAAAAGGTGGGCAGTAAATGCAATAAAAACTAAAAGTTAGGTTAGAACCCAAATCATTCTCCATCAAAGTTATGTATCATAGAATTGTAGAGTTGGAAGGGACCCGAAACACCAGCTAGGAATGTAGTCCCTATAACAATAGAATTTTGTTATTTTCTTGCTCTAGTCTACAAGCATCTCTCTCTCTCTCTCTCTCTCTCTCTCTCTCTGTGTGTGTGTGTGTGTGTGGTTGCAATAGGTAAAAATCTGCTCTCTTGCCAAATCCATAATCCACAACAAAAGACTCCCAACAGGGTGGCTACAGTTCAAAATGACCAAAGGATGCAGCCAGGAGGAGGTTAGGAAGCAGCATAGTCATAGTTCATTACAGCTTTGTGGTTCTTTAGTGTTGGGGGAAATCCTCTTCTCTTGAAAAGATGATGCTCATTTGGAAAAAGGGCAATCCCTCCATTGGACTAAAACCTCCCATCTCCTTAATTTGAAGTTTTCAAGCAGAGGTCAGATGGCCATCTATCAGGGGTTCTTTAGCTGTGAATCCTGCATCGCAGGGGGTTGGACTAGAAGACCCTTGGGGATCCCTTCCAACTCTACAATTCTATGATTCTGTGATCTTCCCAGACCACGACTGACCAAGCTGGCTAGAGATGATAGGAGCTGTGGTCCAGCAGCAACTGAGGGACTCCACATTGGCTACCCTTGATTGACAGTGACTTGGCTGCCTGTGGAGGTGGGGGGGGGGATGACAAATGGAAAATATGGGGGGGGGGGGTGTCTCCATTTGCAGGGTCTCATTGGTTGCTGCCAGCTTCCAGCAACCCATTTTGTCAAGCCTGGTGGTGGCTACCGTCAGCCTTTTCATCAAGAACGGCTTAATTTATAGCAAGCAAAGACTAACAAATCAAATGCCTTTTGGATTTATGTCTCCTGGGATCTGATTGACCAAGCAACCTTTCCAGCACTTTAATAAAGTTTAAAAATATAAAATATGTATGCATGCATGCAAGGACCTCCTTCCCTGATCCAGAATTTATGCAAAGTGTTTGGTGCCCTTCTGGATGGATGGATGGATGGCAGGCAGGCAGAGAGCAACTCCTTCATCTTTTAATTATGTAAAAAGACACAGTTGGGACCTTTCAGGCTGCGGCATTTATGATTGCAATGATGAAAAGCATGAAAGAGGCACTTCAGAAAGGGAAGCATCAAGAAGGCCCGTGCTTTTATGAGTGGGAGGGAGATCTGGTTTAGCCAGATTCAAGAGGGGAGCAGCTGAACACAGAGAGAAGCCATGGAGGGTTAAGAACCCCAAGATATCTGCAAATGTCAAAAATGTTTTCTCCTACATTGCTTAATTGCTGGTGGGGTTGTGATAAACTTGGTACATATTATTATTTATGGTGGAATTGCCAGTTGGTGCAAGATTTTTTGGGACTTGATTTTGACAGAAATGGTGAACATTGGTAAATAAACTAATATTTCCGATGATAACAACATAGATATATTGTCAAAAGAATTCATCTTATGTAAGATATTGGCAGTTCAAATAGTCATTGCAATTCAATGGAAAACGGCCCAAAATCTTACACTGGGCACATGGTGCAACTTCCCCTGCAATATAGTTATAATTGAGAAAATTATGCATAATTTGAGATTTCCATAAGGACTAGAACCTGCAGACATTTTTCATAGGATTTGGCATTTTTTATGACATATACAGCAGAACCATCATTTTCAAGGCAACCCTCATCCTAAGCCTGGCAAATCTGACTTGATTCTCTCATAATGCTAATACTTCTGCACTGCAGGCAATTAGAAGAAGAAGAAGAGTTTGGACTTGATATCCCGCCTTTCACTCCCCTTAAAGAGAACCACAAAGCGGCTAACATTCTCCTTTCCCTTCCTCCCCCACAACAAACACTCTGTGAGGTGAGTGAGGCTGAGAGACTTTAGAGAAGTGTGACTGGCCCAAGGTCACCCAGCAGCTGCATGTGGAGGAGCGGGGAAACAAACCCGGTTCACCAGATTACGAGTCCACCACTCTTAACCACTATACCATACTGGCTCCCTGGTTAGACTAGATGATCCTTTGGTTCCCTTCTGATTCTATGATTCTTTACTAGGACTTTGTTTTCCCCACAATTTTTATTGTTTTCAATTTTACATTTAGAAATAAACATTTTACATACTTTAAAATATCCAGTGACTTCCCTTCTTCTCCTTCCATGGTTCATTTTACGTATCATACATTCCTGCATATTTTACTAAACCATTCAAATCAGTTTTCCACTTTTACATCCATCAAAAATTATTTACCCTGTTGAATTTATCTTAGTGCTGCCAGCGTTTTCAGCTGTATACAGTTATTTGCCATATATTCAATAAATGTTTTCCATTCTTCTTTAAATATATGTTCTTCTTGCTCTCTTATTCTATGTGTTAAATCCGTAGGTACTGCATATTCTGTCAACTTAAGTTGCCAATCCTTTTTAGTTGGGACCTCGCTCACTTTCCATTTTATTCTCTTATTCTATTCTCTTATTCTATGTGTTAAATCCGTAGGTTCTGCATATTCTGTCAACTTAAGTTGCCAATCCTTTTTAGTTGGGACCTCGCTCACTTTCCATTTTGGGGCTAACAAAACACAGGCCGCAGTTGTTGCATACATAAACAACCTTTTCTGACACCTAGGAATTTCTGTCTGGGTTATTCCCATCAAAAAGGACTCTGGATTTTTTTGGGGAAAGTAGTTTTAAACATCTTTCCCCAATTCATTACAAATCATTTTCCAGTATACTTTTACTTTTTTAAATGTCCACCACATGTGAAAAAAAGGTTTCCTCTGCTTCTTTACACTTCCAACACATATCTGATTCCTTTTTAGAAATCTTAGTTAACCTACTCAGAGTTAGGTAGAATCTATGAATCATTTTCAAATAGTTTCTTTACTGGGACCTTGGTACTTGAACCCCTGTGCCACTGAACTCACTCTACATGTCTGATAGTTTTGTTTTTCATCTTTTGTTTTGTTTTTCATCTTTTAATTTACATCTGCTATTATAATTCTTCCTTCTGTTCTATATACACAATAGATTAAAAAAAAAAACTTTACAAAGAACAAGCCCCAATAATTTCTACATCTGGAAACTACACTGGAGATGTACTTCTTCCCCCTTGCTTTAGATACCCATGGTTATTAGGGTCCACCCTGTTCCTTTTATCGCACCAGTCCTGGATTTACAGAAGCAGTCCCAGTTTCTGATCTGATCCCAGAACGTCCTGCTTTTCCATAAAAGTAAAGGTAAAGAGACCCCTGGCTGTTAGGTCCAGTCGTGGCCGACTCTGGGGTTGTGGCGCTCATCTAGCTTTATGGCCGAGGGAGGCGGCGTACAGCTTCCGGGTCATGTGGCCAGCATGACTAAGCCGCTTCTGGCAAAGCAGAGCAGCGCACAGAAATGTTGTTTACCTTCCCGCCAGAGGAAGGTATTTATCTACTTACCTATTTATCTACTTGCACTTTGACGTGCTTTTGAACTGCTAGGTTGGCAGGAGCAGGGATCGAGCAATGGGAGCTCACCTTGTTGTGGGGACATAGGCGCCGACTCCATGGGGCTTGAGGGGGCCCGAGCCCCCTCAAAAATTCGTTTGGGGGGGCTCCGCCCCCCCAATAATCTCCGGCGCCCCTCCAGCAGAGCGCCATCCCGCCCCTCCCCCAGCCCAAAATGCACAGGGAGGGGTGGGCTGCATGCCTCCTGCCCTCCCTCCCGAGCAAAAGCTCCACCCAATTTCCTTTGGAGCTGATTAATAGGCGCAGCACGCTCTCCCCTATTCGCTCACGAGGAGGCGGCGCCACTTTATTTGCATATTCATGAGCTTATTTATTATTCATGAGCTTTCCCGGGCCCCCCCAATATTTTTTATAAGTCCGCGTCCCTGTGTGGGGATTCAAACCGCCGACCTTCTGATCGGCAAGTGCTAGGCTCTGTTGTTTAACCCGCGTCCCAACCTTTTCCATAGGACGTCCCTATTTTCATCAGATAAATGCTGGAGGGTGTGGAATAGGGCATCCCCAACACTATTTTTCACCTGGGACTCTCTGAAACTCAGTTCCAGCACCTCTCAGGTAGGCACCATTGCCATTCTAAGAGGTGTTCATGGTGAGTTCTAGCACCTTTCCCCCCTAGAAAAATAGCACTGGATGTCCCTATTTTCACCAGAGAAATGTTGGAGGATATAGAACAGGCTTCCTCAAACTTGGCCCTCCAGATGTTTTTGGCCTACAACTCCCATGATCCCTAGCTAGCAGGACCATTGGTCAGGGGTGATGGGAATTGTAGTCTCAAAACATCTGGAGGGCCGAGTTTGAGGAAGCCTGGTATAGAATCATAGAACAATAGAAAGGTAGAGTTGGAAGGAGGCTGTTTCTCAGATAATCGGGACATGTGTCATTTAGGGCTTTAAATGACCTCAAATTATGCCTGGAAACAAACTGGCAAGCAATGCAGCTGTTTTAAAAACTATAATCTGACCGCTGCATTTTGGCCCAATTGCCATTTGCAAATTGTCTGGCCTAACTTTGAATCAACTTTCCCATAGACTGAAAGCATGACAGAAGTTTACAAAATGATGAATGCCATGGAGAAAGTGGGTTGAGAAAAGCTCCTCCCCCCTTTCTCCCTCTCTCATAGCACTAGAACTGTGGAAATCCAAAGGAAGCAGAATGCTGAGATATTCAGGACAGATAAAAGAAAGTCCTTCTTTGTTAAACTATGAAATTCCTTTCCACAGGAGTCAGTGATGGGCACCAACCTAGACAGCTTTGAATGAGGATAAGATAAATTCATGGAGTAGAGGGCTATCGATGGCTACTAGCCAGGATGGCTATGTTCTGCCTCCATGGTTCCAGCTAGTCATGCTTCTGAAATTGCAGGAGGGGAGAAGGCTCCTCTGCTTGCGGTTCCCCATTAATGCATCTGTGGCCACTAGACAGATCACTGACCTGATTCAGCAGGCTCTTATGTTCTTATGGAACCTCCCAGTCCAGAGGCAGTCTATCTAGAGTCTTAGGTTCTTAGGGGCATTTGGCCACTGTGAGAACAGGACGCTGGAATGTACGACCTGATCCCCTTTGGCCTGATCCAGCAGTCTCTTCAAACATTCTCATGTTTTTATGTTTGGGTCATTGGCATATCAATAGCAAGGCAGCCCAACTCTTGCTGGCCTGCTGCACCCTCCAGATTTAGGGTGACTGCATCCTGGCTCAGTGCTGCTGACACCTTATAGGGCCAAATCCTGCCACCTCCTCAGATACCTTGAGGGAATGCTGTCCTCATCCCTTCCCTCAACCTCACGAGCGTCAGCTGAGTGTCCCAGGGAAGAAAAGCATCAAATGGACCCTACGAAGCATTGTGGGGACCCACAAAGACAGGAGGCAGCCTCCTCCTGACCTGCAAAGAGGTATTAAGGCTAACCACGAAATCCGCCCCCAAACGCAGCCCAGAACTCCCACCAAATTGCTTTTTGCTCTGATGCAATATGATAATTCCTCTGGCAGATTCTGATTTCGACAAGCAAATCTTGTAGTTCAAACATGGGATTAACACAGAGTATATATATATATAATATTAAATATTATTATTACTTACAGTTAGGATTATGGAGTAAAGCCTTGAAAGTAGCCCTGGGCAAGCTGGTGCCCTCCAGATGTTGAGGACTACAACTCCCATTGGTCTCAGCCAGGCCAACACATCTGGGCGTCTTGGTTGGGGAAAACAGAACTTGGGCAGGGCAAGGAATGCAAGAGATGCAGGATGGAAAGGACTTGCTCAGAGCAAACTGGCACTGCCGGCTTTCATTGCATCACACAGAGAGAGAGATTATTGCAGGGGGGTTAGATTAGATGATCCTTAGGATCCCTTCCAACTCTATATTTCTATGAGACTATGATGGACAGGGTGGGGGACCTTGTGGATAGTGCCACCACCAGGGGGCCCTGCTTGGTTGATGCTGTTCTCGGACAGGGGCTTCTTAGTGGTAGCTCTCTGTCTTTGTGGAAATCCCTCCCTTGCAAGACGGGCTTGTCTCCATCCTTACTAACTTTCAGAAGAAATTTGAACACAGTCATAGAACCATAGAACTGTAGAGCTGGAAGGAAGGTGGGGTCGCTTCCAGTGGGGGGCTCCTTTGCTAAGTCTTTGCTGCCCCCTGTTGCCCAGAGGGAAGACCACCTGCCCTCCCTCAACCTGCTAATTTATGGCAATTGAAAGCTGACAGCTTTCCCGGCTTCCTCACTAAGACTATGGGATGTTAGGCCAAGACTTATCGATCAGGCAATATATCACCCCTGAGTGCTCCCTCCCAAGCTGACCCGGGGGCCTCTTAAAACAGGGTTCACCAAATTGTCAATTAAGTGCAAATCAATCCTTGGCTATTTATCAATGTGTTATTCTGTCTGCGCCATCCCAGGGTGGAGAAATCGATTTGCTTCCTGTCACTGGGGACCTATTGAGGGGAGCTGGAAGACTGACATATGCAGGGTCTGGGAAACGACTCAGACTGAGGATAATTGCTGCAGTGGGGAAGCAGCTTGGCCAGAGGACAGTTTGAGGTGGATGAGGCCTTGGGAAAGTTGGAAAACATTCAGAAAAGGGAAACAAAAATGATCCAGTTAAGCTGGATGTTGGAAGATTCAGGACAGATAAAAGAAAATCCTTTGTGCAGGGGGCAGGGGTGGCCGCTAACAGGTGGCTTCAAAGAGGATTCTTCCAATTCATGGCAGAGGAGTATCAATGGCAAGCAGCCACGATGGCTATTCTCTGCCTCTGAATACCAGTTGCTGGAAACTACAGAAGGGGAGAGGACTTTTGTGCTCAAACCCTGCTTGTGGTTTTCCCACTGGAGCATCTGGTTGGTCCCTGTGAGAAGAGGATGCTGAACTAGATAGACCATTGGCCTGGTCCAGCAGGCTCTTATTATGTTCTCATGTAGATCAGCTTGTGTGAAGTCGATCCTCTTCCAGCAAGGAAGAGGATCATGCCAAGCATCACTAATCCCATAGAACTGAATGGAAGCCACCTAAGGGCACAGTGCCCTGGGGTCTTGGCCTGGAAAGGTATCATCTTGGCCCATGAACAGGACAAGGAAGGTGATGAATACTCCTTCACTGGAGGTTTTAAAGCAGTCATTGGCTGGTCATCTGCAAGGGATTTTTGTGTTGTGATTCTTGCACTGCAGGGGTTGGGACAGATGACCCTTTGGGGTCCCTCCCAACTTTACAATTCTGTGATTCTATGAAAATGCATCTCTAGCCATCAGCCTTAATTGCAAGAGCTGTACTCATCTTCCTGTTTTGCCTTGGAAATCAGGTTAAGTGTAATCTGTCCTAGATTCTCCCGCAGATGGTTCGTTTCTTAAATACTTGAGGAGAGTTAAGTTGATCCTTAATTCCTTAATCTGGGAAGCAAGACAAACAGATTTGGAGGGGGGGGGAGGCTTTTCCTTGTTGCAAATCTGGCAGGAATCACCCAAGGCTTCTTTGCTTTTAATTCCTAAGGAGTTAATTGGAAGCAAGTAACAGGATGGGGGAGGAGGCCATGATTTTCCTTCCACGTTGGGGATGGTGGTTCTGTCTGTTATAGTGGGTAACTTGATTTATATTTTGTATTTGAAATTGTTTGTTTTTATGTTTTGGCATGGCCTTTGGCTAGCACAATAAACTTACTGATGATGAAACCTTGGGCATGGGGAAACCTCAATATTCCCTAGCCATTGCCTCATCAGTTCCCCAAGAGCTTCCATCCATCTCCACTGGGCTCCTGGGGAGCTGTGCAATATGGATGTTCTCCATGGTAGCCATGAGATTCAGGACAGATCGTTCCTGCAATCAATTAGGGTCTAGGCCCAGTTTTGGCACAGAAACTGCTTTGATCACCCTGTATAATGACCTCTATCAGGAGAGATAGGGAAAATGTGTCCCTGTTAATTCACCTTGACCTCTCAGCAGCTTTTGATACCATCACCCATGGGATCCTTCTGGAGCAGGTGTTAAGGGTGGATGGCACCACTTTACGGTGGTTCCAGTCCTACTTGGATGGTTGTTTCCAGTGGGTGATCCTTGGGGAGTGTTCTTCAGCCCAGTGTAGCCTTCAGTGTGAGATTCCTCAGAGTTAAATTTTATTTCCTATGTTGTTTAACATCTACATGAAAACTCTCAGTAGAATCACCTGGAGATTTGGAGTATGTTGTCAGCAATACACACACCTCCTTTATCTGATGACACACAACTCTACTTCTCTTTTGAGAATTGTAGCAGTGGATTTGCTGGACCATTGTCTTGGTAATGGACTGGATGAGAGCCAACAAACTGAAGCTCAATCCAGATAAGGCTGAGGCACTGTTTGTGGGTAGTTCACTAAAACTGATGGATGGGAAGTTGCCTGCTCTTGATAGGGTTATACTGCCTCTGAAGGAGTTCCATAGCTTATGGGTACTTCTGGATCCATTGCTATCACTTGAGGCTTAGGTGGCCTCAGTAGCATGGAGTGCCTTCTGTCAACTTCAGCTGGTTGCCCAGCTGTGCCCCTATCTGGACAGGGATAGCCCAAAGAGCCTCAGGGCCACAATATCTCAAGGACCACCTCTCTCCACCCAGACATTGAGATCATCCTCTGAGGCCCTTCTTTGTGTGCCTCCTCCACAAGAAGTCTGGAGGGTGGCAACAAGAGAAAGGGCCTTTTCTGCAGTGGCTCCCTTTTTGTGACATGTTCTCCCAGGGGAAGTTTGCCTGGCACCTTCATTATACACCCTTAGGCACCAGGCAAAAACATTCCTCTTTAACCAGGCCTTTGGCTGATTGACATCCAATGCCCATTTAAATGTGTTGTGGGGGATATTTGTTCTTTTTTAAAATTGTTTTTATTATTTTTTTATTATATTGTATTGTGTTGTGAACCAAATGAAGGGCAGTATACAATTAAAATAAATAAATACAGGAATCACAGCTACCTTTCTCCGCTTAGAGAGGAGGAAAGGGACCTCAAAAGACTGGGAAGTGGCATTTTGCTATTTTGAAGCAATGCAGGAATCTTTCACCCAACATATAGCTTGAACCCACGACCTTACGATTAAGAGTCTCATGCTCTACTGACTGAGCTATTGAGGATGACAGATCTGCTGGAAGAAGAAGGCTCTGGAAAATAAATATGGATTCACCAAATCTGGAGCATATTTCAAGTGAACATTTCCATACATGGGCTGCTTCTTGTTTGCTCATACTGGAAAGTGATCCATAACTTACTTTCCGTCAGGCAGCCTCCCTGGCCCATCACAGAGCTTCTCCGTGGGGGTGGGACCCTTTCGTGGGATGAATCATTCCCACCATGAATTACAGCAGCAGCAGCAGCAGCAGCAGATGCTATTGTGGAAGGGTCTGTATGATGATCACCTCACTGCTATTCCCAGCCCTGGCTTGGCCTTTTTAATATCGCAGAGAGGAAAAGTATACCTCGCCTCAAAAAGGAGGCTGGAAAAGGAAAGGGGATGGAGTGACTCTCCTCAGAGGAAAGGTTGCAGCATTTGAGTCTTCTTTAGTTTAAAGAAAGATAAGAAACGGTGTGATGGAAATTCATAAAATGATGCACGGCATGGAGAAATTGGATGGAGGAAGCACTCTTGTAACACTAGCACTAAAAGAGGATTCTGCCAATTCATGGAGGAGAGGACTATTAATGCCTACTAGCCACAATGGCTATGCTCAGCCTCCATAGTTGGAGGCAGCAATGCTTCTGATCACCAAGTACTAGAAAGCACAGGAGGGGAGAGTGTTGCTCTTGTGCTCAAATCCTGCCTGCTGGATCAGGCCAGTGCCTTAGCTGCCCAGCATCTTGTTCTCACACTGGTTGAACAGTTGCCCATGGGAAATAAGGAAGCAGGATTTGAGCACAAGAGCCCTCTCCCTTCCTGCAGTTTCCAGCAAGTGCTATTCAGAAGCACTGAATGGCTAGTAGCCATTCATAGCCCTCTATGAATGTGCCTAATCCTCTCTTAAAGCCTCTCAAGTTGGTGGCAATCACTGCCTCCTGTTGCAGTGAGTTCCCCAGGTTAACTACACACTGTGTGAATAAGTACTTTCCTTAATCTTCCAACTTTCAACTTAATTGGATGCCCAAGAGTTCTAATGTTATGAGAGAGGGAGAAAAACTTTTCTCTGTCCACTTTCTCCAAGCCATGCATAATTTTGCAAGCTTCTTTCACCCAACAGCAGGTTTTTTTTAAAACCTTTCTGTGGATGCCCCCCCCCCCCCGCTGCCATCCCCCTCCTGAAATGGCCTGGAGACTTGCAATCCCTTCCTCTGAATCAGTCAAGAACTCCTTGACTGAAACTTCACTCCAAACATGCAAGCAAGAGACTGGAGCTCTCCTTAGCAAGGGCTTGATAGTGTTAGACAGATAATTATTGATCTGGCCAGAGTTTATCCCAGCTGCCTAATTTCAATAAATGGTTGTGCTGGGGAATTAGCAAGGGATCTTGGTTGCCCTATTTCTTGGGGATCTGTCACAAACGTGATTTATACATGCTACAAAAAATTCATACTTACTGGTTGGCTGGGCAACTTTAGTTGGCAGAAGGTGCTTAGAAATGTTTTAGCATGTAAATATTTCCTCCTGGCTCTTAACATGCTGAGCAATGCCTTGAATAATGCCAAAGGCTTCTCTGCAAAACACGATCACTGAATTTCAATGTTGTCCCAGCTTTGTTTACACACACACACGCTAAAGGAAGAGAAATTGCCAGGAAAGAAAATGAAGCATTTCCAGGTTCTCTTCCAGATGGGAAGTCTTCTACTGCGGTGACCAATGCCCCACTGAGAGAGGCCCAGAGGAAGCCACACCATGGCTTTTGGCTATTTGAGTTGGTCTCTTCCTTCCAGCAGTCTGACTTGCCAGTAGTTATCAAATAAACAAAACAATAGAGTTGGAAGGGACTCCAAGGGTCATCTAGTTTGACCTCCTGCATTGCAGGAATCACAACTAAACCATCCCTGACAGGTGGTCATCCGACCTCTGTTTAAAAACCTCCAAGGAAGGAGAGTCCAGCTCCTTCCATTGTCAAGCAATGGCTTCTATTCTAAAGGCTACACATGCCCAACTCCCTCAACAGTTCCTCACAAGGCTTGGTTGCCAGACCCTCCATCTTCTTGGTAACTCTCCTCTGCACACCTTCCAACCTGCCTTCTTAAAGTGTGGTGACCAAAAATGGGCACAAAACAGGACATAGGTTAGGAAGTCATAATAGGTGCCAATGTGTACTTTCCCTTCCCAGAGTGACGCTGGGCATCTCTCCAGAACATGGCTAGCACCCATCTTGGGACTTAATAATTCAGTATCACACAAGAGCGTTCATGGGAGAAAGAAATGCTCCATCAGCTCACAATAACAATGCAATAAGCATCAGGACACCCTTCTTGGTTAAAACCTACAGGTGGATCTAGGCCATCCAAATGCCTGAAGAAGTCTCCAAGGAAGGTGGCCTGTATACAAAGTATGTCCAAATGTAGTAAAGGGCTTTGGACCTTACATGATAGATCCAAGCTCAAAGGGTAAACCTTCCATCGTCTTTAGTTGCCCAAAAGCACTCAGTACCTTTCTGCAGATTTGTGTCTCTGCCTGGAGCAAGTCTGTTAAGTAGCCCCTGACAGCCCAAGACTCACCCTTGAGGGCAACCAAACCCACAGGTGAAACAGGATTCTGGGCTGGAGTGAAGACAAATGCACTTGGGCTCACACCTCTAGCACACTCCTTGTTGCATCCTGTGAATAAGTGGTGGTAGTGAGGCTAATGTTTGCAGGATCCTTCCTTGGAAAAGAGGTCAGCCTTTATTAGCACTTGGTAATAGCACTTGGGGCTATTACTTCCTTGGAAAAGAGGTCAGCCTTTATTAGCACTTGGGGCTATAAGAAACCTTTGCAGAGTCAGGACCACCCAGAGTGAACATTTTGAAGCTGCTCTTGGTTAACAAGACTCTCCTCTGCGATTTAATGGAAGGAGGGCAGCCCTGTTATTACCATGCCCTATTTAAAGCTGTTAGCAATGTTTCTTTCCTTTTAATTCTTCTAAAACAGAAAAACACACAAAACCTGTAAAAGGAGCTAAAACCTGAAGAAAATCAGGGGGAGATGCAGGAACCCCATTGCTGGAAATCACGAGCAAATTATTTCCCAGATGAGAGGCCTTTTTGGCGCGGCGGAGATATTGCCCATTTTTCACAGCAGACAAAAACATTTTCCAGCGGATCAATTTAACGTCGCCAAGTCGGCTCTTTTCAACCCACAATCCATCATATTTCCCCTTCTGCAATCTGCCAGTGTCCAAGTGTTTTAAGTTTCAAATGAATTATTTGATCACGCACAAGCAAGGGGTGCCTTCCCCCCCCACCGAAATTAGGACATTGCCGGCCTGCCCCATTCGGGTCACAGGCCATTGGGGGGCTGCGTGGAAGAGCCCCCCACCCATCTAGGGCTTCTGTATTGGCAGCCCCGTTAGCCGGCTCATCTGTCAAAGAGATCCGGCCATCAATCACGGGGCCGCCTGATCAATATGCAGCTTATGCATTCATCGCTCCTTCTGGGAGACTATTAGGATGAAGTTGTCAGTGGAGCAGGAGCAAAGGGGGGGGGAGGGGAATGTGTGTCTGTGTGTCTGTGTCCACATGTATGTGTGTGAGAGAGTGGTCAGCAGCAGGAAGCATAACCCCAGCGGGAAGCCCAAAGTGAGCTGCTTTTTGAGCAAAAGATTTTTTTTGACAGATTTATTCGGAGGCTCCAGAATGCACTGCCGGAGGTGAATCATCCTTCAACAAGGCAGAACTGGGGTTTTTGGGGAGGGAAAGGGGGGGGAGACCCCACCCTTGATTGGCCTGTCAAGGTGATTTGTGAGCTGCACCAGCTCAGGTAATGGGTGAATCCTAGCATAATATAGTTGGAAGGGATCCCAAGGGTCATCTATTCCAACCTGCTGCAGTGCAAAAATCATAGTTAAAGCATCCAAACCCACCAGTGCAAGGGCACCAGGAGGTGGGTGGGGTGGTATCCAAGGCAGATCAGAGCAAGGGGGCTTGCAAATGAAGGACTCCACCAGTGGAAGGGCAGGGGGCTAGGCTCAGATTCTTACTAGCATGAGACTCCTTTTTAAACACCTTTTATGCTTTTATTTACCAGTGTTAATGAGGAATGGAGCAGGTGTATCCATCAGGATCAGGAGTAGCAGAGGCTGGCAGCTTCGAGACCTGTGGCTACATCTCTAGGGGAGCTCAGAGCCTGGTGGGCTTGCTTCTGTCTGCCTCTTTTCAGTTCTGGAGGGCTGTCCTGACCACCAGACCAGGAGACACTCACAGTACCTTTCCGCTCACCTCACCTTTATGTCTAAAAGAGATGCAACACTTGGTTTGTTTGTATTGTTTGTTTTTATATCCCACCTTTTCTCCAGGGAGCTCAAGGTGGCGTATATGCCTCTCTTACTCTCTGTTTTCTCTTCACAACTGCCCTGTGAGGTAGGCTAGGCTGAGAGACTGTGACTAGACCAAGGTTACAGCTTCATGGCTGAGTGGGGACTCGAACCCTGGTGTCCCCAATTATTGGGACAGCATACTATGATGGTGATGGTGATAGTGGTGATTGGGGCAGCTAGGAGAATACAATACATAACATCTAAACACAAAGCAGGTGTATTTGTTTTCTTTATCATATGCAAATATATACAGATACAGTCAATTAATTGACTTAAGCTTAATTAATTGAGGCAGTGATGCCACCAACTTGGATGGTATTAAAAAAGGAATTCACAGAGAGGCTATGCTCTGCCTCCCCAGCTGGAGGCAGCAATGCTTCTGAATCCGTTGCTGGAAAAAACCACATGAGAGCAGAGGGCTCTTGTGCTTGAATCCTGCTTGTGGGTTTCCCTTTAGGGCATCTGGTTGGCCACTGAGAGGTCAAAACAATGGACTAGATGGGCTACTGGCCTGATCCAGCAGGCTCTGCTTACATTCTTATGTATGTATGTGTGTGTGTGCTGGTGGGGGTGTTGTTGAGCCTTGATTCCTGACACTAATCACTTTGACCTCCATGGCTGGCCGCTTAATCCAAGGCTTCTGACCCTGTGACCCCAGGGGCCTTCGATAATGATGCAATAAAAGGTATTGGGTGGGGAATGAGCTTTGCCTTTGCACAGGGAGCCCTGGCATACAATACGCCCTTAACTAATTTGGGAGAAACCTGGGAACACATAGACTTATTGCATTAACTTTAATCTCCTCTGTTTACAAGACACGAGTTCCTTCAGAGACCTCATAAAAACATCCCTTCACCTCTGACCTCACAGGGAAGCCACCGTTCACATGTAGGCAGAGAGCAAAAAACACCTGCACACCCCTCACTGTTCATGGGGTGGACACCATTTTGTCCTTTTCCTCAGGCAGGCAGCAAAACGTAATGGGCCAGACCTCAACATGGGCTGCCATTTTGAGCATGCTGGCAAACTCTGTAGAAACTTCTCCATCCACCTGGGATTCTGGGGTTTTTCCTTTTTAAAAATGAACTGTGGTACCCACCAGACTTTGAGGGAGGGAGAGGTCCCCCCCCCATCCCTCTCTTTTTTCCTGCCCTCCTCTTCTGGGCACTCCAGCTCATGTTACCTCCTCCACCAGGCCATCTGCTCCGCAGGGCCAGGACTTGTGCATAATTCACTAGTGTTGAGCAGTGAAGTCCTCGTGAGCCATTGTAAGCCAGCTATTCATGAGGAAGTTGCCTCCGAGGCCCAGATCTGGTGACGGGAAACCAGACACCCTCCATGGCTGACTCCTGATCTCTTGTCCTTTTGCCCTCCTGCACACATTATGCAAGGGAGAGGCTGAAAGGGAAGGAGGTCGATTGGGCATTGGAGGGGGGAGGGAGAGGTGGGCTGTCTTCTCCATGCAGGAATCAAACACCTGTGCTAAAATCCAGACATGGAGAAGTACTGGTTTTCGTGACAACTGAGTTAGTGTCACTGCAACTGCGTGGTCGTGATGGGTGCAGTTCAGCCTTAGGAAAAACTGTGTCATCTCTTTCCAAAACTTTTTGATAGGAATACCCTTCTGAGGGGCCGGCCCTAATGTTAGATGGGGTGAGGAAGCAGCCTCATGCAGCAGAGGCTGGGGTGCAGGGAGGGTGTTGAAGTGTCAGAGGCTGAAGGTGGCATTCCAGCATTGTGGAGGATGCAGGCCCCTTGCCAGCATGGAAGGAAGACACTGAACTCAACCCAGCCATACTCTGTGGGTTAAGTCCAGCATTGCCCTAAGGAACATGCCTGGTTAGTGCAAGCATGCATTGGTGGGTCCTGGGATCATCAGAAGACACCCACACCCACACTTTGTCTTGCAGGCATTTGTCTCTTTATGCCACTAAAATGCACTCTTGGGTAGCTGTTGGGTGTGTGTTTGTCTGATGCTTCCCGGAGTCTGACACAGCCATGTGGCCCCAGGTAACTTGAGGATCTGCCTCCTTTCTCAGTTTCCGCCAGCATTCATTTTTAAAAGATATCCCAGCATGAATATTTAACAGGCAGTATTAACAAAAGATCTGTAGCTAACATTTGGCAGGCATCATTTTGGACACAATGGGCAGGGGCAAAAGCTGGGCTACTGGGGGCGGGAAACAAGGCTGAAATGGAAAAGTCACTACTATAAGGCTGCCAGCCCATTAAATAATATTAGCTAATTAATCTCTGAATGGAATAAAACCAACTTATTACCAAAACCTTGGCAAGGGTGTGTCTTTGTGGTATAGGTACCTTATAATTCAATAAAACAGAACGTTTTCACATCCTTTTTTTCATCCCAGGTAAAAGCAACACTCAAGAGTCCAAATAAGCAGTCAATGAGCAATTATCAAAAACTTTATTGTTGCCTTTTTTATGGGGAGGCTTGTGGTGTATGTAAATGTGTCTGTGTGTGCAGGTGGTGCTTGGAAGCTGATCCCCAGCTCTGCATCCTCTCCAAATACACTAAATAAGTAAGATGGGGGAGGCCTTGGAATCTGTACCTTCTTCTTGGTTGAGGGACCAGGTTCCTATGTTCTCTCTCCATTGTCAGAGGCAGTGATGCTTCTGAATGCCAGTTGCTGGGAACTGCAGGAGAGGAGGGTGCTCTTGTGCTCAAGTCCTGCTTGGGGGCTTCCAGTAATTGGCATCTGGTTGGCCATTGCGAGAACAGAATGCTGCACTTGGTGGGCCATTGACCTGATCCAGTAGGTGGTTCTTATGTTCTTATGGAACCTCCATGTCCAGAGGCAGTCTATACTAATTCCTAGGTTTATAGGGGCATTTGGCCATGATAAGAAGAGGATGCCAGGCAGGATGGGCCCTTTTTGGCCTGATCCTGCAGGTTCTTCTCATGCTCTCATGTTTCAGCACTTAAAATGTCCCAGCAAAAACACTAGAGCTGACCGAACTCAACCCACTCCTGTCCTTTTGCCCCTGTACTATAAATGAAAGGACTGAGTGTGAACAGTTCAGATGTTGGCACATTTCCGAGACTGATGTAGTCTAGAAGCAGGTGATCACTTTGCATATTTTCTATCATGACCTTTAAAATAATTAACTTGCAATCATTACAGCGGAAAAAGGGTAAAAAAAAAAAAAAGCAAAGCAGCATTTCCAGCTTTGTCCAACCTTGACCCCAGGAACTCGTTACCAAAACAGTGGCTGGCAGGATTACCCAGTGGAATCGGATTCCCTGACTGAATTGAAACCAGTAGCTCCTTTCCTGCCAAAACTATGTGTGCTAACAAACCCTTAATTGCTCTGCAATCCTACATACAATAGATAGGATTTGGAGGATGGGAAAGTTGAAAATTGGAAGGGGGTTAATTTTCAGAACACCTGCAGGACAAGAAGGCAAATTTCCTGTTGCTGAAATCTGCTCAAGCTCTCAAATCCAACATCTGCATATTCCATGTTGATTGTGCAGCCATCTCCCATCTGTGCAATTAGGACAGGCAGCCATGACATGGTCAGAAGGCAGGATCAGTCACATCAAAGATCCACTTCTCTGCGGTTTCCACCACCCACCCCTGTTCCAGCTAATATCACCTTGCATAGCCCAGGTTCATAAAGAGGCCACTGCTGGATCAAGCCAAAGGGAGCCCACCATGCCCAGCAGTGCCCAACCAGGTGCCCACAAAGGGAAACTCATGAGCAAGCAGAACATGAGTGGAGCAGCTTTATTTCTCATTTATGATCCACAGCAACTGATATTCAGAGGTAGACTGCTTCTGATCCTTCAGGCAGTACATAGCCATTGTGGCTAGTTGCCACAGATAACCTTCTCTCCATGAATTTGTCCAGTCCTCTTTTAAAGCTGTCTAGGTTGGTGACCAGCACTGCCTTTTGTGGGAGGGAGTTCTACAGTTTAACAATGAATTGGGTGAAGAAGTCCTTCATTATTATTATTATTATTATTATTATTATTATTATTATTATTATTATTTTCTGTCCATCATTTCTGTCTGACATTCAGCTTCATTGGACAACCCGGTTGAGTATTAGTGTTATGAAAGAGGGGGGGGGGGAATTACCTCTCCCCACACCACACACTATCTTCTTCCCTTCCATCATGATTTTGTCCCTTCCCAGACTACCAGGGAAGAGCAGCCCAATTCCTTGTGGAGCAAAAGGCCTTATAGTGGAGCCTCCCAATTGGCTATAATTGCGTAGCCTGAATTTGCTGGATGTGACTGACTCTCCCCAGCAATAGTAAGAGTCTGGAAGCCCACCCCACCCACTCCCTCACCCCCGTGGATGGTGCCCAGCCTTTGGAGACCTTTTGCAAGGAAGGGGTCTTGGGGAAGGCTGTTCTGAGGAGCATCCCATCATCATCATCACCACCACCACCACCTGTGCCCATTAATCCGTGATAGCTAGCCAGATTAATGCACACAGTAGTTACAAAATCTCATTCCACTGCCTCTTCTGGGTGAGAAGGATTAATGGCAGGGCTGTCATATCTACATATTTACATAATTACAAAGAGGTGGAGAGAGAGGAGCAGCTCCCAAGGGCTCATTCACAGGCCCTTCTTCTGACCCTGTGACATGGGGAAAATGTCAAATCACTTTTGTTGGCGCGGGGGGGGGGGGGGCGGCGGCAATTTGCCTTCAATGATTCTCTATCTGGTTTGCTGCAGGAAGATTCCCTCAAATACCTCCTTTTACTACTGGAAGATCTGTGGGCTGACATCAGGTAGCCACCGGCAGGGGTAGGTGAGACACCCAGAGCTTAGCCTGAGACAGATTTCATGGATGCAACAATAGAGAGCACTCTGGTTGACAGTAAGAGCTGTTCAATTGTGGAACAGACTCCCTTGGGAGGTTGCAGATGCTCCTTCAGTGTAGGTTTTTTAACAGAGGTTATGAATGCTTTAGTTGAGATTCTTGCATTGACTAGATGTCACTTGGGTTCGCTGCCAACTCTACAATTCTATGATTCTATGACTCATTTCTACCCTTTCATAGTTTGTTTAACAAATCTGAAGCTAACCACAAGAAAACCCTGACTGTGTTCCTTAAAATGCGGAATTACTATCAGTAGCTGTGCTTTTTGACTGTCCAGGCAAAACAATTGTCAGCTGAAGTTCCCTTTGTTGCTGCAACACACACGAGCTAACTTTGCCACAGTGTGAATTCAGGCAGAGATTTACAAGGAGGCTTTTAACAGATGATCTGTGTTGTGCAAGGTGGATCGATTATTGGCAGCTTTCACTCATTTGGGTGTCAAAATCTAGATTTACCTTTGTTTGGTCACTGGGATTGTGTGCTGTTTGTTGCATGTGTGAGAGGGCCTCTGCGTAAATATGGTGGCGTGATCTGAATCTGAGCCTCTCCAAAAGCAGTGCTAAGACCAAGCCTCAAAGGTTTCCCTCTTCAGGTGCCTGAACATTCATTTGGCCTTACTTTTTTGGGAGCCCAGATTGTGAGCCAAGGTTATTCATCTCCCTCCCTCTCCACCTTTATTTGGCTGGTAAGGCTGACACCCCCCTCCTTTGACATAACCACAACCACAACCGCTTTCCATTCCTAGGTACGGCTATAAGGCCCCACAAGCTGGCACCCTGATGACCCCTGATGGCACCTTTGAAAAGTCTCAGCAAAGATTCCCCCCAAACTCCATAATGCATAGAAAACTGTTTGCTCTTCCTGCTCAGTTCCACTTCACATTGGCTTGCCCATTTAATGGTCCTTAATATAGATGAGGTTTCCTTAGTTCCTGACCCCCACCCCAATCTTAGCGGTAAAGCAGGTTGTGACTTCTCCTCCTACTTGCCCATGAAGCACACGGCCCAGTGTGTCATCCACTCCCCTGTCCTTTACAGGGCTATGGCAAATTCAGTGCTTCCCTCCACCCCACATAAAGCCCACATTCTCCCCATGCCCTGGTGACCCTTCTCCTGCTTTCTGCTCCAGAGCCAAAGGATTCCCATTTCACTGGGCTTTGTGTGGTGCCTCCTCTTGCTCCCATATAATTCCCTTGAAGAATCTGTGGTGTTCTTAGTAGATTCCATAATCACAAAAGGTAATTAAAACTGCCAGAGTCTAATTAAACCACTTAATTAAACACCCCTTTGGCAGCAGCTTGTGACTGCAGAGCCAAATAATCACAACTGCTTGGGTCTCTCCTGCAGAGCCTCCTCCCTCAATTCTTGGGGCAGGAATAGGCCGTAAATCAGAATAAAAGGAATCAATACTCACTCTTTGGGAAAAGATAATCAAGGCCAAGCGATCTGATCACTAAGCATTGCAAGGACCAGCCTTAAACCAGAGTTGGGCAGTCTGCAGCGGGGCTCCATTCCTACCCATACCAGGCCTAGGGGAAGCTGGCATGACTGTGGGATCATGGCTATGGATCATGTGCAGAGTATCTACCTCTGGTGCCGAGGCAGATGCAGGCATGCAGGATGGCCGACAAACGTTATTCTGGTGTGAGATGAATGAGGGTGTGAGGCTTGTCAATAAACTCATAAAGACCCACAGCCCCATAATGGCCGTTCAGAAGGGAAAGGCCATCTAGGAAGCAAACAATTGTGACCCTTATTGATAATTGCATTGGCTCCCAAAGCTATTGGCACCTCAAATCAGCTGGGCAATGCAGGGCCCACTGGGAGCAATGACTGAAGGAGCCAGCAGGATCCTTCCAGAGGGGAGGATGGAAGCTTGCCCGCTCCTCACACAGGGCCATTTTGCCAAATGAAAATTGACATTTTGGACTGAACTTTGTGACCTCCCATCATTACGCTAATGGCCTCCTCTGAAGCAGAATCTCTGAGGTTGGGCTTAGGAGTCTATATGGATTCCTTGGGTGGGGAAACAAGGAGCAGCGGGCAACAGAGGCTGTCTACACACACAGCTTAATCCAGGCAGAAGGAGGTTGGAGAGAGAAAGGTGCTTCCTCTCATTCTCACATAGGATGGCCATTGTTGAAAAATAAAGGGCAGAGATCTGCATAAAATTTGTACGGATACAAAACACCACCACCACTACTGACCTGTGTTTTGGGGTGGATGAATGAGGGGACTCAAACATCCTCTTGTTTTTTTAAAAAATCACCTTGTACAAATATCACTACACACACATATATATATTGAGATGCATATAGCTAAATGCACCCTTGCATATACATCACACACAAAACCTATCACCACCTTGCATTGCAACCACACTGTGACACATTGTGACACAGTGTTTCGGCTGCAATGTGTAGGTGTGTTGTGCGAACACACCCCACGTTCCTCCCAGGGCTGGAAAGAGGCTAGTTTAACTTCCAGTTTGCCAACCTAGCAGTTCGAAAGCACCCCCGGGGGGAAGTAGATAAATAGGGACCACTTAACAGCGGGAAGGCAAACGGCGTTCCGTGTGCTGCGCTGGCTCGCCAAATGCAGCTTGTCACGCTGGCCACGTGACCCGGAAGTGTCTGCGGACAGCGCTGGCTCCCGGCCTATAGAGTGAGATGAGCGCACAACCCTAGAGTCTGGCAAGACTGGCCCGTACGGGCAGGGGTACCTTTACCTTTGCTAGTAAAACTGAATTACTGTGTCGCAAAATGTCTAAAAAGTGTGTCACCAGCATGGAAAGTTTGGAAAGCTCTAGTCTATACTATAAGACCAGTGGTGCCCAATAAGGGGCCCAGGGGCCCCTGGGGGTCCACAGAACACACCCAGGGGGTCCATGACCCCTTTCATTGCATCCCCCCAACTAATTTTTTGTCATTTTTGCATGGTAATATCACAAATTTTATTGTCTGATTTAGTGCTTGCTGTGTGATTTTTCAATATATTTTGCCAAAATCCATTTTGAAATCACACTGAGCTGATGATTTTGACCTGGCAATATGCAGCAATACATGGCTCCTGACGCAAAGGATAGCAGGGCAGCCAATTTCTAGGCACCATATCTCACGATGATCTCAGCCGATAACAACACTGATCTACCTTCCCCTCATGTTGAGGGGAAACAGGGCAGATGATTGCCCTCACTGCAAGGCACCATGGCACTACCTTCCCCTGGCACTGAGGCGGAGCATCTTTTCTCAGTCAGCAGGAAAGCAACAGCAGTCACAGTGGACGTGCATCTTTGCTGGCTGCCACCACTGATATGCACCCAACCCCCACTTCCATTATATTTGCCTGATGTTCTGTGATGATTTGGGTGGTAACTCTGCCAGGAGGCCCTCCCAAAAGCAAAAGTATAAAATATCAAACACGCTTTTGTTTAGCTTTCTTCGCTGATTATTCTGTAAGGACCAAGTTACAAATGTAATAAACGGATCAAAGTCTACTGGCTGCTATTGCTTTGGTATTCTTGGTTGTATTGCCTCTGTCTTTTCTCTGACCATCTAGCAATCTCTTTATCAGGCTCCTGCGTCTTCTGTGGTGTGTAGGGATCCCTCAAAGCTCCCTGCCTCATATATATTTTTTTCAAAAACCTGGCAACCATGAAGGGGCGACAGCTTCCCCCTTTAACCGGCACCAGGCCAATTTGCCGAATCGGGTTCAGACCCAAAGGGAAGTTTTGGGCTCTATCTCTGTCCTGTGTCTGCCCAGTCACACCAGTACTGACTGGGGCTCCTCAGATTGGGCATCCAAAGCAAGGGGGCAGGCTCTGTTTCCATCCTCTTTATTATCTCCAGTATAGCCACACCTGTTGACTGCAATCGATTGTTATGAAGTGACAGGGATGCTTCAGGAAGCAAGGGGACCATTCTTTTCCCTGCACTATCATCGGTTTGGCCGCACTGACATTGCTAAAGGAGGAAGCATTCATAGAAGGTGGCCCTTGTTTCCTTAGCTTGTAAGAGGCAGGAGGATTGCCAGGGAAACACTCTTCAGTGAGGACAGTGGGAAGAGAGGGACCGGGACACAAACCACCCCAGAAGGCTGTAGGTGCTATAGGAGGGATGGAATCCAGATGGTATCCGGTGGGAGAGCTGTCATGACAAAGGCCATGGTCCCAAAATGTGCCCACATTCTACCACAACTCACTGGGGAGAGATGAAACTTGCTGAAAGTATAAAGAGCTTCTAAGAATGGTGCAACCTGTCTGGGATTTGACATTTCCCAAGGAAGTTCCCGGCTCCATGCCAGCAGGTCAGGAACATGATGGAGGGTTAAAGATGGGTCAAACACCATTGCCTGAGCCATCACAGTTCACCCTGTGTACAATATTGTGACTTTTGGTTGTTGAGTTCCATTCATAAATACACTATTTCATCCATAATTTTGACATTTACATTCATAAAACACAGAGCAAGGTTTGTATATTAATTATTTCTGGAAGGCATGCACTTTTAATTATCAACAGATATGATCAGTTTAGGGCAAAGGTTTCCAACCTTTTTAAGTCCACAGCTCCCTTGACCAACCACATCCTTTCTGCGGTTCCTTCGTGGAAGCCGCTTACACTGGGGTTCTGTTACAGGATGAGCTAAGTGGAGATTTCCCCATTCTGCCTTGCCCCTTTTCAGCACGATTTTTGGTGCTTGTGTAAGTGGGAGTGCATGTGTTGATGGGAACCCAAGCAACGCCATGGCTCTGCAGGGCTGAGCTGACTCACTCCACATGGCAGCCCCAGCCTACCTTCCCCAAAATTAATGTACACATGGTGGGGCAGGGATGGAGAGAGCAAAACAAGATGAAGAACAGAAGCAGAAATATTTTGTTACTGTGGTGAAGGAAAGCAAGAAACAAACACACAGCACTGGACACACAGGCAGACATGGCACTTTCCTGCAACATTCTCCTTGTCCCCATAAAGCTGGGTGACTGTTAAGAAGGAGTTGGGTTGCCTGTGGGAAGAGGAAGAGAAGAAGAGGGGGGGGGGTGTGGAGTGTTGAGGGTAGAAGGAGAGAGAAACACACAAGACACTCCTCACTTTCAGGGTTATTTATAAATCCCTCCTTATAGAGCACCCACACATTAAGGCACACATCATCAAGCTACTTTGCTATTTTCTTGCATTTCTCAAGCCCTCTGTGTAACAATAAGGAACTGTTAGTTACTGGAGCTGGGGAGGATTTTTGTTTGGGGCGGGGGAGAGATTTTAAGAAAATAAACAGTCATGGAAAAAGTGTTTCCCCACTTTTTGCCGCTGTTTTATTTTGGGAAGATATTGACTGCAAGTTAAGGAAAGGACAGCGCCCGCCCCCTCCCCTGAATGCCCCTCAAGTCACCCCAGGGTGCCATGGCCTACTGGCTGAAAACCAATGGTTAGGGCACTTGCCATAGCGCCTCTAGTGGCTGGCCCATTTGACAGCTAGCACACTGACTTAAAGGCCACTTTTTTGTTTGTCAACTCACGTGTGGGTTGTTTCTGTGCTTGTGGGTGGGTATTAATGCACTTATGTACATGCACTTATTTCATGTATATATTTCTTATATCACTCTGATGGAGGCAATGCGTTTTGAGCATTTCTGCAGGATATTAATAAGCAAACCTTTAAAGATCATGCCATCTTATTCCAACCCTACAGTTCTATGACCCTATGACTCTATTACTTTGTGATCTCACCTTTTTCTCTGAGAAGCAAACGGTGGCATACATGGTTCTATCTCTCTCCTCATTTAATTCCTATGACAACCCTGTGAAGTTGGTTAGGCTGCGAGGCAGTGAGCTTCGTGGCTGAGTGTGTATGTGGGGATTTGAACCTTGGTTTCTTCCAGGTCCAGTGCTCTAACCATTACTAGCTACATCCCAAAAATACATTTCAATCTTCTAGGTTGGATGTTGTTGTTGTTGTTTTTAGATGTCTCACTTAGAAGGTTAATATTTGCCATTCTTTCCTGCCACTTTCTGGACATATATGTGGTCCCCAAGCCCACACAGATGTTTCTGAAGCCTGTAATCCTGACAAAGGACTTAACTTAGTGTTAAGGAAAAATGGGTTACATAAAGACGCCTGATCTTCTTAAGAAAGCGAGGGTGGCCCCCCCACTCTGCCCTGCGGGCATATTGTATGCCAAACAAGACTAAAAGAGGGGCACGGAGGCACCAAGGCCACTTGACAGATGTCTCTCCTTGGAAATCCAGTTTTATTTTTTCTGATTTCTTAATGTCTGGTGGAGAAACACCTGCAATATGGACAGGGACTGATTCTCAGAATCATAGCCTTCCTTTTATTTGGAGAGGCCCTTTCCCTTTAAAATTTGGGCCCACAACAGGACTGAGCTCAGATATGTGCCTCTGTCTGTAAAGCCTGAAAAACACACTTCTTGGAGGTTTCCTGTACTAGTGCATCGTTTAGTGTAGCTGCACATACACTTTGGAACCCCATGCCAAAGCAGGTGCCTTTGCTGTACTCTTTTTGTCATCTAATAAAAACATTCCTGTTTAGATAAGCTTGTCCAGATACTTGGAAAGCTGATGCGAGTTTTAACCTGTTTTCTAGTATTATAACTCCTTTAACTGAGCTGGCCTGTATAAATTACCCCAAAGAGTCCCACAGTCCCCTGGGGAAGGTGAGGGGTTTGGTTGCTGAAGCAGTCACTCTTGTAGTCTTAATGAAAAGCTTTGATTAAAAACATTGGGAGCATTTTTATAGCTGGTAATTGGTCTTACTTTCTGAAGAAATTCTATTAAAGGAGAATTATTATTTCTCATTTTGAGCTGGGCAACTGCTGGGGTAAGGGTGTGTGTGTGTTATGGCACTGGTGCCTCCCTTGCCTCATCGTGCCATCTTCACAGTCCTTAGTGCTCTCAGGAGCAAAGCAGAAAGCACAAGAACAGTTGTGCAAAGACTACAAAAGTGTCTCACAAATCCATCGCCGTGTCTGAAGCTTTTGTGGACTCCATCTCATCAGGCAAATGTGGAAAGAGAGGGGAATAAACAATAGCAATTTCCTCAGGATCCCTGGACACACCAGTGCCACCTAACAGAGAGGAAGGACACGGTGTACCAACAAGGCCACACAGGGAAGGCTCCAATCGCCCCATGGCACAATCACCAGGAAGAAGTCTTCCGCCAACCAAGGCACACATAAGAACATAATAAGAGCCCTGCAGGATCAAGCAAATAGCTCATTTAGCCGAATATCCACTTCTCACAGTGGCTACTCATATGCCCTCAGCTGGAAAACCACCAGCAGGACCTCAATGGCTTCCAGCAACTGATATTCAGAAACAATACAGAATCCAACTGCGGAGGCAGATCATAGCCATGGTCATTAGTAGCCATTGCCAGCTCTTTTTCCTCCGTGAATTTGTCTAATCCTCTTTTAAAGCCATCCAGGTTCATGGTCATTACTGCCTCCGGTGGGAGTGAGTTCCACAGTTTAACTATGTGCTGCGTGAATGACTTCGCCCCCTCTGTCCTAAATTTTCCAACATTAAGCTTCATTGGATGTCCACAGATTTTCAGTGTTATGAGAGGAGAAAAACTTCTCTTTACTTATCATTCATACACTTCTATCTTGTCCCCACTTAAGCATATTTTTTCCTAAATTAAAAAGACCCATTAGGGTATTGCTGCCTAGCTTCTTCATCATATTTGTTTCCTCTTTCTCTGCACTTTGAGGTGTTCATTGCTTGAGTAATTACAAGTTGGTAAGAATGACCTCACACTATTTAAAAACAATGTGAGGGTAGATCCCCACCTTTTAAGGAGCAAATTTAATTCTTTTCCTTTTAGCAACCCTATTGGAAGGAGCTATCTTCTTGCTAAGGGCTCCTCCTAATGGCCAAACATCAGAAGCACGCCCAACAAAGAATTCCTCCGAAAGAGCTCCAGGGAAGGTTTTATGGGGTTGGCACAATGAATGGACCTTACAGTAAACAGAGGAAGATATACTACGAAACTAATGAAGCACAAGCTTCTGCGCCCCTAATCCCAGAAGGGCCCCAGAAGTGACCTTAGTCCACATTGCTTTAAAAAACTGAGTCTAGTAGACCCAATTTGAGTCACATGCCTAAAAAACAAAAAAATAAAAAAGAATTTTTTATTTACATCGGTGACTTTGACATGTGACATAATCCAGTAAATTACAGCAATCTTTTTTAATGGACATATAGTACTTTTTTTTAAAAAAAGTGATCTGTTGTGGAACAACCCCACTGAAGAAGATAACAGTGGTTGCCCAGATCTTGTTACTGGTTGCAAAGGGCCCCTCTCATAACAGTTCAAGCTTCAAGATCCCAAAAATGTAGGTCTGCCACTGACTTTAAAAGCTGTTTTGAAAATAGTTCTGCTTTGTCCCATAAGGGAGCATAGGCAACTAAAACCCGAGGGCCCAAGTCATATGCTACTCAGGAATAAAGGGCTCCTCAACAGTAAGGGCTCTTAGAACACCAGCAGCTGTGAGCAGGTGTGGGTGTGGAAGGTTATTAGTCCTTATTTTGAGCAGGTGTGGGTGTGAAAGGTTATATTAGTCCTTATTTTCAGCATCCCAGGTGCTAGAACACCATTAGTTTCTAGCTCACTGTAGGTGGAAGAGGGCCTTTTGTTAGACCTTGCTCAGAATAGATCCTCTCTGTGTCTGGACTGCTGTCTTCTGCTGCTGCTCCAGGATCATATTTCAGACTGAGATTGCTTGTGCCTGATTCTGTTTTGCCTCTGACTTTACAGGTTAGACAGTTGTTTTGTAATTTGGCTTGATACCTCCCCACACATTGTATCAACTGGAGTAGGACTGACCGTCTCCTGGCCTAACCTACTTCACAGGGCTGTTGTGAGAATAAAGGGAGTGGGAAACCACATAAACATCATTGAGACTGATGGTTGTCCCTGGGGATTCTTACTCTCTAACCTCCCCCTCCCCACACATCCAAGTGGCAAATAAGTGTGCACGAGATGTTTGCCTTTTCCTAAGGCCCATGGCAGTGAGGGAAGGGTTAAATGCTCCCTTCTCAAGTACTACTCTGCCAATTAAATTTAGAGCTCCTGTTTTGAAGATGTAGAGTTGGCATAACTGGTGACAAAATCCTGAGTTATCAGAGGTTCACTCTCTCCTCTCCCACCTCACCCTAGCTTGGGCTCAGGTGTTCAGAAGCCCCTTTCCTGCTATTCTGTGGTTGCTTTTCTAAGCAATGCTGCTCTTATGAATATTCCAGCTGGGTGGATTTTGTTGCTGCTAAGCTGCCACCTTTTGGAAAGGTTTGCTCATTATGCTGTCCAGCATTTCTCACTGCAAGTTGTTCCCACCTGCTCTTTCCCTTCTGCCTCTTAGTGTTGAACCCTCTTGTAATTCATCACTCCTGGTGATCCAGCTTATTCTTACTGTTGATTAAATTAGTAAATGCAATCACAATCTGAAGTGATTTAATTGAGAGGATTTATTTGAACATGACAGTTTAATGCATGTTTGATAAACTATTATAAGGTTTAATTTTGATTTTGCATAATTTAACTTTTAAATCTGCACAGGAGGGTCCCCCATCAACTATTAATGACCAAAATAAACTCTTTTAAGATGCATATATTTATAATTTATTTTGAAGACCAGGTTTTTGCCTCCTCAGTGTTGTTCTAGTGACAAAGTGACAAATATATTGAAAATAATATTTGGAGCTCTTCAGCGGTGCTATAAATCTTTAGGAATGCATACAATTTATTAAAAGTTTGGAAAAGTACAAGTTAGCATTTATATGGCAACAAGTGACAAACAAATGTGTGTGTTTGTCTTCCCAGGTGACCATCAAACACCCTGTCCCTTGCCAGTGACCCCTGGGGGCACGACAGCTCCCTTGTCACAATTAGCAAAAAGCACAGCACTTCTGCTTATATAAATTCAGAATTAACTTCAGTAAAGGTAATTCCATATATAATCCACAATTATTATTTTTTGCAGTGTGGTGGATACTGCTTGAAGAGGTTCCTTGAACATACGAAAGCAATTTCAGGTAACTATTTGGGCTAATTACAGCCTTCATTTCATTTTTTACACACATGAATGCAGGCCAAAACCTCCCTGGTGATGACTTCATGCCACGAAAATGCAGCAGTTGGTGTGTGTGTGTGTTATCCATTCATGGCAGGGAAAGAAAATTTCATTGATACAGATTGGCTCCAGAAGTGGGTGTTTGCCCACCATGACAATTTATTACTAGATGGCCATGGGCCAGCCCTGGTCTCAATTATTTCATTATGTACATATGTACGGCTACATATTAATACATATGTATTAACTAACTTCTCTAGCAGGGGTGGGGAATATCAGGCCTGGGGCCAAACAATCTAACCCTTGGCACGCTTGCCAGGACACACATGCCTATGCCATAGCACCCCCTATCTCCTGAGTGCCCTGCTCTGCACCTTCCTCAAGTGCTTTCCCCAGGCTTAGGGTGGTTCCCAGGAAATTTGCAGGAGAAGCAAAATATTCCGGGCAGTGTGGGAAGCCACATATTGCCAGCAACTGAATTTATGTGGTTACAGGTAGGTAGCCATGTTGGTCTGCCGTAGTCGAAACAAAATAAAAAAATTCCTTCCAGTAGCACCCTAGAGACCAACTAAGTTTATTATTGGTATGAGCTTTTGTGTGCATACCAATAACAAACCATGTTCGAAGAAGTGTGCATGCACATGAAAACTCATACCAATAACAAACTTAAAGGTAAAGGTAAAGGTAAAGGGACCCCTGACCATTAGGTCTAGTCATGGCCGACTCTGGGGCTGCAGCGCTCATCTCTTTATTGGCCGAGGGAGCCAGCGTACCGCTTCCAGGACATGTGGCCAGCATGACTAAGCCGCTTCTGGTGAACCGTAGCAGCACACAGAAACGCAGTTTACCTTCCCGCCAGAGCGGTACCTATTTATCTACTTGCACTTTGATGTGCTTTTGAACTGCTAGGTTGGCAGGAAATAACTAACTTAGTTGGTCTCTAATGTGCTACTGGAAGGATTTTTTTTATTTTGAATTTATGTGGGAGATGGAAATAAAAATCCAGTGCCACAGATAACAGCATAACAAAATAATGGTTGATTTCCCAATCCTACAGAAAAGGGCTTCTTTTACTACAAGTTAAACAATCGACAGGGCAGTGAATTTCCCCAATGTGGGAGTTGTTATCGATGGGATTAGTTGCAAAAATCGAGAAAAAAAGTGAAAAAGGAGAGCTTACAAGGGTGAGGAGCATCTGTGCCACTCCAGATGTTGTTTACCCCAGTGGCTCCCATCAGCATAACCGCTGGAAGGCTAGAGACCCCATCCTGCCTTTCATTTTCCCAACTTTTCCTTTCCAGGCAGGAGAAAGTAAATCAATTGTATGTTCACACTATGCACCGAAAGCGCTGAGAGACCACTTTTAAAGAGCCCTGGCTCCCCCCTCCCCGCCCCCGCTCCATGGATCCTGGGATCTGTGAGCTGCAGTTTGCAGAGTAGTTTGGCAATCAATCCCTTTTCGCAAGGAACTCCGGGAATTGTAACTGTAGAGCCTCGTACCCATCTCCAGCACTTTACACAAACTACATTTCCCAGTATTCTTTTCTTATGGGGGGGAGGTGCAGAGCCACAACTGGCTTAAAGCAATATGAAGCCACTTTAATGCATGTCATTGAATGTAGCCCAAGGCCACAGCAAGGCCTTGGACTTTCCTCTCCGTTGCTAGGTAACCGCTTCCCGGTTCGCACTTCCGCCTTGGAGGCCGCGGCGGATTGGCGCCCTGCAATGATGCCATCGGCCCGCGCGGCTCTTTCCTCGCCGCTGTACCCAAGGGAAGGAAGGCAGAAAAGCTGAGGGGACGAGAGAGACAGATCAGTCGTGGTGCCGCCGCCGTCCGTCCGTCCCTTCCTCCCGTCCCTCCCTAGCCATGAATAGTCTCCGCTGGTCCCCGGTGAGTCCACGGAATGCCCCGCGGGTGAGTGTGAGGCGGGAGAGCCCCGATAATGCCTGGAAGGGTTGGGAGTGGCAAAGGGCTTCTGGAAGTCCCGACGGCGATGGTGTTTCAGCCCCTTGAGGGAGTTCAGGGCGCTGCATGTGGACCCGCTGCCCTCCTCCCCGTAGTTATAATCCCCACAACAGCCCTGCGGAGTAGGCTGGGCGGATTCGTTGGGGCTTGCCCGGCTTCTGCCTGCCGCGCCCCATTCTCCCCCCTCCCTCACCCCCACGCAGCCAAACAAACGGGTGAGTGGATGACCGGCTCTTTGGGCAGCCTGGAAGAATTGAGGCCGCCTGCCTTTTGCACGGCAAAAAATGCCCCTGCCTGGCGACTGCTGATGACTGAGCTGCTCTGTGGGTCAGCTTCCCAGCGCACCGTCCATGGGGTCACCAGAGCACCAGCCATGCTCCTGCTGTTGCTGAGTTTCCCTCCTTTGCCTTGTTCGCCCCTGTGAATGTGAGGCTTACGAAGGCCCTGCAGAGGGTGGCAGGAAGCATCTCTGGTTTGGTTAGTGGTAGAGCGTGGTCTGCAGGTAGCATCTCCCCCAGGTAGGGCTGGAATCTTGCCTGAAGCCCTGGAGAACTGCTGCCAGTCCACCATGCGGGTGGGCAAGATGGGTCAATGGTCTGACCCTGTATTGGTCACCTTCCAATATGTGATAGTTGACAGGGAAGCAAGAGACATCTTTTATGTTATACTGTACCGGTAAATTCAGATGGAAGACCTTTGTAGAAATTTGTTGTTGTTTAGTCGTGTCCAACTCTTCGTGACCCCATGGACCAGAGCACACCAGGCACTCCTGTCTTCCACTGCCTCCCGCAGTTTGGTCAAATATGTAGAAACAGACGGTGCTTTTCCCCCCTGAGGATACACAAAGGTATGCAGTACCAGCACCTTTTTTCCTAGAAGAAAAGCATTGGTTAAAAGTGTGGCATTTACTGTAAAAACTTCATGGTGAGTACCAGCACTTTTTTCTCTAGGTGAAAAGCACTGCTTATCAATAAACCCACATCTGAGTGAAAGAAATTTCTACATCATAGCAGAAAAGTTGCCTAGTGAGAAATAAGATGCAGACAAGATTCACTCATTTGTGCATTAATTGTTTATATTCAGACATGCCACTTGAGTAGAGGTCATATTTGCTTCCTGGGATTTACTTGTGCGGAATAAATCACAGCTTGCATGAGTGGGAAATCTGAGCTGGATTCTTGATCTGAAGCTGTAGTGCGCAAGTGGCAAAAGAGGGTTAGTGACTTTCATGAGAGGTCATCGAGCATGATGATAATAAGCTCCCCAAATCCACATCTTGTTCATCTCCACATATAAGGTATAAGCAAAGATTTTAAATTTATGACTGTGTTCTATATTGTAAGTGGCAGGTAGGGGCTATGCTGTGGAGGCAAAGTAGTTTAAGAAATTGTTGTGCTCAGCTGTGGTATCTGGAAGACAGGATGCCCTATGCTTTAAGAACAAAGATGCTATTTCAGTGATTTTTAATAAACTAAGAAGGTTCCCCTGGCTCAGCAGAGGAATAATTCCTTTTCCCTTTCTTGGGTCCAGAGTCAAATGCAGATACTTTACAGTGTCCTTGGAGGCAAGGATACTTTTGTGGGAGAGAAGTCAGTCAGAATCTACCACTGACTGGGCTCTTATCTTGTATTTGTATTTGTTGCGTCAGAGTGTTTAGGAACATTGTGTGATTGTCTGGGCAAATTTGTCTCATAGTTAACGTTTTTCAGTTACTTTCCTTTCACTGTTGTCAGATTGGAGCTGTGCATGGCAAGTAGGCAGTGGTCTGGACTCATTGCTGCAGTGTGGATAGTGAGTATTAAACGTGTCTTCTGTGATGAATCTTCTGTGCTCTCATCAGCTATCTGGAGATCTAGTGGGTGGGATTCGTTGCAGGGGTGTTAGGCAGGATTGATTGATCACAAAATCAAGCCCTCAAACATCCCCTGGTGTAGCAGTGAAGCCATGGGCTTAAAAAAAACCCTCTCATAAAAAGCCTCATAGCTTGAAGTACTACTGTGTGTTTAAAACATGACAGATGCAGGGGAAATGTTACAGGTAGCCTCTCTGAAAGGGTCCTTCCAGATGCAAATGAATGTACATTTTACATACGTGATGGTGTATTGTATGTGAGCTTTTCCCTGTGCCTGTGACAACATGTTATATATAAAATGGCCTTTTAGAATTCTCCTATTACAGAAGAAACCATCCGGGTTCTTGACCAGCCTGTCTGTCCACCTTCCCTTTTTTTATCACCCGGATAGAGCTCTTTCTGGTCATACACTCCATCATCCAAACCAACCTACTTCCTTACCAAAGCTAAACTGTTTTTTTTGGCATTTTATTGATGACATTCTAGTCTAGTTGCTGAATTTTTTTTTGACTTTGCAGCAACTCAGCCAATGGTTTGGGATTCACCATCCATCAGTTTTTAACCTACTTATATGGTGTGAGAATTTTGCGTAAGCTGTTCATCTGTGATTCTCTTCCTAATGTATTAAGTTCTCCATAGACTTCCCACCAATAGTTGTTCTCTTACACTTGTTCCATTAGTAATTTTCCAGGATTGGCGATTGGCTAGGAAAATCTTAGAGTGAGTTGATCAGTTAAAATCTGGAAATGTTTTGGAGCATTCATGGGCCAGGCCAGGTTGACTTTACATATAAGAGCGGCCTGCACAATCAGACCAAAGGTGGTCCATCTAATCCAGCATCATACTCTCATAGTGGCCAACCAGATGCCCCAAAGAGAAACCTGCGAGCAGAACTTGAGTGCAACAGCGCACTCCCCACTTGCAATTCCTAGCAACTGGTACTCAGAGGCATACTGCCTCTGACAGCAGAGGGAGAACATTGCCATTGTTACCAGTAGCCATTGATAGCCTTGTCCTCCTTCATGGCTTTGTCTTGTCTTTATAATTCATCCAGGTTGGCCTCCTGTGGGAGCAAGCTATAGTTTGCACTGTGTGACAGGTGGCTCTGGGTGACTCTGCTTTTGGCCGCTGTCTGGGAAGCAGCCTTTTGGCCAGCATGGGTGCAGATGGGCCCTGGTTTGGAGCCAGTCTTCCAGCCCTCTCCATGGTCCTCCATGCCCTCTCAGGTTTTTTCTCAACCTGACTCTCCTTCTGTTCCTTCCTGCAGGCAGCCTCCATCCCGGCAAGTGCTTGTGCTCCTGGGTCGCCGGTCTTCCCCTCCATCTCCACCTTCACCTTCATGGATGCTGCCTGGGTCCTCCCAAGCAATCCCTGCTCTCTGGCTCTGTAGAAGGTGGGGTGGTGCCTGATGCCTGTCATCCCCATCCCGCGGCGGGTCCGCTCTTTCCATGGCCCCCACACAACATGCCTGCACTCTGCATGTGGGCCGGTCAGGACCACCCACTTGGTGCGCACCAAGTACAACAACTTTGACATCTACCTGAAGTCCCGGTGGATGTATGGCTTCATCCGTTTCTTGCTGTACTTCAGCTGCAGCCTGTTTACCTCCATCCTGTGGGTGGTGCTGTCAGTCTTGTTTTGCCTCCAGTACCTCAGCATCCGGGTCTTTCTCCGTTTCCAGTACAAACTCACCATCTTCCTGCTGTTGCTGGGAAGGAGGCGTGTGGACTTTAGCCTCTTCAACGAACTGCTCATCTATGGCATCCATGTCACCATGCTGCTGGTGGGGGGGCTGGGCTGGTGCTTCATGGTCTTTGTGGATATGTGAATAAATAAAAAACCAGTGCATGTCGGTCAAGGAGGCATGTTGGACTCTAACTTGGGTTAGGTCTTGTATGTGTGAATGTGTCCTCTTCTCCCTCACTTTGTCCTGCTGCTGAGGTTTATAAATTAATGGGTACTCGCTTAGAAGTAAGGATTGGAAGTTGACTTGGAAATTCCTTTCTAATTCTTCATTGCCCTTGGTTGGTAATATGTGGAAAACAAATCGCATTTTTATCTGCTTCATTTTTTACCATAAGCACCTGCCATATGTGGCCAATGGCCCATCTAGTCCAGTGTCCTGTCCTCACAGTGACCAGCCAGATGCCTCATTGGGAAGCCCACAAGCATTCAAGCACAAGAGCCCTCTCCCCTCCTGTGGTTTCCAGAAAATGGTATTTGGAAGCGTTGCTGCCCCCAACTGTGGAGGCAGAGTATAGCCATCATGGTTAGTAGCCTTGTCCTTCATGAATTTGTCTAATCTCTTTTAGATCCATCCAAAAGCCATCTCTTTTGGAATCTAATGGTATTTAAGTGGGCCCTGCAACAAATTGTTGCAGTCCATTCCCGCCTCTTAACAGGGACCAGCCAAGATAACCTCCAGGGTACTCCGTTCCATCCTCCCCTTGTTTTCTTTTCCAACTAGAACTAAAAATTAGGTGGCCACTAAGCATGCTGAATCCTCATTCTTTCTTAAAAAGTATTTGATGTACTTCTGCGAACTTTCGGGGGCTCTTTCCTCCTGTTGCTCAGTGGCTGTTCTTCAGTCTTTCCTGAGTTTGCTCTTGGAGGCAGGGATGTGTTGTGTGCTTGCTGCCCCCAATGCTATTCTCAGGGCAGCTCCTCAGGATCTCAACAGCCTGTTGCCATTCCACTGCAGAGTTCTTTTGCTCAGACTATTGAAAAAACATATCCTGTATACGGACAGTTGTGCACTTCCATCCCTGTATCTTGGCTGAGGGATGTAAAATACAGAACTCTGAGGAACTGTTTGTTTCAGCACTATCATTTATCTATTTTATTCCAGAATTTATAAACTCCACTGGTGTACAAAAAATAAATATAAAACACAATACAAATCTCAAAACAATGAAAAATGTGAAGCCAACAAGAATTAAAAGGCACAAAAATATAAGTGACCAATTTGGGAAAGCTTGGTGGGAAAAACATTTTTTACAAACATTGGAAACTGAAAGGTGTTGGGTCCTGCTTCCCTTCCAGAGGAAGAGAATTCCACAAAGCTAAGAGCATGTGGATTGATGCATTCTTGCCCCTCGTTCTGAGATTTCCTCTCACATTAGCCACCCCCAGTTCCTTTCAGGGTTACAATGATTTCCAGATTAAAGCTGAAGATGGACAGGGCTAGTGTAGCCAAGGTAGGCGAATAGTGGAGATACCAACAAGGGTCTCCCAGGTTCAGCTATTGTCTTCCATGGGTTGCCAAGCAGCCTTAGGCTAGCCTTGGTGCCCTACCACACTGATGTAGTACTTGCCTACCTCACAGGGTTCTTGGTATAAAGGATGGGAAGCACTCTGAAGTGTGTCTTTTTCCAGGGTTGGGCTGTGTGTGCCTCCATTCTGCAGCAGGAACCAGTTTGCATTTGCAGAGTGATCCACTGACTCAGAGTCCTGGAGAAGACTAGAAGAAACTTCTGCAACTCTGGAGAGGGAGAGGGAGGAGGAAGAGAGAGCTTTTCCTTGGTATTCCATTTAAGCAGCAAAAAGGTGGAGGAAAGGTGGTGGAAGAGCCTCTGGGAACATGGACTTCTCTTGGAGGAGAGAGTTGTGGAAGGAATCTCTGCCTTGTGAGGTTTTTTTGTGGGGGGTGAGGGGCTTCATCTCCTGCTCAGCTTCCTCCTGCCCATGCATTGGACTTATGGTCATATTTTGGGCTGGCCTTTGCTTCCAGTCATAGTTTCAAATGGACAGGCTTTCCCCAGTGGTGGGTCTGCCAGTGTTGCTGTCTGAAAGTCATTTATGTGCAGCAGGATGCCAGGCAGGGATGGCAGATTCCAAATGCTGGTTTGCCAGCTCCCTGGGGCATCTGGGTGGGCCAAGAACATGGAGCCCATTTTATTTTGGAAAGGGAAAGTGAGAGAGACATGTTCCACCTCCTGGGATGTGATTTGTCACTGGGTTTCAGTTCCGGAATCCTGGGCTTTTGCCAGCTCTTTCAGCATCTGCCCTTGGTGGCTGTCACTGCCTCCTGTGGGAGCGAGTTCCAGAGTTTAAATATGTGCCATGTGAAGAAGTCCTTCCTTTTGTCTGTTCTGAAGTGTTTTGCTTCTGTCTTTTGCTTGGTCAAAGAGTTTCTGTAGTTCTTGGACAAGGGTGTGAGTGGGAAGGAGAATAAAGATCTCCTTTCATTTCTTCGTGTGCCAACCCTGTGACTTTGCTTTCTCTCTCTCTTTCTCTCGCACCAAAGCAAAAGATTCTGCACAGAAAACGACCTACGGACAAAATTATTGCCACAAATCGTATTGCTTTGAATTAATTTCTCTTTGTTTTCTTCCATGTCTGGGGTCTACCTTGATATATAGTTACATGGCAGTTTTAATCCAGGCTACAAATAAGGATTATTATTATTTTTTAGAAGGAGGAGGGTGTTGTTTGTATCGGTAGATCTTGCAGGCCCAGGACCATTGTAACCAAGGAGAGGAAGCTTTTCTGTGGTGTGGGATGCCTGATATAGGGAATATAGCTGCTGGGGGTCTTGAGGTCATGGTTGAGGGGCCAAGAGGAGTGGAGAGTAAACTTTTGCACTTTGGTTGCTGGTTTCCCTCCAGCTCAGTTTTCTGGAATCCCTTTTATTAAGAGGTTATTTCTGTTGTGAATCAGAACACATTGTAATAAGGAGCGGCTCATTAAAGTGTCCAACACAGAGACTGGACTCCAGCCATCTCCTGAGGCCTTTCCTTGGCCCCAGTCCCTGTCCTGTGACACATCCATGCCCTTCACCCCCACCCTGCTGCTTTGCCCTTTCTATGCTGTAGCTGCAGCACCATAATTCAAGTTATGCAAATGCCATACTGTGCTGCGACGTCCAAGAAGAAACAAATTAAGGCCAGGTGGGGTCAGAAAGAAACTGAGCACTGATTTTCTGTTCCTAGAAATGTGTTCCCTGAAATCTTGAGAGAGGCCAGATAAAAGGGGCCACATGGATGAGTGTTTGGTTTTGGGCTTTTGTGTGTCCGCACAAATTCCTAACCAGTTGGTTTACTTTAAAGAAGAAAGACCCTGTTAATAGCTGGGAGGGCAATAGCTGGATCATGCTCTAGGACAGTGTTTTTCAACCACTGTTCCGCAGCACACTAGTGTGCCGCGAGATGTTGCCTGGTGTGCCGTGGGAAAAATTGAAAAATTCGAAAGATTTTTTTAAAAAATGTCAATTTTTCGCCCACTAGGCGGGCGCCGGACTGTGTCCACCCTATTTTCCATCCGTCCTGGGTGGGGATCAGATCGGATGGGATCGGATGAGAGCGGACAGGCGGTCTGCTCTCATCCGATTCCCCATAGAGAGCAGCGGGGCTCTGACATCTCCCTCTCCGCACACAGTGGTGGTGTGCCTCGTGATTTTTTTCATGAAACAAGTGTGCCTTTGCCCAAAAAAGGTTGAAAAACACTGCTCTAGGAGACATTATCCTACCCTTCTCCCTGCCTGTTTCCTGCTGAGCTGGAGAAAGGGGCAGGACTCTCAAATCCCCTGGATTCCAACTCCCATCCTCATGATCTCTGACCATTGGCCGCCCAGCAGACTCCTGGGAGTTGGAGTCCAGCAACACCTGCAGGGTTACAGATGCTCCCCAGCTCTCCCATACCCCCACTTTCTCTCCCTCCTCAAGAATTTGCCTTATTAATGGCTTAGCCATATTCTTTCCAACCTGTGACTAGTTCTCCCTCAACTTCTGCAGTAGCCAGATTAGCTACACAGATGCAAAGGCTCTCTCTCTGTGTATGCATGGCTTGCCGTCCCAAATGTCTCAGCTGATATACATATATATATTTAGAGTATATTTTTAGGCTACCCAACCCCAAAACATTCTCTGGGCAGCTGGCAGGAAATATTAAACACATCAAATATACAAAATGAGTCTTGAAGCATTAAGAATAAACTCAGCGCTAGAGAGCAAAATCTGTGCTATAAACTCATCCTTCTTAGAAGGGTGTGGCCGGAGGATCCCCACATTGTTATAGGCCAAGGAAAATGCCAGTGGGGGTCTCTGGGGACCCTTTGGGTTCGGTTCTTCTTACTCACAGCATTGATGGCTGCTGAACTTGGATCTGAGAAGGAGGTATTCTCCCCCCTCCCCCCATGCCAAGCAGGAGTTGCCCAAAGGAGGCATACAAGGCACCATCCAGCCACCTTAGGGACTCCACTTCAGATTTGTGTAGGGTTTACTCCATCCTGGCTAATAAAAGCAAGCCGGGAAGGGCTGGGCAATGGGCTCTGTGGGGCAGTGAATGCTTCCCTCTGTGAGGGAGCCTTCCCAGACCTGCTGAAAGAGGTGGTCATTAAACTGCTTCTTAAAAAAACATCTTTAGACCCAGCCAATATGGCCAACTATCGCCCAGTCTCAAATCTTCCATTCTTGGGCAAGGTGATTGAGCGGGTGGTTGCTGAACAACTCCAAGCATGCCTGGAGGATGCGGACCATTTGGATCCCTTCCAGTCAGGATTCAGGCCTCATCGTGGGACTGAAACTGCCTTGGTTACACTGGCCGATGATCTCCAGCGGGCTAGGGACAAAGGTGAAAGCTGTTTCCTAGTTGTGCTGGATCTGTCAGCGGCCTTTGATACCATTGACCATAACATCTAGGGGAGCTGGGGGCACTGTTATACAGTGGTTCCACTTCTTCCTCCTGGACCATGTCCAGAAAGTGGTGGTGGAGGATGAATGTTCAGGCCCCTGGGCTCTCACTTGTGGGGTGCCTCAGGGTTCCGTCCTTTCCCCCATGCTTTTCAACATCTATATGAAGCCGCTGGGGAGATCATCGGGGTTTGGGCTGGGTGTTAATCAGTATGCAGATGATACCCAGCTCTATATCTCTTTCAAATCAGAACCAGTGAAGGTCCTGTGTGAGTGTCTGGAGGTGGTTGGAGGATGGATGGCGGCTAACAGATTGAGGTTGAATCCTGACAAGACAGAAGGACTGTTTTGGGGGGACAGGAGGTGGGCAGGTGTGGAGGACTCCCTGGTCCTGAATGGGGCAACTGTGCCCCTAAAGGAGCAGATGCGCAGCCTGGGAGTCATTTTGGACTCACAGCTGTCTATGGAGGCGCAGGTCAATTCTGTGTCCAGGGCAGCTGTCTACCAGCTCCATCTGGTACGCAGGCTGAGACCCTACCTGCCCACAGACTGTCTCACCAGAGTGGTGCATGCTCTAGTTATCTCCTGCTTGGACTACTGCAATGTGCTCTATGTGGGGCTACCCTTGAAGGTGACTCGGAAACTGCAATTAATCCAGAAAACAGCAGCTAGACTGATGACTTGGAGTGGCAGCCGAGACCATATAACACCGGTCCTGAGAGATCTGCATTGGCTCTCAGTACGTTTCTGAGCACAATTCAAAGTGTTGGTGCTCACCTTTAAAGCCCTAAACAGCCTTGGTCCTGTATACCTGAAGGAGCATCTCCACCCCCATCGTCGAACCAGACACTGAGGTCCAGCGCCAAGGGCCTTCTGACGGTTCCCTCACTGCAAGAAGTGAAGTTACAGGGAATCAGACAGAGGGCCTTCTTGGTAGTGGTGCCTGCCCTGTGGAATGTCGTCCCATCAGATGTCAAAGAGATAAACAACTATATGACATTTAGAAGACATGTGAATGCAGCCCTGTTTAGGGAAGTTTTTAACGACTGATGTTTTAATGTATTTTTAACCTTCTGTTGGAAGCTGCCTAGAGCGGCTGGGGAAAAAATAAATAAATTATTATTATTATTATTATTATTAACCTTTTCCCAAAGATGTTCCACAATGCAGCGCGTATAAGGTGGCATATAAATAATAAATTATGATAATTTTTCATTGCACAGAGTTGATAGGTCTGTGGGAGGAGACTCTTCTGGGCTTTGTCCCAGAGGCCAGCAGGCAAAAAGATGATTTGCTTTATTCATTGCATCTATTTATATCCTGCCTTCCAAGGCGGCTTCTAAGTTTCCTGGTGCTGCATTTTGGGCCCTTTTCCAGTTTGGGTTGATGTTTTGATGACCTTGAGGCTCTCCTGTCTTCTGGCAGCACATGATCTGTGGGGGCAAGGAGGGGGCTGGCACCAGCTCAGAATGTTTGTACAGCATTTGCTGCAGTGAGGCTGGAGATGCAGCAGTAGGAGCAGACTCTGTTGGCGGTGGAGGCGGCTGTTGTTCAGCTCTCCTGGAGCAGCGCCAGGCTCTGTGCTGGGTGGCTGGGGCTGCTCTTTGCCCAGTTTAGAGTGCCTCTTTGTTCCTGGCTCCCTTATTGCTCCCTTATTGCTCCCTTATTGCTGTTGTTTGGCCTCAGGACCTGTGGGTCGTGCCCAGCCAAACATTTTGCCTACCCTCTCCTGGGCATTGGGGCCCTCCCTCTCCCTCTCCCTCTACCCAGGGAGAGAATGGCTTTAAGCAGCTGGGTGGGGTTAGGTGGTATGCTTACTAGGGAAGACTGATAGGCCCTGACGGTAAAAGTCCAGGCTGAGAGACTGTACTCCCTTCACTCTGACTGTATTGGCTTAATCCACAACCCAGCGTCCTCTGATAATTTTAGACTACAACTCCCATCAGCCCTAACCCACCTCAAAGTAGACCTATCCTACATGGATTTTGCCATTAGTTGTAGTTTTGGGTTTGGGGTCGGGAACCTCCATGTTGTGGCATAGTCTACTTTTGAGTACCATACCTTTGATGAAGGCGACACCGGAAGGACCACTGCTGCTTTTGCTCCAAGGCCAGATAATACACAGACAGCATCAATTATTTGAAAGATTTTGAGATGTTCTTTTCTAATGGCAGGAGCTGTTTGATAGTGAAAAAAGTGACATTGGAAGGTGGTGGACTGTTCTTAGTCGAAAGTTTCTTTAGCAGAGGTTACATGGCCACCCATGAGGGATGCCAAGGGGGTGGGTGGGGTGGACTAGATTTGCTGTGGGGGGGGGGCATTCCAACATCATCCTTGGAAACACACTTCTTTCAGCAGGATGAAAGACCATTATCAAACTTTGGGGCAAGAGCTGGAAAACCCAGATACTTAAAATGGCTTGTTGGAGTTGGGCATCATACTTTGGGTGTAAGTTAATGAGGTGGGGGGAGGGGAAGGAATTGCTCATTCAGTATTAGTACCAATATCTATAACTGAGCCAATAAGGAATGCAAAAGCTTTGGCTCCCCCCTCCCATTAGATTTCCGCCTTTTCCTTTTCTTTCTTCCTTAATTTTGTTTGTTCTTTTTGTGACATAGACTACCTGCCTACCTCTGCTTCCCTCCTTTTGTTTGTAATAATAGCATCAGACTTGAAATATGGATGCCTTCTGAAATATTTCCTGTCATGCCATCAATCAGATATATATTTACAGTCATTCATTAAACTAGAGTGTACATTTCATCCCTTCCTCCTTGGAATATTAATGCTGCTTCTGGCTGAAATGCTGTGTGAATATTCAGGTGGGGTTGAGGAATCAATCCCTGCACCAGCAATGATGTCACTCTGAGCTACAATCAAGCATTCTGTTAAAAAAACCAAAACCCAATTGGCATTGCAAAGTCCAATGTATATTGATTGCTATAGGGGAAATCTACAAGGAGGAGGAGAGAGAGAGATTTTGGCTTCGCTTTTTGTAGTTGAGGGCTGATGCTCTGGTTAACATTCTGGTTTTTTAAAGTAATATGATAACCTTGTAATAAGGCCATATGCTGTGTGTGTGTAGATGGTCTGTGACTATCTTCCTGCGACCATGCAGGGCTGAGAGCTGTCTTCAGAGGATTGTCTTTCTATTGAGGAGAGAGCATAGCGCAGCAGTCTTTGGCTGCAGTTGGCTTCAATGGCCAAGGCCTACTTCTTAATTGTCTGCTTTGCCCCTCCCCACCCAGTAATGGGGTCTCTTCTCCTTCCCCATTTTTTGAATGCTATACAGTGGTACCTCGGATTACATATGCTTCAGGTTACAGACTCTGCCAACCCAGAAATAGTACCTCGGGTTAAGAACTTTGCTTCAGGATGAGAACAGAAATCGCATGGCGGCGGCACGGCAGCAGCAGGAGGCCCCATTAGCTAAAGTGGTGCTTCAGGTTAAGAACAGTTTCAGGTTAAGAACGGACCTCCAGAATGAATTAAGTACGTAACCAGAGGTACCACTGTATTTGCACTCCATGTATGACTCCTGCTGTTGATTGGGAGCCCACCTCAAGTGTTGTTTTCTTCATTTTTTGGCACCAATTGCATCAAATGTTTTGGGATGTGTCAGGGTGCTTGATTACAGATTGGAGGCTTATTAAGTATAAAGAAATTGAGAGTCTGAAGAAGCTGCAGGTCAAGGCAGCAGACAATCTTATCATTGGAGGACCAAATAGGAATCCAAATGCATCTGGAGATCTGCCCTGGATCCACCAGGACCCAAACGTTGCTGTGTTTATAATTAAAATGCCCCCCTGCACATGGAAAGTACCGTATTTTTCGCCCCATAGGACGCACCGGCCCATAGGACGCACCTGGTTTTTTTTTTGGGGGGGGGGAATAAAAGAATTTTTTTATTCCCCCCCCCCCAGGTGCGGGGCTGGGGCGGGGGAAGCCCGAGCTTCCCCCGACCCCAGCCCCCAGAACAGGCAGCTCTCCGCAAGCCTTGGGAGACCGGCGGGACTTCCCGCTGAGCTCCCACGGCTTGCGGATATCTGCCTGAAGCCCAAACCAGGTTGGGGAACAGCGGGATGGCGGCGCTCCACCTCCCCGCTGTCCCCCGAGTTTGTGGGGCTGCCGTCGCCAGCCTCCAGATCAGGTCGGGAGACAGCGGAAAGGCGCGCTGCGCGCTTCTCCTCGCTGCCAGCCCCACAAGCTGGGGGACAGCGGGGAGGCGCAGTGAGTCTTCCCGCTGTCCCCCGACCTGGTTTGGAGGCTCCCAAGGCTTCCTGAGGCTCCCAAGGCTTCAGCGAAAGACTGCATTCACCCCATAGGACACACACACATTTCCCCTTCATTTTTTTGTAGGGGAAAAAGTGTGTCCTATACGGCAAAAAATACGGTACATTTAGGTACCTTGTCAATGTGAATCTAGGGCATGCTCTCTCTACATGTAAATACAAAATCTTTCAAAAATATAATTTTACAGTGTATTGTTGTGACTCCACGCTGTTTCTCTAAATGCTGGGTGTTAATGAAATTCCTCATCCTTTAGCAGTTTTTGAAGCATCACATTATTATTTTTAAAATCCTCTAGCATGGCAAGTAGCTTGAAATGCAGAAATGTCTACGCTGTGGAAATTGAGGAAAGAGGTGCTTGGAGGCATCCTCTCCTGAGGAAGACCTTTCAGAGGGGCTGATCTGTACAATTCTTGAAGCAAAACCAGCACTAGATCCATTGTCGTTAGAACTGAAGCTGCTCTTCCATAGTTAGCAGCACCAGGCTGAGCTAGTGGGCCACACAGTTCATTGTCTTTCTATTTACGTTCCAGTCATTTTTATTCTTCATCTTCTATTTGATTTAATTAATAAAATAAACCAAAGATAAGGAGCATAATAAATCCTGTAATGGAAGGCTGAAAGCAGCATAAATTGTACATGATACTTGAACTTACTGTTCTAAAACATTACAAAAAAATGCCTATTTCCCTATGAACCTGTTAGGCTGGTTTGCATGTATCCTTTTTTTGATAAGTTAGCATAGTCATATGAACCAGGTTTTCTCAATCCATTCAGAAAATAGTAGGAGATAAGTGTGACCCTCCCCATTTTTAGCTATTATGTTCTTAGCAGTAGTTAAAAGGTTAAACACTATTTATTCATCACTTTTTGAAATAACATATTTTAGATACCGGTAACCAATATGAAATATTTTAGGTTTATTCTAAGGGTTTATGATACCCTAACATATCACATATATTATTAGCTTGAACAAATTTCTAGAGTATTTCTATTTGAGAATAATTCCAAACATGTGTATATAGTCTTCTTTATTTAATCCACATCACCAACATTTATCCGATCGTAACGTAATTATTTCTGAATTTGTATCAAGCCGTTTTTTTCCGTTTATAAGACGCCCCCATGTATAAGACGCCCCGTTTTTGGGGACTCCAAATTAAGAAAACACCTTTCAGCACTACCTGTGTATAAAACGAGCCCCAATTTTAAACCTTTTTTTGGTAAAAAAAAACTTAATACAGTGGTACCTCTGGTTATGAACTTAATTCATTTCGGGGGTCCGTTCTTAACCTGAAACCATTCTTAACCTGAGGTACCATTTTAGCTAATGGGGCCTCCCGCTACCGCCGCACGATTTCTGTTCTCATCCTGGGGCAAAGTTCTTGACCCAAGGTACTACTTCCAGGTTAGCGGAATCTGTAACCTGAAGTGTTTGTAGCCTGAGGTGTTTGTAACCTGAGGTACCACTGTACACAGAAAAATACAGTAAATCACCATGTGCATGTCTGATTTTCTCATTTCTGGCCCTATGCCCAAGTGTCCAAGTGCTTGGATGCGGCAGGGGAATACCAAGAGGCAGAAAAAGGGCAAAACACTTTTTGGGGGGGGGGGGGGGCTTACAATTGCTGCCTCTTCCTCCTCTGATTTGGAAGCAAAAGATGGGTGGTGGTGGTCATAGGATCCACCCCCCTCCACAATGCCTTCCTGGTGCAAATCTTGCTATCTTTTTGATGCCAAGTAAGCACTTTGACGGAGTGGTGATGGTAGTTATTTATTTATTGCTTTTGTATCCCACCTTCTTTTCTCCAAAGAAATTCTTCTGCTTTTATTATTATTATTTTTTACTTTACTGTATGGTTTTATATCGTTGTAAATCCATATATTTCCATGACACATCAGTATATAAATATTTTAGTTAATAAATAAAGGTGCTCAAGGGTGCCTGTACACTCCCCCCCCCCCAAACCTCCATTTTATCCTCACAACAACCCTGTGAGGTAAGTTAGGCAGTGAGTGTGGATTAAATAACTCACCTTATTAATTTCTAGAGGGTCATAAGGTTTTAAGATGATGGAGATAAAGCAACTGTTCAGTTTGGTTTTAAAAGTTGTACCTTGCATGGAAATGTGGCTCTTAATTAATCTGGGATCTGGCTCTACTCTGAGTAGTACTAGCAATGGGTGCATATTCTTCTTCTTATTAGGTTGGTAACTCCTTGAGGTCTTTTTAGCTAGGATATTTCCCTCACCCCTCTATGTTCAGGCAGTTTTAAAACCCCTTTCTCTTCTATGGCCGGGGCGGGGAGCCCCCCCCCCGCTCCCCCAGTAACTAACACTGGGTGTGTGCCGCCTCCCACCCGCCCCCGTCAGTGTTGTGGGGCTGAGCGGGTAAAGGGCTGGGCGCCCCCCCGCCGCGCCTGCCTTCCCCCCTCCTCCTCCACAATCACTTCCTGCCTCCAGCCGGGAGGAGCTGCCGCCGGGGAAGAAGGAAGGAAAGGAGGAGGAGGGGGAGGAGGGCCCCGCCGCTGGCCCCACAGGTAAGCCGTCCGCCTCCAGTCTTACCTTTCCCCAGGAAGGGGGGGGGGAAGGGGGTGTCTCTCTCTTCCCCCCCCCCCCGCTTCAGCCCCGCTTGCTCTCGCGCACCGAGTGGGGAGAGGGCGTCAGCTGCCAACCTTACCGACCTCTTAAGTCACCCGAGTCTTCCCCACGCCCTAGAAGAGGACAGGACAGGATAGTAGAGATTCCCCAGCGACACAGCTGATTTCCTCTTCGCATTCCCCCATATGAAGGGAAATTTGCAAGGGGGGGACCCAAACTCGAGCACGGCTTGTCCTTTTCCCAAAGTGGTCCAGGACGACTGTGTCTGCTGGGAGCCAGGCTGCTGCTCGCGTGGGGGACTCTGGAGGTTGGGGGCTTTCGTGCCCCATTACGGAGAGGGCGTAGCCTGGGGTGCGGGGTAGGGACACCTGAGTGCTGGTTGTCCAGGTGCTGCTTCTCCCGCCCTCTCCCCTGGTCGCGGGGGCTGCTGGGAGTTGGAGCGCAGCAGCACCTGCTTCCCCACCTCCCCGACAGTCGCCTTCTATCTCGCCCCTGCATTTGCGCCCCTCCACACCTGCTCTTTGAAGAGAGGCACCGCAAATTCCCTTCTCTTTTTGTAGGGGGATGGGGGGCAATTTAGGTCTCCTTTCCCTGACACCTTCACCTTCCTGCTCTGCCAGCTGAGCACCTCCTTGCCAGTTCAGTGTCAAAGTCTGGGAAGGGAGAGCAACACCCCCTGTCCCAGGACCCCTGAAAGGACAAGCGGCCCCAGACAGCCCACAACTGGTAAGTGTTCCTCTTGGAGACCATCCCTCAATCCTTTTCTTTGCTGGAAGAAGGGGGACACAGGCAGAAGGAGCAGCCCTCCATACCTGTTGCATCCCTTTCTGGGGTGAGGGAAGTGGTCCTCATTGGTTCAGGAGTTCTGTTCTGCTTCTCTTCACCTGTGCGTGCCCCCCTCCCCCCTGTAAGAATTCTTTGGAGGGTTATGTCTGGTAGATTCTTCTTTGAATACAATTTGCTCAGTGTGTTAATCAAATTAACAGAGCAGCTGGATAATGGGTGCAAGAGATGGTCAGCAAGCAAAAAATGGCTTATTGGCTGTCACTTTGCAGGGCAGGATGGTGTAAGTTTCCAAAGGCTAGAAAGAGCCAGAGGGCTAGTGTATTACACACACACACACACACACACACACACTTACACACACTTCCTCCTCCTCCACTGAGGTGAGCTGCTTAGATATTTCTTACCTCAGCATTTTGATGGACCTTGCACTTTAAATGCTTTTAGAGAAGGAGGAGGATTTTGGCAGGTGTTGCCAGGGCACACCTGGCAAATGCACCCTCAAGGGCAAGACATTTGAGGACTTTGCAGAGGGGTCTCTGCATGTTCTTAGTTCCAAAGATGTACAGATAGAAAGATTCTCAGTGTAAGGAGCTGGTGTGTTGTTGGAGGTGGACTAGAGAGGAGATGGGGCAGCTGGTAGACAGACACTGGTGCTTTTCAAGAAAAGTAACCTTGGTGTTCTGGAAGAATTTGCCTATGTTGCGCAGTTTTAAAAGATTGGTTTCTTTATTGGAAATGATTTTACAATTGGAGTAGAAATATGTTGTTTTTTCATTTCTTAGTCTTTCTCTCCAAATCTCTTTACACCCTTGGATGGAAGTGGCTTCCTCAAAATTTGCCAATGGGCGGCCTGACTGACCAGCAGGTGTGATTCTGCTCCCCTATGGTCAATGTAGATGCCTCATGGGAAAAGGACTTCTCAGAATTTCTTAAGGCTATTTTGTTTTAATGAATACCTGATTTTAGTTTAGGAGCAGTGGTGCACCATCTGAGAAGATGGTGTGGCACATGTGGAAGTTTATTTAGGAAGGGCAGGAGGAGAGCTATTAGAATTTGATAGTGCTGTGTATTGTCCCAGTTGATCAAGAATACACTTCCTGACCTCAGCAGACGTGTGTGTGTTTGTGTGTTTTCTTGGATTCCAAGCCAGATAAGTGCCTTTCCCAGTGCTGGTGTGTTCCTGAACATGCTGTGGTTAAAAATGCATTTGGTGCCCCAGGACTCCTCCAAATGGTTCAGCTTCTGTGAAGAGGAGGGGGGCACTGTACTCCAGTACGTGAGTCTCTGTGCTGCGGCAGCAAAGTACAGAAGCACTTAAAAATGACGTGGATCCATTACATGCTGCTCCGTTAATTGGGAGACTGACTTGTGTGTTTCCTCCTCTTTGGGAGGCATTTTGCAGGGCTGTGCGGATTGATGCCCTGGCTGCATGCCCAGGGTTGGTCTTGTGACATGAGGAATTGATGAGCTGGTACACGCTCTTACCTTTTGCTAACTGAAATATTAAAGAGCAGTTGAAGTTGAATTTGGTAAACATAGTGGAATTTATGGCTGTTCTCTTCCTGTCAAAGCTGCTCCTATGAATTAGTATTCTGCTGCCTGAGCGAAATATTTTCCTGTCATGCAGTTTCTGGGCCTGACTCTTGTGATTTTCACAGCATTCACAGTTTGTGTTTATAGGATGATTTTACCAATTTCTGCAAATCCTTAACAAACATACCTGGCCTCAACCTGTACAGAGGAGACACTCCTGAGCCCTGAATTGTTAGTTTCAGGAACAACGTGGAGTTTTCTGGCACAAGTTTATAGTTTTTGTGGACTTACGGTAGGTCTCCATTAGGGTCATGAAGTGTTATGCAAAGCTTCAAATAAAGGTACACTTCAGATTTCACTTTAAAGGCTTTTAAAACAGAAATTGTGCCAAATTGTAGTAATGTTTGTAAAGTGTAGAGTGAGGAGAGTTTTCCGAAGCATGACAACTCTCACTTTTATTAATTTCAACATAGTCATATAGAAATATTTGCTCCTAGCTCTGAAGGAAAGAGAGGGTAGTGATTTCTTCACTGGGGGCTGTTTGGATGTGATGTTTTCCTGGGCTTTTGGCTTTAGATTTGTGTCCAAGCTTGCCATCCAAATATGCTTCTTTGTTCTGTGGGCTTTGCTTCTAAATGTTTAGGCTCCAGCTGTTGTGTGGTCTCTGGGGAAAATGAAGTTGTACTGCTGGATAAGCATTTAATGGTTATTGTATTTGTATTTGTTTAGAAACCAATAAAATTGTTTTTTCCAAAAATAAAAAGTTGGAGGGGTAGCTTTGGGGTATTGCTCACAGTTTCAGATGTAAGGAAAATGATATCTGTGCAACAGGGCGAGGGTGGTGCTACTGGAAGAGATCCCACTCTGGTGCATTTGTTCACTCCTTTGCTCCATAACCCAGAGTCATCAGAAGCCAGATGAAGTTAGAGCAAAGACCTGCACCATTTTTTGCAGGTGCTCAGCCTTCACAATGGATGGGTGTAGCTTCAGAACCCCTGCTGTGTGTTCTGACTCTCCTATAACCTTAAATAGCAGTCCTCTCCAGGTGGATCTTGGAGGCCTTAACAGGGCCCAGTGGCAGACGTGATCATATGAAGTATGCTTGGCCCCACTTATCTAGTGTTAGAAATGTGGAGGTGCTAGAAGGAGCATCATTTACGTTCTGGTGCTCCACCCAGGCAAGAGCTAGTGGCTCAGGTCTGCTCCAGTTGTGACTTTGGGGCAGTCATCAAGGGCAGCCCTAAGCAGCACTTGGTGCTGACAGACACCACCAAATATGGGGGGTAAAAGGAGGCAGCGATGGGAGGCAGTGAAGGAAATGAAGGGCTGTGCTCTTCCCTCCAACCAGTGGCTTGTACCTCTTGTTATTACTTCATTCCCTTGCCTTGTTTAAGTTCTATGCAACAGCAGATGGCTGCAGAGAGAATTGTACATTTTTTGTTAATTCCTCTCTTAAACTCTGCTGGTGCCTCTGAGGCCAGCTGAGAGCATCTTGTGCAAATTGCTGGCTTAAAATTTTCCTTGTTGTGAGTTGACTCTTCTTTCTGTGGGGCTCGATCTTGACAGCCCAGTTTATCTCCTGTTTTAGGGGGGCTTTGCTAACAAGACTTGAATGAAGCGATTTCAAATATGAAAATTAAAACATGATTAGTAATCGAGAGAGTGATTGTTCAGCCAGCTAACAAGAGAGCACAAACCTCCCAGGGTCCTTTCCTTCCCCATCTGACCTGCCATTACATCCTAGTGACAAGGCTTTTGATAATCTCTGTGCCATTTTTTTTGTAGCAAATCCAAGGCCAGCCCAGGTTTTTCTTTCCAATGAGATCATTTGCAAAATATGTTTCTCCCTTGCTGCAGGCATATTTCACTGTGTCACTTGCCAGTGCTCATTTGCTGGGAACTGTGATTCGTTAGCCAAGGCTGTCTTCTTCTTCTTCATCTTCATCTTCTTCTTCTTCTTCTTCTTCATTTTGTTTAATTTTTCATAGGGAAGTCACAAAAACATATACCTTGGGAAGATTCTTCATAGTGATTACTGTATTTATGCGAATCTAATGCACAATGCACCTCCATTTTCAAAACCTTGAAACCAAAGAAGTATTTATGGTGAATGTAAATGTGCCATCAAACCTAATGTGCACCCTAATTTTCAAGACTTAGTTTGGCCAAAAAAGGTGTGCATTACATTTGAGTAAATACGGTAAATCATGTGTAATGTTTTGTTCCATGACCTGGCTTGCTTGTCAGGGGGAAAACTGCCTCCACTCTTGGAACTGTTGTTCCCTGATGTTTGTTGGGACCTGTGATTTGGCCCAATGTTGGGGCCAGGCCTTCCTAGGCAAGACCACAAACAAGTGACCTTTCACCTCTTGAGCACATGGCTCACTGCCTGCAAAGCGGGATGGAAGTAAGAGCTGCCCATATAAAACATGATCCTGAGGCTTAGTACAGCTGTGATCCAGGTTGCTGCAGGGCTAGGAGCAGCTGCCTTTGGCATTCAGGGGGAGCCTGAAAGCTCCATCTCCAAACAGTGAAGCAATTACTCTTGTGTTTCTTATCTCCCTGGTCTCAAAACCCATAAGTCCTGGAAGCTCACAGATCTTTATCAAGTCCCCCCCACCCCTTTTTCAATGCACACATTTACTTCAGCCATTTAAGTTTGCCATGGAAGAGAAATTTCTGAAGGAGGGAGAAATCTGAGCAGTGCCTTTTCTAGGTCAGCCTGCCTTTTATTTATTCATGCATATTTTCTGCTTCATCCAAAGGGTTTGAAGCTTTTCAATAAAATGCATAAATAATACTCCTCCAGTATTATTAGTCTTGCTATTATTTATTTAATAATAATAATTATTATTATTAATTTGCTTTTGGGTCACAGAATGAAATCTTCTGAAAATTTCATCCTGTCCCACCTGTCAAGAGCCCCATGAATTGAGAGGAGAGGCAGGCTCCTCCTCTTCATCTTCATCTTCCTCTTCCTTCTCTGCCTCATGAAGAGAGTCATCGAGGAGGGCAGAGCAGTGTTCAAAATTCACCAGGTGCCAGGTGACCAAGTGAAGATGCCCAGGCGCCAAGATGGCTTACATCTCCACCATCTGGAGGTGCATGCCTGGGGATCCTTCGATCTTGCCTGTTTTCACACGTTAACAACTAATCCTGTAGAATTCTATCAGTGATATTTTATCTGCACAATCAGAATGAATTTCAGGAACAAAAAGCCGTATTGAAAAATAGAAGTTTCAAGCTGTCTGGCCCCAACATGGCAACTAGACATTCTGTTTTGGTGTCTATAACCCTGGTTTAAGGAGTTGTTTGGCGCCTAGTTTATATATCTGAGTTTCTAACACTGGTGCAGAGGCCAGATCTTCAGGGATTTCAGGGACAGTTTGCTCCAGTGAATGTCTAAATGGACTTTTTCAGGGTAAGGGATGGGAGCTGCGACCTGCAGAATGGTAGCTTTGCAGTGGCTGTGTTTAGCACTCTGCACATACTCACAGGCATAGTCTACTTGCTCTGGGCACAGAGATACCGGGGTCCCCTCTTTATGCTTTCTTAAGAAAGAAGCTGGATTACTTCTTGCTTGGTGCCTGTGAAAAGGACTGAAAAAGAACACACAAACCCTTTTGTGTTGGCGGGGATAGGAGAGAGTGGTGTGGTTTCAGGGACTCACAGTAGCCAGTGAAATCACACAAGGCTCTTTGGGCCTGGTTTTGTGTTCTCAAAACCTGCTGCACCAAAATAACATGAAACTCTTCCAGGGATCATAGCGGGGAATCTGCTTTGTGAGCTTTGCAAACATTCAGCCACTGTTTCGCTTCATGGTCTGCCTGGTTGCCACCCAGGTTCATGACATTCTTTAACTGTAGCCCTGCACCTGGCTACCAAAGAAAAAAGAAAAAAAGCAAGGGGAAAAAAGCTGGGGATTGGAGGATATTTCAGCCCCTCTCCTAAATCTTGCACCTTGTTTTAGAATTAGCATGTGGGACAAATGGAGCATTTCTTTCCTTTTGGGTCTGTAAATTGCTCTTTTGCTTAATATAAGTACACGGCATACAGCTTAATGTCTGAAGTAATAATAAAGCAAAGGAGCCTCTTTGCAGAGCAGCAAAGCCCTTGCTTGCTTTTGCATTTTTTATCCTCCTGCCCACCTGTTCACCAGCAGTGCCCCCAATATGATGCCTTCCCAAATATCCCTGGGCGGACAGAGGAGTCTTCTGCCTGGCAGCTGCTTCTACCCCTTGTTATCAGTGAATTCCTCTGCCTACCTGCCATGTTTGCATGTCTACAAGGGGTGCAGCGTTTCTCCCCATATTTTCCTTCCCAGCAAGCTTGTGGGGTAGGCCAGCCTGAGAGGCAATGACTGGCCTTGAAATCACCCAGTGAGCTCCATAGTTGAATGGGAATTGATCCTGGGGCCCTACCCCACCCCCACTTGGCCATAGTCCTCCACTTACAGCATACTTGATCTTCTGAAGTGTTGCCTTTTCCAGAATCTTCATATCTGGAAGCACTTTGATGCCCAGTTTTAATGCATCTCTGCAACAGAGCAGAGTTAAGGTTGCAACCCTAAATTTGAATTTCCTGATGCTTGCAGAAACGTTTTCTGTTTTTAATGCACCATAGATTACTAGGCTTGTTTCAGTTCTCATTATGGGCTTAAATTCTGTTAAACGTTGGAGGGGTTCTTTTGTTCTCAGCAGTTTTCCTCTTGTTGTTTTTTTTGAAGACTGTAAAATCATTAGTGTGAAGGAAGATTAAAAAGATGCATAACAATTAAAATGTTAATGCTGCCTGCATTTCTGACTTCTGAAGCTGCTCAAGCATCTTGGACCATCTTCTCTTCCTCCCCTTCTCATCTTAACTGCACAATTTTTATTCTGCACTGACCCCCTGCTGAGCCAGTTATCCTGAAATGGGAACACAGACACACACATTTGGGGAGTGGGGGACTTCAAGGCAACAAGCCCTGGGTCCTGTTGGTCCTCAAGGGACACCTGCCTACCACCTCCCACTTAGTCCTGCTCTTACAGGTGGCAGTATTGGCTCTCAAGACGCATTGGTGCTGCCACAGGCTGCCTGCCCACCAGCTGTGGCAGGGCCTGCTCCCTTCCTCTCTGCCTTACACTTTGCCCCAATCTCATTAGCAGCTTTCCCTTCTGCAGGGCCAGTGGGAAGACACACCAAGTGCCTCTGTCTAAGCACCAGGTCCAACAACTCCCAGAGTTAGCAATTGGGATCTGCAAGGGGGAGGTGTAAGCTGCCAGCAGGGAAGGAGATTCCCCCCTCCCACCAATGCTGGTTTGTCTTTGGAAGTTGCGTTTTTGCCTGAAATGTACGGTCTTCCAGATCTGATTGACATCTTGGACTCTTGGGATTGCCTTTGAATAACTTGCTTGGATGTTTGAGTTCCTTTATTTTTATTTTTATGTACAGTATTTAAATTGTTATCCCACTTAACCCCAAAATTGTGTCTCCAGCTGCCAGCCACGTGCAGGGAGACGTTCCCAAAACTGTTTTACGGATGCAGAATGACAACATCTGAAACAGCAATCCAAGAATGCCAGTGAATTTGGCTGCAGCCTTTGCTGCTCCTGATTTTATAAATTCCCTCTTTCTCAAATAGTGAAGGAAACAAACTGATCCATCTGTTCTTTGCATTGGTGAAGATCTCATGACAACTGTGCAGCCATTTAGTGGTTATTGCTCAAACCTCTCTTGAAGCAGATATTACAGTCATACCTTGGGTTGAAGTAGCTTCGGGTTAAGCATTTTCGGGTTGCGCTCCATGGTTTTGCCGCTCACCAATGCGCAGGCGCTCAAAATGACATCACATGCGGAAGCGGCGAATCACGACACGTGCGGACGTGGGTTGTGTTCACTTCAGGATGTGAACAGGGCTCCGGAACAGATCCTGTTCACATCCAGAGGTACCACTTTAAAAGGTAAAAGGACCCCTGACCATTAGGTCCAGTCGTGACCGACTCTGGGGTTGCGGCGCTCATCTCGCTTTCTTGGCCGAGGGAGCCCACTGTACTATCTTACAAAGTTCCATACATAATTTGGGGGAGGGGCCACTAGACACAGGGGACTCAAAAATCTCTGATGGAATCAGCCAGCCTCTTTTGTCCAAGATGCCAGCAGATCTCACATCATAAGAAACTGGTGGTCCTTATGATGCAACAAGACTTTTTGCTGTTTTCTGCAACAGAATGGTACAATGACCCTTCAGGAAATTGTCTTTTCTGAGTTTGGCATTCCATGTGAGCTGGAATAATGTTTTAATGAAACATTAAAAATATACAACAAAAATGGAACAATTTTCATATAAATCACAAGATGTATAACAAGGATACAAAAAACCCAACAGCAGCACACACACCCTGCCACAAACTCCCCGAAAACAACCCCACAGCCCAGGCCAGGTGGAAAAGCATTCTGAAGAGATGTGCAGGATAGCAAATGCTTTTAGGAAACAGTTGAAAAGTTGCATATATAAAAACAGTCTAAACTTTTGTTGCTTATGTGTGTGTATACATATATATATGCCCTCAGTTTAAAACAGTGGCACATGCATCCAGTCAGCATAACAGCTTCCCCAGTGCAGGAGGCCCAAGGCCGAAGCTGACGCTTCTTTTACTTCAAGCTTTGTTTTCCCAGAACCTACAATAGCACAGTTCAGAGAAATGCCAAGGCTGGCTGAGGGCCATTTCAGACAAAACAGGGGCAGTGGAGTATGTGTGTCAGATGTAGGGGGCTCAAGGGGCCTCCTAGGAGTGGTGTCCAAAATAGGACTCTGTTTTGTGAGAGATGGAAAACTGTCAAAAATGGCAGATTTGCCTCCCCATGACTTCCCCTGATATTTCTGAGCTTGAATGAAAGCCTGGGCCATCACCAACACCTTCTTCCTCCCACAATACTTGTTTTTATTAATGCATTAATTAGTGCTCCCCCTTCTCCCCCCCCCCCCGTGCCCATAGAATGGAATCTGCTAAACAAATGGCTCTGAAGATATCCTCTTCCTTATAAGATGTTTGTGGTATCATGAATTAGAGGAGCAAGAAGTTTTAATTCAAACACAGTCGCAAGAAGGGATATTTTTCTCCGCTCAGTTTTCTCCTTACATAAATGTTTTCTTTTATAGTGCAAATTACTATGGAGAATGTTTTGACTAAACTTTCCAGGCTTTTCCTGGCACTCTGGAGAAATGACAACTGATTGTTCAGGCTTTGTCAGGGTTCTTGACAAGCCTTTTGCTTCTCCCTCCTGCTCCCAGGGCTCTGACCCCCCCTGCCCTGCTCCCTCCAGGTATAATTCTCTACTTGGGCTGTGGGGCTTCCTGAAGGGGCTGCAATCTGCCTCCCCCTCATTGGCCCAATTCATTCTTGCCCCTTTCCAGATACCTCACATTGCAAGGGGTTGAAATAGATGGCCTTTCTGATCCCTTCCAACTCTCGCTCTGTGATTCTATGGGGGAGGCAGCTCTGCAGAATTGGGAGAGTTAGTTTACTGCCCTTGCAATAAATGCATCTTTGATCCCCAAACTAGGGAAGAGTTAATCCTTTTCACATCTACAGTGATACAATTTAAATATTTTTTTCTTCCTCTCTCAGCATGAGAGTAACAGCCAAGAATCTCAATTGGTTATGTAAATTCAAAGCAGAGGCATGATTATTCCAACTTAGTTTAATTTGTGAGTGAATATAATAAAAGGTGTTCTGAAAATGAATTATAATGACGCTTGGTTCAGGCTATTCTTGCATAAAATAAGTGTCCGACTTCTGCCTAGCTGCAGGATGGATGTGTGGGCTACCCCCCCCTCGTTTGCTCTGCTGTCTCCCCTTCAAAATAAATAAATCAAATTGTGAATTTAATAAATCAAATTGTGAATTGGCATGCAAAAGTCCTAGGTTCAACACCCAATATCTCTAGGTGGGAATGTTCTCTGCCTGAAAACCTGGAAAGTTGTTCCTGCCAGTCAGTGTTGACAGTACTGAGCTAGATGGACCAATAAATCTGACTTGGAAGAAAGCAACTTTCAATGCTCCTAAATGAAGAAGAGCCTTGAAGCTGGACCAAACCAAAGACCATCTAGCCCAATGTCTGACATCTTGCTGTGGAACAGATTGTTCTAAAGGACATGAGGCTCTGGGTCCTGCCACTGCTGGTGCTAAGTACCAGGGTCCTCTCTTTACCTCCTCCTCCTCCTCCTCTTCATCTTGGTGCTTTGGTCACAGTTTCCACCTCTGTTTGCTTTGGGGTCAGGGGGTTCCACTGGGATGGATGCTGCAGAGAGTCACCTCAGGTTGTAGTGTGGACATGCCACCTGAAGATGGGGGCAGGCTGTTGCTACCCCCCCCCAGCTGCACCTGCTATTCTTTGGAGCAAATAAATCTACACAAATCCTAATTGCTATTAAAAAAAACACCGCAGTTGTACCCCAGGCTATTCAATATATAGCAGAGCTTAAAAGCACTTACTGCCTTTCCCCTTCTTGCCGGAAAAAGATGAAACAAACCCATTTGTAGAAAAGCCTCAAATGCAGAAACCAACTATTCTAATTTCCAGCCCATTCCCTTTATTCTTCCCCCTTTCTAAAATGTAAAAGGAGGGGGGCACAATGCACAGAAGAAATGATTTCCATAAGCAGACCATTTCGGCAGCTAATTTTACCACCACTTACATCTGACTTTATGACTAAGATCTCATGCTAACTATATTAATCCTATCAGGTTTTTGGAGCAAGAAAAAATGAGACTGTATATTTTATGGATGCAGTAACTTCTGAGCCATTAGACATCTATGCTGACATGAAAGTAATCAAATATTACAGGCCACCAGTTTCCCCCATGAAAACCCTGGGTGCTTGAATGTAGCTTTGCAGGTGGGGGTTGTGCAGATGACCCCTTGAATATTACTGGTTATAGGTGAGCAGTCTTTCATTTTTCCTTAGTTGTGAAAGAGGCAGGTGTGTCCCACCTTAGTTGCATGATAGCAGAGGCCCTTGGGTCCATTGTAGTGGGAGGGGTGGATTGGTGTTGTTTTAGTTTTAATTTAATATTACCTTGTTTTTTGGTGTAGCAGCCATTTATGTAATGCATCCGATGGCAAAATGTTTTGTTAAGGGTTTTTCAGTTATGTCTGATTCTGGAGAGAATATAATGGTTCTCAGAAACCCAATTAAGAAGCTAGAACATTAATGGGGCCATAAATCATCAAGTTAGAGGCTTGGGAGGAGCCAGCAAGAGTGGTTCAACTTGCCCTTTTGGCCAGTTTGATGTTCTGCTGCTCAGTCATTCTGAGGGACATGCAGGGAGGTTTGGGGATGCATAGGGGCAGGGAACTCAACTGATGCCCAAGGATGCCACTTGGCCCTCTTTGGATGGTGTTCTTTGTGGCGCATCACCCATGCCAAGAGGGACACGATGCTGAGCAATGCCATGCTTGCTATTTAACTAATGTGGCGAGTGAGCTTGAAAGCTGTTTTGACAACTGTTTGTTTCTTAAGAAGAACTTTGTGGTTAAAAATAAAATAAAAAGAGGAGGAGGAGGAGGAGAAAACAGCAAGGGAGAGCACAGTCTTATTTGAGCTTGACTGCAAAATTTCCTGTATTTCCCAATTTTGAAGGTTGTAACTTCAGCTGTGCAGAACGTGCATTTTTCAGAGCTCTCTCATTGAAGAGACCTGGCTGAAATTCTCTCTTGCTGTGATTCTCATTCTTTCAGCTGGGAAGGGCTCTGTGGGGTCAGTGCATTTACTCCATTGCTGCAACCCTGGACCTGTGTAAAGCATTGTTTTGCTACTTTCCCTGATGACCTAGATGCCTCCTCCCCATTGCCCAGCAATCCATCCTAATCTGGTAGCTGCAAATGGAAAGGCAATAGGAAAGCCCAGTTCATGAACAGGACCTGAGCTCCACAGTAGCGACTCTCCATACTTGCAATTTCCAGCAACTGGACCATCATGGCAGGATGCCTCTGAATACCAGTTGCTGGGGGCGGGGTAGTGGTTACTGGTATACTGATCCTCAGGCATGTCCAAAGTCCGTTTACGGGGCCTAATCCGGCCTGCCGGTTGGTTTAATCTGGCCCCTGTGGCAGTTTATTTCCTGGAGTAAAATCCTAAAAAAAAAACTTAACAGCCTCAATCCTAAAAACAAAGCTCAACAACTTCAGTCCTAAGAAAGGTCAACAACTTTGGTCAGCCCCCATAGCCCTTCACTTCATAAAATCTGGCTCTCTTTGAAAAAACTTTGGACACCACTGCTCCAAGAGCTTGCCTAATCCTCTTTGTCCAGGAAACTGAGCTAAAGAAGGGGATGTTTGCTGATGAATGTCTCTGGGTCCTTTTGCCCTTGCTTTGACACTTGCGCAAGTGGGGAGCGTTTTACTGGTTCCTGGAGTGCTGCAAAGGACTAATGGGCCCACTCAGTTTTGTTCTGTCCTCTTCTCTGGGTCTTCATCCCCAGCTGCTCCACACAAAGGAGTCCCCCCCCCCCCATAGACGCTGGTGGGGGGCAGTGGTTGAGTAAGGGGAGAATGGCTGGGAAAGCTGTTCCCTATCCCTCAGCAGATGGACAAAACAGCAGCAGAATCAGTCCCTGAGTCAGTCACTTTCCAGGTTCAGGTCACCTGGTAGTTTATGCAGCCCCTCCTCTTCTGCCTCAGAAGGAAGGCAAAGTATAGGAAAAGGACTTGGCTTCATAGGCTGAGCATTTGAATATTTTCACAGGCAAGCAGAGAAAAGCATATTGATCCAGGGAAGCTTCCCAAAATTCTGGGCTTATTTGCAAACCTTGGAAGCGCTTCCAGCTTCTGCATAATTATTTTCTTTCTTTTTTTTTTTTTAAAAAAGAAGCATACATGAAATACAGTATAACGTCAGGACGATAGTTGATCGTAAGTCGTAGCTGGAGGTTTGCTGCAAAATGAATGAGTGCCCAGATCCAAGGATGGTGGTATTTTGCACCAGGGAGGCTAGGAAAATATCTGCACTGTAGACAGCTTTGTGTGTAACAAGCTTTTAGAAGGTTTTTGCCCAATGTCTGCTTGTGGACCTGGAGTGAAGCCACAAGTTAGTTTGCTTGCTGGGCTGCAGCTCCATTGCTTTGCTTACAGTTTACAGAAGAGCCAAGGCTGCCTCCGTTTCCTCTCCATTCTTCCAGTTCACCTATGAGACCCCCTATAAGGCAAGGTGGGTAGGGTCACACAGAGGGCTGCTGCCCAAGGCTGCTTGTTCAGGAAAACCTCTGAATTTGTTGACATACTTGAGGAATGAATCAGCTCCTAATGAGTGCTTTGTCGTGGGGTGATAATCTAATGGGGGTGGGAGTGGGGTCTTGCACTTCCTCCTCCTGCAAGATTTCAAAGGGTTCAGGAAGGCAGCGTGGATGTGGAATCCTAGGGCTGTGTGGACACAAGAAGATTGTCAGTTGAGGTGTCTGGTGTGCAGCCGGAGCAGCAGCACCTCATGGTTGTGGGAGTAGAGAAGAGCTCCCCCTACTTTTTAGAAAGGTCTCTCTGTGTCTGGGTTGATAACTGCCAAATCAAGCTTCCATAGTTATGGGAGGTATACCCCTAACCACCCGCTTCTGGGGAAGGGCAGCAGGTGCAGTCCTCGGTGCCATAGCCCCAGGTCTTGAGTTTGGGCTGTCCCTTTCTCACCTTGCCTTGTCCAAAGCAACCTCCTCCAGAGCTCCCTCATTGGGAAACTTCAGGTTTTGCTCTGATATGAAGTTGGATGGCCACCTGTCAGGAATGCTTTCGTTATGAGTCTTTCGCTGCTGGGGGTTAAACTAGATGACCCTTGGGGGCTCTTCCAGCTCTATGATTCTATGAAGAAAATGTGGGACTGGGGTGAAGGTGCAAGGGTAGAAACAGCTTAAGGTGCAAGCGCAAGGCTGGAGACTTGTCCTTGTCTCTATGCCATGGTGTGAGGCAGAGTTGGCCCTCACCAGCTGTGAGTTCTGAGTGCCCCTTCCATTGGAAGGAAAATGGAACATGGGCATTACAGCTTCTTTTGTGGGGGGTGGAGGGTGGTCCAGTGTTTGTGTGTTGCCCCTCTCCCTCTCTCTCCCCACCCACTGCTGCATCCTCTTGCTTTCTTCCACCTGCTTTCTTCCCTGGTTTAGCCTCTTCCTAGTTGCTCCTTTCCGCCTATGGCTTAGAGGCTCTCCCAGCCTGGGTGGCTGCTGCCTTGTCTCGCCTGCCCTCCTTCCTTGTAATTCTGTCATGAATCAGAGCAACTTTTAACAAAACAAGATCCTCTCACTGTTGCAAAAGAGCTTTGGGGAAATCTGGCTTTTGTGGTTCAGGGTCTTACTCCGATGCACCAGGAAGGCAGGCAACGTTTAGCTTTTATTTGGCCCAGAGGATTCTTACAACATTATCCACATTTCCTTTAATTTGTGGGATTTCTAGTAAATGGGTTTAAAATTAGGTCCGGGCACAAAGCCAAAGAACATCTGAATGGTGCAAAACTGCAAGGCAACAAATGGCGAATTCTGAACAGTTTGCTTTCATTTCTCTCTGGGTGCTGGCAGGATTAACGGAAGAAAGTGTGTAGGGGTGAGGGTTATATTTTTCTCTAAGCCAGCTGGGGAGAGGCATTGCCCAGTCATCCTACCCCACCTGTTCCTTCTTTGGATGTATGAATGGACTTAATCAATGCACATCAGTTAAAGGAGCACATTAAAAGGCATTAATCAGGACTGGTCCCCTACACCTCTGCCTGGCCACTGGGCTCCTTAGGTTGTGGCCCTGCTGATGATGCCACGCCCGAGGAGTATGTTTAGTTTGCACTGGAAACTGGGCTTTTAGTGCTGTGGCTCCAGCCTTCTGGAATTAAACAAGTGCCTTGATATTTAGTCACTTTTGCTTAAGGAAGCATTCCTTGAAATGGGACCCAGTCATTTGATGGAATAGTAATGGTATAATTGTATAAGTCAATCTATTGCCTTTATTTTGCTGCGTTTGTAATCTTCACACAGCTTCATTAACATTTTTGTTGTGAAGATGTTTATGAACCTGCAATCACTCCATTCCCCCAAGGGAAATAAGAGGGAAAAGAGGAAGATGGAGTTCACTTGCTGGGGGTGGTAGATGCCCTAAAGAAGAAGTGACTGCCATGTGGGGGCTGGTGATGGACAGAGGTGGTGGTCTCCTGCAAAATGTCCCCCTTTTCAAACCAGAACTCTGTGAGCGGGCGAAGATGTGAGCAGCTGCTGTTCCACGCTCCACGGGGAGGTCTCCTCCAGCCAGCCCCACAATACTTAACCATCCTTACATGTGAAAGGGAACTAATTACTCCCAGGGAGAGTCTTAACCAGCTTAACCAGAAGGCTAATGATTTTGGGGGCAGGGGGATAGATATTGCAATGAGCGTCCAAGACTTGAGGAGATTTCTGAAAGAGGTTGCAGGAGGAGGAGGTGGCTGAGTCAGGCCTTTGGTCACTCCCATCAGCCCTGGTTGGCATGGCCAGAGGTGAGAGTTGGGAGTTACCATGCTGTAGTGTCAGCTCTCTAAGACTTGAGGTAGAAAAAAGGACCTTCCCCAGCCCCAACTGGAGGTGGTGTTTGGGGCTGAACCTGGGAACTTCTGCCCCCTCCCTTCCCTCATCCAGCCTGCTGAGTCCTCCTTAACCATCAGCTGTGTCTTCCTTTGCCTCCCCAGGGATGGCTGTCATCTGTGACTTGTTCTCTCCCTTGGCCTTTAGCAAAGAGTGGGGAAGTAGCAGCAATGCTTAGAACCCCCTGGGAAAAAAACACAGGCAGAGAGAAAGTCAAACTATCTCAATTTTAAAAGTAAAATAACAAATGGGAAGGCCAGGGGAGGTGGGTGGGTGCTGTGGGGCTGCCCACAGGTACCACATTGAGTGTGTAGGTGGGGACCCAGCTTTAAATAACACACATTTGGTTTTCCTGCTGCCTTCTGTGTAGTTTATTATTTTAATGTGATTTTATCTGAAATGTTGTGCTTGCTAGCTGCCTTCTGGACCCAAATTGCACAGGGACGTGGGATCCCAAGGACAGCATAGAATTGTAGGGTTGGAAGGGATCCAAAGGGTCATCTAGTCAAACTCACCTACTCCAACTCATCTACTCATCTAGTCCAACCCATAGAACAGAGCAACCTCTGGGGAGGGGCCCTTCTCCCTTCCTGCCATCTGTCCTGAACCTCAGTTCCTCTCCTGGGTGCAGGGTGGGTTCCAACCTTATTGTTGTTTCCCAGACAGTTTTTGCAATACCAGACCTGAATGGCAATACAGCAACTGTAAATCTCTAAGAGAGAAAGGATTACATCTGATTTTAAGCACAATTAGAAATGCAAGTGGAACACTTTGTATTTCACCTCATCGTCTACTATTTATGGCACGATATGCAAATAAACCAAGCTATGAATATTAAACTTGTAAACTCTTTCTCTGCCTCTTTGAAGGGTGCAGCCTGGGGGGGGGGCTTAACCACTGCCTCTGATGGCTCAAGGGGGCCCTGTCCACCCCAGAGCTTCCCTTGTGGCAAGAGGAAGGGAGGGTTGGAAACTACCTAGATGAAATGGGTTCAATCCTTGGGAGATCACAGAATAACAGGATTGTAGGACTGGAAGGGACTCAAGGGTCATCTAGTCCAACCCCTTGCAATGCAGGAATCTCAGCTAAAACATCCCTAACAGATAGCCATTGTGAGTCAGTTGATGAATCAAAGGCAAGAGTAAAGGTAAAGGACCCCTGGACAGTTAAGTCCAGTCAAAGGTGACTATGGGGTTGTGGTGTTCATCTGCTTTCAGGCTGAGGGAGCCGGCATTTGTCCACAGCCGGCTTTCTGGGTCATGTGGCCAGCATGACTAAACTGCTTCTGATGCAACGGAACACCGGGATGGAAACCAGAGTGCATGGAAACGTCGTTTACCTTCCCGCCGTAGCAGTACCTATTATCTACTTGCACTGGTATGCTTTTGAACTGCTAGGTTGGCAGGAGCTGGCACAGAGCAACAAGAGCTCACCCCGTTGCGGGGATTTGAACCTCCAACCTTCTGATTGGCAAGCCCAAGAGGCTTAGTGGTTTAGACCACAGCGCCACCCACGCTGCCCTTCCAGGAGGCTTTGTAGGACTGGAGATGGTGGAGAGGCCTTTGGATAGGATGAACTCTACAGAGCCAGCACACTGGCAGTGGCAGGATCCCACCTTGCCATTTCCTTCAAGGGGAGGACCCAGCTGAATTTTAAGGAAACACAGCAGAGTTTCTTTCGCTCTCCAACCCCTCCCCAAATCTCTCAAGTTGGCCCTTTCCGATCAATTCATGCCAATGTAAACACCTGTATTTTTATATACTCATTAAATTATGGTGTTGTCCAAATCTATATTTGATTATCACATCCCACTAATAAGTACTTGCTGAAGCAAGCAGAGGAAGTGGCAAAAAATGCTTTTTGTGGCCTTCTGCACTTTCCTGTCCCAAACTCCTATGATGAGCACTGATAAGATGCTTCTGCTGTTGGGCTGCTCCTACTGTTCCTCCCACCCCCAGATAAGGGGCAGAGCCAGGCACTTGCATTTATTGATTTACAAAGTAGATATTTATGAAGGTTTTCTTTAGAAAATGTGAAAGCACTAGAGCAGAGGGTCAGCAAACTTTTTTCAGCAGGGGGCCAGTCCACTGTCCCTCAGACCTTGTGGGGAGCTGGACTATATTTGAGGGGGGGAATGAACGAATTCCTATGCCCCACAAATAAAAGGTCACATTCTTCTCATGTAAATACATACTGATTCCCGGACCATCTGCGGGCCGGATTTAGAAGGCAATTGGGCTGGATCCAGCCCCCGGGCCTTAGTTTACCTACCCATGCACTAGAGACCCCCACCAGGTGGCATTGTGAAGGGAAATCCCAGATTCTTCCCTGTGGAGCAGCAGCACACATGTGCCCCCTGCCCCCAGAAGGCAGGGCTTGTTCCTGGGTAGAGTCTGGCCTTGCTGGCCACAGAAGCAGGCAGAGTACTTCGATGGCTGTGGGTGTGATGTGTGTGTGTGTCTCAGTGTCACAGTCTCCATGAAGAACAGACATGGCTCATGAATGCAAATGGAAAATATGCCAATCTCAGCATCGTAGTTGCATGTGATAAATACTATTTGCATATCATTTTCCTGACTTTGATGAGCATCTGAATACAGTTTCGCTTATTCTTCAGCTTCATAGCTAGCAGATTGGGAAGGTATGAATGGGGAATGTGTTTCAGCTCTTACAGCAACATACAGGCCTGAGTCTTTTTTCATGCTGATGTGAAGTTTCAGAACCAAACAAAGAAGGGAGTCATCAGGCTGCCTCCATCTCCAAGCACCTGAAGGACCACTGATTTATTTATTTTTGGCGGGGTCCGTGTGAGTTTATTGTTGGCATCCATCTGTCTCCAGAGACAGTAGAGTGCTCCTTCAGGGGTGAAGTTAAACCATTGCATTAGCAGCACCGAAGTGATTTCGCTGGGGAGTAACCAGTGTATATGGAGGACCAGGCTGTCCATATGGCAAGACCCACCTCTCAGCTTTGCTAATGTGGTTCAAAGAAAAGCAGAGCAATATGTTTGGCATCAGCTTGGCTGCAGGAGTTGTCAGGAGACACTCAAGGCATCTTCCAAGCATCTTAGGGACTCCACTCTGGAATTGTGTAGGGTTTACTCCTTAGCCTTTTCTTCTCCCAAAGAAGGCAGCAGAGGTTTAGGATCTGAGTTTTCCATCTCCTAGTTGAGCTTCCTTCACAGGTTGATGAGCTCCATCTGCCCCTCACTTCCCTCTACAGCATGTGCAGAAACCGCCTTCTTGACCATTGGACCCACTATTAGTCTCTCTTCTCAGTCTGCTGGAGCCTGTCTTCACATGCAGGTGACGTCCCTAACTCACAGGTTTTGAGAACCATCGACTACTCTCACCTGGTTTAGCTAGCCAGTTGAAGCTGTTTTCTGGGGTGTGGCTGCTGTTGCATGTTGACAGCTTCTAGGAGCCACAGGTGAGAGTTGAATGCAGGGTGGGGACCCCAAGGTGGACAGACTACCCCAAAAGGAGCATGATGTGTTCCCCACCAGAGGTATTACACCTCCCTTAACACCCCATACACTCTGGGGAATGAGAAGCCCACATTCATTAATCTTTTTGCATATTTCAATAGGGACTAGCAATGTCTTGTTGCAAAAACCAAGACTCACAGAAACCCAGCCTAGGAAAAGAGTTTCAAGGTTGAGGTCATGGGCAGCAAACTGAGAGCAGCAGCTGCAGTAGGACCAAAGAGCAACCAAGGATACAGGAACACACCAGGGTGGGCTGAGGAAGATCTTGTGGCTCAAGCAAGGTCCAGCTGAAACAGCAGCCTTTTCAACCCCTTCCTGCCCATGAAGGTCCAGTGGCCAGATTGGGTGGGGGGCAGAGTGTGTGGCTTGTTGCAGTTCTGTGGCTCACTGCATGGGACATCTGCATGCAGGCCCAGCAGCTGCTGAGGGAGTCCAGAGGCTGGGGGGGGGGGCATCCAATTATCCCCCCTCCCCAAATTTTGAAGGGGGTGGTGCTGCAAAGGTCAGAAGGGGGAGACTGGGGGAATCCCACCTGAATCTGGTCTAAGGCTGCCTTGTAGCCTTTGGCTGCTAATCCAAATGGGGGACACTATGCTCAGGTTCCTGTCCAGTGTCATGGGAGGGAAGGAGAGAGAAGCGCCTCTGCAGATCCTGCAAAAGTGGGTCCCCTAGCTACTTGCCTGCCTGCCAGCCAGCCAGCCAGCCAGATGGAGGAGTGAGCTGCCTTCTGCCTTTTCCCTTTCCCCTGCCTTAAAAAAAGGGGGGGAACCCACCCATCCCCATTGCATCAGAACTAGGCAGCATTCCTGGTGCTCTCATGTCTGTTTCTGCTGACTCACAGAGTAACTTGCTGAAGGGAGAGAAAAAAAACAACCACGCAAAGTTCAGGGCTGGACTTCCCATCCCACCATACTAGGCAATGAGCTGAAGCAAGAAACTGCCTGCTAGATGAGAGAGAGGGTGCGAATGCAAAGAGGTACCGTATTTTTCGCTCTATTGGATGCAGTTTTTCCACTCCAAAAATTGATGGGAAATGTGTGTGCGTCCTATGGAGTGAATGCAGGCTTGTGCCATAGCCGCGCGCAACCCCTCCGGCAGGGAGAGGCTGCACGGGGCTATGGCTTCTTTAGCCCTGCGCAGCGTCTCCCGGCAAGGAGAGGCTGCACGGGGCTAAAGGGGAAGCCAAAACAGCGAGCGGGATCCATCCCACTCGCTGTCTTGCCTTCTTCCATAGCTGCGCGCAACCCCTCCGCAAGGAGAGGCTGCACGGGGCTATGGATTCTTTAGCCCTGCGCAGCGTTTCCCGGCAAGGAGAGGCTGCACGGGGCTAAAGGGGAAGCCAAAACAGCGAGCGGGATCCATCCCACTCGCTGCCTTGGCTTGTTCCATAGCTGCACGCAACCCCTCTGGCAGGGAGAGGTTGTGTGCAGCCTGTACGCTGCTCTTTGGGGCTGGGGTTTTTTTTTCTCTCTTGATTTCCCCCCTAAAAACTGGGTGCGCCCTATGGTCCGGTGCGCCCTATGGTGCGAAAAATACGGTATATTCCTCTTCTGCTTTGCTGTCCTGGTGCATTGGGGAGGAGGTTTGAGGCCAGCCGGCTAGCCTGGGGGCTTCTCAGCAAATGCTGCCTCGGTGGCTCTGCTCTGCATCTGCTGCTCTTGTCCTTATGGTGGTTGCCTGTAGACTTTGGGCATCCAGCCTCCTCTTCCTTCTTCAGGGTTCCTCTTTTTGAACTGGGACCCTTCGGTACGGCATGCCACTTCCCATTCTTTTCATCTTCACCCGAAATCTTGAAATGCCAAGGCTTGCCCAGGCACTATCAGCACTGTGACCACCCCATCCCTTCTTCTGAATGCTTCCGTACTATGAAGGTGGGGGGAACCCCACCCCAACTACAGCTCCCCTCCTTGGCCTCAGTATCTTGGTCAGCATTCTCTGTAAAGGTAACATTGCTTTGGGGTTGTTTTTGACACCCTCCAGAAAATGGCTGTGGTGTGGGAGGCATATTAGTTGGGAAAGGTGGTTAGAAGGCAACACTTCCTTTAGTTGCTTTCCTCTTTGTGGAAGCTGTAATCAGTGTGCTGGTCTTTGAGAAGAAGCTGTTGTATGTTTGGGCAACTTGCTCTGTTGCTGGCAGGTTACTTAGGAAGCCACCTTATACCAGGTTGGAATGTTAGTCCCTGTAGCACAGTGTCGTTTCACTGACAGGAACCAGTGGCTCTCCAGGGTTTCAGGCAGGAGGCAGTCCCAGCCCTTACCTGGAGATGCTGCCAGTAGGGCTTCAACCTGGGACCTTCTGCATACAAAGCAGGTGCTCTGTCACTGAGCTATCTGGCTTCTTCCTCTAATGTTTTGCCTTAATAACATCTTTCCCCAACCTTTCTGGGGCTGATGGGCGGGGGGGGGGAGAGACTATAGAGTGCTCTATATAGAGTCATAAGTGCCCTGCAGCTGGACCTGCCCAGAGGCATTCTGTTCTCACAGAGGGAAGCCAGATGACTAGTGGGAAACCCACAAGCAGGACCTGTGTGCAACAGCACCATAGCTGAACCACCCTGTGATCTTCAGATGAAGGGCAGTACAGTGGTACCTTGGGTTACATACGCTTCAGGTTACATACGCTTAAGGTTACATACGCTTCAGGTTACAGACTCCACTAACCCAGAAATAGTACCTTGGGTTAAGAACTTCGCTTCAGGATGAGAACAGAAATTGTGCTCCGGTGGCACGACAGCAGCAGGAGGCCCCATTAGCTAAAGTGGTGCTTCAGGTTAAGAACTGACCTCCGGAACGAATTAAGTACTTAACCGGAGGTACCACTGTATACAAATTTAATTAATAAATAACAATAAAATTGTCCATTTGACGCTTTGAACAATAGCTAGTAGCCTTTGATAATCTTGTCCTCTGTTGGAGCCCGTGTTGTCTACTCTGGCTGTCAGTAACTGTTCAGGGTCTCACCCAGCAACTCCTCCCTCTGTTCCTTTTAACTGGAGGTGTCTGCCTTGGGGAATTGAACCTGAGGTCTTCTGCCTGCAGAGCTGCTGCTATGCCACTCAACTGTGGCTCCTTGCCATGGATGAAAAGTGGTCACTTGTCAGCATTTTGGAGAACAGTCCTTCAGTGCCTGCAAACCTCATTGATTTCAATAGAACTAGAGCTTCTTAACAGAGTGCAGGATTGCAGTGCATAGGACCCCATCCAGAGAGTCTTATGCACCTTTAAGGTGCAGCCACAATAGTTTCCCCAGGAGGTGGTTGGAAGCCAGGCTCACAGGTCTGGATCTTGCATTGTGCTAAGTGGTGCATCTTCACAGCCAGCAGTGTGGGGATTTTAAAAGGTTTGGGCAGCTTTCCCCCTTTCAGCTCAAAAGTGCTGCAAGATAGTCTGGGGGGGGGGATTGCTTTTTGCACACAGGTGGCACCTGGGGGGGCTCTGTGGATTTCCCCTCATTCCTGAAAACTGAAGGTAGGCCATACACGCAATGTGGTAGGCTGCTCCTTGAAGTTTAAAAGTCCCTGAGCTGCAATCACCACAGCATCCTTCAGTTCATACTACAGTAGAACCTTGACTTACCACCGCCCCTACTCGCAAATAGTTCGTCTCGCGACCATAGCAAACCCAGAAGTAAATACCGGGTTTGCCACGATTCGCGCACGTGCACAGAACTGCGCTGCCGCCGATTGCGCGCACACAGAATGGCGCTTCTACCAGCGACCCGGATCGACTCACGAACGGACCTCTGGAACGGATTCCGTACATGAGTAGAGGTTCCACTGTACGTCTGTCTGTCTGTCTGTCTTTGTTAAAATCTCTCTGTCTCAGGAGACAGTGGAGGAATGCACCCTTGGGGTAAAGTCAAACCATTGGAGAGTTACAGTGTCTGCTGTGGCTGTAGAGACGGATGCAGGAGAGACATGTGTTATTGTAGCTAGGGCAGATGAAGGTGTTAGTGATCACTGTTAGAGATGTATCATGGCGTTTCTTCTCTTTGCCCTCCTCCCAGCAATCATTCCTCTTCTGGTCACTGCTCTGGATACACAACCTGTCTACAGGCACTGTGGTCATTTGCAAGGGATTATCACACAGCAGGGTTGATGTTGCCAGCCATCATGTCTTGTTTGCAGACATCTATGTAACACATAGTTGGTCTGTCAACAGGCCTGGTCCCTGTAGCCAGCTCCCTGTAGAGCGTGTCCTCGGGGATCCTTCCATCTTCCATTCTGTGGACATGGCCAAGCCAGTGTAGACATCACTGATACAGGAGTGTGAACATGCTGGGAATGTGGGTTTGGGAGAGCATATCTTTGTTTGAGACTCTGTCCTGCCATGTGATGCCCAAAATCTTCCTGACGCAGTACATGTGGAAGGCTTTGAAGCATCACTCCTGACAGCTGTTAGTTGCCCTCCACTCACTTCCATAAAGCAGCATGCCCTAGATGCAAGCCTGGTAGACCTTCTTCTAGGCATTGGTCATTAGCATCACATTCTCTGATACTCTTTTGGAGAGGTGAGCCATTGCCAGAGCTGCCTTGCCAATACGGTTGTCCAGCTCAGCATCAATGGAGAGGCTGCTGGTTATGGTGGAGCCCAGAAGCACAAAATTGTCTATAACCTTAAGCGTTTGGTCACCAATGCTGACGCATGGAGTGCTGGCAATGTCCTGACCCAGGATGTTGGTCTTTGTCCGGATGATGGTAAGGCCGACCTCCCTGCAGGCTTGGGCAAGATGGTTGATAGCCTCTGTAGAGCTTCCTTGGAGTGTGCTGTAAAGGCTGCTTCATCTGCAAACATCTCTCTGATAAGCACCCACTGCACTTTTGTCTTGGTGCGGAGACATGATCATTTTGTGAAACTTTGGTGGGCACCACATCTTGTTGAACAGCGTGAAGAGCCTGTTTTGGCGGATGAGTTCAAAGGCCTTTGTCAGGTCTATGAAGGTGATGTACAAGAGGCATCTCTGCTCCTGGCATTTCTCCTGCAGCTGATGCATTGAGAAAATCATGTTGACTTCTGAGCTCTAAAGCCATGTTGTGACTTGAGATAAACCATGCTGGCGAGTGACTGTAATCTGTTGAGAACTACACAGGTGAAGGCTTTCCCCATAGTACTCAGTGGGGAGATTCCATGTTAGTTGTTACAGTCATGGTGGTCACCTTTGTTTTTGTAGAGGGTCACAATGCTGGAGTCATGCATGTGGCATAGATCCTAACACTGCAAGATGAAGCCATGGAAGTGCATCATGAGGGGAGGAATTGAAGCCAGCTTTCAGCACTTCTGTTAGGATTCCATCCTGTCTTGGGGCTTTACCACATGCTTGAGAGTTGGCGGTATTCTTCAGCTTGTCAAGGAAGGGAGCGACATCCCACTCTTCCAAGGCAGGCAGGCAGGATACTGTTGACTGCTGTGTCAGAGACCATGTTTTCCCATGAGTACAGTTCTTGGTAGTGCTCTGTCCATCACTTCGTCTGGTTGCTGCAGTCTCTGATCTCTCCTGGCAAAAGTTTTAGTGGTGCAGTTTTCCTGACTGTTGGTCCAAAAGCTTTCTTCATGCCATCATACATTTTGCAAGTGTTGCCAGTGTCAGCAATGAATTGAATGCTGTGACACAGCTTTAGCCAGTAGTTATTGGCACATTATCTGGCAGTGTGCTGGGCATCACTCCTTGCCTTTCTCAGTGTAACAGGTGTCTTTTTGCAGTGCTTGTAGTTCAGAAGAGCCTTGCGCTTTACAGTGATAACAGGCTCCATGTCCTTCATGCCAACCTCAAACCAGTCTGGGAACTGTTGGTCTCTTTTGCCAAAGGAGGATATACCATATTTTTTGCTCTATAAGACACACTTTTTCCCTCCTAAAAAGTAAGGGAAAATGTGTGTGCATCTTATGGAGTGAATACAGGCTGCATGGCGAAGCCAGAACAGGGAGAGGGAGCACTGCGCAATGCTCGCTCTCGCTGTTCTAGCTTCTGGCTTAGCTGCGCGAAAGCCTCCTCAGGGCAGCGGGATGAAAGCACCCCGCTGCCCTGTGGAGGCTTCACGGGCTGTCGCAGAAGCCAGAACAGCAAGACGGAGCGCTCTGTCTCGCTGTTCTAGCTTTGGGCTTAGCTGCACAAAGCCTCCGCAGGGCAGCGGGGTGCCTTCATCTCACTGCCCTCTGGAGGCTTTGCGGGCTGTCCCAGAAGCCAGAACAAGGCACCCTGCTGCCCTCCGGAGGCTTTGCGGGCTGTCCTAGAAGCTAGATCAGCGAGAGGAAGCGCTGTGCAGTGCTCCCTCTAGGTATTCTGGCTTTTGGATAGCCCCCACGAAGCCTCCGTAGGGCAGTGGGACGAAGGCTCCCCACTGCCCTGCGGAGGCCTCGCGCGGCTCTTGCGGGAGATGGGGGAAGGTACAGAGGGCAGCTTACCCGCGCAGCCTCTTCCGGGCAGGGGGAGCCTTCATCCCGCTGCCCGGGAGAGGCTTCAGTGGCTATCCCAGAAGCCAGAACAGCAAGAGGCTACCCCAGAAGCCAGATCCCTCTTGCTGTTCTGGCTTCTGGGATTCAGAATTTTTCTTCTTATTATTTTCCTCCCCCCATAACTAGGTGTGTCTTATCGTCTGGCGCGTCCTATAGAGCGAAAAATACGGTAGCTGTGTTGTAGGTTGCCTCTTTGATGTGGTTCCACCTTACTTCAACACTTGTTCGGCAGAATCAGAGAAGCATTCACAAAGTTCAAGTATGATTTTTCTGCCAGTGTAGATTCAAAACCGCACTTTGTGCTATGGGTCCTCTTTGGCTGGAAATGGATCTTGCTTGCCACCAGGAAGTGATCTGTGTCGCGGTTAGCACTGTGGTAACTTTGTGTGACGCAAACACAGTTCAGCGCCGTTCACCTGGTGATAATCAAGTCCATCTGGTGCTAGTGGCCTGACCTTGGATACTTCCAGGAAATTTGCTGTTTTACCTTGGTAGAGAAGAACAAGTTTGTGATGCAGAGGCTTTGATACAAGCACAGCTCAAGCAGCCTTTGTCTGTTCTCATTAATGCTGCCATTACCAAAGAGGCCATGGGTAGGCAAACTAAAGCCCAGGGGCCGGATCTGGCCCAACCACCTTCTAAATCTGGCCCGCAGGCGGTCTGGAAATCAGCATGGTTTTACATGAGTAGAATGTGTTCTTTTATTTAAAATGCATCTCTGGGTTATTTGTAGGGCATAGGAATTCGTTCAGCCCCCCCAAAAAAATATATAGTCCGGCCCCCCACAAGTTCTGAGGGACAGTGGACTGGCCCCATGCTGAAAAGGTTTGCTGACCCCTGAAAGAAGCCTATGCAGTTGTCCCATGTGTGATGATCACCCCCTATTCTTGCATTGAAACCTCCCAGCAGAAATAAGTGTTCACAGTCTGGGACCCTCCTGACAGCCTGGTCTAGTTCCTTGTAGAACTGGTCCTTGGTTTGTATGTAAGGGAACATAGTGGGAACATAGACACTCAATATGTTAACTGGACCGAAGGTGGTTGAGAGGTGGAGGGAAAACAAGTGTTCTGAGCCCTCAGCTGGTTCTGTCGCAGACAGAAGAGAGTTCCCCACTATGAATCCTATGCCATGAATACATGGGTCTTCCGGATGACCTCCTTGCCAGAAAATGGTGTAGTTCTTCTCTCAGAGTCTGCCATTCGAAGCGAGTCTGGTTTCCTGTAGAATGGCATGTCAGTGTTTGAATTTTTTCAGATCACAGTCTTCCATGAGTCATTAACTTGCAGCAGTTCAGTGGACAAGCGAGGACACATGGTCTTGACATACCAGCTTGCTAGGTGCAAGAGGATTTGTTTCTTTTAATTTTTACCTGGCATAGTAGTTTGGTCTGTTTCTTGATTGATACTCTGAGTTTCAAGCACCCATTGAAGCAGGTGGACAGTGGCAGGCCATCACTTTATTGACCAAGGACTGCCTGGCTTTAGGTGGGCAGTAGCTGACAAGTGAGACATGATGATCTCTCCCACTGACGAAAGCTACCCATTGTGCTCGTGCCTTACATCAATCAGATTGAGCTTATAACTCATAACTTCTGCTTCCTGCATTTTTGCTGCGTTTTGCAGCATCAAAGTGATCAGGGCATAGTCCTGGGCAGTGTGTATGGAGGTCCTGGGCTGCTCAGAAGACAAGACATTACTGGCCTTACTGATGTGGTGCAAAGGAAAGCAGAGAAGTATGTTTGGCACCAGCTTGGCTGCAGGAGTTGCCTGACAGAGGTATATAGTTAGAAGCCAACTGGCCAGACATGTACATGGCTACAGAACTGTTTTTTTACTTGCAAATTGTATTTTAGATCAAAAATACTTTACCCTTCTCTCCAGCAAAATGATAAATGTGTTTTAGCATCGGGGCAGCTGAAGCAAACCCCACATTCCTGTAGTCATGTTAGTTCTATAATTTAAGTGAGTTTAAAATGTGAAACTGCAATACACAAAGAGTGTTTGGGATTTTTTTTATTAGGGTTGGTAAATCTGTGTGTTGTATCTAACCAAGTTTTTACTCAGAAATTAATGGAAATTAATTTTGCTTGGTGTGCCCTGAGCCTGTCTAATGTTGGATGCAACTCTATATTTTGTGCAGAAGCCATCCTGAAGTTTGGGGTGGCAACTGGGGGAGAGGGCAACATGAACTGGGAGATTCTCAACTGCAGCCATCTCAAGAGCCACCCATCTCAAGGCCATTAAGTTCTAGGTCTGAAATTCCCTAGTGCTACGACCACTGAGGCTGGATCTGTCTGGTGCCTATTGCTCCACTTGTGATAAGGAGACAGATCAGGCTCCAGGTCTCTCCCCTTCTGAGGCCTTTAAGTCTCTTTTTAAGGGATAACTAGAATTTAGACAGCTTGTGTGGCGACCATCTGTAATGCAGCAAGGCTAAAATCTGAATTAACAGTTGATGAATTAACTGGAGAGAGAAATGGCCCTTTTTTGTGGACATTTTTGAAACTCTAGCATCCCTCTCTTTCAAGGAAAGGAAAAAGGAGTAATTTCCTGCTTCTGTGGTTGCTGAGTAATATAAGCAAACACAGACCTTTGAAAAAAGCAAGTCCCAAATTCATGATTGATTGATTTTTCTTTTATTAGTTACCTACCCTTTGTGGCAAGGTGGGTTACATTTTTAAAAAGTGGTATTTATGTGGGGAGGCTCACCTTAAGAGTGTGTGTGATTTTGGGGGCCTGTGCTTGCATGAGAGCATGGTGTCCAAAAGCGTGTGAGATTACGGTGCCCCAAAATATGTGTTTTTTAGGTGCCATGTCCTTTCATGGGTCATGTGGCTTATGCAGGAGTGCGGCCTGGAAGACACGTGTCTTGTTTTGCGCTGGGACATGTTGGAGGGTATGACAGCACCATTCACGTAACAAAAACTACCACAGATAACAACATTTTCAAAAGTAGGGGGTCCATAACTTGGCTTTTGAAAAACAGGGTCCTCAGTGCTTAGCTACGTAATTGGGAACCACTGATCTAGAGGCTCTCAAGATGATCCTTATAATTTCTGAGCGGGCAGTATATAAAAATTTTATATGTGTTAGTAAATAAAAAATGGGGTTTGCTAATACTTCCCACCAATTTTTAAGCAGCCCTTCCCCAAAAGCTTCAACAAACAGCAGATTTAGATTATATTGTAGGAATTAGAAGCTGGGAGGTTATTTGGGAGGTTATGCATCATTGCAAGTTCAGCCAGCCAGCCCAGGAGGTTCCCTTTTAGCCCCTTGCTAGCCAAAGTGATCTCTAGGGTCAGGTCAGGTTGCCGCAAATGTGTGTGTGGGGGGGGGGGGAGAGAACATCAGTGGCAGCTGGACTAGTGAGGCCAAGAGAAACCTTAATGCACACTCCCAGAGGGCCCCCCCTCCCCAATTTCCAATTGTTTCACTGGAAAATAAAAGTGTTGTGAGAGGCTTTGAGGGGGGGGGGATATGATAGGATGCTTCCCCCTCCCCTCCCTGGAGTTTCTTTTCTACCTAAACCTTCTAGTCCTGCAGTGGAGGACTTGCAGTCTTTCAGAGAATGTGTATTTCTGGTTGGGAGTGTCTTGTAAGAAGGGGCTCAGGTCTGAGTAATGGTGCAGAGGGAGGAGTGTGGTGTGTGGGTAGAAAGTGGAAGGCAACTGGCTCTGTGACCTGAAACACTTAGTCTTAATAACTTGCACTGTAGAGGGAAAACAGGTCTCTGTCCCAAGGAGATTCCAGTGGTAATAGACCAGGCTTCCTCCAGCAGCTGCTGGGGGTTTGCAAGCAGATTCCAGACCACATAGTGAAAATGACACAGGGGCATGGGGTGGGGACCATGCTGCAAGGCGGGCTCAGAGCCAGCTCCAGCACTGGTATTGCCCCTGGGTCAGGCTCAGGGTTTTGAGGCAGGCTCCAGGGCAGGCCTGTTTTGTGAAGGGTGTGTGTGTGTGTACATCCCCCCCCCATGTGTGTCTACACCCCCTCCTTTTGTGACACCCTGGCCATTGACCTTATCAGGTAGGAGGAGGATAGTAAAAGGTGGGTGGGGGGTATTTTCCTTTGCCCTGGTTCCTCCTGTCCTTTGTTCCTTCTCACCCTGAGGAGTTAATGGAGAGCCTCCGCTGCGCCAGCTCTGCAGACTGTTTGGAATACTTTAAATGCTTTGACACTCTGGATGTGCTGGATGGGAGAGGAGGCGGTTTGCAGCTTAATTCATATGCAAAACTGTGCCATAAATCCTGAGCCCTGTCTCAGTTGCTGTGGCACCACTAAGCATTTCATCAGCGCCCCATACAGTATTTCTGCCATCTTTGTTTGCATTGCAGTGACTCATCAAAAGTCTGTCTTGTACCAACACCCTGAGCATTCCTCTGGCACTGATCCTTCTCTCCCCCCCCCTCCTCCCTTTCTCTCTCTCTCTCTCTCTCTCTCCTCCTTTTCTTCCGAGCTTCAGTTTGAAACTGGCCTTTGCTTCAGGTCTCTCGTCAAAGGGCTCTATTCATTGCAGAGAATGGCCTGAATGTTAAGCTGCATATCCGGCCCTGTTCATTGAGATGCTGCTTTGCGCTGCTCCTGCTGCTCCTGCTGAGGAGGTTTGACTTAGTCTGAAGCTGAAACTCCTCACAGCAGAAGCAAGGAGGACAGGCAGGAGGGGCTGAGGCGGGAAGGACTGAGGCGGGAGGGGGCACCTCCTCATTGTGCCCCCCCCTTCCAAGCAGCCTTTGCTGCTGCACTGGAGAGTTGGGTGCTGAAGAGGGGGGTTGAGGAGACCCTTCCAGAAGCAGGTGCTGTGGATTTCACACCACTTAAGGTATGTTCACATGAGGGGGGCACATCCCTGCGCTGAATGCTTGGGCAATGTGATGCAGCTGCAGAATGGGGCTATCCTAGCTGGCAGCTTTGCAGGGGTGATTGGAGGTAGTGTGTGTGTGTGTGTGTGTGTGTGAGAGAGAGAGAGAGAGAGAGAGAGAGAGAGAGAGAGAGAGAGAACAGAGCAACCCATTGTGTGGTCACTTTTTTAGGAGCAGTCAGTTTGCAGGGAGGAGAGATCTTTTGGAGTCTAGTTCAACTAGGTGCTATTGAAGCAACTCAGAATCGGGACCTCCTGTGTGGAGGGGGTGGACTGTGTGTGTGTTTTGGGGGGGGGAGGTCTTAATTGTTCCTGTGTGCCAAGGAGATGAAGGGAGGCGCCATTGAAGTCATGAGGAGTTTCTCTCTCCCTGCCCTCAACCAGCTAAAGAGAGGCATAGATTTTGCTGGTTTAAGAGAATTTGTTGGCGTTTCTCCGCATGCTGCCTGTGTTTTGGTGCATGTGGGTGGGGGAAAAGAGGAGGCATCACTGCCATGACATGACGGTTCCCGGAGGATCCTAAAATAGATCCATGGGCTTTGCTGCATTCTTGATGCAAAGGCGAGAGCCCAGGCAGGTGTCTCCTTTGCATGGAGGTCAACATCTCCCCTCCCCCCGCAATATAGAAAGGGGGTGCCATGGAGGAATGCCTTTGGGAGTCCAACAGTTGAGAAGAGTTTCAGGAACTGGGGAGCCTGTCCGTATCCTGGGCTGCTGCAGTAGAAGGCAGCCCCCAGCCCCTCTCCATTCCCTGCATCCCGCACTTTGAATGATGGTGGGGGCGGAGGGGACGGACAGCTGCCCGGCCCTTCCTTGGCTCCTCAGCAGCTCCAATGTGCAGGGAAACTTGGAATAATTATGCGCAGAAGTTGCTGCATTTCTGAAGCGTCCACCCATCTCTCTCTCCCCCCTCCTTTCTCCCAAGTTTCCAGCTGTGTCAGCTTTTTCAGGAGCGTGCGCTGCCTGCCCTAATAGTGCCTGTGTTAGAAATCCCATTCCAATACCTTGTTTGGGGGATCATATCTTTTGTGGCGTGTGTACCCCCACCCCCGAAAAAGGGAAAAATCTTTCAGCAGCATCAGCCTGGATTCAGGTTGGTGGAGTCAATGGAGGCAGTTCTCAACGCCCACCCCCACCCCAGCTGGAATGGGTAGCCATCTTTGCCTGTGTTTTTCTTGCCCTGGACTGGTGGTACACTGAGGGCTCTGTGGGTGGGGTGTAGTTTTTTTGAACTCTGATATTGAGTTTCTTCCTCCCCTTGTTAGGAATGCTCTTCACAGGAGGGGGATTTTCCAAACACTGGCAGAATCCCTCTCCCTGGTACTTCCTGATTCTTGTGTTTCTGCCAGATATCCTCTCTCTTCCTTTCTCTTTTTCACGTGCCTGTTTCCTCTCCTCCCACCCACTCTCCTGCCCCGCCTACAGATGTGCCCTCTCTCAGAAGCCCTGGCCTTGAGCGTGTGAGGCAGCCGCTGAGCCATGTCGCAGATGCTGCACATAGAAATCCCCAACTTTGGGAGCACCGTCCTGGGCTCCCTGAATGAGCAACGCCTCCTGGGTCTCTACTGCGATGTCTCCATCCTGGTCAAGGGCCAGGCCTTCAAGGCTCACCGGGCTGTCTTGGCAGCCAGCAGCCTCTACTTCCGAGACCTCTTCAGTGGCAACAGCAAGAGCGCCTTCGAGCTGCCGGGCTCCGTGCCGCCCGCCTGCTTCCAGCAGATCCTCTCCTTCTGCTACACCGGCAAGCTGACCATGGCTGCCAGCGAGCAGCTGGTGGTGATGTACACAGCAGGCTTCCTCCAGATCCAGCACATCGTGGAGAAGGGGACAGACCTGATGTTCAAAGTGAGCTCCCCTCACTGCGACTCCCAGACGGCCATGACGGAGGAGCCCTGCTCGGGGCCCCAGAGCCCCTGCCACCCCCTGCAGCCGCCCTCCCTACCCTATGCCGTGTCCCCTTCCGTGCCCCTTCCACTGCTCACCCGCGTCAAGCATGAGACCTTGGAGCCTGCGAAGCGGTCCTTGGAGTGCAGCCTGCGGGAGGCGGCCGGGGGCAGCTCCTCTGCCAGCGCCCCGCTCAAATTGTCGCGCGTCTCCTACTACGGGGTGCCCAGCCTTGCCACCCTCCTCCCCAGCATCCCACTGGCTCAGTACTGCCAGGGGGAGCGGACGAGCCCTGGGGCCAACAGCCTCCCCACCACTGACAGCCCCACCTCCTACCACAACGAGGAAGATGAGGATGACGATGAAGCCTATGACACCATGGCGGAGGAGCAGTACGGGCAGATGCACATCAAGTCCACAGGCGGCTATGCAGGTAAAAGCCCCCTTTAGCCTCCGCCACTTTCAGTCTCATGGGACCGTAAAATGAGAGGCATCTGCAGTCAGGCAGGTGTTCATTTCCCTGCATTTTAGAAAAGTAGTTCAGTAGGTGGAGTGTCTGATTTGCAAGCAGTTGTTTTGATCCCCAGTTGGCATCTCCAGATAGGGCTGGTAGTAAATCCCCTGCTGGAAACCCTGCACAGCCATCACTGCCAGTCAGTATTGGTAATACCGAGCTGGGCAGACTGATGTCCTCACTTGGAATAAGGAAGCTTCGCACTGATTTAAGACTTGAAAACTTGAATGGGAACAGTGCTGATTGCAGCTTATTTCCATTTTGGGGTGAGGTCCCTTCTTTCCTTCCCCCCTGCCAGATATAGATCTCCAGGCTCTGTGAATTTGCTGAAAAGGAAGGGATTTCTTAGTAAGGAGTAGTTCATTTTTCAATAAGATGTTTTTGGCAGGAGGGACTGGATCTTTACATGTGAATCTGCCGAAGGTGCCATTGTTGTCCCTTTGGTTCCTTGGGGAAAGTAATAAGCTCTTAATTTCTGCAAGCTTATTGATGGCGTCTGTTTCCTTATTTGAGGTGTGTGTGTGTCTGCATGTTCAGAGTTTCCTCCTCATTTAATGAAACTGGCAATGCAGCATTACTCTGTGGATCAGTTTCCTTGATGCCGACAGATTTTAAGGGTTGCATATTGAGCATAGCAAGATTGTTGAGCTCTTTCTCTTGGTCCATTTTCTGTAGCTTAAGGAGCCTGGAAGCCCAGCCCAGGCAGATGTCTCCTCTCCTTCCCAGGAGAAAGAGGCAAGATGCCTTCAGGCAGGATTGGGAATGAGGTGCTGGCTTTGGAGCTGTGTTGAGGTTCTGTGCTCTAAAACCAAAGAAGGGGTGACAGTGTGACTCTTCAGTCCAGGCCACTATGGGTCAGTGTGGTACTCTTGGGGTCATGAAAGAGCTGGTAGGGCAAGAGACACTTTATGGCCAGCCTGGATGCCCCCCGCCAACCCACTGCCACTGGAGAGACACATTTCTAGCCAAGCCAGCAGGATTTTATAGCCAGAGCCCAGCTAGGTTCTATGTCCATTGATCAGCTAAATTTTGTGGGTGGCTGACAGGGTGCTTGGCTGGCAGCATCTCATGTGCCCAAAGTATGTTAGCTCGGGGGTAGGGGGACCTCACTTTGCAGGTGTTTGAAAAAGCTGGGAGTGTCCAAAATGTCAATGTGCTGCTTTGACCAGGCTAAAACTTTCCCTGTCTGTATAGATAGTTTTGGTGCTGAGGAGCAGGTGACTCTCCAGGGTCATCTTGTCCAAAGGAGGACCTCCTTTCCCAGGGAGAAACTGAAATCCATCCTTCAAAGCTCACTCAAAACTTAAAACCCTGAGAGAGTGAAGCCAGTCTGGTTCACTCAGACACAGTGATTCCTTGATGTGAGTTGTATGCCAGGGAAACAACAGCCCACCAGGAGCACCTGGAGCACCTAGTCCAGCCCCCCAACAGGTAGCTCAGCAGGAAGGAACCTGTGGGCAAGACCTGCTGCCAGCAGCAGCAGCTCTCCCCACTAGCAGTTCCCAGACACTGGCATTCAGAGGCCTACATATTACACACTTCTTTAAAACATTGATCAGCCAGCCATCTTAAAGTTTATTTTGTGCAGTGTTACTTATTTGTTTATTTCGTAACTTTTATATACTGCTTGATTGTCAGAAAAATCCTCAAAGCGGTTTACATAAAGTTTTGCTAGTGTTTTGTGTTCCATTGCATGCCATGCACCACCCTATCAGTCCCTTAGGAAATGGCTTTATAAATATTTTTACTTATAAATGAACTATAAATTCTGCCTTCGAGAGTGGAGGTAGAACATAACCAGTGTGGCCTGGCTGTAACCATTAGGCCTACTTTCCCAACCCTCTTGTCAGGATCTATTCACATTTCCCGCTGCTGCCTCTGCAGAGCAGGGGTCATTTGCAGTGGCTGCTTCTACTTGGCTTCTTGGCCCAAGAGAAAGTGGGGTTCCTGCAGCCTCAGCCATTCGGGATACCCCGGGGTTTCCCCTTACAATCCTGAGCCTCCCTCCTTCTCCCCAAGGGCCTCAAGAGAAGCCGGAGCCAGTGCCCCTGGAGAGCCGCTCTTGTGTCCTCATCAGGCGGGACTTGGTCGCCCTCCCTGCCAGCCTTATCAGCCAGATTGGGTATCGCTGCCACCCAAAACTCTACTCAGAAGGAGATCCTGGAGAAAAACTTGAACTCGTGGCAGGTAAGGACCACAGGGGCAGGTTTTCCTTTATGCTTATGGACTTGTTGCAGTAACATGGCGTAAAAATTGTAGAACTCTTGCAATTCTTTGTTTCATTAACAAGGGATCTTTTAATTTCTGCATGATTTGGTGGGGGTTTTTTTTAATTAAAAAAAATAGAAAAGATAAATTGCAGTGAACCAAAATGTAGAAAATTTTGCTTATAAAATTAATCTGACCTAAATTTATTTTGTTTATAAAATTACTTTGTTATTCATAGTAATATTGTAAATGTGATACCTATTTAAGTAGAGTCCCCCCTTCACCTTTCTTGTCTCTCACTCTCTTCATTTTGCTCCTCCTTACTTCTGAGAACAAATATAACTTCCTTGGATTCTTATTTCATTTACTTTGCATTGTATCTTTGAAAGCTGTGATGTGGTTTTACATTTTTCTAAGCTTTGTTTATGAAATGGACTAGCCACCTTGGTGTCCACCTTCCCTGAGCAACTTCTCAGTATTTAGGTTTTTGTGAAGGGAGTTTTAGATAAGAGACCCCAAAGAGCTAATCCAGAGCATTTTCCCCTTGTCAGGCCTTCAGTGGGGGGAGAAGAAAGGTTGCCTCCCTGAGAGAGCAGGGAGTAGAGGTGGGCAGGGCCAGGGCGCCCTCACCTGGCAGGAAGAGAATGTGCCTTTACTGCTGGCCATTCCAGTAAAGAGTGAAAAGGCTGGAACTTTTGCTGGGGGTAGTGATCCTGAGGGATCTCAGGACCCTCCCTTGGGTTGCCACACTCAGGTCACAGACAACCCCTTTTCCTGCTGCCCAGGTCACTTCTCTGGGATATGTCAAAAGTCTTTGCTGCTTCAAGATGATCTGAGTCAATATTAAGTGCTTGCATGTTTGTGTTCTGTTGTACACCTTGCAGAACAGAGCTGGGGGTGTGACTTCTGGACCTCTTACTTGCTCTCTCCTGCATTGCTGGAAGTTGGACATGATGACCCTTGGGGTCCCTTTCAACTCTACAATTTTATTATTCTCTCTCTCTCCACCCAGGCTCCGGTGTTTACATCACTCGGGGGCAGCTGATGAACTGCCACCTGTGTGCAGGTGTGAAGCACAAAGTTCTCCTGCGGCGCCTGCTGGCCACGTTCTTTGACAGGTAGGACACAAAGGAAGAGCCCGTCCTCCTAGCTCCTCTTGACCCAGCCAGCTTCTGAGCTGCTGCCAGGGAGCCAAGTTTAGAGGGAGCAGGAGCTTTAAGTGATGGAAGGGAGGGAAATTACCCATTGCATTTTGCTTAATGGGAATTAAAAGTGTTTTTAATTTGTCTGTCAATGGAGGCCACATGTTTCCTAGTAGAAAACATAAATATGAGGACTTGGGATTGTGTCCGGTGCTAGTCCTGTTCAAAGTAGACCCACTAAAGTTAGCAGACATGACTAGCTTAAGTTTGTTCATTTCAGCAGGCCTACTCTGGTTAGAGCCCTTCATGTCTGTCTTTACCAATTAGCAGAAATGGCTAAACCCTGCCCTGGGAACACTACACTGCAACACAAAGGGAAACCAGATTAAGATTAACAACCATGCTGGGTGGAATTTTTGTGTGTGTGTGGATCCTGTGCATTTGCACATATAAGAGTCTGAGGTGGCTGTACTCAGCACTGGCATGAAACCTTCAGGGGGTTGGCTAGAGGGGAAAAACAGCCCTCAGGCAGAGAAAGGTTTAGCCACCACTGGGAGCGGAGAGATCTGGGAGCGGGGAGATCTGGGACCATCAGCATATGGATCCGCAGGTCGAGGGCAGACAGACCACTTTCATTTTGCTGCTCTTTGAAGGAGGTGCAGTGTACACAAATGCTCGTAGGTGTAATAAGACATCACAGAGCCTAAATTGGACACTGCATGTCAATACATTTGGAAATACACATGGTAACAGATTTTGTCCCTTATCCTAGAATCGCAGAATGAGATGCAGACAATTCTTCAAATAAGTGGTGTGAGCATAAATATGTATGCTTAATAATTCCTTTAAATGGGCTGACGAGTCTACTGGCAAGTGAAAATTCTCTTGCCTCTTCTTAGCAACTAGTATTTGCACCATCTACAAAGAAATGGCTTCCAGAAGTTCTTGAAACTGCATGTCTCTGTAGGTCTGTAGATTTGGTTAGTCAAAGAAATGGACATGTAGGTTGACGTCTCTGTTGTGCTCCCCCCCCCCCCCCCGCCAAAAAAGCTGAAACTTTGGGGGGTTTATCCAGTGTAAGTAATTTGGAATTGTGTTCAGTATTTATAATACTATGAGATACCTTTTTAAAAATTTTGTTCTTTGGCCATGGTGAAGATTCCTTAATTTCTGCTGATTTGCAGAGTGAGCCTCAACAAGCCACAACTGATTGGTTTGTATTATCTCCTGTATGAGGTTTTTTCTTGGGGGGTGTACCTCTTTGGGCTTCTGCTTCTCCCTCTCTTCTCCCCCCACCCATTCCTCCATGGAAGCTCCTTCAAGGTCTGCTGCCTGAAATGGGCTCTTTCCCATGTTTTGGATCCCAGCTGTGAGTTTTCTTTGAATGTGCTCTTGAGATTCTGCTTCCCACTCCTTCCCGGGACAGGAACACACTGGCCAACAGCTGCGGAACTGGGATCCGGTCTTCCACAAGTGATCCCAGCAGGAAGCCACTGGACAGCCGGGTCCTTAATGCTGTGAAACGTAAGTGTGGAGAGGAAGAGGAGAAGGAGCCTCTGAGGGTAGATGGAGAGCTATTCGGTTTATTTTACATCTTCCTTTAGTTGTGATTCCTGCCTTGCAGGAGGTTGGACTAGAAGACCTATGGGTCCTCTGCAATACTGTAATCTACAACTATAATTAAGAGATTCTTGCTCTACCGACTGAGCTACTCTATTATTCTAAGGGGTCTGGATTCAAATGCTCCTTCTAAAAAGACACCAAAGCTTTAAAATCCTGCATTTTGGCATCAGAACCCTGTTTACTGCCTTTTTGAAAAACTTTTTTATTAAAGATTTTATTGGGTTACAAAGGTACATACATTATCTCTGTTTTCAGATCATAAAGTCCTTTCTACAGGGCAGTTCTATTCAATGTGAGACAGTAATGTTGTAGACTGTATAAGGTTGGGGGAGAAAAGAGGGTGGAATGTTTACTGCTGTTTGTGTGTGCTGACAAAGTTTGTTTTTAAGTCAGGGCATGAGAGGGAAGATCTTTGAGTCTGTGGCCATAGCAGATTTTCCCTCTACTAAGCTATTTTGTGGCAGCCCCAATTGGTTGAGCTCCTCCTGTTTCATGAAATGCTCATTGTCTCATGACAGCAATGTGGAAAGAAGCCCCAAACAGGGGACCCTCCTTAGAATGTTGTCCCTGGTTGAAAGGGCAGGCAGAGAGGGGTGTCAGGGAATTTGGACACTGGCGGAGCCAGGCCAAGCCATGTTGGCTGAAAAAAGACTGCTGAGAGGTCATGAGCCAGAAGGGGCCAATTGGAAAGTCACTTGGGAGGGCGGTGCTGGGAGGCAGAAATTTGCACTTCAAATGTATCCTCAAGGCAACTTGCAAGAATTAAATAGTTCCACTAGCAAATTAAAATGCAGCAGCATAAATCTGATAAGGACAAATGAGACCAGATGCATGCAGAGCCAAAGCAGAGGGTATGCTCTAAAGAGTGTGTGCAGTTTTGCTTCGGAAGGTGAGGAGCCTGCCTGCGCTTCTTTAAAAAGAAGGGGAAATTCTGCCAAATGAAACTTCTACCACTACATGATTATGTCCTTCTGTGCAGCTCTTGATGGACTTGGAGGCTCTCTCAAGGTCTGGACTTGGGAAATCAAGGCCTGAAAAGCAGGGTAGGGTTAGGGTTCGTGACTCTGGCAGCTGCATGACTGGGAGAATTGGCTCTGAAAGGGGGATGAGGAGAGGGAGGCCTTGAGTTGAGCAATGCCAGAGAGGCTCTCAATAAGTACAAGTTGTTTGTCATCCGCAGAGGCTGGGTCTGGTCTTCTCTGTGCTTGCTTGCTAGTTTCCTACCAGCCGGGTGAGGTGTGATTCAAGCTGTTGAATGCAAATCTGGAAGCATTCAATCTTTCTTTCTTAAAATAGTGAACAATTCACAGTCTACTATGGGACCTTCCAGCACTGTCTCCTTATCTGTGCTGGATGTTACAAATCTTGTAAAGGTGCCTTTATGCAATCTGTAATTTTATGGCCATTGTTCCTGATGCTGGGGGAAAAAATGTTAAAACTCTGCCTCTGTTGTAGCTAAAACACCCCCTTGTCTTTGCAGTGTATTGCCAGAATTTTGCCCCAAGTTTCAAGGAGAGTGAGATGAATGTCATCGCAGCCGACATGTGCACTAATGCCCGCCGGGTGCGGAAGCGGTGGCTGCCGAAGATCAAATCCATGTTGCCGGAGGGTATGGAGATGTATCGCTCCGTCATGGGCTCCACTACCAGCAGTATCTCCCTGGACCCTGAATTCCAGCCTTCCGCTGCTCAGATGTTCGAACAGCGGATCTACGCGGAGCGGAGGGGGGATTCTGGAACCATTGTGGCACTGAGAACTAACACGGTCACTGTGGATCAGAGCAACAGATCCAGCCAGCTGTTTGAGCCAAATGAGCAGGGGGAAGGGGCCAGTTCTGTCATCCAGGAGTCTGCTGGCCCAGAAGCAATGGCTTTGGAGAGCCACAGCACCACACCGCCTTTCGAACAGGGCCCATCTGGGTCCACTAGCCGGCCGGAGACTCCGGCAAGACGACCGGAAGGCCCCTACGGAGGAGGAGGAGGAGGAGGGACTTTGTGAAAGAGCCAGGATCATGCTGGGCTTGACCAACGAGGGATCTCTAATACTAAAGCTGCTTGCATGCATTATTAATACAGAAAAAAGAGAAATGTGATCAAACCATTTACCTACTGAACTGCTACTGTTGCCTGAGAAAAATGTGATTTTTATTCTGCTTGTGTTTAAGATAGATGAAGGAAATATCACATTCGTTATACTGTAAGCAACTCTAGGCCTAAGGCAACCTACTTATGGAAAATGGAAATGAAACAAACCCCAGGCTCCTTTAAAATCAAAAATCCTGAGGTTTGTCTAGAAGGCAGTAGGATTTTGTTTCAAAAGAGCTAAGCGATATTCCTCTCCCCCATTCATCCTCCTCCTCCTCCACCACCATCCTCAGCCCTCCTCTTCCTCTTCCTCCTCCTTGTGATGGGGCATGTACAGAGAGGGGAGGGGGCCAGGAGCTGATGGAGGATGAGGAGGAGGCCTTGCTGGGGTTGGCTGCTGTAGGGTGAGGTTTTGGTTTGGTTGCTGCACAATTCCATTGCTTGGACCTTTTGTTTGACTTATGGACAGGGAGGATTTTTTTCAGGCACAATCCACTAGGAATATATCCTGTGCAGGTACTGTTGGGACGAAGGGACATTTTTGCCTGGAAACTCCACCGGTGGCCAGTGCTCAGGATATTTGCTGGATGGAAAGCCTTAATTGCCCTTTTTCTTCCCTTGATGGTGGCCCCTGCCTGGTAGTGGCACCAGGGCACCACACTTTCCTTTGTGTCCCCCTCAGGCAGTAGCTTCCCCCAGAGTTTTTTTTTTGTTGTTGTGTTTTTGTTTTGTTTTTTTTTTTTTTGTTTTTTTTTTTTTGTTTTTTGGAAGGTGAGCGCAGGCCTCTTTCTGGCACAGCAATACCCTTTGGCTTCTGAAATGATTTGAATCAGGTTGGGCACATGACACCATTTGTGGGTGTCATGGATTTCGTCCTGAGGAGTATTGTGTTTGTGTGGGTGTGTGGCTGCACAAAACATTCCAGAATGACTCCCATGATACTATTTCGCCTGCTCTTAGATACAGGGGAATCTTTGAGCTTCATTTTGTTTAATGCTGAAATTTTGCTGGCAGAGATGGTGAAAGGCAAAAGCTGCTTGGGCTGGGCAGAGGTGCCCCCCAGGGGGCTAATACTGAGGGCATCACTCTATCCTGATGCATCTCATGGGACCGGGGAGGGAGGTTATTGTTAGCATTGAGTGGTGTGTTGATGGAGGTGGAATATGGTAAGGCTCTACTGGGCCAGAGTGTGGGGTGCAGTTGCTGTTCTTGGCATTTCTGAAGGCATTTCTGAAGGAGCAGACAGGGAAGAGAAAAGCGATCAGAGAGAGAGGTGAGAAGGGAGTCACTAACTTGAGAGTTTTGTGGCACACTTGGCCAGAATGGATGTCTTTGGTGGCTGTCCAACCCTACCCCAAACCCTATTGTTCCTTTTTAGGATCTGTGTTTTCCTATTTGATCCCACTCTTTTTTTTTTTTTTTTTTTTTTTTTTTTGAGAAGGCTCATGTAAAATATGAGAACAAGTTTTTCAGTTCTGATGGCTTGAGCTGCTTTGTCTGGTAGGGTGTTTCTTAGAGGGGTACAGCTCAACTTTCTCATCTGAAAGGTGTTGGGTGCAGAGCGAACTTTGGCCAAAGGAGAACCAGCATGTGTGCAAGAGGCAGAGCAGGTTGGAGTGGGATCTGGGCTGGGGAAGCAGGCAGGCAGCCTAGCTTGCTTTTTGGGTGGTTGTGTGTCAGGGGAAGAGCAGCCTCATTTTTGCTGCACTCAGCACCTCCCCCTAATATATGTCGGGCAGGCGTGGCAGAGGAGAGAGTAGGGGGAAGCCACCATGGCCCGACTGGGCTATTTCATAAATGGAAGGGCAAAGAGGCCCCTTCTCTTGTCTCTGGTTGGATGGCCGTTGCAGGGGGTTGCCTAGATTACCCTTGGGGGCCCCTTTCCTCTCCACAGTTCTATAAGGGAAAGGTGCTTTTGCTCTGGGATCTGCCCCTTTTCCAACTCCAAAATGGGTCCTTGGCAGCCATCCCCTTAGCCGTTCTAGAATAGTTTATCCCAAGATTCAGTCACCTTGATTGAAACACAGGAGTTACTGGAAGGCCCCCACCTGGTATGTGAGAGGAGATGCTTCACCATGAAGGGTGTGCTGCTTAGGAATCTCTTCCCATTCCTAGCCCAAACCCTCCTTGATGTAAGGGTTTGTCTCTGCTTTTCTAGGCAGGATCCCTGTGTGGGTTTCTGGGAAGGGACCACAAAGAGCAGGCTCTTGAGGGGGGAGGGGAGACTGAGTTTGGGGGGATTTTTCAGGTGCAGAAAGCTCAGGACAGTGGGAGCTTCTGAGAGCTCTGCAATGGGTACTTTCTGAGCTCCAGGTGAGGCTCTGTGCTGGAGCCAATGGTATGAGGTGTTGCGGGGGGTATACTCTCTTCCTGGGGGTTCCTCCCTTTGCCATGTGACCATGGAGGCTTTGGAGGGAGTCCCTGCCTTTGGCCAATATTTGAAACTTCATTCTGGGCCCTGAATAAAAAAACTGTGGTCCCTGATCTGTACCAGTGCCACCCCACAAAGGATTAAAACCAGCTGAGCACTGGTGAAGTGGATGGGTGAGGCCTTGAGGAGGGGGAGAAGCACCAGGAAGCTGAGCCAACATGTCTCCAGGCTTTTTCTGGCCTGGGATGCCTCTGTAGCTGCAGCTCAATCAGGCCATTGACTCCACACCTTCAAGGGCCTAATTCTGCATTTGCAGGTGAATGAGAACTTTGTTATCAGAGTGAGCAGTCGAGTAATGATCTGCCCTAGATGGTCCAGTGAGTAGGGACAGCTCTGTGGGCAGTGACCCCCCCCTTCTGTATCTTTCCCTGAGTCAGTGGTAAAGGGGGATTGGGTCCATGAAATATGATGGTATCAAACTGAAAGGATTACTGCCTTTCTTACCTTGGGTCATTTCCTCTTCCAATTGGATATCCTACCCAAAATAATGGTGGTACAAAGTGCATCCAGGAGCTGTTCCACCCGCCCCTGGCCCCATGATGAAATGACCAGAACATAAAGAAAATACTTGAATGGCTTAGAAAAGAATCCGAAGAGAGTGTCGCATTGCACAGTTAAGATATATTTTTATACCGAGCACAATTTCATGTACATTTTTATTTGGGGTTTATTTGTTTGTTTTTACTTTCTAGTAAAAGAGAGAGAGAGAGAGCTTTAGGTAAACTTGAAAAAAATGTGAATGGTTTGTTTTTGGGGAGGGGGGCCTTCCTTGTCTTCTTGATGAGGATGAGCATTTGCACTAAACCAGATCCGCATGTGGAGGCTTAAGGGCAGATTTCCAAGACGTATCTGTGGATCGTGATTGTCTCCTCCCTGGTGGGAAGGAAGAATGTCGCAAAATAAAAGAATGTAAAGTGAGAATGAAGCCCAGAATGATCGGGATTTCCTGAGTGCCTTAGCCCTTTTTGGATCACTTGTTTTCCATGCGGAGGGGACAGAGAGGGGGGGAAATGCCAGATCAGAAGGAATGCCCCCCGCCCCGATTTCCCCCTCTTTGTTTACAATAATGCTAGAAATGTCACGAGGGTGTCTGGGAGTTGCTTTCTGACTGTGATGATGCATAATGTGAAATGGAAACGGCATCCCTCTAGATCTTAAAAATAAAATAAAAATGGAAGCAGAAGTATTTATGGTATGTCTGCACCTCTATTCTTAATGCTTGACTGTTAGCAATATTACATGTGTATATTATATATATATATATATTAAAAGTTATATCAAGCACCTTTTTAAAGAGAGAGAAAACCGAGTGAATATAGTGGTTGCCACATCATAGTATAAGAATTGAACCAACATTCCCACCCCCTCCTTTTCTGCAATGGAAACATCCCCAGATTGCAGTTGCTTTGTAAATTAGCCTGGCTTCTCCAAGGTTTCTTTACCTAACCCTTGCTCAGAAGTGTGCAATTCCAGGGTTTTTTTCCACTCTAAACCAAAATTTGGAGCCAAAAACAAGACTCAGATTTTTTTCTTCCAGAAATCTGATCTCATTGCAAAGGTGAGACCATGTTAAGCCATAAGTCCTGTCCTTTTGTTTGCTCTGAGACTTCCCTGACAGTTATTCTCTTCTTGCTCCAACTGAAATGGCCACTAATTCAACCCTCAAGTTGCCAGAGATGTTTGGCTGTTCCCCACTTTTTCTTACCTGTCCTGGGAATCCAGTTTGGAAATGGGTTTTGCTTAATTGAAGAAATTCTTCTTTCTCATTTTAATTAAGTGCTGGAAAGCATCCTGGCTAGAAAGTTTAGCTGTTTTTGTAGGATGCTGATTTGCCAGGGTGGATAAAAGGTTGTGACTGTTTTCTCACCTGGTGTGGCAACCTTTCCTGGTACTTCCCATCACTGAGGAATTGGGACCCTCTTGGTGACTTCTCTTTCCTGCATCTTCTTCCTTGCAGCATTAAATGCAAAGAGGAAAAGCAAATTGGTGCCATCCCCACCTGACAGGGCAGGAGAAGGGGGGAGTCCTAAAAAGGGCACAGCCGTTTGGGCATGGTGCTCTCCGGGGGAAAGGTGCCCAGGGGAGACGGGCTGCTTTACATGTAATCATCTTTGCCTGAGAAGAGGCCCTCTCTGTGATGTTGTCTTCCCTGAGCAGCAGAGTTTCCACTGCTGTCCAAATGATGCAGCCTGTGATATGTGCTGTGCATTTTGACCATATCTCCTGTGGCCATTAAGGGATCCCTAACCAGTCTTAAAGGGCCAGGCCTTTCAGTGTCACTGTTACAGTGCTGCTGTGGCTGCCCATGGAGGGTTGTGGTCAATTCACTGGGTGCCCACCTTGGAGCAAGGCAATCTGTGCCTCTGCCAAAGCTGGCATGAGAGGAGGGAAAGAGGGATCCCATGTGTTGTCCTTCCTGAAGAACTTACAATCTTCTGTTTCTTCCAAACTTCCTTTTTGCACTTTTACGTCTGAGGTGGAGGGGAGGGAGCCCAACCTTGCAATACTATTTTTAAGACTCAAAAATGATAAAGTCATAACTAAGCAAGAAAATGTATAAATATGTTTAACTTGAACCTTTGGATTGCACTTGATTTAGATTGTGTGCAGATCCTTTTGAACTGCCTGAGAGAAAAGTCTTAAGAGAGCAAAAGGGTTTCTCTTGGAGTCTTTATCAAGAGTACCCAGTAGTACTGTAACTCATGACTGTTAAAAATAAATAAAAAGTTAAAAATCCCAGCGCTAATAGGGGAGATTTTGAAGTGCTTTGGAGTTGTTTCAGCCACGCAAAGTTTTGTTTATTCTCTTTGTTATTTATGTGCCATCCCTCAGCTTGAGACTGTTACAGCCATGGCTAACACTATAGATTCAGAACAGTGTCAGGTGGCTGGGCGGGGGCGGGGGTAACGTGGGGGAGTGGCTTCAAGATGTCTCTTCTTCACAAGCCCCCTTCCAAGAGTTCAAAGTATGGTTGTAGCGCTTTTCATATAATGAAAAATCCATGGAAAAATGTGATCATTAATGATGAAAATGCTTTGTAAAATTCACATTTACAAAATAATAAAGTAAATAAAACCATCTGTCTCTTGTTTCTGCTGCCCTGCTCCCTCATCCACCATTTCTGGAGTACAATGGGGGTAAGAAGGGGCTGAGGTAGGGTGGGGCGTAGAATGATTCTGGTTTCCTATAAATCTGGTCCTGTCCCCTACATTTTACTGCAATACGGTGCCTGTGAGTATAAGCCCTCTGAATTGTGTTATGTGTCATTTATTGACAGATAAATAGGTTGTGTTCATATGTAAGTATTGAGGCACAATTGAATCTTCAAAAAAGGGTTACCGTATTCCTCATCACTTCTGGGGGTGGCCATGACATTCCTGTTTTGGAGCTCTGTTTGCTTTTAAGACGGGTGAAAGTGCAAGGCAAGTGGAGGAAGAAATAGTGTTTTGCTCTGATAAAGGGGGACTCATTCTACAGAGGAGTTGTGCGGGTGTAGCTGAGACTGCTGAGCTTTTCAGACACCATCTTGGTTGTGAGTCTTGGGGGACCTGCTCCCTGCCTTTCAGATCTTTTCCACCTTGCCTAGGAGGGCTGGGCCCTGACTGACTGCAGCTTAGAAAGCTGAGGCAGCTGAACAGACCTTTAGGTTGGGGTATTGTTTAGCTGGTTTCAGTTCTGTTATTTCCCCATTTGTAAAAAATGTTTTAAATTGTTATTAATTCTTTTACCTTGTATGCTTCTAAATCTGAGCTTTTTATGGGATGTGCCTCAGAAAAGAGGAGCTGGAGAGAGCAGGAGAGGTCCCAATCACAGTGGTTCAGGGTAGGGGGAGGTATGGTGTGGGAGGTGGGGCAGGCCAGGTAAGGGGCACATGGCACAGACAGATGGTGGCTGTGCCGTGTGCCAGTCCCATCTCCAACCTGGGGAATTGGCTTGAAATCAAGCTTCTTGAAGAAAAGTTGAGTGCTTATGCCAGCAAGCCCCACTTTTGACAGGAAGCCACATCTTCCCTTGCCCCACACATGTTAGGAGTAGGACAGGTGGGCACTACTGGCAGGGGAACATGGTCTTGTGGGCCAAGTAAGGGGCCCTGACAGACCTAACTCGAGCAGCTGCTTTTCCTTTCAAAGGCCCTGAGGTTAGTCTCTGTCATTGCCACTTAAAAATGGTCAAGTAATAAATCATGGAGTGACAACTCTGCCAGCCAACCAGTTCTCAACGCTCGGAAAAGCTCAGAGGTGGAGTATCTGTTTTGTTTGCAAAAGGCCCTGCATTTGGTTCCTGGATTCTCCAAATAAGGCCTGGACCAGGCCCCTTTCTGAAGCTTAGAGAGCCCCTGGATATTAGTGCAGGCCATTTGAGAACTTTGGTCTCTGGAGCCCAATGTGTATTGCTTTACTTATTTCAAAACATGGTATGCTATCCCTGCAGCATGTGGGAATGGTGGAATGGTGTGGGTGGGTGGCTCGTATTCTAAATCCTAGAGTTCTGCCCCCATCATCCAATCCTGATGATATCACTGATACGCAGTCTTATCAGTTTGATGTATGCCAGCTAGGATTATCACTGAGCAGGGCAAAGATGAGCTGTATTGGGGGGGGGGGCAGTTAGCTCTTACAGCAACTAAGGACCTAAATTGGAGCTTAGGTACCCTGTTGTATCAAAACATAGTAAGAAAGGATGTTTTCATCACAGGTGTTAGTGCATGAGACTATAGCCACGTAAAAGTGCCACCTAAAGGATCCATGGCTGGTTTGAGCTTTTCTCTTGCAGCCCATTTCTGAGGCCAGTGTTCAACATCAAGCATGATAGCTGCAGTAACTGTCAGTTTACTGCCTGTTTACCTAGGCAAATTGACCATTAAAATGCTGCAAAGTTGCATTTTCCTCTAGTTACCTAAAATATATATAAAGCAATTGCTCCCAAACCACAGCCATTTAATTTCTTTCCTATGGATAGGAGGGCCCCCCTAAACCATTGTAATGTAGAATCATAAAACTTCCTACTGTGTTATAGAAGCCATTTCCAAACTGATTTATTCTAAATGAGTTGTTATAATCAGACTTTCCCTTTTCTTGCAGGCATCAGTGTTTTAGGAAAGCCAAAGCCCAGATGCTCCCATACTTCACACTGATTACTTATCAATGCCATTTCCCAAATGAGGTCTTTGGCTTGCAGTATTGTCAGTAGGGGATGGATGGTGGTCGGTTGCAGGAATAAGAAATAGGAATGAATTATTTGCTGCTTCATGACACAGTTCCTAGAGTGAAGGAGCCTTTCCAGAAGGAGGCAGCACCAGAGCAAATGCAAAGCTGGAAAAACTGCCTGAGAACAAGCGTGAGGGAGGGGCTGCTGTTTTGGCCTCCCCACCCCAATTGGCAACTTTTGCATTTAAAAAAAAAACCCAACTGTGTGAATATTTGGTTGCATTTTTTTTCTTTTGGGACTGTGGAACTGTCCCCTAATTGGTGCTGAACAACTGCAGCTACAACTGCTGGTTTGGTGGAATCATGGAACTGGTTACTCATCCTGTTTAATGCCAAATGTGTAGACTGGGAAATGTTGGTTATTATTATTTAATTAACTCACCTACATTTTTCCATGTACCTTTCCCTGCTGTTGAAGTGGAGAGAACTCTCTTAAATAAATAAGTGCCCCTACCTTAGAAACACTGCCTAGTGCAGCTCTTCCTCGTAGCCATGGAGCTTTATCTTATTTCCTTTACTGCTGGATTTGCCTGGGAGAAGTGTGAAATCTAAAATGTGTGGGTCCCTTAAATCATATTCATGAAAATCTGGCATAATACTTTTATCCCTGGCCACCGGCCATACTGGCTGCAGGGTCTGAAAAGAGCTAAGAGTCCATCAACATTTGTAGAGCTGTAATAATAATAATAATAATAATAATAATAATAATAATAATAATAATAATAAAAATAAAATAAAATAAAAAATAACTTTATTTATATCCCACCCTCCCCAGCCGAAGCCGGGCTCAGGGTGGCTAACAACAATAAAATAGTACAACATAGATATTCCCTAGCCCTGGGTTACAGGGAAACTCAACCTCTTGGTTTCTTAGCACTGGGGATCACTTCTTCCCACCCTGCCATCTCATCTGTGGCAATTGCAACAGCAGTGTACAGAATGGTGGCACTCAAGTGTGATGACTTAATGCTTCCCCACATCATTTTCATAGAATCATAGCTGTGGAGTTGGAAGGGACCTCAAGGATCACCTAATGCAGGCACCCCAAAACTCAGCCCTCCAGATGTTTTGGGACTACAGTTCCCATCATCCCTGACCATTGGTCCTGTTAGCTAGGGATGATGGGAGTTGTAGCCCCAAAACATCTGGATGGCCGAGTTTGGGGTTGCCTGACCTAATGCAACCACCTGCAATGCAGGAATCACAGCTAAAGCATCCCTGACAAATGGCCATTCAACCTCTGTTTAGAAACCACCAATGAAGGGGAGTCCACCCCCTTCCTAGGAAATCCTTTCCATTGTCAAAGAGCTCTTACCATCAGAAAGTTCTTCCTTAATGTTTAATCAGAATCAGTTGTGTGCTGTAAGCTCGGGCTGTACATATATTCTGTTAATTGTAAAATCTGTTCTGGAATAGAGGCAGGGCTTCTCTTTCACTTTTTGTCCTCTTCTTCATGGAAGAGTCCATAAACTGGTTTCTAGGGGAGAGAAGGAGAGGTATTTAAAGTTTGCTGACATATTTGGTAGAATGCAGGAAGTCATAAAAAAGAATTCGTCGTTTGGGAAGCAGCTCTTGAGAGGTGGTACTAATGAACCACATCTCCCAAATCTCTTTTTGAAAACAAAAATGGCAAGAAGTGATCAAGGGAAATTTGTGGGCTTAAGGTGGTTCCCAGGAAATTTGTAGGAGAAGCAAAATAATCTGGGTATTGTGGGAAGCCACATATTATCAGCAACTGATTTTATCCCATATTGTTGTTTTTTCTTTGTGTTAGCTGTCCTTGCAGGCTGAAGGTGTGGGGTAAAATTTATGGGGGAAATTGAAATAAAAACCCAGTTGCACAATTGACAGCATAACAAAATAACGGTTGACTTCCCAATCCTAAAGAAAATGCCTTGTTTTACTACAGTTAAACATTCAACAGGGCAACGAATTTGCCCAGTGTGGGAATTGTTGATGGACTCAGTTGGGGCCCCCTGAAAAAAAGGGAGGGGAGCTTTATGACAAGGGTGAGGAGCACCTGCGAGCCTCCAAATGTGGCTGCTCTTTGTAGCCCCCATCAGCACTGGCTAGTGTGGCTAGGGGGAAGCGGCGAGGGGATTGGTCAGCCTCCCACAACCACTGGAGGGCCAGAGATCCCATCCTGCCCTCCACTCTTCTAACTTTCCCTTACCAGGCAGGAAAAAGCAAATCAAAGCTACATTCACACTATGCACTGAAAACGTTAAGAGACCACTTTAAAGAGCCATGGCTCCCCCCAAACCAAGATTTCTGGGAACTGTAGTTCGGGAGTTAGGATATCGCCCCCATTTCCCCCTTCCCAGGGTTGCAAATTGCAGAGTGGTTTAGCAATCAATCCCTTTTCGCAAGGAACTCCGGGAATTGTAGCTGTAGAGCCTCCTAACCATCCTCAGCATCTTAAACAAATTAAAGTTCCTAGTACAGTATTCTTTTCTTTTTCGGGGGAGGGAGGAGCAGAACCACGATTGGTTTAAACTTTAAAGCAATATGAAAACCAGTTTAACGCATGTCATGGATGTACTCCAAAGGCCCAGCAGGCCTCGGACTTTTCCTCTCCGTTGCTAGGTAACCGCTTCCCGGCTCGCACTTCCGCCTTGGAGGCCGCGGCGGATTAACGCCATGCGATGATGCCATCAGCCCGCGCGACTCTTTCCTCGCCGCTGGCTCAAAGTAAGGAAGGCAAGAAGACGGAGCGGACGAGAGTCAGCTAAGTCGTGGTGCCGCCGCCGCCCGTCCCTCCCTCTCCTGAGAGAGTGAGGCGGGAGGATCCCGATAATGCTTGGAGGCGGGGCGGTCCCGACGGCGATGGTGTTTCAGCCCCTTGAGGGAGTTCAGGGCGCTGCACGTGGACCCGCTGCCCTCCTCCCCGTAGTGATAATCCCCACAACAGCCCTGCGGAGTAGGCTGGGCGGATTCGTTGGGGCTCGCCCGGTTTCTGCCTGCCTCGCCCCATCCGCCGCCCCTCTCACCCCCACGCAGCCAAACAAACGGGTGAATGGATGACCGGCCCTTTGGGCAGCCTGGAAGAATTGAGGCCGCCTGCCTTTTGCACGGCAAAAAATGCCCCTGCCTGGCGACTGCTGATGACTGAGCTGCTCTGTGGGTCAGCTTCCCAGCGCACCGTCCATGGGGTAACCAGAGCACCAGCCATTCTCTTTGCTGAGTTTCTCTCCTTTGCCTTGTTCGCTCCTGTGAATGTGAGGCTTACGAAGGCCCTGCAGAGGGTGGCAGGAAGGATCTCTGGTTTGGTTAGTGGTAGAGCGTGGTCTGCAGGTAGCATCTCCTCCAGGTAGGGCTGGAATCTTGCCTGAAGCCCTGGAGAACTGCTGCCAGTCCATGCGGGTGGGCAAGATGGGTCAATGGTCTGACCGTGTACTGGCCACCTTCCTATGTGTGATAGCTGACAGAGAAGCACGAGACATCGTTTAGGTAAAATTTTAAGGTAAATTCAGATGGAAGACCTTTGTAGGAATAGACGGTGCTTTTTTATAGGGGTACTCAAGAGTACGCAGTACTGGCACCATTTTTTTCTAGAAGAAAAGCATTGGTTAAAAGTGTGGCACTTACTGTAGCAACATGGTAAGTACCAGCTTTACATAAAAGGTATAAGAGATTTTAGACTGATGTCTGTGTTTCATAGTGGCAGGCAGGGCCTATCCTGTGGAAGCAAAGTAGCTTCAGAAATTGTTTGTGCTCAGCTGTGATGTCTGGAAGAAAGGATGCCCTATGTTTGAAAGTTGTTACGATTTCATAGAAGCTGTGTGCTCTATCCCAACAGCACTCATTTCACAATTTAAAAATAGGGAAATGCTACCAGTGCTGTGCCATTTCATGTATTCTTTGCTGCTGCTGCTGCTGTCTGGGCCCCCTCCTTGGCAGGTGGTGGCTGTATGTTGAGCAAGCCACAGCTAGACCCATTTGCAGCAGTTGATAATTCAAATCAAGTTGTGGCTACATGTGAGACTTAGAGGGACTGACTCCAAAACAGATCTCCTTGTCAACTTCGTGAAGCATCCTATTTCATCCCTGAGCTTGCAGCAAATGCATGTTAATGCTAAGCCACTGTGGCTTTAGCAAGCATCTCTGCCCATGTGAATGGTTAATAATATTGTTAATATTAATATTGTCTGTAGTGTCAGGAAAGCCCCAGGAAGGCCCGGAAGACTTTCTTGGGAGCAGTGGGAGCTGTGCTTACAATTCTCTGAAATGGTGCAAGCATTTTCTAGCACAGCCATCAATAATGGCATGAATATGTATGATGTTGCATTAAAATGATGCCCATGAATAAATTAAGCATAGGCAGATGACTTATGAAGGAAATTGTATCAAACTGTAGCAATTGTTAGACATATTTCTTCCTTGGAGACTTTTGTTTTCTTGGAAGTTCTCAGGTTTCTCTTTGGGAAGAACTTTCCATTACCGGAGGGAGGGGTTCACCACTGAAAAGGTCTTTTCTGCAGGAATCACCCATTGCACCTCACTCAGGTCTCCCTTTGTTTTTAAGGACACCTACATCATAAGACGGGACACAGGTGGCACTGTGGGTTAAACCACAGAGCCTAGGGCTTGCCGATCAGAGGGTCGGCGGTTCAAATCCCCGCAACGGGGTGAGCTCCCGTTGCTCTGTCCCTGCTCCTGCCAACCTAGCAGTTCGAAATTATGAAGTGCAAGTAGATGAATAGGTACCGCTTCGGTGGGAAGGTAAATGGCATTTCCGTGTGCTGCTCTGGTTTGCCAGAAGCGGCTAAGTCATGCTGGCCACATGACCCGGAAGCTGTACACCGGCTTCCTCGGCCAGTAAAGCGAGATGAGCGCTGCAACCCCAGAGTCGTCCGCGACTGGACCTAATAGTCAGGGGTCCCTTTACCTTTACATCATAAGACCAGGCCAGCTTCTCAGATTAGAAGCCACAGTCACAGAGTAGCAAGGACACATGCTCAGCCAGAGGAACCCCAGCAGTCCGGCTGATGTAGCTGTGATTCCTGCATTGCAGGCGGTTGGACTAGATGGCTCTTTGAATCACTTGCAACACTATAGTTCTGATTCTGTGACTCCTAACTGCACTGAGAACATTTTAAGCTACTTGCTGCCATGCAAAGGTTAACTGGTTGCTGCAACATTTAGAAATATAGTGGTGGAGAGGAGACGAACGGAGTAGACTGTTTGCAGGCTGGAAATGAATAACTGATTCATTGGTGGTAGTAAATGAGCCTTGATCTGATTTTAAGTGCACTGACAGTAGAATTTATTTTGCATTTAATTGCTTTCTTAAGCTGCTGAGGATGAGGTGGTTTTTAACCAAAAAATTACATAGGTTCCCACCAAATCATCTCAAATGGGCAGAAGACTCAATTATATTTATTGGGTTAAAAAAAAGCAAGCAAGCCCATAGAGCACTATATATAACTGGAATTGGTAGGGTTTTTTTGTCATTTTTACCATAGCTTATATCACCTCTTTCTCTTCCCACTTCCCATTTTTCAGCAATGGAAGTACAGTAGCTGTGATTCCCATGCCATATAAACCATCTCGATTCGTTATTAAATTCTTTTTATTAATCTAAAGCACTACAAAGAATTTGAATGGCTAAATCAGGTGCTCAATAGTCATTTCCTCTCTGCTGTAGCGCTATAAATATGAGACTCATTTACGAGCCTGAGATGCCGGATGAGAAGGCTTCTGTCGGCCTTCATCTTTATTGCTTTGTGTTACGGCAAAATGGGGAAGAGGGCCCCCCCCCCCCGATAAAACATGCCATAATGCACACTCTCTTTCTAGGTTCTTACGTAAAATGCAAGCCCCCTCAGAATGCTCCCTACCTCCTAGTGGCATTGGGGAAAACAAGACCTGTCCTTTGTGGGGTTTGGTTGCTGAAAATGGGATCTCGGCAGGAACAGCACAGTCTATTAAGCTGTTTTTAAAATACTTTGAGAGTTAGTCCATCCATGCAGGGACTCCTGAGATTCTGTTCCATAAAGAGGGAGAAGAGGCAGTGCAAAATAGATTCCCCTCTAATAGCCAGCTCAGGTGGTTGGAGGCCAAGAGGAATAGAGCACCAGGTTGAAGAGGAAAGTATCCACATGCCGAAGTAAGCTGCAAGACATGCAATGGAAAAAAGGAGGCATTGAGGATGGTCTGAAATTCCTGTTTGAAATCCTTACACAATGTGCTAGCAACCTGGGGGGAGGCCATAAGGGCCTGGGGTGCTGTGCAAGAGCTGAACTCTTCTCAGGGGATGAGGATACACTGCACCCTTTTTGTTGCAGGTCCCCTTTCTGCTCATAGTGACACTGACTTTCCCAGTCCAGCTCAGAGTAACTGAGCCCATAGCATCTATCTGTTTATTTAAATTTATGCCACTTGATTGCTTTAAACAAAACAAAAAGCAGTTACCAAAAAGATAAAACATTAAAATCCAGGGAAAAAATACAACAATACTTTTAAACATACAAAAGTTAAAATACAAAAACAGATTAAAATTCACATCAGCTTTCTAAGCATATGGACAGGCTTATCAAAGCAGGAATTCTTTTAGCAGTCACCAAAGGAATACCGGGAAAGCACCTGCTTGATATTAAGATACAGGGAGTTCCAAAGTACAGGTGCTTCCACACTAAATGAATGAGTTCTTACAAATGCAGACGGGGTATGGAATTCTGTTCAGGGGTGGGAATCACAAGGGTCCTCTAGTCCGACACGCTGCAATGCAAGGATCTTTTGCCCGATGTGGGGCTCAAACCCATCACCCTCAGATGTCTCATGTTCTATGAACTAAGTTATCTCAGTGGAACAGACTCCCTTGGAAGGTGATGGTCTCTAGTTCACTGGAGGATTTTAATCCGAGATTGAGTGGCCACCTGTCAGGGATGCTTTAGCCACGATTCCTGCATTGCAGGGGGTTGGACTAAATCAGTGTTTCCCATATGGCCCCCTGGGAGCCCCCAGGATATTCCAAGGGGGCCACAGGTGAAAATCCCGTAAATGGGGGTGGAGCACAGCACAAGGCTAGGGGGCCACAGAGGGAAATGAGAAGTAAAGGGGGAAATCTTTTTTTTTTTTTTTAATCCTGATTGACTGGCTATCTGCTTGGCCAATCACAAGTTGGCAAGAGGGTGGCCAACCAGGTCCTAATGCTCCTTTTTGCCACATGGGTTTCCTTGGAGCAGTCCTGGTTTGTTTCTGGAGGGAGAGGGTGATTGCTGAGCCTCCCATTTTGACCAGTAGAGCCTGCTGTCAAGAACCCCCAGGTCAGGTGAGTGCAGTGGTGGGGCAGCAATTGATAGGGCTGGGCAAGCCGGAGCTGCTTGTTGGTGCTTCCAGTGCTGGATGCGGTGGCAGCCTGGGCCTGACTCTGCAAGGTGCAGGGTGCAATCCACCCCAGCACCTAGTGGATCAGGGCCATTGGATGTTGCCAAGTGACGCAGGGCCCATCGGCCTGGCTCTGCAAGGCACCCGGTGAAATCCACCCCAGTGCCTAGCTGAGTGGGGTTATCTGGTGTTTCTGACTTGCATCTAGTAAATAACTAAGTCTACTCAAAAGAAAGCCACACCGAGTTCAGTGGGCCTTACTCCCAGGTAAGGGTGGGGGGGGCTATAGTGTTTTATCTAGGCAGCCAGGGCTTCTCTGAATAACAAGAGCTTTTTGCACCAAGTCAGCGAGGACCACTTTCTTTTTAAGATTCTCCCATATATACAGAACTCCCTGTGCACCTTTTGGACTGTATCTGTAGGTTTCCACCTCTGTGTCAAATAACTAGGGTCAATTAAGTATTGTTTACTTTTTTTATACATAGAAGATGGATCTCCCTCAGGAGGTTCTGGACTCAACTTCCTTGGTGGTTTCTAAGCAGAGGTTGGATGGGCATCTGTCATGGATGCTTTAGCAGAGTTTGCAACATTGTAGGGGGTTGCACTAGAAAGATGATTCTATGTTTTTCTGTTTCAACAATGTTTCATTTTGTTTCTATCATTTTATGTAATTGTATTTTGTATAAACTATAAAAAATATAAATATAACATGTTCTATTTACAAACAAAACATTTAAATAGCTAACTTTCTACCAGTAGGATGGAAGGTGGCATGGGTGTAGCCAGGATTTTTGTTAGGGGGGCAGAACCTCAGATTTGTATTGATTTGTTACTTATGGGGGGCAGCTGCTCTCCCCTGGCCCCTTCAGCTATGCCCATGGGGTGGGCCACAGGAAGGAAACCAGGTTGGAAGGGAGCCATGGTTGGGAAAAGGTTGGGGAACACTGGACTAAATAGCCATCAGGATCTCTTCTAGCTCTACAGTTCTGTGATTCTGTTCTTCTATGTTCCTTCCAGAGGCAAACCATCTGTTTATACAACTTTTGTACTAGGACAGTAATGCTTTCTTCAGGTATTTTGAGTACATAGGCTTTAAGCATCTAAACCCAACTTTACCCAGTTAGGGCACACAGTTAAGCAAAGTAATGGAGCTGGGTCTGTAAAATACTGGAAATCAAGTGACGCTAGCCACCCCATCAAGGAAACCATCAAGGAATAAACGGCACAGCAATAGGGCTTTATGAATATTTGGAAAAGACAAAAAAGAATTAATTATCTCAATCCTCAAGATCATTCAAAGCTCAGTGCAAGGGTGGCTAGAGGTTTGCCTGATGAATCTGGGAGGAGGAGGAGGAAGGGGAGAAGAAGAAGAAGAAGAAGAAGAAGAAGAAGAAGAAGAAGAAGAAGAAGAAGAAGAAGAAGAAGAATTTATTATTTGTACCCCGCCCGTCCAGCTGGGTTTCCCCAGCCACTCTGGGCGGCTTCCAACAAAGATTAAAAATACATTAAAATGTCACACATTAAAAACTTTCCTAAACAGGGCTGCCTTCAGATGTTTTCTAAATGTCAGGTAGTTGTTTATCTCTTTGACATCTGATGGGAGGGTGTTCCACAGGGCGGGTGCCACTACCGAGAAGGCCCTCTGCCTGGTTCCCTGTAGATTTGCTTCTCTCAGTGCGAGAACCGCCAGAAGGCCCTTGCCGCTGGACCTCAGTGTCCCGGCAGAACGATGGGGGTGGAGACGCTCCTTCAGGTATACTGGGCTGAGGCCGTCGGAGCATAAACCAATCTGGCAGGTTGCATGGGGGAATGGCTTGTTCCCAGGAAAAACCCTCACCCCCACAAAAAACCCCTTCTCACCCTAGAAACATGGGGAAAGAAGTGTTGCAATGTTGAGGTCACATAACACTGTTTAGCAGCCACATTGCAGCACAGGTGAAAATAGCAACACCACATGCATGCCCCAGCCAACAATTTCCAGTGAAGGAAAGTGGTGGAACTGGAGCCCCTTTTCAAACCATCCACAGCATAACTTGTTACCCTCTCCTGCTGCCCCCAAACTTCCTGTGGGGAAAGGGGAGGCCATAAGAATCCCAAGATGAGTCCCCTTCAGGAGTCAGGCTCCAGGTGCTGCCTTGAACTGGCGCTTCTCAACCTGGCAACAAAGTTTTCAGTTCAGATCCCCAAAGCAGGGTGCCAGGAATCAAAATAGAAGTGTCTGGCTTTCTCCCATGGCTGCTGATGTCCCTTTGCTTTCATCAGCCTGGGAAAGGAGTTTTATTTGGCTGGGGAAGAGGGGCAGTCCTGGTCAGGAGCTGGTAGGCTGAATTGATGTCAGGGGAGTCCAGGTGTATTCATCTGACTTCTTATTTTCTGCCCGCCTTGGAGTCATGTGTCTCTTTCTTTGTGCCCACCCTGTACCTTGCATTGCAAGGGAAGTCAAGTTTGAATGAAATTCATTGCTTTAATTTGAAGTAAATAGGTAAAATGCAATAAAAGAAGTGTGTGTTGCACTTTCCAGTTAAGTATTGTTGCTAATGGGAATCCATCAATCACAGCAGATGTTCTAAGCGGCTGCTACCCCCAAGACCCTCTCATTGCAAGGAGTTGGACTACATGACCCTTGGGGTCCCTTCCAACTCTGTGATTCTATGCGGTGGAGATGATTCAATCTTTTCTGGCTGGTGCTTCCAGCCCTCCTCTGCCCTCTTGTGGGGCTTTGTCATTTCTAGAGCATCACTAATCCATCACGAAGGATGGCTTTGCCTTTGCCTTTCTTTGCCTTCTAAATCAAATTGTCAAAACCTATTGTGAAAAAACACCTTTGAAATGTTTTCTGTTTCTGGGCGAGAATTGAGACTATGACACGAGTGGGATCCAACCTCCCCACACTCACTTTCTGCGGGTGTTCAAGTCAACCCTCCTTGGAGACACCAGGGAGCAGGGTTAGAAACTCACAGCTAGGTCCCAAATGACTGCTTAAACCAAGGTTGTAGTCACCAAAATGGAATGTTTTGTTGTCATTTTTGGGCAAGATGGCTCTAAAGTCTTATTTTTCAAATGGTGGGCTGACTTTGATTGATTCTCAGTTAAACATCTGGCTAGTTTTGATGACAATCTTGAGCTAGGTTAAAAGCTCTGAGAACTTAAAGAAGAAAATTCACTTCATTCAGGGACAGTTCCTGTATACATTGACCTATTCCAAGCTCTTTTTCTTAATGGTGACTGTTCCTACTCAGGCTGCACAGAAAAAGCAATTTGGTTCCAGAAATTCATTCCAATTATGCAGATAAAATATAACTGAAGGAATTCTACTGGATGGGATATTAGTGTGTGAAAATAATCCAGATCCAATGAGATATTGAGAGTCATCCTGGCACCCAGGCATCTTCACTTGGTCGCAAGTGGTCAAAATACAGGTGCAAAATGCAACTGGAGCCTGGCTAATTTCGAACACTGCCAGGGAGTCAACCTCACTGGGCTTACTCTGGAGTAAACCTGGGTAGATATGTGCAGGGCACATGCAAAACTCTGGAGCAGAAAATGGGAATTCTGTGTTTTGGGGAGCAGCTGGTGTTCTGTCTCTCTCTCTCTCTCACCCCCCCCCCCCGAGACAGAAAAATACCTTGAGCTTTAGGCAATGTGGTTGCAAAACCAACTTCACCCAGCTCCCACCTCTACCCTGTACAATTTATTGCTGCTGCTGCTGCTGCTGCTGCTGCTACTACTACTACTACTACTACTACTAATAATAATAATAATAATAATAATAAAATCAAGAGACCACTGGGCCTTTTACATATTAAAACATAACATACATAATATAATTGGGGCTTTTTTTCAGCCATAACTCACTGGAACTCAGTTCGGTCACCTCTCAGTTGGATGCCATTGCCATTATAAGAAAACAAGGGAAGCATTCATAGTGAGTTCTGGCACCTCTTTTTCTAGAAAAATAGCACTGAATATAATAATAGTAAAAGTGGGGGAGACAGCACCCATTCCATGCCACTTTCTCAGATGTCTCTGATGCAGGGATGCTACTGCAGGCAGTGGGAATCCTTAACAAACTACTAAGACTTATCTGCTGTAATGAAAAACCAGCAAAACCTTTCTCAAGGAACTGGAGGGATTTGTCTAGGTACAGCCCCCTTCTTTCTCTCTGAACTACTGTGTAAGCTGTTTTCACTGTCCGATCCCACATCTGCAGTGTGGGAACAGAAACCTTGGCCCACACTGTGAGGTTGTAGGTCTCTTCCCTCCACTTTAAACTGCATCAGCCCCTCGTGTAAAATTACAAAATCGTCCAGTAGCACCTTAGAGACCAACTAAGTTTGATCTTGGTATAAGCTTTCGTGTGCATGCACACTTTTTCAGATACACTGAAGCAGAAGTCACCAGACCCTTATATATAGTGGGAGGGTGGGGTGGGGTTTTTCTCAGAACGGTAGTAGGAGATGGGTGATTGACTCAATGGGTATGGTAAACCTGTGGCTGTTAACGATTGCAGTTAGTCCTACAGGAAAAAGCAAGGGATAGTATGCAGATGACCAAAAATAGCTTTAGCCTATGTAATGAGACAAGAATCCAATGTCTCTATTCAGGCCAGGTCTCTCCATACTTTTCAGTTTAGTAACTGAATAGAGATATTGGATTCCTGTCTTATTACATGTGCTAAAGCTATTTTTGGACATCTGCATACTATGAGTGCTGTTCTCTCATGTTTGAAAACTGCGCCTGAAAGAGGAGCCTCTTTCCCCAAGGAGTTCCGCGGCAGTCCACTCGGGGTGGAGCTAACGGGTTGGGCGGGTTGGAATCGGCCCCCGAGGTTGCCTCTGTCAACCAGGCAATGATCCACTCTACAGCTTTCCTATCTCTATAGAAGAGCGTCGGGTAGTTCCGCGGCGGAGGCTGGGACTGCAGCTCCCGGTATCCCACGGGCGACGGGCTTCCTGCCCCTCCCCTCCCTCCTCTCCGCCCACATCCGGTCTCCTTTCCCGGCCGGCCGTTCGCATCCTTGCGTTCTCCCTGGGCGGCTTCCCGGCGGCGATGCGGCGATGTTCGTGCAGGAGGACAAGATCTTCGCGGCGAAGGTGCTGCGGGTCCGCGTCTGCGCCCTGGACGGTACCGAATGGCTGGAGGAGGTGCCCGAGGACGCGGCCGTGGAGCGGCTCAAAGAGCGCTGCCTCAAACGCGTGAGCGGAGGGGAGCAGAGGAGGGAGCGGAGGGGGGCGGTGAATGCGGGGCCTGGCCAGGGGTCCTTATGTGCTCGGAGCGGCCCCGATCCTGCTGGGTTCATCAGCGGGAGTGGGGAGGGAGGCTTTGCAGGGCCAGCGTTGAAGTGGCTGCTGGTAGACGCGCCCGCCTCCCCGCTTCATAGCTGTCAACGCTTCCCTTTTTTAAATTCCGAATAGGATTCCTCGCAAGAAAAGGGAGAAGTTGACAGCTATGCTCCGCTTGCAGTCGCAGTTGTTGCCTCGAGAAGCTGTCGGATCCGACCCTCGGCCCTCTGGGGTTGGGAGTCAGGGGTGCTGCTATGCCCCCTCCTCCGCGGGGCCTTCTGCAGGCGAAGCTGGTGTTCAGCTGCGGAATTCCAGCCTTCCCTACCTTGCGTTCACTTCCTTCTCTCCCAGGGTTTTTCTGACCGTTTGTGATTTTGCAGAACATAGGGGCTGGGTTTTGTTTTGTTTTGTTTTGTTGTTGCTGCGATGTACCTTGGAAGCGTTTGGCCCAGGTGGAAAAGGCTTGCGTGCACACACACCCCATCCCCACCCCCAGTTTAGTAGTTTGATTCAGCTTCTGCTTCTTTTTACTTTCCCACCTCAGTGTGCACCCGGCAGCCTGGAGGATCCAAAATGTATAACACACCATAAATTGATACATGCAGCTTCAGAAAAGGTGCTGACCGACACAAAAACGGTCCTGGAGGAAAATATTCAAGACCAAGGTAAGGGAGTGTTGTGATAAGTAACACCCCAGGGAGTATCCAGATACCCAGAATGTGCAATTAGTCTTAAGCAATGGGCAGAAGTGTTCCCATCTGAATTCCAGTCTGGAGGACAACTTTCAGCTTCTTAAGCACTCAGGACACTGAGGGGAATGTGACTGTATCATTTACTGCCATGTGCTGTCCTCAGAAATAGTATTAAAGTCATTACTCTGCAGGCAGTCCCCCGTTTATGCACGTTCAATATGTGAACAATTGTGTTTACGTGCATCATGCTGAAGCCAGAAGTGACCTGGAAGCATCATGAAAAAATCACTGAAGCATCACTAAAAGGGGGAACAGGGTGTTGCAGGCTTTTCAATGGGTTTCAATTATACGTGATTTCACTGACGTGTGCTTTGCCTCAGAACACCCATATAAATGGGGGCCTGTATTTCATTTCTCCCTGTGGACTCATCTTCTACTGGTGGGGGCATAACACAGCAGAATACTTTATCTTCCCATACCCCCTTTGCAGAAAATGTGCAAGGAAGGCTTGTTCTCTGACTCCAGACAATTCTTCTCTCTCTAGATGTTTTAGTGCTAGTCAAGAAAAGAGCTCCACCTGCCCCTCCAAAAATGGTGGACATTTCTGCAGAGGAAAAAGTGAGTCCAGGGGCCTTGTGGGGTGGCTTCTTCTGGCCTTTGCCTTGACAAGTTGTAGAAAGATACCTGTGGCTCATCTGGCTTGGATTTCAGGAGAGAGTCCATCTTGTCAGCTTGTAGGAGTATTTCTGCTTCTTTCTTTGCATCCTTTAAGGCACAGTCTGCCTGTGTTTACCCTGTGAGTCTCTCTGTGAAAAAAACAGCCAGCATGGGAGCTATCCAAAGCCAGTGCAGAGCAGATCTCCCAGGGCCCTGGGAGAAATTTTAAGAGTGAGGTTTAGGAAGTAGAGCTGTGTGGCTGATTGTGTGCATGTTGGGCGGCAAAGGCAGATCTGGGCAGCAGGTGGGAAGCAGCTGCTCTCCCCCCCCCCCCCCGCCGTCTTTGAGCTCTATGTCCCTGTAGCCTATTTTGGGCGGTGTGTGCTGATCATTCAAGATCTCCTAGGTTCTATATTTAGCTGCTTGCTGGCAGCCTTCCTATCCTCAATTGATAAGCAGGGTGTCTGTATGTCCCCAAGAGAGCAGTTATCAATGCACACATCTTGTAAGGCATTTTTTTAAAGGGCCAGGGGATATTTTTTCTCCAACATTTTTGTGGAAGTGATGAAAAGAACTGCAAGGCAAGAGGCATGACTAGCTGGCCAACAAAATGTGCATGTAGGGTGGTTGGGAAAGGGTGGCTGTTGCATTGTCCCCCTACCTGGTGGGCACCATTGGCAGAGAGTGATAGTGTGCTTCCCTAAAGGATCTAGAAAGGCTCCTCAAGAAATGAAACCCTCATTATAAGAGGAATGGGCATTTCCTTTCTGGAGGAGCTAGTTCTTGTCTCATTGATGCCTGCTTCTTTGAAGGAGATTGCTGCACTATGCAGACAGCATATTTCACTTCTCTTTTAGCGGAAACAGGAACAGAAGGCACCTGACAAGGAGGCAATTCTGAAGGCAACCACCAGCCTCCCGTCCCACAGTGTGGACCGCAGTGTGGCTCACCACAGTATGAGGGATGTGAGTACTCTGCTTCTCTTCTGGGCTGCTACAGTCTGGGGCCCATCAGCTCTGCTCAGCGATCTCTAGCAGTCACTACTCTGCTGGCTAGGGATGCAGGTGGTGCTGTGGTCTATACCACTGAGCCTCTTAGGCTTATTGATCGTAAGGTTGGCAGCATGATGGGGTGAGCTCCTGTTGCTCTGTCCCAGCTCCTGTCAACCTAGCAGTTTGAAAGGATACCAGCACAAGTAGATCAGTAGGTACCACTGTGGCAGGAAGGTATACTTGTCAGAGTGTTTCGTGCACCAGAAGTGGTTAAGTCTTGCCACATGATCTGGACGATGCGATTAAAGGAATTAAGGTGGGGAGCAAAGCCTATAAATTGAAAGCATTCACAGATGATCTAGTAATCACGGTGGAAGATCCGATAGTTTTGTTATCGGAAGTACAGTGATACCTCGGGTTACAAACGCATTGGGTTACAGACTCTGCTAACCTGGAAGTAGTGCTTCCGGTTAAGAACTTTACCTCAGGATGAGAACAGAAATTGCGTGGTGGCAGCAGTGGGAGGCCCCATTAGCTAAAGTGGTACCTCAGGTTAAGAATGGTTTCAGGTTAAAAATGGACCTCCTGAACGAATTTAAGTTCATAACCAGAGGTACCACTGTATTGAGGAAAATTAAAAAAAATCGACCTAGTATCAGGTTTTAAATTAAATAAACAAAAACAAAACGTATAGTTAAAAATGTCTCAGGACAAGATAAAATTAAGATAGAAGAGAAGGCAGGTATAAATATTCATAAAAGAGTGAATTCTTTAGGAATTTGGCCAACAGGAAAAATATAAATATAATTAAAGATAGCTATGAAAAAACATGGAAAGAGATAAAGAGGAATTTAGAGATTTGGAGAAGAATAAATATGTCATTGATAGGAAGAATATCATTGATAAAAATGAATGTGATAATAGAGTACAGTGGTACCTCAGGCTAAGTACTTAATTCATTCTGGAGGTCCGTTCTTAACTTGAAACTGTTCTTAACCTAAAGAACTACTTTAGCTAATGGGACCTCCTGCTGCCGCTTCGCCGCTTTCTGTTCTCATCCTGAAGCAAAGTTCTTAACCTGAAGCACTATTTCTGGGTTAGTGGAGTCTGTAACCTGAAGCATATGTAACCTGAGGTACCACTGTATTGTCAAGAGTATGTAGCTTGTTGCTTGAATGGGATACTAAGGATGAAGACGTCAAATGTGTAGTGATAAAGTGGGCCAAAGACATGGGACATAATATCCAAATGTCAGATTGGAAAAAATTGTGGGGAAATGATTTGAAATTTATGGCTTGTACATTGTTAAAAGAAAATTATATGAAAATGATGTATAGGTGGTATTTAACGCCAGTAAAATTATCATAAATGTACAAATCAGAAGAAATGAAATGTTGGAAATGTAAAGAGGTAGATGGTACATTTTATCATGTGTGGTGGCAATGCAAAGTTATAAAGAATTTTTGGGAAAGGATATATAATGAATTGAAAAAAATGCTTAAAATAACTTTTGTTAAAAAGCCAGAAGCCTTTTTATTAAGAATAACAGCAAGGAAAATACCCCAAAAATATAAAAATCTATTTATGTATGCAACCACGGCCGCACGAAAATTGATAACCAAATGCTGGAAAGAGGAAAAAAAATTCACGAAGAAAGATGGGCAAATTAAGTTGATGGAATATACAGAGATGGCAAAATTAACAGGAAGACTCAGAAATCAGGATGATAAATTTAACAATGAATGGGAATTATTATTATTTTTGCATATATGTCAAAGCATTGTATACAAGTTGATACATCAGGATTCGAAAAACATTTGCAGTATTATGATGATAGATAAGAATTAGATATATACAGATGGAAAATATGACCTGGACATGCTTGATATAACCAACAATAATGGAACCATGGAGAGGGGAGAGGGAAGTCACAGGATGGGAAAATTCCCACATTGTGATATTGTATCAATGTTTATTTTATATGATGTTCGTTATGGAAAAACTACTTTAAAATTTTATTTTTTAAAAAAAGAGACGAGCACCACACCCCATAGTCGATTTCAACTGGACTTAACTGTCCAGGGGTCCTTTACCTTTACTCTGTTGGCTGGGACAGCTGCTCCCTCCTGCCCTTCAGGGGCCCAGTTTACAAATTATGGTTCTGTTTAGCCATCATTAAAAATAAGTGATGGTTCACTGCAAAGTAGTTGCATGCTTCTGTACTAATGAATCCTCACTGGGTCCCTACACTGCTTCCTGTTATTGCTACATCAGGGCATAAACAAAGCTGAGTCTGGCTCCCATCTTGCTGGAGTCAGGGCAGCAGAAAAGGTACCCAGTCCAGACAGCACTGGATTCTAGCTATGGCTGCCTGTCTGTCAGTGTCATGTGTGGAAGGTTGGCTGCTTTTGAATCTCAGACCAAAAGGTATTCTCCACCCCTGTGTTAAGCCTTTATTTATTTATTTATTTATTTTTACTATATGCTACAAAAAAAGGAATAGAAGAAAAGAAATAGAAACAATACATAACCATACATAAAAACAATTTGTCTACACAATTTTCCAGAATGCAGACTAGAAAAGAAGAAAGACAAAAGATGAAAGAAACAAGAAAAAAATGAAGAGAAAAAATACTTTTCATAATCAATTATTCCAAATTCATACTTCAAACATTACAATATTTAAATCCTAGTTAAAATATTATAAAAGACTTCCACCGCATTCACCACACGTCTCTTGGTTATCTAATTCACCTCTGTTCTTCAGTCCCTTCCTTTCCTTAAATTCTTTCAGAGTCCATCTAATCTTTGCATTCTCTGTATTCTTCACAAGGTTAGTCTAAGCACAACCAAACTTTCGTGTTTGATGCCTGTTTGTGTAAATACTCATTTAAGCATTCCCATTGTTTCTGTACCATAGTTTTAGATTTATGCCTTATTATATCCATCAATTTTGCTAACTCCAGATACTCACATAGTTTACTTAACCATTCCTTTTTTTGTTGGGATGTTATTTACTTTCCAGTAACTGTCCACCAACATTCTCGCTGCTGTTGTTGCGTATAGGAATATGTTAATTTTATCTTTGGGGATATCTTTACTCAAAATTTCTAATAAGTACATTTCTGCCCTTTTGTTATATGAAACCTTTATTATTTTTTTAATTTCTTCATGGATCGTTTCCCAGAATTTTTTGATCTCTGAACATGTCCACCACATATGGTATAGAGTGCCCTACATCTTATTGCATCTCCAACATTTATTACTAATCAATCTATTCATTTTTGCTAGTCTGTCTGGTGCCATATACCATCATTTATTTTTAACTATGGTTGAATGTCACTAGCAAACCAGGCCAGTGATTTGGCATCCTCCTTTTCTTGATGGAACTAATAACTTGTGTGTGTTGGAAAGCAATCAGGTTAATAAGATGTTGTGATCTGATTGACTTTTTGCAAGATTTCATGGATGGTGCTTTTCTAGTATTAGCGTAATATGAGTGTATTCTTAAGCTGCACCTCTTTCCCCGAGCCTTTGACACCTGAGCCCCACAGTGTTTTTCTGATTTGAACATTGTATTGTTATTTTATTGTAACCTACCTATAAACCTTATGGTGAAAAAAAGGTGTTTAAGAAACCCCCCATACCTTCCTCACCCCCTTCATTCTGCTCAGTACTCTTTGCCCTCCCTCGCTCCTGGCACAGGAACAAGGGCGGAAGGTGCATGCCTGACAAGTGACCTACAAAATTCCTTGACTGCCTTCCCTCTTTCAGTTCCAGACGGAGCTTCGGAAGATCTTGGTTTCTCTCATAGAAGTTGCCCAGAAGCTGCTAGCTTTGAACCCAGATGCAGTTGAGCTCTTTAAGAAAGCAAATGGTACGATGGGGTGTTTTCTGACCTTCTTCCTAGGACTTACATCCTGAGGTGTGTTTGGTCCACTGGTCATACAGAGGGGCTGACATGGCTCCTGCCATGGACTGCAAGCACTGTTTTGGAGATTGGGAAGGTCTGAGGAAGTTTAAGCGTGGTGGGGAGCAAGTGCCGCCCTGCTTTCGTGAGAAGAGATCGATGCCCAAAGCACACATGGACCTGCTTTTCCCCAGCACTGGTAGAGCTGAGGTGTGAACTGACCTTGCCATTCTTGTCCCTAGCCATGCTGGATGAAGATGAGGACGACCGAGTGGATGAGATTGCCTTGCGCCAACTGACAGAAATGGGCTTCCCAGAAAGCAGAGCGGTCAAAGCCCTTCGCTTGAACCAGTAGGTGTCCCTGGCAATTGAGCCTCCCCTTGAGATGGGTGCCCGCCCCCCACAGAAGACTGTAAGTGAAGACTCATAGAATTGTAGAGCTGGAAGGAACCCTGAGGGCCATCTAGTCCAACCCCCTGCAATGCAGGAATCTCAACTAAAGCACTGATGGCAGATGTCCAGCCTCTGCTTAAAAACCTCCAAGGAAGGAGAGTCCACCACCTTCCAAGGGAGTCCATTCCACTGTTGAACAGTTCTTACTGTCAGAAAAGTTCTTCCCAGTGTTTAGTTGGAATCTCCTTTCTTGTAACTTGAATCCATTAGTTCGGAACCTACTCTCCAAAGCAGGAGAAAGCAAGCTTGCCCCATCTTCCATGGGACAACCTTTGAGATATTTGAAGATACCTATCATATCTCCTCTCATTGTCCTCTTATTGTCCTCGTCTCCTGGCTAAACATACTCAATTCCCTCAACTATTAAGACTTGGTTTCCATATCCTTGATTATTTTGGTTGCCCTCCTCTACACACCTTCCAGCTTGTCCATATCCACAGCACTCATTGAAATTAACCAACATGACAACAGGAGCTATAACCCTTTATATTGAACTTGTGCTTCGCTTCTGAGGATGAGCTGTTCCCTTTATTAATTGAAGATAGCTATCATATCTCCTCTCATTGTCCTCCTCTCATTATATATATATTAAGTGATGGTCTGATGACTTGATACCAGTAAATGAATCCGAATTGGAGAGGCTCCTTCTCCCATGATTGCATTGCTATTTGGGAATGCATTGTATAGGTATGCTTAATTTTTTTAAAAAAATAAAAGTTCCAGGGAGAGCCACCATGTGATTTCTCTCCCTGTTCCCTTTCCAACATATTCCCCAAGCATATTATAGGTTTTATGAGCCAGGGGAATGGCGGGGGGCTGTTGCTGGTAGACAGAACTGCAAGTGAGTGTGAAGAGATGGTTGGCTGCCTGTTTTCAAGTGACAGGAGCAAGTAGAGTTGGCCACTTGCTGCCTCTTCAGTTTTGTGAATACACAGAATATACAGAAGTTGTAGCTTTCTGCTGCTCTTGAGGGAATTGGTGGTGAATGGTGAATGCTCGAGCTTAGAATGGGAGGCCCAGCCAAGTTTCCAGGCTGAATTAGCCAGTTGGCGTTGAGTTCTGTGAGCACTTGCCATAGTTCCTGCCCCTCTATGGCTTGCTAAAGGTCCCCAGCAACACCCACGTCTCTGTGTTCCAGGTGTGCTGTTCCACAGAGTTTCAGCTGTCCTTCATTTCCTCCAGCTTGTTTCTGGTGCACACGCATAATGCTCTTTCTCTCCCAGGCTCTCTTGTCTCATAGAATCATAAAACTGTAGAGTTGGAAGGGACCCTGTGGGTCATCCAGCCCAACCCCTTCAGTGCAGGAAGCTCAGCTAAAGCCACCCAACCTCTGCTTAAAAACCTCCAGTGAAGGAGAGCTCACCACTTTGCAAGGGAGTCCGTTCCACTGAAGTTCAAAAGTGTGGCTGGTAGTCACTGTGGTTTGCAGGGCCACTGGCAAAAGTGGCAGGAGCCAAAGTCCACTGAGAATCGGCAAAGGGTAAACCCCCACCCCCACCCCAGTTTGTTTCTGCCCCAGTGTTGTTGGTGCTGCTTCCTTACATGTCAACTTTTTCACCCAGCATGTCTGTGACTCAGGCCATGGAGTGGCTGATTGAACACTCGGATGACCCCACCGTTGATGCCCCCCTGCCAGGTCAGTTCTCTCTGGAAAATGCCTCAGTGGAAGGAGTGGCAGCCCCCCCTGCCCAGGCGCCCGAGGGGCCCAACCAAGAAGTGGGGAGAGAAGAGCCAAAAGATGAGCTGACAGAAATATTCAAGAAGATCCGCAGGAAAAGAGAGTTCCGGCCTGATCCGCGGGTATGCTTTCTGTATGTGCACATGTGTTCTTTTGGATTTGGGTGTGAGAGTCTGCTGATGCCACTGGAAATGGTCCATAAATTCTCAGTCCACAGTGTGTCAGATTCCCAAAACGGACATTTGATTCTATACAGTGGTGGTATTTTGTGGTAACTGCTTTTTTAATCTGAAAGCTGTGGCCGTCTGTTTTCCCCCCAAAAGCCAACATGATAAAAATGCTTTTGGGTAGGATGGTAACCATTTAGAAATTGTTCAGCTTCCCAGCTTGTCCCCTGGGCTGTTGTGGGCATCTCTACTGCTTCTGTCAAAACACCCACTTCAAATTTTGCAGCACTTGACACCAAAAGGGCCCAGTCTAGCATGAGATATATTTTTGCATCTCTTTGATTTCACAGAGAGTGGTGACAAGTGGAGCTCAGCAAAATCAATGCATACCCTTTTATGGACAGGCTTATGTTTTACAATCTCCTTGCTCCTAAAAACTTGGCCTCTGTCCTCCCCTTCTGCCTCGTACTTGGGTATGGCCGTCACCTCCTGGCCCTTGTATGTTGTAGACCTTTGGAAGGGCTTTGCCCTTGTCCCTGGCATAAGCTCTGTGGTTCTGCTTTCAGGCTGTCATTGCCTTGATGGAGATGGGCTTTGATGAGAGAGAGGTGGTGGATGCCCTCCGAGTGAACAACAACCAGCAGAATGCAGCAGTGAGTACCTGTACCATCATGCCTGAGGGCTCTGCCTGTTCTCTTTTGCCTCCCAAACCATCACATGCACCTTGTGGGTGCCTTTGGGTGATGAGCCTCATGATGTGGGTGAATTCTTTCAAGGTCCCTTCTGTGGGGAACGTTTAGCAGATGGCATGGCTTTTTCCTAGATGCACCAAGAATGGATCCTTGCATTTGAGAATGTGGTGGAGATGCATGTAATTCTCTCTCTTTAAAAACCCTGGGCCACCCCAGTGCAATTGAATTGGCGCAATCCTTGATCCTTGCCATCAAATGCAGTAATTCCTGCTTAGTGGAGAATTTTATAAAGCTGCAGCTTATTTCAGCTCATCTTGTTAGGACTCCTTTGGGCTTGGGAGTTGGAAGCCACATGTGAGGAGCTAGTGTTAAGCAGGATAGCACATGGAAGTTGTACTTTGCAGCGGGTGGCAAACGCCAAGCCTTATACTGGAAAGGACCATTGCTGGGCTGGGGTGGTAGTAGTAGAGAGGGGTTAGAGCATGTAGCCTGCTTCTGTGTGAAATCTCCATTGGCTTCCTTGGAGCTTGTGTTCGTCTGCCATGCTCTTGTTTCCCTCATCAGAAAACAAATGTTGTTAGAAGATGGATGCTCTGTAAAAGCAAGCGAGGAGTGAGGCTGTTGCACTGGGGGGCTTTTCTTTAGTTCATCTGGTTGGCCACTGTGAGGACAGGGTGCTGGGCTGGGTGGGTCTTCTGCTTCATCTGGCCACCAGATTCTCTAGAAAATGCTTGAAAAGCCAGGTCTGTGTAGCAGGAGAAATTGCCTCCTTCCTGGGTGAGCTTCTGCTGCTCTTTAAAAACTTTGTCTGTGTCTGAATTGTAACCCTTGTTTTTGTGCGAAAACTGTACTAAGACTTCCAAACTAAGCATTAAAAAGCAGAGCCATGCGTGAATTGTGTTTACAGCGAAAGGGAAGTACAGTGGTACCTCAGGTTACAAACGCCTCAGGTTACATATGCTTCAGGTTACAGACTCCGCTAACCCAGAAATATTACCTCGGGTTAAGAACTTTGCTTCAGGATGAGAACAGAAATTGTGTGGCGGCGGCGCAGCAGCAGTGGGAGACCCCTTTAGCTAAAGTGGTCTTCAGGTTAAGAACAGTTTCAGGTTAAGTATGGACCTCCGTAACGAATTAAGTACTTAACCCAAGGTACCACTGTAAAAGGATTTGCTGCCTTAACGTATTTCCTTCTGACTTGCTCTGCAGTGTGAGTGGCTGTTGGGAGACCGGAAGCCCACCCCAGAAGACTTAGACAAGGGGATAGATCCTGCCAGCCCCCTCTTCCAAGCCATCCTAGAAAACCCAGTGGTACAGTTGGGACTCACGAATCCTAAAACGCTACTTGGTCAGTACTCTTGTGCCATGGGAAATCTGTGTGGGCTGAATTACTATGACTCTTTGTAAAGGGACCCCTGACCATTAGGTCCAGTCGTGGCCGACTCTGGGGTTGCGGCACTCAGCTTCCGGGTCATGTGGCCAGCATGACTAAGACGCTTCTGGCGAACCAGAGCAGTGCACGGAAACGCTGTTTACCTTCCCGCCGGTGTGGTACCTATTTATCTACTTGCACTTTGATGTGCTTTCAAACTGCTAGGTTGGCAGGAGCAGGGACCGAGCAACAGGAGCTCACCCCATCTTGGGGATTCGAACCGCCGACCTTCTGATCGGCAAGTCCTCGGCTCTGTGGTTTAACACACAGCGCCACTCGCGTCCCTTTGTGTTAAGCAGCCCCAAATCCTGCAGTATCTCAGGAGGCTTACAAAAAAATGGTATTGCATTTCAGATAAGAACCTAAAGACAGTAACAAAATGGAATCTGCAGCAATTAAACTGCAAAAGTAGTTCAGCCTATTGGACCAGTTACTTTTTGTAAGGGAATTTTCAGTCTCTCCAGTTGATGCTTGTTTTGGGCTGCTTAACTGGACTCAGAGTCCAGGTTGGAAACTGAGATGGGGAAATGCATAAAATGTTGTAGTTTATCTTGTATCTTATAAATTGAACATCCCCACCCTCCTTTCTTTGGCAGCCTTTGAAGATATGCTTGAAAACCCTTTAAACAGCACTCAGTGGATGAACGATCCAGAAACAGGGCCAGTCATGTTACAGATTTCCCGAATCTTCCAGACGCTGAATCGCACATAGGAGGAAGAGGAGGAGGAAGAAGAACAAGATGAAGAACAAGAAGAAGGGGGGAGGAGTAAAACTCCTTGCTTGTATGGTCATTTTGGACTCTTTTTGGCCCCGAGTCTCCAGAAGAACAAAAAGGGCAAATTGTTTACCAGGAGAGAGCAGAAGTAGTGTGTTGGGTGTTCACTCTTTGCATTTTGGGGTTGCTGTGTCACCCACTTTTTTGTTTGCAGTTCTGGCTTACATACTGTGTGATTATTATTATTATTATTCCACACACACACACACCCCGTGTTAGTGGAAGATGGTTTGAAGACTTAGGTGTTTGTTTTCTTTCAAGTGTTTCTATAGAAACAGGAAATTATACATCTAAATACATGAAAAGGTGTTCACAGTTATCTCGGAATGTGTTTATTGAAGAAATGAAAAGATAATTCATGTTTTTAATGTTCAGACTGAGTGCAGAGGCCTCTTCCTGACTGGCCCCACAGTGTCAGCTCCAGAATGTTTGTTTCTCCTCATACAGTTACCTCTGCACTGAGATAGCGAACACCATTCTCGCATTCTGTTTTTTGTCATTGTAGAATAGAGAGACCCTGGAAGTAACCTTCCTCACCCCATCTGAAGGAGCTGGCATTAAGAACATAAGAATTGGTCACCCTCAGCTTTTTCTTTCAGTCTGAAGCCCTTCTGAGGCCGGGTCTGGTTTTGGTCAGGGTTCCTTCGCAGAGAATAAAACACATCTTGCATGTGGCTGTCTGTGCTAGTTGTTTCTTGAGGGCAGCATGACCGGGTGGGGGTGAGACCAAGTGCTGTTAGATCTCTGGGAATAGGGTTGGTTTGTGCCTACCCTAAGAGCAGATTTGGTGTAACCAAGAAAAGCTGATTTGGTGGCTAGGAACAGGGTAACTGAATCAAGGCCATTACATATATCTTCAGGAACATGTCAACGCAAGTGTTCAGGAAGAGTAGCAAAGAAGGATAAATCCTGGCTTTAAGCGGCTAATATGTACCTTTGGCCCTGTGGGAGAGGGGAGAAGTGTGCCATTGTGTTAATGTTCCCTCAGCAGAGAAATATTTAGCTTTGCACTCTCCCTAAGGTGCAACTAAAAACCCTAGGCCAAATGAACCTATGAATTGGATATGGAGGAAGCAGAACAAAACCAGTGTGAATGCACCTATGCATGTAGAGGATTCCTAGTTCAATGCCCAGATACAGCTAGGAAAGACTCCCTGCTTGAAACTCTTGAGAGCTGCTGCCAGCCAGTGTAGGCAATACTGAGATGGATGTGACCAACATGATTCAGTATAAGGCAGTTGCTGCATGTGTTCTGTGAAATCTCTGAGCTTGGATTTCACAGGAGCCTTTCCAAGCATACTTGGACAATATAACATTTCCACACATACAACAATTGCTATGGACCAGAGGAACTACTGTCATAATTTTCAAACCAAATTATTATTATCATTATCATTATCATTATTATTATTATATTGTTTATACCCCGCCCAACTGGCTGGGTTTCCCCAGCCACTCTGTGTGGCGTCCAGCAAAATACAAAAAATAATAAAATGTCAGACATTAAAAACTTCCCTGAACAGGGCTGCCTTCAAATGTTTTCTAAAAGTTGTGTAAATCTTTATCTCCCTTACATCTGATGGGAGGGCATTCCACAGCTACTGCTGAGAAGGTCCTCTGCCTCTTTTCCAATGCAGACTGGAAAGGAATCTGCACTCTCAGCAGCAGTAGATTTTGGATGGCCTTGTCTGTTTTCAGACCCTCTTTGGACAGTTTCTAGCTTGAATGCAGTTCATGCAAAGTTGGAAAAATTAAGCTCAGCAAAACAAGATTACTGAATTTTTCAGAGTATAAGTATAATACAATGTTTCTTGCTATAAAAGTTTGTCAAAAATTGGGGGCCGTCCTTATACAGGGACGGTGAATGCACAGGAGTTCGGGGCTCTGGCGTGGGTGGCTCAGGTTCTAGTTCTGGTTCGGGCAGTCCAGGCTTGGGTTGGGTTCTGGCATGGATGTTTAAAATATTGATTTCTTAATTTGGGGTTCAGAAAAATAGAGGCCATCTTACGTTGGGGCGTCTTATACACAGTATTACTCTTGTTTAGAGATGGAAGCTTTTCTTTTGCCAATTAATTGACCCTTAGCTTGAAAGGAACTTTTTACATTCAGAAAAGAGCATAGAGGAGGGAAGAATCCTTGCACACTGAAAAGTAGCAGTCATTTTTAGGAGGAGGCTCGAACCCTTCTCCTTGACACACTAGCTTTCTTAGCATGAGGTTCCTGACTAGGCAAATGATTCATCCTAGCCATCCTTTCCTTGCATCCTGAAGTCATATAGTTCCATGAAGGCTGGGTTTTTTGTAAATAGGTCCCAAATAACAGAACAGGGAGTTGGAACTGTTGACCAGAAATAATACTACAGATTAAAACTGTTGCATACACAGGAAAGAGGGCAGGTTGGACTATTACACCCATCCTAAAGTGAAAAGGTGGGATGAAATTGGCTATCTGCAGGTGTTAATAGATGTGTGTTTCAATCTCTACTTGTCCTGTGGTTTATTGCTGTAGATCAAGCATGTCCAACAGGTAGATTGTGATCTACTGGGTGTTCCTGGTAGATTTGGCCCCTCAGTGATCTCCCCCCTCCCCAAAAGGGGAAAAAAACCACTGTGGCTTCCTGAAAATAGCAACTTCGCCTTTCCCAAAAAAGCTGAACAACTCTAAAAAAAGCTGAACAACTTTGGACCATCCAACGACAATGGGTAGATCACTGCCAGTTTTCCTATACTGTGAGTAGATCACAGTCTGTAGACTATTGCATAGGTATGACAGGAGACCTTCCACAATGAACTCTGCTGATCTTACTCTTGGTACAAGTCTGATCTCCAGATGTGTCCCGAAGGCATTCAGGAAACATGAGTTCCTCACAACTTGCATAAAGGTCAGCATGTGTACATTTTGTTGCTAGTTGTCTTATTTGGTGATCACTCGTAGCTGAGTAAGATTCCATGAACATGGTCTTAAGAGTGAGTCCGTAAGTGACTGTGGAGGCCAATTCTGGATCCACACATCCTTCCACAGTGGGGATGTAGGTTTCCAGGTAGGAGTTGATCACAGTGAGGGTTTGCCAAATGTGCTTTCCTCTTAGCATGTTTCTCCCTTTTGTCCTGAGTTTGAGCATCTTCAGAGTCCATGACACCTTTGGTAAAGGCTGTTCTCCAACTGGAGCGCTCGCAGGCCAGTGTTTCCCAGTTGTCAGTGTTCATACTACATTTTTTAAGATTTGCCTTGAGGGTCTTCATGCTACATTTTTTAAAGATTTTCCTTGAGAGAGTCTTTGTTGGCAACCAGCATTATGCTTTCCATTTTTAAGAATAGAGGAGTTGCTTTGGAAGATGATAATCAGGAATCCGAATAACATGACCAGTTCAACGAAGCTAATGTTGAAGAATAATTGCTTCAACACTGGTAATCTTTGCTTCTTCCAGTGCACTGGCATTAGTTCACCTGTCTTCCCAAGTAATGTGTAAAAATTTTCAGTGACACTGTAGATGGAATTTTTCAAGGAGTTGGAGATGGCGCTTATAAATGGTCCAAGTTTCATAAGGATACAGTAAGGTTGGTAGTACAATAGCTTTGTAAACAAGCATTTTGGTTTCCCTGCAAATGTCCTGGTCCTCAAGCACTCTGCACTTCAATAGGGAGAAAGCTGCATTCACAGAGTTCAGGTGATGCTGGATTTTGGCATCAATGTTGGCCCTTGTGGAAAGATAACTACGCAGGGCGGAGAAGTGATTAACACTTTCCAACATGACACCGTTGAGTTGGATTTGTGGCACTGCAGAGTTGTTGTTTTGTGCTTGTTGGTGCAGCACTTTGGTTTTTTTGGATGTTGAGTGATAGGCTAAGCTTTTCATAAGCTTCTATGAAGATATTTAAGATGGTTTGGAGGTCATCCTCTGAGTGTGCACACATTATGTTGTCATCAGCGTACTGAAGCTCTATAACAGAACTTACAGTAACTTTACTTTTTGCTTTCAGCCTACTCAGATTGAAGAGCTTTCCATCTGTTCGATACATGATTTCTACTCCAGTGGGCAGTTTCCCTTCGCCAAAGTGTAGGATCATGGCAATGAAAATAATAAACAGAATTGGGGTTGTTTAACACCTGATCCCATTGTGAATGATTCACTTTGAGAGCCATTGTTATCTGCTGGTTGTTGCTGTCATATTATCATGGAGGAGCTGAATGATGTTTACACATTTATCTGGGCAGCCAATTTTCAGAAGGACAGTCCACAGGGCATTACAATTTACAGCGCCAAAGGCCTTAGGTCAATAAACACCATATATAGGGGTTGGCTTTGCTCTCTGCATTTTTCTTGAAGTTGTTGAGCAGTGAAAATCATGTCCACTGTCTCCCTAGAAGTCATAAAACCATTTTGGGATTCAGGAAGGGTAGCCTCAGATATTGTTAGGTTTGCTAAGATCCTTGCAATAATTTTGCTGGCCGCAGCTAATCAAGAGATGTCTTGATAGTTTCTGCAATCCGTTCTATCACCTTTTAAAAAGAAATTGATAATTTTGGCATCCCTAAAATCTGCTGGAATCTCATCTCCCAGATTTTTTCGATGAGCTTGTGAAGTTGTGTAAGTTCAATTCTTCCCACTTTGAAGACTTCAGCAGATATCTCATCAGGTCCTCTGGCTTTGTTGTTTTCTCATTTGGTTAATAGCTGTACACAACTCTCCCAGATTTGGAGATACTAAGCTGATCTCTAATTTGTTTTTGTGGAATTTGTAACCTCAGCAACTATGGGGGAGCTGCAGTTAAGGAGATGCTGGTAATGTTATTTCCAGTGCAATGCAATAGTTTCTTTGTCTTTTAGAAGTGTGGTACCATCTGTTGAGCATAGGGGGCATATGCCATGATTTATTGGCCCATAGATGGTCTTTGTAGCAAAGCCTACTCCATGTATTTAACGTTCTTGTTCTGTTAGGCCTTTCCAGAAGAATGTGTAGCCTCCTTTTTGTTCCTTCAGTTGTCACTCTTCTGCTCTTGAAACTCATTCTTGAAGCGCTGCCATAACAATGTTAAAACGTTGCAACTCTCTTGCTTTTTTTTAATGGGGATAGTTCAGGTTCTACTTTGGCCAGCAGGGGGTACCAGAGCCTCGAGAACAAAATCTAGTTCCCTTCCATTCCAGCTGTGGAGTAAGGTGGGATTCTGACTGCTGGGGTAAGGAAACTGGTGTGATTCGAGTCTTGCGAAACACAGTCATTTGCTCAGGTGCAAGTCCAGGGAAGGAAGAGCAGTGCCCACTGAAACCACTGTGGAGCCAGCCTGGGCACAACTGTGCATTAGGTAGTTCCTTCTTTAGTTTATACCCCTCTGGGGGGAACAGTCTCTTAAGTGCCAAGACAGACAGAGCCCAGATTGAGACCCACAACTAGTGATGTTAAATTCTCGAGAATAGTCTTTAAATGTACACACCTCATTAATCGAGAATATTCTCCAGAATATTCTCTATTAATGAGGTGTGTACATTTAAAGCAGCTGTATAGATGACACAGAATTTACAGTTTGTGGATGATACTCTCCGGAGAATTTTCTAGCAGAGAATATTCTCACCTCACATCACTACCCACAACTGCCTCTACGCACAGCAGGATCCTGGATGCTGTGGAAGGGGTTTATCCAGGGGTTTCCCTTACCATTTCACCCCCTGAGATGAAACGAGAATATGCTGCCCTGTGCGTGCACTGCACCCCTACCTCTTTGCCAAAGCCTCACTTACTGGGGTCATGCAACTGCGGCTTCCAGGTTCTGGAGAGAACTTGCAAGAGTCCTATGAGATTGTGAGAACCTTGGGAGATTGTCAAGATGCATCTCTACAATCTCGAGGGGCTCTTGCATGATCTCACTGGATTCTGGAAGCTGCAGCAGCCACTTCTCCATGCTTCTCTTCTGGTGGTGGCAGGAAACAACTGTGTAGCAGAGATTGCCAAGTAAAAGCTAGCACACACCATGCACTCACAGTAATTACATTGGCTACAAGTTGTCCACTCTCTGAGCCCAGAGAGAGTTCTTTGCTTTCAAAGTCCTTGTTGTGCCAAAGTCCACAAGGTACGTGCTAAGTCTAGCTGCTTTCAAAGTCCTGCAACTTTCAGAGTTCTCTGAGTCCAGACATCTTTTAAGTTGTCCAACTTAAAAGTGAACGCTTCTCTTCACAAAGTTTTCTAAATATTTCCAACAAATTCTCCTACAGGGAAATGCCGTAACTTGAGCCCTTTACATACCCAGCTCTATGTGCTTATCTGCACAGCAACACAGTAAAGACAAGAGTTACAAGAGCCTGCAGCTGCACCTGCACCGTGTGGGGGGAATCATTTCTGCCCACTCAAGTGAAATTAACATTTTTTCACTTTCCCCCTCCCTCCCTTCTTGAAAGGAGCCTTTCCCCAACTAAACTGCACCTGGTGCGTGTGCGCAGCTCTTCCTTGAAAGTGCTGATGGGGTAACAGGCTTTGCTTAGTGTGCTTTTGGGAATTGCTAGTGATCATGAAGGTGCTCATGTCTGCCAACTGCTTCTTTCCCCTGGACCAAATGCAGAGGTTGTACACTTTGGGCTTTCTTTGACATTGCCTGCATGATCTCTAAACATCCAGAAGTGGAACATTGCTCCAGGATTGGCCAAGCCAGGAGGTGTGCCTGGGGATTCTGCTGTGGTCACTGCTGCCACTACTGCTGAGCATTGGCCCTCAAGCCTGATAATCATGTGATCCTCTAAGCTGATCTGAGGGTCATAGGATGGCTTACAATATAAAAACACAAAAATATGTACCATAACTGAGGAGGCACATGAAGAAGGGCCTCAGATGATAATCAACATCTTAAAAACTCTACTTAAAAACTTCCAAGGAGCGAGAATCCACAACGTTCCAAGGGAGTCCATTCCACTGCTGAACAGCTCTTATCATTAGAAAGTTCTTCCTGATGTTTATTCAGAATCTCCTTTCTTGTAATGTGAAGCCATTGCTTTGGTCCTACCCTCCAGATCAGGATAAAACAAGCTTGCTCAGTCTCCCATTTGACAGATTTAAAATAGATTTTAACCCATCCATTACTACTGATGTCACTGGATCCTTACATTGGGCTGGGGTGAGGCCCTGGGTGGGACCCTCTGGCAGAAAGGAAAGCTTAGCTAGGAGGGGTATTCTAGTCCAGAGCCATTTCCCTTTCCCACCGGAATGTCTCAATGGCTGGAAATAAATTGCCATGAACCATGCTGCTTTAATCACCCATCCCTACTCCCATGGCATTGCTAATCACAAACCAGTGAAATGTTGGACTTCGTTTGGGAAAACAGTAGTGGAGAGATGGAATTGGTCAAACGCCGTAAGTGTAAAGCTGCAGGAAAGGGGAAATCCCCACCTTTCCAGGGCATGCTGATGAGGAGGAGATTGTGGAATCGGGGTGTGCTGCTCCTGTCCCTGCAGTCCTGTTAATCTGGAGCTGGAGAGTGTGTGATCTTTTGACTAAGCACAGTGCTTGCGAGTTGTGGAATATCTGCTCCTCTGAATGGGGACATTGAGCTGGGTATCTGACTTCTAGCCAGGCAAGGAGAGCTGGGGGTCTCCTTGAGTTGAGCTGTAGATTGGTTACTATGGAGACTGGCTAATGAAGCCCTTGGCAGCAGCTGCCTTTGACGATGAGCGCATCCCCTGATTCAGAAGCAAAAAGCAATTACAGCTGTGTGTGTTTGCACGCGCGTGCGCATGCACGTATTGGGCAGGAGGAAGATGAGCTCCAAGCTGATGCAGCTCTTTTGTGGTGGGAGGGGGCAATGCTTAGTGAGTCAGAGGTCTCCCTCAGCATGTCAGAAGCCTTGCCAGGCCCCACCACAGGCAAAAGAAAATGCAGGATTTTGCATCTCTGAGAGAGAGCCGGAGTCGGCTGTAAAGAGATCACAACAATGGAACCATACTTCGCTATGCACATGGCTTCCCGAATCCCCCCTGCAATATAAATTTTAAGCCTCTCCTGGCACTCCTGCCAGTACAGAGCTGCTGTTACTGCACACGTTGGCAGCCTCCTCACCACTCTTTCAGAGCTGTGCTTTTGTGCCTTTATTAAATGGGTCACCATAAAACATCCAGGTGCCAAAGGTCCTTGGCTTCTTCAATGCTTGGATGATTTCCTTTACAGGCTGAGAAGAAAAATGACCCCTCAGAACCACTGGCCTTTTGTCTTGTTTCCTTACAACCATATGCTTCTTAAGGGATCCGTGGGCTGGCCAGCAAGCAAGGGCCACAGTCAGCCGTAGGTAACCATCAGACTTGATTCCAGTGGCGTAGTGTGGGTTGCCAGTGTCCGGGGCCACATGGAGGGATGGGGTAGGTGGGAGGGAGGGAAACAGGTGGAATACTCATACACATTCAACTGCCTAAGGGCATCCATGTTACCCAGGAGATTGCAGCCGCAGAGATACGAAGTCATTCCATGGTCTGAAGAGATCACTTCTTGATTTGCACGGAGAAGCCATTTTCAACGGAGACCAGCAATGGAAACATGCAGCTGTATTGAGGCAGCACCAGGTGTTGAAATTTTGTGCCCCTAACAATTTTGCACCTGGGGCAAATGCCCCTGTGGTCCCTTCCCATGATATGTCACTGCTTGATCCAAAGCTTTGACTTTTGCACAATTGCCCCTTCAGCAATTTCATTTCATTCATTCTGCCAGAAAAGCCAGTGGTAAGCAAAAGTGTAATGTAAGAAGAGCCCTGCTGGATCAGGCCAATAATGCATCTAGCCCAGCATCCTGGTCTCACAGTGGCCTACTGGATGCCCCAAAGGGAAACATACAAGCAGGAACTAAGCACAAGAGAACTCCCCCCCCCCCGGTTTCTATGGACTGGTATTCAGAAACATTACTGCCTCTAGAAGTAAGATTTTTCCTTTATTGTTTATTTATTTGATTTCACAAAATCTATGCACCACTTGATTGTAAATAAAACACACACACACACCAAAGCAGTTTCCAAAAGCAATAAAATCATCACAAAGAAAAAGGAACAAGAATTTAAGACTATTGAAAAGTTAAAATAACAATAGACCGAAAACAGATTAGAACCCTTTTCCCCCTACCACGCTTAATGTTATGCACTTCTACCATGTTGACATATAAAACTCTAGAATTGATTCCTTCATAGAATCATGCAGGTGTTTAAGCAACCACATTCATACCTATGATGCCAGGCACATTCGTCACTGTGGCTGCTTTGGGGGGGGGGGTGGAGCCCTTCTTTCCGACACTCCCTCTACACACATATACGAACATGTGGAGAAATTTGTCAGGGTGACCTGGCTCTGAGAGAGCAAACAGTTCAAGCTGTTTCAAAAAGGAATCCATACAAATAAGAAGGCAAGCCAAGGAAATGCCACGTGGGTGGCCGAAATCAGATGTCAGATGAGCCAGGAGCCTTTGTGTAGCAGAGAACAGCACTGAAGAATATATCCCAAGTGATGCAGCCTTGATGAAAGGGCAAAGGCCTTCTTGTGTGTAGGAGGATGTTCAGCCAAAATCACGAATGCATGATTATTAGTCACAAACAGGGGCAATGGCACCATGGAGTTTCAGAACCTGTATAGAGAAGACCTTTATAGTGGGGATATCATAGTCATACCCCCAAACCTAGTGGTGGGAACTGACAATGGACTAATCCCCACCTCTTCCTACCTGTCATTACTCACCCTTTTCCTTACCTGCAATGAGGTCTGATGTCTGTAAGCTCTCCTCCAGATTGCACATGCCATTTTGAACTGGACTACGGACTTTTATAAAGTTTAAGAATTATTGCCTGCCTGATTTTCATGTTGAAAGACTTTACTGATATGATGAACCTTTTTGTTTTCTTGTTTTACTTAAAGAGGCTGAGATTGATTGCTTGGTTAAGAGGGAAACCTAAAAAGGGAGAAGATAATCCAAGTCCGCCTAATGCAACATTGGATATCATCATTGTTCTAGAAGGCTATGCAAATTTGCCCTAATAGCTTCTACAAATAAGCTGAGCATGGGTGGTGATTTTTGTGGGACATTATTGCAGTCAAACGAGCAATTCATGTTTTGCCAGATGCACACATGAAGGGGTTGAGGCTCATAGAGGTTTTCTGAAACAACAACAACAACAACAATAACAAACTGCTGGAAAGAACTCTGTGAGATCACTTCCTGTGTCTGCCTTGGCAAGAAGTTGTGACACTACTCTCTGTCTCTTTCTTCATCATGCTTCCAAACTGACCACACGTGCATGTATGAGTTCTGCAGCTCCGATACCATCTTTGAACTTTCATTTTGTTTTTTTCTTTTACTTTACAAAGTTATTATTGTACTTTGCCAGATCTTAACCTATTACAGTATTTGTAAGAATGGATTCCAAATACAGTGGTACCTCAGGTTAAGAACTTCTGGAGGTCCGTTAACCTGAAACTGTTCTTAACCTGAGGTACCACTTTAGCTAATGGGGCCTCGCACTGCCGCCACGCAATTTCTGTTCTCATCCTGAAGCTAAGTTCTTTTTTTAAAAATCATTTTTATTAGCAATCTCAACATAACAAATTACATATAATCACATACATTATTTCCCCCTTTCCTCCTCCCTCCCTTCCATCCCTCCCCCCCACCAAAGACTTCCCTCAGCTCCTCTCTCTGATTTCTCAGCACGTATTATTCTCTTCGGGACATGGGTGGCGCTGTGGGTAAAAGCCTCAGCGCCTAGGGCTTGCTGATCGAAAGGTCGGCGGTTCGAATCCCCGCGGCGGGGTGCGCTCCCGCTGCTCGGTCCCAGCACCTGCCAACCTAGCAGTTCGAAAGCACCCCCGGGTGCAAGTAGATAAATAGGGACCGCTTACTGGCGGGAAGGTAAACGGTGTTTCCGTGTGCTGTGCTGGCTCGCCAGATGCAGCTTGTCACGCTGGCCACGTGACCCGGAAGTGTCTCCGGACAGCGCTGGCCCCCGGCGTCTTGAGTGAGATGGGCGCACAACCCTAGAGTCTGTCAAGACTGGCCCGTATGGGCAGGGGTACCTTTACCTTTACCTTTACCTTTATTATTCTCTTCATGTTATAAAATTTTAGATATCCTTACATTATCTATCTAACATGTTATCAACCAATAAATTTGTGTATGTTTATTCAAAACCTGCCAAGGAGTCCAGTTCATTTTGTTGTCTTTTTAAATAATTTGTAAAACGCTCCCATTCTTCCTTAAACCCACAGTTGTCCTTATCCCATAATATATATGTTAGCTTAGCCAACTCTGCATAACTCATCAGTTTTTCTTGCCACTGTTCTTTCGTTGGGATTTTCTCATTCTTCCATCCTTGTGCTATCAAGACTCTTGCCACTGTTGCAGCATACATAAATTCTTTATTTTTCTTGGCAGGACTTGTCCTACAATTCCTAACAAAAATGCTTCTGGTTTCTTGACAAATGTCATTTTAAACATTTTTTTCAATTCATTATATAGTGGTACCTCTGGTTGCGAATGGGATCCGTTCCAGAGGCCTGTTTGCAACCTGAAAAGAACACAACCCGCGTCTGCGCATGCACGGGTCTTGATCCGCCGCTTCTGCGCATGCATGTGATGTCATTTTGCGCATTTGCACATGTGCGAGTGGTGAAACCCAGAAGTAACCCGTTCCAGTACTTCCGGGTTGCCGCGGGACGCAACCTGAAAATGCTCAACCTGAAGCAAACGTAACATGAGGTATGACTGTATATCATTTGACAAAAATTTTTAATTTCTCTACATTCCCACCACATATGATAAAAGGTCCCTTTTTTTCTTTACATTTCCAACATATATTTGACCGGGTTTTATACGTTTTTGTAATCTGTACTAGTGTAATATACCATCTATACATCATTTTCATGTAATTTTCTTTCAAGAGAGAACAATCTGTAAATTTCAAGTTTACTTTCCACAATTTTTCCCAGTCTTCAAATTGTATATTATGTCCTATATCCTGTGCCCATGTGATCATAACCGATTCGAGCTCTTCATCTTTTGTTTCCCATTCTGGCAAAATACTATATGCTTTCTTCAGTAGCTTCACTTCTTCTTCTATAACTTCCTTTTGAAATCTAGAAGTTGTATAACTAAACCCTTTCTTATTATTCTCCTTGTACATCTCATGTAGTTGTCTGTAATGTAACCAACTCTGAAAATGATCTTTAATTTCCCCGTAATCTTTTAGCTTCCATCTCCCTTCTTGATCCTTCAGCAAATCTCTGTATGTAGGCCACTTCCCTTTTTCGCCAAGCGTTTTGAGTAACAAAGTTTCAATTGGTGATAACCACCAGGGTGTGTTTTTGTTCTATTAAGTCTTTATATCTCTCCCACACCCTCATTAAAGGTAAAGGTACCCCTGCCCGTATGGGCCAGTCTTGCCAGACTCTGGGGTTGTGCGCCCATCTCACTCAAGAGGCCGGGGGCCAGCGCTGTCCGGAGACACTTCCGGGTCACGTGGCCAGCGTGACATCGCTGCTCTGGCGAGCCAGAGCCGCACACGGAAACACCATTTACCTTCCCGCTAGTAAGCAGTCCCTATTTATCTACTTGCACCCGGGGGTGCTTTCGAACTGCTAGGTTGGCAGGCGCTGGGACCGAGCAACGGGAGCGCACCCCGCCGCGGGGATTCGAACCGCCGACCTTTTGATCGGCAAGCCCTAGGCGCTGAGGCTTTTACCCACAGCGCCACCCGCGTCCCTCACACCCTCATTAGTGATCTCCTAATTATATGATTGTAGAATCCCTTGTGGACTTTTACTTTCCCATACCATAAGTATGCATGCCATTCAAATCTGTTATCATGACCTTCCAGATCTAATGTTTCTTCCTTTTCCAGTTTTATTCAGTCCCTAATCCATACCAAACATGCAGCCTCGTAGTATAATTTGAGGTCTGGGAGGGCAAACCCACCTCTTTCTTTTATATCTGTAAGTTTCTTATGTTTAATCCTCGGCCTTTTGGCCCCTCCCCCCAGACAAACTTTGAAATATCCTGCCATTTTTTGAGGCAATCATCTTTCACCATTACTGGGACTGTCTGGAACAGAAAGAGCATTTTTGGCAATACATTCATTTTTATTGCTGCTATTTTCCCTATATTTCTAAATTCCTTTTTATCTCAGACCACACTTTTTCATAATTGTCTTTATAAACATTTATGGTTTTTGCTGTTAACCATATCCCTAAATATTTTACTTTTTTATGAACTTCTATCTCAATGCTTTGCATCAACTCTTTTTTCTCTTCTTCCTTCAAATTTTTTACTAATAGCTTAGTATTAGTTCTGTTTAATTTAAATCCTGCCACTTCCCCAAATTCTTGAATCTTTTCTATCACTCTACTGAAACAAAGTTGTTAACCCAAGGTACTATTTCTGGGTTGGTGGAGTCTGTAACCTGAAGTGTCTGTAACCCGAGGTACCACTGTATCATTGAATTTGTCCATTGCCAGTCTGCGTTTATGTGCAAGTTGTTCATATGTTGCAAGTTTATATAAGTTTCCAATCCAATCATAGAAGTGAGCCGCATTTTTCTTTTTCCAATTCATCAATATCAGTCTTTTTGCTGTGGTAGGGGCACAGAGAGTCCACTCATATTGTCCTTTTGTAAGGTTCTACCTTGTACTTTTGTAACTTAGATAGTAGATTTAAACTTTCCTTCATTCTGCTACTGTAACTACTGCTTCGAGACCTAGATTAAGTAAGTAAACACTACTTTTATTCATAAAACAATGTGTGTGTTATTATTGTTTTTAAGGGGGAGAAAAGGGGTAATACCAGGAAAATCCAGTCTTCCTTACAGCACCCTGGATTATTGTTTGCAGAAGGTTAAATCAACCTTGTCTTAGCTTCCAAGTTTAAGCAGCAAAGGATGGTATTCTGCTGATCTCACAAACATGAGCAAGGAAGGATAATAACTAAGCAATATAACCTCTCCTAGTGTCAAAACCCATTCCTACAATTTTTACTCTGCTTAAATAGGTATTTGCATTCTCACACAAGTGAGAAGAGGAAAGATAATTAATAAATAAAATATCTTCTCCTACTCAACCAAATCCATCCAGCAAAGTGCAAGGCAGAGAGGCAGGGAGAAGCTGGAAGAAGAAGAGGGAAAAGTGGGAGTGTGGACTTTGGTGGTAAAAGGAAAGTTAAGTCCAGTCAAAGGCAACTTTGGGGTGGGCACTCATCTCACTTCAGGCCGAGGGAGTTTGTCCATAGACAGCTTTCTGGGTCATGTGGCCAGCATGACAAAACCACTTCTGGTGCAATGGAACACCGTGACAGAACTCAGAATGCACAGAAACACCGTTTACCTTCCTGCCGCAGCGATACCTATTTCTCTTGCACTGGTGTGCTTTCAAACTGATAGGTTGGCAGAAGCTGGGACAGAGCAATGGGAGCTCACCCTGTCACAGGGATTCGAACCACCGACCTTCTGTTTGGCAAGCCCAAGAGACTCAGTGGTTTCTCTGAACTTCAGGTGGTGCTAGAATCAGAGATGGAAGGAAGGATCCCCAAGGAGAGCTTGCCCAGCAACTCTCCTTATCCACCAAGATAAAACTATGCAAAACAGAAAGCAAAGGAGAGATCTATCTATGGCTACTAGACATGATGACTATGCTCTGCTCTCCACAGCTGGAAGCAGCAGGCAGCAATGCTTCTGAACAGCAGTTGCCTTAAATCACAGGACAAGTGAGTGCTCTTGTGCCCAGGTCCTGATTGCTGGTTTCCCACAGGTATCTGGCTGGGCACGGTGAGAACAGAATGCTGGACTAGATAGGCCATTGGCCTGATCCAGCAGGCTCTTCTTATGATTGCCGCAAACCAAGGGCAAGCTGGTGGCTGAGGTTTACAGGATGCCCCACGAGGGAGGAGCCAGGACCACCTTTGTGGCCTCCATGCCAGGGAAAAGTCAAACATGCTCTCCTGTGTTCTAACCAAACTACAAGTCTCTGAACTGACCCAAATTTCCAGCACTTGGGTGTGAATGTTCTGAGAGGTTATTTTTAAAACAATCTGCTAATTAGTTGCTGAATGCTGCTTAAGAAAAAGTAGTGAAAACAAGTTCAGACTGTGTGTCATATTGAGACCTGCTTGTCTAAAAAAGGTGTTGGTGACACAAAGGCAAGAGGCACCTGCTGTGTCACATATGAGTTTGCTCTTTTCTGTAGAGGTCCCAGTGCCAGCCCAGCCCCTGCTATGATTGTGTGATGGCAGACAGAACCACTATGGGGAGGACCCTGTCCCAGATGATGCAGCCACAAGCAAGCCCATGGATTTCACTGGGAAGGGCCCCATAGCACTATCTGGGGTTCTGACATTATTTCATGGGTGGCTCTCACATGGTTTACAAATCTAAGATTTGCCTTCCCCATGTATGTGGAACATTGTCCTTGACTCCATAGTGGCAGCCAGCCAGCCAGCCAGCTGTGGAGTTCTGAGGAGCTGCTCCACCCAGAAGAAGTCTCCATTGCCCACAACCCAGTCATGGCCCACAATCCGAGCGGGTGCAAAGGGCAGGAAAGTCACTGGCACATTCCTGGGCCAAGGGGAACTAGGAGCACAGCTTGCATCATCTACTGGCCTAGGACATTGTCTTAGAATCATAGAATCATAGAGTTGGAATAGACCACAAGGGCCATCGAGTCCAACCCCCTGCCAAGCAGGAAACACCATCAGAGCACTCCTGACATATGGTTGTCAAGCATCTGCTTAAAGACCTCCAAAGAAGGAGACTCCACCACACTCCTTGGCAGCAAATTCCACTGTCGAACAGCTCTTACTGTCAGGAAGTTCTTCCTAATGTTTAGGTGGAATCTTCTTTCTTGTAGTTTGGATCCATTGCTCCGTGTCCGCTTCTCTGGAGCAGCAGAAAACAACCTTTCTCCCTCCTCTATATGACATCCTTTTATATATTTGAACATGGCTATCATATCACCCCTTAACCTCCTCTTCTCCAGGCTAAACATGCCCAGCTCCCTTAGCCGTTCCTCATAAGGCATCGTTTCCAGGCCTTTGAACATTTTGGTTGCCCTCCTCTGGACACATTCCAGTTTGTCAGTGTCCTTCTTGAACTGTGGTGCCCAGAACTGGACACAGTACTCCAGGTGAGGTCTGACCAGAGCAGAATACAGTGGCACTATTACTTCCCTTGATCTAGATGCTATACTCCTATTGATGCAGCCCAGAATTGCATTGGCTTTTTTAGCTGCCACGTCACACTGTTGGCTCATGTCAAGTTTGTGGTCAACCAAGACTCCTAGATCCTTTTCACATGTACTGCTCTCAAGCCATGTGTCACCCATCTTGTATTTGTGCCTCTCATTTTTTTTGCCCAAGTGCAATACTTTACATTTCTCCCTGTTAAAGTTCATCTTGTTTGTTTTGGCCCAGTTCTCTAATCTGCCAAGGTCGTTTTGAAGTGTGATCCTGTCCTCTGGGATGTTAGCCACCCCTCCCAGTTTGGTGTCATCTGCAAATTTGATCAGGATGCCCTTGAGTCCATCATCCAAGTTGTTGATAAAGATGTTGAATAAGACCGGGCCCAAGACAGAACCCTGTGGCACCCCACTAGTCACTCTTCTCCAGGATGAAGAGGAACCATTGATGAGCACCCTTTGGGTTCGGTCAGTCAGCCAGTTACAAATCCACTGATTTTCTTGTTTTCTCTCAAAGGAAGGAGAAAATCTGAAGCAGTTTTGTTGGATGATTTGGACAAGGTGCTTTACCTGTAGGCTCAAGCCTTTCCACCACCATTGCTAATTTTATCTAGCAGGGAAGGAATGTCAATCTGGGTCTAGGTGGCTCTCTGTAAATGTTTCTTTAAGAGATTAGGGGTGTCCCACTGTCTGTAAGTAAAAAAAGAAAAAGACCCCTCCTGAAAAAAATGAGACCTGTCCCTGGAAAAAATGGAAAGCTATAGGCTTTTTATGATCCCTGAAAGGAAATAGGATCCCCACCCACCCCTACCCTGAACCCCACAGACCTTTAGGGAAAGGATTGGGGTAGGGAGTTAATCTGCTCCTTGGGACAAATCTATCCTTTGCCCCATGGGTACACTTATGGGAACTGATAATGTGGAACAGGATATATGCAATATAATTCAAATGGAGGGATTTCCTTGCAATTCCCCATCCCAATTCTTTCCAGTCCCAGCTTAGGCATAGCTATGGGGCTGAGTTTGGTGCCTTTGGCTGCACTACATGATTTGGGCCAGGTGCTTCTTCCCCCTGCCACCACTGCTGCTTTCAGAGGAGCCCTGCATTGTGTGTGCGCACGCTGCTATTTTCCCTTATGGGCCCTGCTCAGTTTCTCATGGCCTATGGTAACCCCAGGAGACTGTTATCCTGCAGAAACCTGCACATGGCAAAGCTGACCTCAGGGGCTGTTGCCTCCAAGAGGTTTTCCAGTGCTGCTGTGCTCAGCTTCAGTAGCATCTATCTCTGGGCCCAGGGGAGAGCTTGACCCTTGCATCTGCACTGCTGGCCCCTTGGGGACTGGCACAGATGCTGTGATGAGTCTCCTGTGCCTTGCATCTGCCAAGGAAAGGCAATTATTTTGCAGTTGATTGGAGAGCATTTCAGGGCAGGCAGCAGGAGTGCACCTAGGGACCATCTGTGGCAAAGACTACATTCAGCCAAGAGAGGGGTGTGCACGGCCAAGCATATTTAAAGTCCCCACTTCCCACACCTGGCAGAAAAGCAGGATGGGTGGCTGACAAAAGCCTTTGCTGTGTTTGTTTGTTTGTTTGTTTGTTTGTTTGTTTGTTTTGCATTTTCAGGGGTGGAGGGCTTTCCATACCCCAAGATCCAAATACATTTCCACATGGGGTGGAAAAGGACATACTTCTACCCAAGCAGAGGACACTGGATGACAGACAGATAGAGGGATCTGGGGCTGGTCAGTGAGGCCCATTTAACATTTTGGGATCCCTAAACCAACTCTGATCTCTTTTTTGCCATTATGTAGAGAAGTTGCAGTTTCTGTCTCTGTTCAATCTGACACTTAATCTGTTGTGGATGGAAGGAAATCCACTAGGTGCTCAAGGGACACATCAGGTGGCCAGGCTAAAAAGTACCCCCTCTCAAAGAGGTCACTGAGCACCATTCATTGCTGCCCTCTGTGACCATATTTATGTTCAGGCTGGTTACCCCAATGCTGTCCTCAAACCAAACACCCTGGGAAGACTCCTATTGATCATCCTCCAGGAACCCAAGATAGAGTCTGGTTTTAATGCTGCACTGGATATTTCTATGACTGTGGTATTTCACTTTTGAGTTCTTTAAGGGCTCAACTCTTGAACAAATGTCAGTGACCCAGGCACCCAACTCGGCCTAGTTTGCTGATGCCTTGTTCTTTGCCATCTCCCTGCTTTGGTTCTGCTGAGGTGGGAAACCCATGTAGAAATGACTGAGGTGTGGCTCAGCTCCTTCTGTGAGGAAGGAGCTGAGGCGGGAGAGGGGAACCTTCCTTTCCCATAGGTATCAGCATTAACATAAGTCCACTTTCCTCATTCCCCCAACATCTTCTGTGTCTGATATGGTTAAGATTTTTTTAGTTGTTGCTCTTTACAGCAAAGTCATTTGAAATTTCTTAGGCTGCCTTATTTCAGGTTCCATTAAGTTTTGCTGATTTCAGGAAAGAGCAATTAGGGTGGATGAAGCCTTAGTGCATGTCATGGTCGACTTGGTGCTGCTGTGAGCCCCTATGTGCAGCCTTTTTATGTTTTCCCTTCTGCTTCTGCTCTGTTTTTACATTTAGCAGCCTCTCTCTAGAAATTCCACTGTTTGGAGTTAAACATGGCTGATGGGGCCATCTTCCCACCCATGTAAACATTGTCATCTAACAATGTGCTGACTGTTGCCAAGCTCTGCCTATGATAAGCTCTGAAGCTTTGGTTGGCTCTCACAACTCCTTAAGAACACAAGAAGAACCATGAGTCTGATCAAAGGGGGTCCATTTAAATCCAGCACCCAGTCCTCACACTAGCCAGCCATGTGTCCCAGTGTGAAGCCTATGAGGAAATAAGTACAATTCTCCACTCCTACTCTTGACCTTGCTCCCAGGCAACTGATATTGGGTGGCTACTATTGTTGACTTTACCCTCCTCTGTTGGTTGTCCATGTTCCAGTGTTTTGAGAGAAGCAAGCTCTAAAATGCTGTTTTTGAGATTAGGCAACAAAGCACTGTATACAATCTTGCTCTGTTTGATTTGGATGAAGGCCTTGGCCTTTCCTTGCATTGTATCCTCCTGTCAGCTCAGCCTTTCCAGTGGAAGCTGCTGCTTTTGCTCTAGCTTGGATCTTGGGGAGAGAGTGGCTGCTGCCCTCAGATCTAGTTTGTGGACCTCCCTTGGGGGCACCACTGTGAGAACTTTAGCCTCATCCATCAGCCAGGCTCTTCTTATGTTCTCACAGACTGCAGCCACAGCCACCCTGATACTGCCCACCAGGGCAGTCCACAGCCTCCTCCAGCAGTTCCCCTCTTCCCTGCACCACTGATTGCTCTTTCATCAGTCCACACCCTGCATCTATCTGGCCCTGCTTTTAATAGCATTCATTTCTATTTGTCCTGCTTCTGCACACACACCCATGTTCAAGGCAGATTTTCCCCATCCACCAGGCCTTTGGGCAACAAGTGGCTTCTCCTTTATAGAAGATAAGGTGGTCTGTGGGGTCTGGCTGACACTTCAGGGTCTACCAGTGGGCACTGAAACGGTGAAGGAACCTGTTGGAAGGACTGGCTCAGACACCCCTGCTGATCTCTCTCGTCTACGGAGGTCCCAGGTGGGCCATGCAGTACCCACCATGAGGCTAGCCGCCTGCCTCTAGCGGTGTGGGCAGAAAAGAGAGCGGTTGGAAAGAAGACCCTCCCCATGCTTCACCATCTAGTCAGTAGATGGTGCGCCATTGATGCGCCTTTTCTGTTTGTTGCTTTTGGGGAAGACGGGAGGGAGATACAGTATTGCTAAACCCTCCTCCAAGGAGGAGGAGGGGAGGGAGGAGGCTGCCTTGCTTTCCTTCATATTGTCAGTCTCAGGGTAACAGCGAGCAGAGAGTGGCGATAGAAGGCTGATCTTGCAACCCTCTGGAAGACGGAGAGACCACGAGGTTCGCGCGTCAGCCGAAACACCCAAGGTTTAAATGCGTTCATCTCCTCCTCTGGATCTGTCCACCGCTGGATCAGCCGCTGCCACAGTCTGCTCCTCGTCACCCGAGACAGAAGCGCCAGACTCTCGGGGGCGCAAAGGCAGGACTGAGAGAGAGCAGCCGCCAGTGCCGCCCCAGTAGGTTTCTGTATCCAGCAGCAGCTCCGCAGGAGGTAAGGACCTGGCCATCGGCTGTTTGCTCTTCGGGGTTGGGATGGGGCTGGTGTCGAGGGTCGCGGGGGATAAGCCACCCGCTTGCAAGCAGCCGTCGGAGCTCTTCCTAGCCTCGCCACCGAGCGGGAGCGCCTTTATTTGCTCCTCCTCTGCGTGGGAGTGGGCTCGTGGGTTCCTCGGCAGAGCTAAGGGGTGGCCCTGGGAGAAGCGTTCGAGTGCGGTGACTATCTGGCTCTCCCGGTCCCGAAGCCAAAAGGCGAGCAGAATCCTGGCTTGCGGCCCCTCTCTGCTCTCCCGCTGTGCAGCGCAAGCAGCAAACGCCCAGCAAAGTTGCAAAGGAGGAGATCAATCTGGGAACTGGGGAGGGGTCGGGGAAAGAGAGGTTGTGTGTGGCAGGGGCGCGGGGGGACACACAAAGGCCGGCTCTTTACCCGCTCCTGCGGGCGGCCCTGCAAATATTCTGGAGCTTGACGTGGCCCCAGCGTAGCCTGCAAAACGCACATTGCCGGCCTTTTGCTAAAACGAGTTAGCCCAGAGGACAAAGGCGCGCGGCAGCCGCTTTATCCGTTCCTTTCCTTGGTTGGCATATGAGGCGTAGCGCTACAAGCCTTGGATTTACGCGCGTCGGCTAGTCTGGGGGTCGAGCTGCTGAGGGTTTCTAGCAAAAAGCAGGGGCCCCGCCAATTCTGCAAGGGAGACTGGGAGGGTCTCTGCGCGTGTGGCGCGGCGCTGTCCACGGTCCTGAATGGGAGGCGCGTCTTTATCTTCCTGGCTGACGCTTTTTCCAAGGGCCCGGTGGACCTGCCTTTGCGCCCCCGAGCGTCTGGCGCTTCTGTCTCAGGTGGCGGGAAGCTGACTGTGGCGGCAGTGGCTTATCCAGGGAGGAGATGAACGCATGCAGTGGGTCTCGCCCGCCCCTCATTCCAAAGGCAGGCCCGCTGGCTGGTGAGGGGGACTGTCTGGATTGCCCAGGAGTGGAGCCCACCCCCTCGCCTGCCCGCCCGCAGCTTCCAGGACGCTCTGCGTCTCCCCAGCCGGACAGCCCTCTGGGTACGGCTGATTAATGTGTTGCTGCAAAGGACGGGGAGGGAGTGTTTCTCGGTTCTTCTCAGTCAGTATAGCCCCGGGCTGCATGGAGGAAGGAGCCGCCTCGCAGGGAGGACGACTCTGGAGGGCTACGCCGAACAGGCAAAGGCAGGAAGTGGATGACGCCACTGAGCCCACCGCCTGCCCTGGCGCTTTCCGCCCCCTCCCCAGTCCAGAAACGTTCCCTGTCTTGGGATTTGGAGACCGCTGAGATTTGTGGTGAGAACTGTGAGGGCCTCAGGCTCCCCGGACCATTGCGCCCTGCCAGAGAAGGAAGGGTTTAGCCATAGGTGGGAGCTGTGGTGAGCAGAGGCTGAAGGGCAGGGGATGGTGGGTGGGCGAGGCTGGTTAAGATACAGGCAGAGTGGGTGGAAGAGGAAAGGAGCAGCAGCTCTGCAGGTGGGGGGGGAGGGGGGGACAAGAGAGCCAGGCCTCTGGAGGCTGCATTTGGGGGCGGGGGCGGGAGAGACGGGAAGGGGTGTGTGTGAAAGTCTTGGGATGAATGTGCCCATGACCTTAAGCTTTAGCACAGACAGGTTCCAAGGGAATTAAAAATAGCTCCGGGTCACCCAGGATGGAGTAGAGAACAGCACCAGCAGCAGCCCAGACTTCACAGCTTCACACAGGTGACTGATGAGAGAGTTGGATGGCTGGGCTCTCAAGTGTGCCAGCTGAGGTTGCTCCTGCTGCCCCAGTAGCAAACTGGAAAAGGCTGAGCAGAAACAGATGAACTTTCCAGCAGCATTTTGCTCCATTCAGTTTTCTTATCAGGATTCTGGAGGCTTTGCATTCAGCAGCAAACACAGAAGAGCCTAGTGACTTCAAGTGGTTCTGCATGGATGCCTGGGCAAAGGTCTGTACCTTCACAATGGAAGTTCCAAAGCAGGTGCAAATCTCAGGAAGTCCCAGGCCCCTTCTGGCTTTGCCATGGGCAGTGTGGTGAATGAGCCAGCAACCCAGGATTCAGTTGCCCTGTCCTCTGGCAGCTCCAGGGCCAAATGAACAGCAAGAGCAGTGGTGTGTCTACCGAGAGTCCAGACTTTGGAGAGATGGGCACTGGGTGGTGGGGCTGGTGCGGGCTGCTAGCCCTTAGATAGTACCAGGAAGTACCTGATTCAGAAAGCAGGGGCTTGCTGGTGTGTTATTTGGTGATGGAATAAGCAAGGGGTTAGCCAGAAAGTGATCAGTTTGTACAACGACTTTGATTTATCATCACAAATAGGATAGTAGGGGGGTCCCCCATGTGTGACTGCCTGTGCTCTCTCTCACTAACATACTGCTTCTCACTTTGTGCCTTTGCATGAGGCTGCTGTTCTTTGCAGAGGACACATTCTTCTCTTCCCCTCTTGCCATTGACCACCACAGGCACATCAGGCCACCCAGAATGCCTGCCCATCCATCTGGAGGATATGACCTTTCCCCTCCCTGCAGAGGGTAGCGTACATAGGATTGTTCCTTACAACTGAGGAGCACACAAAATAGCAACCTGCCTTGGAGGACTGTGGCTGGCCTGGCCATGGGGGTGGGGGTGGGGGTGGGCGGCTCTTGCTGCATCCAGTGATTTCTGCTTTTTGTCTGCTGATGCATTTCTTCCCTGAAGCTGCTCTTTCTGCTGCCTTTATTCACCTTCCCATTGCTGTGTGTTGGCTCCCTTTGCCTACCTTCCCATTCAGTCATTTATCCAACTCACTCTCTCTCACACACATAAACACACACACACACACACACACACACACACACACACAGCTCTTTTCCTCCCGAGCCAGCTTCTCTCTCTCTCTCTCTCTCTCTCTCTCTCTCTCTCTCTCTCCATTCCACCCTGCATGCCCCTGGCTGTCCTCTTGAATCCCCTCAACCTCATCCTTTTGCTGTGTCTCCAGCAAGAAAACCCGTCCTACTCTCTCTGTGGGTATATCCCTGCCAAATGTTTACAACAAGTAGTTCGATGTACAGACTGAATCCTGGCATAATTATACACACAGACGGAGACCGCATAGTAAATAAGCCAGCTGCTGAAGACGCCCACTTTCCTCCTCGCTTGCTTTCTTATTAGAGCTGTTGCTGCCACCGCTGCCACTCTCACCTCTTTTGCCTCTCTGCCAAACCCCATTTCCAGGGCATCAGCGAATGCTCTTCTGGAAAAGAGCTCCTGGACAACCCCCACATCTGGGGAATGAATCAGAGTCGAGAGCAGAGCCCCAGTTCAAAGGGGTGCTTCTTGTCTTGTCAAGCACCCACTTGCCTGGTTCAGCTTCAGGGAAGGTGCTTCACCCCCCTGCCCCCCACAGAGCTGGCAGAGGACCCCTGGAGTTGGAGAGGTGGGGGAGTTGGAGGCTATGGCTCCCCCTCCCCTCCCCACCACCCCACCCAACTGACCTGCTTATTTTACTGTTCCAACCGCAAGAGGGGCAGGACTACCCACAAGTCCACCATGTGCCCTTTCCCTTCCATTAAGCATCCTTCCTAAGGAAGGACGGTCAAGAGCAGAAATGGAGGGGCTGGTGGGATGGGCAAAACATCTGGTAGCTCAGCACTATCTGTGAGCATGAACTATGACTGCTATGTGCGCAGCAGCATGGTGGTGAGTGGGGTGGTTTTTGGCCAGAGCTGCTTATCTTCAATGGCAGGGGTTGTGAGTCTGGCTGGCCTGTGCTTGCTCCCCCACCCAACCCCCTGGTGTCCTGGACTAGCAGTTGCACTCTGGGACCTGTGCAGAGTTGCTGTTGCTTTGCTGTCAGTGGGCCCAGGTGGAGATTGATCCACTGACTTGGCTGGGAATCAATGTCCTCTCCTGGAGGAAGAAAAGGACACACACTGGTGTCTTATTTTTGTTTGGTGAAAATGCTGTTTGCTCAGCCTCTGGCTTGCACATCGGCCTCACCTTCAGGCATGTGTCACCAGATAAAGGCTCTGTTTGGGCATCCAATTCCCACTAAAGGCATTAGAGTCACAATGCGCCTTGCCTGCTTTTATTTTTGGGACCGGATTCTATGCTTGATGCGATGAAAAGATTTCAAGGTGCATGGTGGCTTCAGCATAGATACAGTTGCTACCTTTCAAGAGATGTTTTTGAGCTGGATGCAAGATGTAACAAAGCCAGATGGTTCTGATCTATTTCCATTTCTGCTCATGGGTGACTTTAAGTGCCAGAAGGCCAGGGATATATCCAGTTGCTGGATGCTCTTTAATCCTTGTGTGGAACATCCCTTGGGATCTGTGGCAAGGGAAGGGAAGCTGCAGACTGCTTGGTCACCACCAGCAACTGCAGTGGGGGCGGCTCCATTAGGGCAGATAGGGCACTGCCTCACTAGTCTCAGTTAACCTTCCAGTCCAGAGGATGACACCTCCTCTTCCACCTTCTCCTCTGTCTCAGCGTTACCCTTGTAGAACTCAGCAGGGAGGAGGAAAATGGGAACGAAACTAGATTTAGGACTTGTCTACACTTCTGCTTTTCCCATGCCCAGAAAGCATGAGTATGAGCTGTTTTCCCCTTTCCCCCACTGCTTTCCAAGGGAAAACCCACTCTTTAGTGATAGAACAAATGGCAATCATGGGGAAACCCAGATTTCTGTTTGCTCCAGAGCAGTTTTCCTTGGGGAGAAAGCAGCATGAGAAGATGAAGTGTGGACAAACCCTTAGTTGACTCTGCCTGCCATTGGCTCTGGCTCTACCTGTGGTTGGTCTCCTTGCCTTCCACCATACCAGCCACCACTTTCTACGTATAGAGTCAATAGGCACATCATCTCAAAGACTTTAAGGATAGCACGATGGTCCAATATCTGGCTCTTCTTGTTCTGCTTGGTCCAAAACTAAAACAAACTGAAATATGTAAGAGTGAGGAAGCATAGGAAAAAAGAACTGTTGTCATATTTCTTACTTGGTTGTATGACAAACAGCATCTGCTAAATGCACCCACATAGTCAGAGGTCTGCATTATCCCCAAACAGAAGTAAACTCATTCATCTAATTGTGTTTGCCAAGGTAGCACGTAATGGGAATAAACTGGGGGACCTCACTCAGTTGGATTCCTGAGTCAGACAAAGCCCTCCTTCCCCTGATCATGTGGCTATTAAGACTAATTACCATGAGTACCAAAACTCACTTTTCTTGGAACATAAAGCTGTCATTGGCTGCTAGCCATGATGGCTCTGCTCTGCCTCCACCATCAGAGGCAGTCATGCTTCTGGGCTTGGGTCCTGTTTGAGGGTTTCTCATGGGTGTCCACTGGGAGAACAGGATGCTGGACTAGGTGGCCTTGTGCAGCAGGGCTCGTTTTGTGCTCTTTTGCATTCACTTGTCACAAATTCCAGGTAATGCTACTCCCTCCAAATCTCATTTCCTACTAGAGAGGCTGAGAAAGGAATAAAGAGGGCAGCCTCATAATCTTCCCACTACAGGTGCTCCTGCTGAAGGAAAGCTGGACCTTGGTGGGCTTGGAGGAAAGCTCTGCTCCTCCCCAGCTCGCCTTACAGATTCCCTTGAAGTGTGATGATGAGCCTTTGCAATTCATCACCTCTTGATACAGCTTTGCATCTGGCTCAACTAACTAGATTTGTAGGTCTGTTAAGACAAGAAAAGGCACTAATAGTGTGGGGTTGTTTAATATTCAGGGGGGATGCAGAGGCGGATTTAGGGCAGCATGGCTGGTTCCTCACACACAAGGTGCCGAACAGAGAGGGCACCTTCTTGCCTCCTTCCCAAAGCCTTGTAAGCACTTACTTTGGGAAGGAGGTGTGAGGGCTCTGACAGGGTCCTAGAGTCCTCCTTTATCCTTCCCAAAGCATAGTTAACGTTTGCCCAGCTTTGGGAAGGATACAGGAAAGTTGGATGTGTGTGTTAAATCTTGGCCTTGTACAGGGTACCATATTACCAAAGTTGACCCCTGGGGAGTGGTTGGGACTTGTGGGGAAATCACAAAATTATAGGGTGCAAATATTATCCACTTGGGTGCATGATTTCAGCTTCCTCAGCATTTAGCATTTCTTAGCATATTCCCCAAATTTTGTTCTACGGCTTTTCAGGGCTCAGCATAAACTACAAGTGTTGAAGTTCTTGGGGACCTGCATTATTGATGCTCTTCTGAATGGGCCGGTCCTGAGTGACATTCTTTGTGGAGGATGTTCCTGTGTTGATGCTGTCAAGAATACTGCAGCTTTGCATGCCAGTATTCCCCAAATTGCCTTTCCAGTGGTGTCTATCCCTCCCTCCCTCACCCTACCCCATCCTAACCCATCACCAGAAGTGATACCCAGTGGCGTAGCGTGGGGGGTGCAGGGGGGGCCGGCCGCACCGGGCGCAACATCTGGGGTTAGGGCAAATCCACAGGTTAGGGGGCGCAAATCCACGGGTTAGGGGGCGCAAATCCACGGGTTAGGGGGCGCAAATTACTTGCCTTGCCCCGGGTGCTAACAACCCACGCTATGCCACTGGTAATACCTTCCCCCCCCACCCCCACTCCCCAGGAGATGAGCTCTGTGTACCTGGGCTTCCAAATTCTGAGAATTTCAAAATGTTGCTTAGAAAATCTGGGGTTGTCTTTTTTTGTTGTTCATTTACTTTAGTGCGAGGTTATGAGACATGGTGAATTGGTATAAATTACCTCCTTAGAGATAGGCATTCTAAAGAGTGCCTTAGGAGAGTAACAGTGAGAAATCAAGTAGAGAAAAGAAAGGCAGAAAAGAGAAGGGAATTTTTTAAAAAGTAAAAGGAGCACAGCTTATTTCCTTAAAAAACAAGAACAGCATTTGTCTTTCATATACCTGTCCCAGTTAAGGGCATCATCTGTGATATGGGTGCACTCAATCATGGGTGACGTACTCTGTCCCTTTTACTTCTTCCAAAAAGCAGTCATGGCTTCCCCAGTTTGTCTTGGGAGGAGCTGCTGGTCCTTCTTGCTTAGGGACATCACTTCTTCCACCTAAGAACAATTGAGCTTGGGTGGATGGGTGGGAGAAAGTGGCCACATTTAATTTCCCCAGTCCTTTCCCTTATAGGATCTCAGTGTTGATGTTGGTTTGGGCAAACTCAAATGCCTCCGTTCAGCTGATCCCCAAACCATCTCAGTAATGAATTGTGGAGCACAGAGAGAACTATGTTTTCGTATTGCCACAGATTTGCAAGGGCTCTCTAATGGGACATGTGCGGGGGGGGGGGGCATAGTGAAACACAGGCTTTACTAGTTTATTGTTGTTAATCTGCCTGCAACCAGTGTTGTGAATACATCTAAAATTTGCTTTTATGATGCACTGCTGTTTCATATGATGTATTATCCTCTTCCTCTTTTTTTGGGACACTGCTTGGATAGTTTGACGTTCGGCTTACTGAAAATTTTGCACACACACACACACAAAAGAAAAAAGAAAAAAGAAAAAAAATCCCAAAGGGATCAACCGAAATGCCACAAAAGCAGTTTATTTACTGTATTTGATTTATACCCAGTATTTCAACAAGTTCCCAAGGCATATAATGAGGGATGATGATAGGGAAGCATAATTGAGGATGACTGTAAAACCCAAACATACAAAACAGCAGCAAAGCTTCGGACAGAGTTTAAGAGATGCATCTGCAGCACTCTCTACAGCTGTACAATGAAGCTGCCAGATACACCTCTGTGGGGAGGGAGTTCCACAACTTAGGGGCTGCTGCAGAGAAGGCTCTATCTCTGGGCTACACACACAACTCAAGTTTCTGGCGGCAATGGAGGAACCAAGAGGGCCACTCCCCTGCCAGTTTTAGCACCCATGAGGGTCTGTAGGGAAGCAGGTAGCCTTTTAGATATTTATACACAGACAATGTCTCACTGGCACCCGCAAGAGTTTCAGGGAGGTTGGTTAGCTGGACACAAGCCTGAGACACACATTTCATTATGGTGTGTACCCAGGGGATTTTATTTAAAAAGGTGAATATTTGTTGAATACTCACAGACATTAAATCATAAAGGACAATATTTAAATTCATCGAACAAAAGAAAATAAAACTTAACCAAACATATTGTTATTTTAAATTAACTTAATTACTTTAAAAATGCAAATTTTAAAAATGAGGCACAAAAATCCCAATTTTTTGCTTTAGTGATAACCAAAGGTATGGTCAGCTCAGAGGCATGGTGGGAAAAAAAGAGTCTCTTCACAGGCAGAAGGAAATACAAAGGAAATACAAAGCAAGTGACCACACACAAAGAGTTCAAGAACTCTTCGTTTACTAGCCCTGTTCTTGTCTACATTTTGCTTGCAGACCCCACAAAACAGGCTTAACTTGGCTGGATCTCTGCTTTACAAACCAAAATACCACCCTGCACTTAAAGAGAGCTTACTCTTCATTTTATTTTTAAAAAGAACTACTCATTAGTAGAAGGGAATTTCTTCCTCAATATTTCCTAAAGGAGAAATTCAAATGAGCTAAAATGGTTTTAAAAAATAAAGTAAGTGTTGATGTTTAGTCTCAGTCTTACCAGTGTGCTTCTATCCATTAATACTGGTCCCCATCAAATACTTTAGCTGGTTAATTTACTATTGGAAGGTTGCATTCATAATTTACTAGTCACATTATCCTACTTCTGCTCCCACTCCCCCCCCCATTTCAGTTGGTTCAGTCCATCAAAACCTTCACAACTTGTCTTCCACTTTGCACCTCACCCAGCAGCTTCTCCCTCACTTTCCTCCCCACTTGCCCTATTCCACACAGCAACTGCACATCCCACTGCCCTCATTCATCACCACAGACAGATGCAGGCAGAAACTGCAGATTGATTCCATAGTGCCAGTTGATTGGGAACACATAGACCACAGACTGAGCAGTCACACAGTTCCCTGGATGTATTGAATTTCTATTTAAATTACAGTAATGAAATATTTCTAAATTTGCATCTGCACATTTATGTCCTCTTTTTATGATGGTGGTGGTGGTGGATTTCCTCTATTGGGGAGAAATGGACAAGTGCCCCCCGACCCCTGGGCAAAGCAGTCTTGCAAATGCTGCAGTATATGGCAAAGTCATGCCACATGGCCTGGTGCAGCCCAGTAGCAAAATGTTTACCAGCACAATATGAATTGTGGCCTTTTCACCAGCTGCATGTTCACACACACAGGAAATAAAAATCTCCAAAAAGAAGAAGAAGAAGAAGAGTTTGGATTTGATATCCCGCCTTTCACTCCCCTTCAGGAGTCTCAAAGCGGCTAACATTCTCCTTTCCCTTCCTCCCCTACAACAAACACTCTGTGAGGTGAGTGGGGCTGAGAGACTTCACAGAAGTGTGACTAGCCCAAGGTCACCCAGCAGCTGCATGTGGAGGAGCGGGGAAGCGAACCCGGTTCCCCAGATTACGAGTCTCCCACTCTTAACCACTACACCACACTGGCTCTCACTTCTTACCAAAACTAAACACTTCTTACCAAAACCAAACTGTGACCATCTACCATGGCAGCCCAGATCCCTCCCTCTCTCACCTTTGTTCCTTCCTCATAGTGGTTGCTGTCACTACTACCAGGAAAACCACATATCTTCTCATATGGCATGCTGACTATTTTCACTGACCAGGAGAGCAACAGCAGAAATGGACTAGAGCCACTGACTGTGAGCCCTTGACTGAAATGATCTCACAAGGAAAGGAAGGGCCAGAATTTGCCTGGTTGTGAGGAGCTTCGGTGTGCACTCACCACTTGGGCTGTGCATGTTATGCAGACTCCTACTGGGAGAATGCAGTGACAGTGTGCTAGAAGTAGTGGGATCATCGTCCTGATGAGATGTGGCCTTTGCTCTTATAAATACATGCATTTGCTTGTGTGGCATTTCAAAACCTCTGTGGTTACTGAGATGCCTGAGTCATGTCATTTTGTAGGATGAGATGTCACAGATATTGTTTAAGGAAAGACCTCTTTCATTTCCTAATCTAGACCAAAAAAGGCAGGCACGTTTTCTACAGAGGCTCCAGTTGGCTGAGATTAGTAAGCCACACTTCCTACCACAGGTGGCCATGGTGAAACTAGCTTGGCTAGGCTAAGCCCCAGTTGGGTCCATCACCTCTTGGTGCTTTCCTTTCCCCTTGATGTTCTGAGCCTGCTGCAGCTATCAGCTGTTTAGTCAGAGGCCCATAAAGCACCTCAGGGACTTTCACCACAAGCTGGCCTTTGTGCACCCAATGCCTCCATCATCAAAGAGAGTGGCTGGTCCCCTTGACCATTTTCTTTTCTCTTCCTCCTTGGCAGGTGTGGACGTTCTGCTGGCTAGCATTGCTGCACCCTGAAGTGATGGCATTGACAAGGGTCTGGGCCATACCTCCGCTCTGTGTGACTAGCCTTGGCATTCTGCTGCTGGTTTATGCTCTCCCTGCAGAAGGGTAAGGTGGCAAGAGGCTGGGATTTTATTATATAGTGCAGAGGGAGTGAGGAAGGGTCTGGGGCTCCTTCTCCCTCACTGTACCTGCAACACCCAATTGCAGTGAGGGAGGCTGTAAGGCAGGCTTTGGGACCCTGGTTAGGTTTCACCTTCTGTCTCTCTAAGACTTGGTCATGGCTCTTTGGAACCAGGAAAATCCCCAGCTTGGACCTGCAGCAAAGGCATCTAACAATAATCCCATTTTGCCCCACACAGCCACTCTCCATGCCAGCTTTTCTCCTGACTGTGCTAGAGAATGGTTGATCTGAGTAATTTGCCAAGGTGATCTTCCCCATGCCAGAATGGTGAGGACTTTTCCAGAGGCAGTTGAAGTGCCAGGGTCCAAAGTGGAATCCTGCATACACAGCAGGCAGCTGCAGGCAACTGACTAACCAGGTACCTGGAAAGCTCCAAGGAGCAAACAAAAAGCAGCTGGCAACCATAGAGACAGAGAGCAGTGGTTTGAATCACCTGGAGTTGCAAGTGCCCCTTTCCTCCCATTTTGGGAGACCTCCCCAGAGAGTGTTTACCTGACTTCCCTCCCCTCCCCCCTCCTTTTAAGGGGGAGGCAGAAGCTTTCTATTCCTGTCTAAGTGATGACATTGGGAGACCCTTTGAGGAGTGGTAGTTCTGGCCTAGAGTGCCTAGGACAACAGTCTTCCCCACCCCCAACCTGATGTCTTCCAGCTGCCAACAGCCCCAGCCATCATGGACCCCTGGATGGTGCCAGGTCAGAGAAGACTGTATGGTACCTCATTCACAAGAATTTTAGCTTTGTATCTCATTCAGCAAAAAAACCAAAACCAAAAAAACAAAACAAAAAAACAGCGCACACACCAGCACCTCCAACTCAATGCATTGGACACCTTCTCTGTGCTCTCTTCAGCATCTGCTTAAAGCATGTAGATGTTGACCTTTTAAAATATTTTTTTACTGCTAATTTTAAATATCTTTAAATGTTTTAAACTGTTTTTATTGCTGCTTTTCATTTTTCTAGTAAACCACTTATATATTAAATAAAATGATTAAACAGTGTTCCCATGCTACCGGTGCCTTCATGAAGATGGTAGCACAAACGTTATTTCTTGAGTACATTTTTGTGATACTTTTGTCTAAGAGAACAGATCCAAGTTGGGTTGCAAATAATAAAACCAGCTCATGATGTGCTGGAACAGAACTCCTTCAAACACACACGCACACATACACCCAAATACAAATAGATAGTACAAGTTGTACTTGCCCATGAGCTCAGGTGAGCTAGTTTTGTCTGGCAGCTGCTCTTGGGAGGCATAGTCCTTTCTACTGTCGTGGTAAGCAATGTACACAGAATTCTTAGGTTATCATTTCCCACCTGTTTGTTGATTTGATGGTTTGCTAATTTGTAATCAGTTTGTGTGATGATGGCATTTTAACACAGTAAGAAATGCAACTTAACAATTCTCAGTGAGACTTCTGTAATGTAAATATGTAAAAAGGGTGCCACTCCTATCTCTGGGGAAGAGCAAGTATGACAAATAAATAAATGAAAATCCACATGCATGGATGGGGGTGGGGGACAAGACAGAAAGATGAGCATGTGAGGAGGCTGCAGGCCAAGGCAAGAAATGAGTGTGACAAGCACTCTTCTCCTGTGTGAACAAACAGGTTTGGGCATCCTCTTCTGCCTAGAGAAGATTCCAGCATAAATGCAACACTCTGCACCTTCCTGCCTCTCTCTACCTGCATGCTTGGAGCAAGCAGAGGCATCCAAGAGTGATGGGACACATTAGCATTGCTCAAGACACAACTGCAAGAGTTACGGTTATGTCAGCACTTTTGTAGTAAACCCAATCCTCTTCCCAGCTGGCCCAGCATAGCAAAGACTTGGCAGCTACAGCTCATAGCCTGGTAGCAATGATTTCATCTGCTTTTCCTTCCCATTTATCACAAATCTCCTAGTAACACTGAGCAGCAAGCAATAAAATTCTGGAAATAGGAAGCTTTTGATTAAAGGCACAGTTTGCCCTTGGAAGCCTCAGTTGTTCTTTGCCAGTCCATGCAGGACAGGCAATTGCCACTGCCATTTATTGCAAATGATAGATTAGCCACCAATCAGGTGTAAACACAGGGTGGTATTCAACTAAGTTTTATTCGGGATTGACCTGCTAAAATCAATGGACCCAACTCAGTTATGCTCATTCATTTCAATGGGTCTACACTAAGTAAATAACAGTCAGAAAATAGTTGAAGGCAATCATTTGACAAAGTGGTTGGTTGACAGATCTAACATCAAAATCGGGGTAGGCAACCTAAGGCCCGTGGGCTGGATGTGGCCCAATAGCCTTCTCAATCTGGCCCATGGACATTCCGGGAATCAGTGTGTTTTTACATGAGTAGAATGTGTCCTTTTATTTAAAATGCATCTCTGGGTTATTTGCGGGGCATAGGAATTCAATCAGTTTTTTTCTTCAAAATGTAGTCCAGTCCACCACATGGTCTGAGGGACGGTGGACTGGTCCATGGCTGAAAAAGGTTGCTGACCCCTGATCCAAGTGAATTAATGAAAAGTGGTGGTGGTTATGGTTACCCATGTGCCTCTCTCCCTCCAAATAGCCAACCCAGAGAAAAATGGAAGGCGTGGAGGAAGGAGTAACAGCTGCCCCATCTTGTGAGGTGGCCTTAGACTGATTCACTATGCCTTCCCAAAGCAACCTCTAACCTTGGGCCCCTCAAGGCTACTGTTTTGTTGCCATAGGTATGGTCTCTGCCACATGCTCTTGGCACATTAGTGGCGAATTTATTCCGCCTTATCAGTTGCTCTGCAATGCTTGCTTGGTGCTAACACATTATTGGTGTCCAGAGGGGCTATAGAGCAAGAAAAGCGAGAGGGAAATAAACCAGAGCATTTGTGGTGTAAAAAAAGTTACAAGGTTTCAGTTATGGGAAAGGCACTGACTGGAATGTGAAGCAGTGTGAATGTGCAATTAAAAAGGATGCCTGGAGGGGCCTCTCATGACTAACAGCTACTCTGTGTCCAGTTGGAGTTAACATAAGGACATGTGGAGGCAGGGCCAGGTCCATTAAAGGTAAAAAAGCAGAAAAATCTAGAGAAGGCCTAAAATCAGTGCAAGCCAGGGATGGGATTTTTTTTGTGTGTTTTTGTATGTGAGCACACACAGAGCATCATTGGAGAAGTGACAGACCTTAACCCTCCTGTTCTCCCTTGAAATGGCAGACTCGCTCAAAAGCATGGGCCAGATATTATCGATGATGACAACAAAGACAACATCACCATCTTCACACGCATCCTGGACCGGCTGCTGGATGGATATGACAACCGACTGAGACCTGGGCTTGGAGGTCAGTCTACTTCAGCTAATTGTCTGTGCAAGTTTGATGGCATTTCCTGATGTCACAGCAGGGGGAAAGTGTGGGGGGTACAAACAAACAAACAAACAAACAAACAAACAAACAAACAAACAAACAATATATGGACCATCCCTCCAATCTAACTGCATTTCCACTTAAAGCTGCCTGCCCCACATCCTCCTTGGAGTGCTTGCATAAGGGAAGGGCCCCCCCAGTTTGGCAGAAGCAACTCCTCCTTGGGAGGGGCTATTAATCCTAGGGCTCCCTGGAGTCTCTTGCTGGGGATTTGTGATTTCTTGGGATCCTCTCCAGCCGATTACTTGAAGTCCTTCAGCCCAACAGTTAAGATAATGAAATGTCGGTTTCTGACCCAACAGAGGCTGCTTCATGTGGCTGCCTCATCCTTACACTCACATTCATGCACACTCTCTGCTGGCTTGCTCTCCCTACTCAGAGCCCTTGAATAGGGTAGGGGTGGACTTTTCAAATTTCAGCAGTGCCCTGTGTGAGGCCAAAATTCAGCACCCCTGCCCCTTGCCTTTTGTTCTGCTCAATTTGGTACGTCATAGTTGCAACACCCTGCAACATCCCCTAGGCTTGGCACCCAGTGCAGTGCAAGCAGTCACACTGCTCTAAATCTGCCTCTGAATGGGGGAAGGAGATAAAGGTATGAAAGAAGAGAGAGATGATCAGCCCTCCTGCAGCAAGATCAGAGGTTTCAGTTCAGGCACTGGCATTTCGCTTCCTGCTCACAGGGTCATAGGAAGCTGCCTTGAACCAAGTCAGACAATTGGTCCATCTAGCTCAGTATTGTCTACAATGACTGCCAGTACATCTGTGGTTTCAGACAGGGTCCCTCTTGCCCTACCTGGAGATGCCATTGCAGAATGAACCTGGGACCTTCTGCATGCAAACCAGATGCTCCGCCACTGAGCTTGAATTGTAGCACATGCTCACTTGCTTAGGCAGACCAGGAAGATGCTTCTGTCTCCCCACCTCCAGTAGCAGGTGGCAGTAAGGTGTGGGTCCCACTGGCAGAGGAAGAGGAGTGTGGGGGGAGCGAACCACCCCTGGCAGCATGATCCCGGTGGGGTGCCATTGTGGCTGCTCCTCCGCCTGTGCTGGGTGCCATGCCCCCGCAGGCAGTGTGCCACACCCCCAGAATGCATGCCATGCTCCTGCGGGCACTGTGCCACACCCCTGGGACGCGTGCCAGCCCCGCCCCACCTGCTCTCTGCCCCCTGATGCTGGAGCATGAAGCTCCGCCACTGGTGAGTCCTTCAGGGAACTTGGAAGCAAGGTGCCACCTGCTACAACTGACCTGTCAGCATCTCATTGCCACATCTAGCATCCGTGTGGGTTGGGTACTTCCTATCTGGTTTGTACTGAAATGGTGATCAATGAGGATGTAAAACCAGCTACAGGCAAGAGTGTCTGTCCCATGTTCTCTTTGCATTCTGTGCCACAGCAGCAGCAGCTAGACTGGGAATAAATGGCTCGGAGTGTGATGCTGGCCTCTGAACTCATGAAATGAGCACTCAGAGCTCCCAGAAGACAAAATGCAACTCCACCAAATGACAATACATGAGACACACTAGGGCATTACAGAACTGTGGCCAAGAGCAGCACCCAGGGCCTCATGGGAACCTATCACGAAATCACAGTATTGTAGATTTGGAAGGATCTTCCACAATTTCTTTTTTGGATCAATCTAACTAACTAACCCCCCCCCCCAGGAGGTACTCAAGGGTACACAGTACTGGCACCTCTTTGGTTTTTTGGGTTAAAAGTGTGACACTTTCGGTAACAACTTCATGATGAGTACCAGCACCTATTTTTCTAGAAAAGAAAAAAGCACTGTTCTCTCTCTCTCTCTCTCTCTCTCTCTCTCTCTCTCTCTCTCACACACACACACACACACACACCTTATAAAGTTGTAGAGTTGGAAGGGACCCCAAGGGTCATATAGTCCAACACCCTGCAATACAGGAGTCTCAATTAAAGCATCCATGACGGATGGCCATCCAACCTCTGCTTAAACACCTCCAAGGAGGGAGAGTCCACAGCCTCCTAAGGGAGTCCATTCCACTGTTGGACAGGGCCTCTCCTCCTCACAGAGGGGTGGGGCTTTGAGCGGGGGTAGGCGTATTCGGCTCCCTGCTCCTGATTGCTTCTGCTGCCGCGGCCAAGCCTTCCAGCCGACCAATATGGCTGGCTGGTGGGCGGGGCTAAACACGTTTAAACAGTCATGGCAGCGCTCTGCTCCCAGTCTGTTCCTGCTTTCTTCGGATCTCCCACCCTCCCTCCTTCTTAGGTCAGCTTCTTTTTGCATATTGACCTTGCTGTAACCAATAAAAGTTGTGGCCTGATTTTGCCCATTAACCTAAAATGATGTGTCTGTGTGTCTTATTATAATCCTATGCGGGTGGAGGGTTCTCGACTCACAACTCCTACTGTCAGAAAGCCCTGTTTCACACCACTCTTTATAGGGAAGGCACCCAAGGACGAACCCTCGTACAGGATAGTGCTGTGTATTTTCTTGTGGAAGGACATGACCACATTGCAAAGATTAGGTGGGGATCCTACCTTACTGATTTATGTGAAGAGTTCTTTTCAGCTGATGAAGCCAAAGGCCTTCATCAGGTCTATGAAGGCAATGTAGAAGGGGCACCTCTGCCCTTGGCATTTCTCCTGCAGCTGGTGCAGTAAGAAAACCATGTTCATTGTTGACCTCATGGTAGTACAGCATATTATATGTAAATCATCTATGACATTTTAAAAAAAGTCTTCCTTTAGATTTGGTTCCTGGTTGTCTAGTGTTGGTTCTTCCACTTATACTAGAAGGTTGCAGTTCACATTAATTTGCTTCCTGGGGCCCATAAGATCTATCTGCAGAACTAGTTCCCCACCTCTCTCTGTCCCCAGTGGTCTTCCAAAGCACCTGATTATGACAGTGCTGCAATTTTGATTGTGCTGCAATTCCTGCATTTCAGTGAATTGGATTAAATGTTGCTTTGGTTCCTTCTAGCTCTACAGTTCTATGATTCTATGCTCTCCTTTGCCCTCCTCACTATGTGCACTGACATTCAGTTGTGCTTCCAGACAGAAGCTCTGCTTGTTGCTCTTCAGCTCTGCATGCCTTGATCCTTCTTGATCCTCTGCACCTAGCCTTGATTTGTCCTTTCCTTAGCATGGGGTAAGTTAATTCCTAGGCAGGCAAGTAGCTTTGAGAGGAGACTAGGCACTGATATAATGGCCCCTGACATCATAAAAGCATCCGTGTCTACCCTGAGCAGAGAAGGGTGGTGCAGTGGGCCCCTTCTCAGCTCTATGTGGGATGTGCACCTGGAGACCCCTTTCTTCATGATCTTCATGTTGTGCCACCTGTCCAGGCAGCTCAGTATTCTCACCCCACCCACTATGCAGGCTGGTCATCCTTGTCCAGGAAGGTGCAACTTCAGCCCATACAGACTCAGATGTTCCAGGTCTGAGCCCTCTCAGCTCCAGACAGGCAGGCAGCCCTGACAGGGTTGTGCGGCTTTGGTTATTTCAATTGAACTATGGCCTGGCAACAGATTAGCCCATGTCAACAAACAGCTCTAAGCCTTTAAATCAAGTGGTGCTAGCTTCATTTCTCACTGTAGGGGTGGATGTTCGGGAGACTTCAAAACTCACTAGTGTCTTGAGATACCATGGGGCTAGAGGTGTCCTTTTCTGTGAATGAGAGCAACCAGAGGAGAGGAGAAGGGATGGAGGGAGGAAAGCATCTGTTGGGAGGACTTGCCCATTGCATCAGGATTTGCAAATATGTGCACCTCACCTGAGAGAGAAGCCTGTGAAGAGAGCCACTACTTGCATTTACAAACAAATCCAAAGCATTAATAAAATCACTGTTTTGTGAATTGAATGAGTGTTTCATTTAAATGCTTCTCCAAAGGCGCTGTGGAGCTCCTGGAGCCTAAGCTCAAAATGACTCTATTTTTGCAGAAGGCATTATGTGCTGTTTAAAGGCACTTGTAGGAAGTCATCCCTGATGAATGCCAGAGGTCCCTGATTAGAGGCCCACACACCCCACAAAAGTGGATCATTCGACTGTAATCCAGGGAAGGAGCAAGCCTAGAGATTTCAAACAAAGCTAAGGCAGAAATTACAGAGGGAAACATTCACCATGCGATCACCCCTAATTACTTTCTTCCTTTTTGCTTCTTCCAGATACAGTAACTGAAGTCAAGACCAACATTTATGTAACAAGTTTTGGGCCCGTCTCGGACACAGACATGGTAGGTGCTGTTGGGATGGATTTGGAAGGTAGGATAGGATCAATTATTTATTAATTATCCTTCCTCTTACATGCTTAAGTAATATTAGCATCTAGTTTAGCAGAGTTAAACATCCCATCCTTCGCAGTATTAACACGGAAACTAGGGAAAAAAGACTGTGTAGCTTTCTATCATTATCCAGGATGTCTTGGGCAGACTGCATCTTCCCCTTTATTTATCCTTCTAAACAAAATAACAACATAAAAATCTGTTGTTTTAGAATATAAAAATATTGTTTAGTTACAAAAAAGTTGCAGACTTGATTCAAGCAGAAAATAGCAGTGAAATAAGTCCGAAAAAATATACTCCTAGATTACAAAATACATGATTTTAGGAGCACACAGACCCTGCATCCTATCCCTACAGTTGCATGATGAGAAAAAGAATGTTCTCTGAGCAGGAAGGAAGGAAAAAGAATCATATTGCTACTGCTACCTTTCCTGCCTCTCCAAGCAGAGGATGTGACCTCACAGACTGATCTCTAGGAGTTTACAGGGAACTCTATGTGCCTTAGCCTTTTGGTCACCTAGCAAACATGGAATTTTATATTTTGACTGGAGCATCATTTTCCCACATTTGTGGAGGTAGAACATAGCGATCATGGCTAGTAGTCATTGATAGCCTTATCCTGCATGAATCCTTATCCTTCCAGACCTTTGCATCTGGTCGTGACAGGCAAGGTCCCTTTGTGGGGGTGAATGGACATGTACCAGCTGCTGATGGCAAAGTGTAAGTATCAGCTCTTCCCAGGTCAGTGCGGCTGGTGTGTCCTCTCAGCCTCTCCAAATAGCCATCCTCACCCCTGTTCCCTCCCAAAGTGGGTAGCAAGGGAAATGAAGGACAAGCTGTCATGGGAGCTAAGCACCTTTTATGCTTGGGCAGGTAGGCAGCTCCCGCTTTCTCTACCAGGCATGCCCACTAGAAGAGCCACCTGTTTGCAGCTGATCCTTATTCCATTGGCAGCAAAGAAGAAAAGGGCAGAAGGAGATTCAAAGTGTTCGCTATCAGAAGGAAAATGTGAAGGGAGGGATGGCTGGAAGGTTGAGGGGACACAGCTGGCAGAAGTCCTAAGGACTGAATTGAGGCCTCTCTTCCCACAACTGCATGCCTAATTGAAATAGCCTAAATCATTGTCAGAAAGCAGCACACAGAGTTGCTTCTGTGCCCAAAAATCCCAAACCACAGAAAATGCTGATGAGGAATTAGTTCTTCCTGGGATTCCCCAATTAATAAAGGATGATGCAAGCTTTGTGGGTGGGGACCCTCCTCGCCAGGAGAGGTGCTTTTTATGGGCTCCATGCCCTGTTTTCCTTTCGTGTTCTGAATGTGACCATGCTAGTCTGGAGGTCTCCAAGCACGTTGAACCGGGGGAGGGGGAGGGGAGAGACACTATAGGGAGTGGCTGTTCCTTCCTTGGCAACTGGATTTGTCTTCCACAGGAAGATCAAAACAGAGCCACCAGTCTATGCTGGTGAGACTTGTGCCTGATGGAGTCAGTCTAGACCATTCTTATGGTAGCCCGGTAGAATTGAGTGTTCTATTCTGCTTGTGCTCTCCACAACCCATGCATATTGCCATTTAGGACAAGGGATGCCATTTCCACAGCCCTTCTGGTGGGCTGCTCAGGAAGAGGAAGACAAGCAGCAGAATTCCAAGTCCCAGCTACTGATTTAAGACTATATAAAATAGGGAAAGGAGAGTGAGAATGAGTGTGCACAATCAAATTGAATATAAAATGCTAAATCATAATTTTAAAACTGGGCATATACTAAGTCACCTTTGGCTTCCAACGTCAGCTGCAGGAGGGACAACAAAATACCAGGACTCTTATCAATAAGAGGTCTTTTGTGCCCAGATGACTTTAAGTGACAGGTCACTAAGCCCAGCCAGTCACAGGACAGCCACATACCACAGGGGTGATGTTGAAGAGAGAGTTTGGGAAGAGAGATTCTTACTCTCTTGTAACAGAGACAGCAGAATGGCAATTGCTCCAAACGTATTAAAACTTGATTAGATTTGCTTCTGCCCTCAACCACCTTTAAACAAATGTTCCCCATGAAAATATTTATGGCTGGAATAAAGACACTTGGCTTTGCAAATAAGTGAAGTGTTTTATGCACAGAGTTTCAGGAGTTACAGCAAATAAGCTTCCATCCTTTGGCAGTAAAATAAAGAAGAATACCCCCATGACTTAAAAATAAAGAACTTGGTTTCCTTACAAAAGGATCATGTAAGATGTAAGCAGTAAAAATCTCTTTGAGAGAGATTCATTCGTTTTTTTCTACAGCTGTGGGTATTCCTGGATCCTTTGCTGTCGCTTGAGGCTCAGGTGGCCTCAGTGGCCCAGAGTGCCTTCCATCAGCATCAGCTGGTGGCCCAGCTGCACCCATATCTGGACAAGGATAGTCTAACTTCTGTGGTCTATGTTTTGGCAATGTGTTATATGTGGGGCTGCCTCTGAAGACAGTTTGGAAACTTCAGCTGGTTCAGCAGCCAGGTTGCTCACCAGGGCAAGACGGGTTGAGCATATAATGCCATTCCTAGCCCAACTGCCCTGGCTACCAATTAGCTTCCAGGCCCAATTCAATGTGCTGGTTTTGATCTATAAAAACACAATACTTCAAGGACCACTTTGCCCCATATGAACCAACCTGGACCCTGTGATCATCATTTGTAGCCCTTCATTGCGTGTCCCCCCCATGGGAGGTCTGGAGGTTGGCAAGATAAGGACAGTTTTTTTCTGCAGTAGATCCCTGCTTGTGGAATGTTCTCCCCAGGGATGCTCATCTGGTGCCCTGCTTACATACCTTTAGGTGCCAGGTAAAAACATTCCTCTTCTCCCAGGCCTTAGGCTACTTAAACAAACTATGGGCTTTTAAATGGGGATATTGTTTTTGTTTGTATTTTGTGTTTTTATATTCCAAACCACTCTGTGATCCTTGGGTAAAAGGTGGTATAGAAACTAGCAACAACAACAAACTTTTTAGCTTAGAGCAAAGGCAAGTAAGACGTTACATGATGGAAGTTTATGAAATCAGGCATGGCATGGAGAGAGTGGATAGAGAGTTTTTTCTCCCTCTTTCATAACACTGGAACTCTTAGATATCCCATGAAGTTGAATGTTGGAAGGTTCAGGATAGAATAAAGGAAGTCCTCCTACATATAGCACAGAGTTAAACTATGAAACTCCTTCCCCCAGGAGGCAGTGATTTCCCCCCAATTTGGGTGGCTTTAGAAGAGGATTAGGCAAATTAATGGAGGATAAGACTACCAATGGTACTAGCCATGATGACTATCCATCTTCAGATTTGGAGACAGTGATGCTTCTGAATACCAGTTGCTGGAAACTGCAGGAGGGGAGAGTGTTTTTGTGCTCAATAGGCAACTGTTTTGGTGACTCTGAGAACAGGATTCTGTGTGAGATGGGCCTACTTTGACCTAATACCAGCAAGCTCTTCTTATGATCTTCCATGGATATAGACTGTGAAGCTGCTCAGTCATGGGAGCTGGACTCCAAAGGATCAGGCAGAAATTGGAGTGACTGGCCCAGCAGGGCTGGGAAATAATGTATTGTAATATCCCATTTTGAGGAGTTCCCCATCAATAGGCTCTTTCTGGCTTTAGAAGGCCCTCTTCCTCTGGGGCAAGGAGTTAATTCAGTGTTACTGGAGCTGCTACTTTCCCACTTGGTCCGGCTTCTGACTCTTTCTCTGTCACACTCGCTTTTCTCTCTTCACACCAAAGCAAAGAGCCATAATATATTCAGTCATCCAAGCCTCAGGGAGTCTCTCATAATTACTTCTAAGGTGGAGCATATTTGAATAAGGAAGCTTGTATAATGAACTGTGGAGAACAGGGAAATGGGAGGTATTGAAGAACAGGGTCCCCCCCCCCACTGTGTGATTTTGAAAAAGGGGCTCAGAACAAGGTGGGCTGGTAAAGAATAATATGGTCACATCCACACAAGCTTGTTTTGGTTCCACAGATGTCATCTGTGCATGGGAAATGTGATGCCCCTTTGGGTATTTTCTTTTTTGTGGGGATTGGCATCTGAACTGAAGAAATGCTGCCGAAACTATTCCCTCTCTAGATAGAAGGGCACAGGGCTGACTCAAGGCACGTTGTTGCCTGAGGAGGGGCAGCAAATGCCCCTTCCCCAACGAAGATGCACAGAAGTAGTACCTTGCAAGGCCAGTCAAGTTATTTTGCCACCTGAGATCCAACAAATGCATTTTCCCTTCCCTGGCAGTCAACACCCAATAGTAAAAAGAGGGATAAGAATGTGATACCTTTTGATGACAACCCAAATCAGCTACGTGAGCCAGTCACATCACTACATCCAATGGCATGGCTGGTCTCCCTCCTGCACACACAAACACCCACTCACACACCCCTTTAGTACAGGGATTATTGATCAGCTACCCTGGCCAAGCCACGAGGAAACTTTGTTTGTGCCTTGTTGTTTTGGTTGAACTGGACATGTCATTACTATTATTATTTTCATTTAGGCTTGGGTGACTGAATATATTATGGCTCTTTGCTTTGGTGTGAAGAGAGAAAAGAGATTGTGACAGAGAAAGAAAGAATCGGAAGCCAGAGCAAGTGGAAAAGTAGCAGATCCAGTAACACTAAATTTAACTCTTTTAAGAAAGATGTTGACAAACTGGAACGTGTGCATATGAAGGCAACCAAGATGATTAAGGGTCTGGAAACTAACCCGTATGAGGAGTGCTTGAAGGAGCTGGGTGTGTTTAGCCTGGAACCGATGAGAGTGAGAGGAGATATGATAGCAATCTTCAACTATCTCAAGGGCTGTCACATGGTAGAGGGAGCATGCTTGTTTTCTCCTGCTATGGAAGGTGGATTCAAACCCATGGCTTCAAGTTACAAGAATTGAAATTCTGACTAAGCATTCGAAAAAACGTTTTGACAGTAAGAGCTGTTCAACAGTGGAATAGACTCCGTTGGGAGGTTGTGGACTCCTCTTCCTTGGAGGTTTTTAAGCAGAGGTTGGATGGCCATCTGTCATGGATGCTTTAGCTGAGATTCCTGCATTGCAGGCGGTTGGATTAGATGACCCTTGGGTCTCTTCCAGTTCTAAGATTCTATGATTCTATTATTTGTATAAGGACATTATGATAATGGCAGTTTTATTTTAAACCCCTTTCCTAACAATCCCCAGCATGGAATTTGCCTTATTCATGTCTGCCACGCATTGGCTGACATCTTCATCACGCTATCTACTATAGCCCCAGGTTCTTGTTCCTGGTCCATCACCAGCTGTTGAGGAGGAGAGGGGAGGGAGAAGAACTGCTGGATATTGGTGTGACAGAGACTTTGAGAGGATGAGCAAGAAGGCTCAGATCCAGAAGTCACGCTGTCTTTCTTGGCTGGAGAACAGGGAGTCAGTCTGTCCATGACTCCTCACATGAAGCTGCTTGCTGGGATAGCCTTGGTCCTGAATGCTCCAATTGGGGTCAGCAGGTCTTAGTTACAGGAAGGAGGCTTCAAAAGCAGCTGTACTGGTTCAAGGCTCACCATAGCAGGGGGCATCAGAGATGAAGAAGTACTGACTTGTTGCTCGTTGGGGTGTTTCTATTCTTCCAAAGGAGAAGGAACTGGGGGGGGGGGGCAGAATGCCCAGCATCTGTTAAGAGGAAGAGTAGGGCAGCACTGGATCGGGAGGAGGAGGAAGCAGCAGCAGCAGCAGCAGCAACAACTGGTCATGTCTTGGGCACCATCTGCACTTACCAGCTGCACCAGCGTTGCCACAGAAACTGCTGCTGAAGGTTTTGTTTGCCTGAACTTGTTGCTGGGTCCTTGATACCACTGATGAATCATTGGGGGGGGGAGTGCTTGGAGTGCTTGGAGTGCTTGGAAAGAACTTTGCTACCCTTCCTATTCAGTTTCAGTATTTGTGTAACTGAGAGGAGGGGTTGGGCAAGAGTATGAAATTCAGAGGAGAGTTGGGATCAGCTCTCTCATGCTCACACAAAGAATCATAGAACTGCAGAGTTGCAAGGACCCACGAGGGTCATCTAGTCCAACCCCCTGGAATGCAGGAATCTTTTGCTCAACACAGGACTTGAACTCATGACTTTGAGATTAAGAGTCTCATGTTCTACCAACCGAAAACATTTTATTTGGGGGTATTTTTTTTTAATGTGCATTCTAATAATTAAAATAATTTGCACAAAAAAAGAATGGTATTCAGTTAACTGCTTTTTGCAGGTCGTGGGGCCTTGATACAACTTTGTGCATACACATGTGTTACTAGATTACTGTATCCCAGAATCTTCTTTTGAGATACAAGCAAGCCACCAGGACCAAAGCGGGACAGGCAGAGGGAAAGGGCAGTGCTTTTGTTTACAGTAGTTCTCTATATTCTTTTTGATTTGAGGAGACGTGAAAGGGAAAATACGATCATTTAAACTTTATCTAACCTCTTTAATTCATATACAGTCATACCTCATGTTACGTCTGCTTCATGATACGTTTTTTCGGGTTGCATCCCGCGGTGACCCAGAAGTACCAGAAAGGGTTATTTCCGGGTTTCACTGCTTGTGCATATGCAGAAGCACAAAATGACATCACGTGCATGCGCAGAAGCAGCTAATCGCGTCCCGCGCTGTGCAGATGCGCTGTTGCGGGTTGTGTTCTATTCATGTTGCGAATGGGCCTCCAGAACGGATCCCGTTCGCAACCAGAGGTGCCACTGTAAAGTAAAAACACCTAAAATAAGTAAAATAGACTCATACAACTGTAGAGTTGGAAGAGACCTTGAGGGTCATCTAATCCAACCCCCTGCATTGCAGCAATCTTAACAGAAGTATCCATGACTGATGGCCATCCAACCTCTGCTTAAAAACCTCAGTAGAAGGAGAATCCACAATCTCCCAGTCAGCTGTCGAGCAGCTCATACTGTCAAAAGTTCTTCCTGATTTTTAGCCTGAATCTGCTTTCTTGTAACTTGAAGCCATTGGTTTGAACCCTCCAGAGCAGAAAACAAGCTTGCTGCATCTTCCATGGGAAAGCTCTTTAGATATTTGAAGAGTGCTATCATATTTTCTCTCAGACTCCTCTTTTCCTGGCTAAACATGCCCAGCTCCCTCAACCATTCCTCATGAGACTTGGTTTCCAGACCCTTGATCATCTTGGTCACTTTCTGCACACTTTCTAGCTTGTCTATATCTTTCTTAAATTGTGGCACTCAGAACTGAACTCAGTATTTCAGGTCTGGTCCAACAAGGGCAGAATAGACTGGTATTATTTCTTCCCTTGATCAACACTTCTGTTGATATAGCCTAGAATAGCATTAGTTCCCCACCCCACCCCGCTGCATCACACTATTGACTCATGTTACCCTTGGGGTCTACTGAGACCCCTAGGTCCTTTTCACATGTACAACTGGCAAGCCTGGTGTCTTGCATCTTATATTTATGCAGCTCATTTTTTTTCTGCCTAAGTGTAGAAGCAGACATTTGTCCCAACTGAAATTCATTTTGTTAGTTTGGGCCCAGTTCTCAAATCTGTTAAGGTCATATTGAATCCCATTTCTGTCTTCTGTGGCATTAGCTAGCCCTCCCATTTGGTGTCATCTGCAAAGTTGATGAGCTTCCCTTCAATTCCTTTGTCCAAGACATTTATAAAAACATTGAACTACTGCAGGCCTGGGTCAGAACTCTGCGATACCCCTCTTGTCACTTTTTTCCAGGATGATGAGGAACCAATAATGAACACTTAGTGTTCTGTCAGTCAGCCTTTTACAAATCTACCTCATCCAGCCCACATTTTATCAGCTTCTGCGCAAGAATATCAGAGGAGACTTCATCAAAAGCCTTACCGAAATTGAGATACCCTATGTCCACCACATTCCCCTGATCTACTAAACTTGTAACTCTATCAAAGAAAGAATGAAATTCATCTGGCATGATTTATTTTTGACAAACCCATGCTGAGTCTTAGTAATCACAACATCCTTTTCTAAGTGGTCACAGACTGACGGTTGAATTATCTGTTCTTGGACCTTTCCTGGAACTGATGTTAAGCTGACCTGTCAGTAGTTATCTGGGTCCTCTCCCTCTGCTTTCAAGATGGAGACAACATTTGCTTGCCTCCAGTTTGCAAGGACCTCACTTGTTCTCCAGTAATTCTCAAATATTATAGACAGAGGCTCTGAGATTACAGTACATCTGCAAGCTCATCAGGCCCTGGAGATTCAAATTCATTTTAAGTAGCTGGGTGTTCCCTTACCTCCTATTTTGGGTTGCAGCTCAAGAAGGCAATGCTTGTGGAATGTACAGTTCCAGTTTCAGGGCCAATTTTTATTATGATTCATCCACTTACTTCTCCTATTCAAGTGTGTGTGAGTGTGTTTAAGCTGTGTGTTTTCCACTTTCAGCCGTATCTGGTTTATCAGACATATTTGCCTATTAATCAGTGATGCCCTGTCTGCAGAAACAACTCCAATCTTTATAGAAGGTGCTATGGACCATAGTACCAAACACCTTAGTTCTAACTAAAGAGCTCATCCACTCTTACCTTCTTGCCCATGCTTTCTAGGCATAGGTCCACACCTTCCTGGTCTGTGTCCGAGTGCTTGGGTTTTTTGCCGCACCACTTCTCCCAGGAAAACCTACTCTTTAATGCTGAATCAGATCAAATGGCAATTCAGGTTCCCCGCAGATTGCTGTTTGCTCTAATTCAGCAGTAAAGAGTGGGTTTTCTTGGGGAAAGTACCATGACCCAAAAGAGAGAGAAAGCAGTAGGAAAGGGGTTTTTAAAGCACAGATATGTGCTTAAAAATGAAGAGCACAGGCAAGTGAGGATGAGCCCTGACTTGAAAAGGGGAATTGCAATCACCCTTCCTCCTCTATATGTAGCTGTGTAAAAGGCAGATTCCTTGCTATGGTTCATTAGAAAAGGAACTGGAAATAAAACTGCAAATACCATAACTCCATTTTGCATATCTATGGTGTGGCCACATTTAGAGTACAGATCTGTTTGCTTTACCTCTAAAAGGATATTATGGAGTTGGAAAAGGTTCAGAAAAGGGCCACCAGAATGGTCAAGAGGATGGTGCAATTCCCCTAAGAAGAAATAAGACTTTTTAGTTTAGGGAAAAGGCAAGTAAGAGGCAACATGATGGGAGTTTATAAAATGATGGCATGGAGAAAGTACACAGAGAAAAATTTCTCTCTCTCATAACTCCAGAACTCCTGGACATCCAATGAAACTGAAAATTAGAAGATTTAGGATGGCTAAAAGAAAGTCCTTCACATAACTATGAAACTCACTCTCACAGAAGGCAATGATGGTCACTAACCTGGGTGGCTTTAAAAAGAAGATTAGACACTTTCATGAAGGTGGAGAGAGCTATCAATGGCTATTAGCCAGGATGGCTGTGCTTTCATGGTCAGAGGCAGTAATGCTTCTGAATACCAGTGGCTGGAAACCACAGAGGGGAAGTGTGTTGCCCTTGTGCATGGCATCTGGGTGGCCACTGTGAGAACAGGATGCTGGACTTGATGGGCCATGGGCCTGATCCAGCAGGCTCTTCTTACGTTATTCCTGAGTCCACACCTTCTCTCAGTAGATGATCCTTCTACAGTACTGTGTTGTGTCACTTTTAACTGCCACTATTTCCTCCAGAGGAGAATTGTCTTTTTGGAGATCTGTGGCACCCCCTTCCCTCATCTGCATTCCAGACTCCTGGATAGAGGGGAGGGCTGTGAAAGCAGCTTAATCTGTAGATCTGACTAAATTCTACTAGCAGATCTATGTCATCCTCCTGGAGGCAGGCTAGGGCATTGCTGAGAAGGCAAAAAAGGAAGAGCCAAGATTAGCAGCAGGGAGGAAAGGTGGCTGCCAGGAGCAGATTAGAGACAGACACAGCAGCAGCAGGGAGGCAGGCGGGCAGGCAGGCGGGCAGGCAGGCAGGCAGGCAGGAAGAGCTTGGCAGGATGGGAATGAGTGCATGTTGGAGGAGAGGTATAGAGGGGGGAAGACTATGGGGCAAATGGAAGAAGTAGTGGAAATGCTGAGGGCAGACCTCACCACACATCTGGTTCCCATGTCGGTGGGAAGAGGAGGATGTGAGCACATTGGTGGGCTCAGAATGCCAAGGACTATCCCAGTTCCCCCCCAGGCTCTCTGGCAGAAAGTAGCCCCACAACAATTATGCTGGAAAGGAATCTCTCTGTCTCTCTCCCTCTCCCCCTCTCCCTGGAAACCCCAGGCAGGGAGAGGGCTCTTGTGCTTGGATCCCACTTGCATAATCGGCATCTGGTTGGTCACTGTGAGAACAGGATGCTGGACTAGGTGGGACCCCCTTTGGCCTGATCCAGCAGAGTTCTCATATTTTCATGTCCTTATGTTCTTATATCTTTCACCTGTGGATCTAACTCTGCTGTGGGTAAGTATACAAGATAGGGAACTCCCCTGCCCCATAGATAGATGGAACAAGAATCTGCCTGGCTGAAAACATTCAAGACCAAAGTATTTTAACTTTGTGAAGTCCACTGGAACAAGGATTTATTTTATTTTATTTTTTTAGAAATATTTCTGCATATGTAGTGAACCATCTGCAAAATAACTATTTAAAATCTAAACCCTGCATCTTCTCTTCTGGCAGGAGTACACAATTGATGTATTCTTCCGGCAGTCCTGGCGAGATGAGAGGCTAAAGTTTGACGGCCCCATGAAGATCCTCCCCCTCAACAACCTGCTGGCCAGCAAGATCTGGACACCTGACACCTTTTTCCACAATGGCAAGAAATCGGTGGCTCACAACATGACCACACCCAACAAGCTTCTTCGACTGGTGGACAATGGTACCCTCCTTTACACCATGAGGTAGGTGGTGGTTTTGCTTTCCAAAGGCATGTCTTCCTTACATCACCTCCTGGAAGGGATTGAGCCTCTCAGCTGAAATGGGCACCAGAGGGTTCGCCTTGGGCATCTTCCTCTGGCCTTCCTGCAGCTTGACTAGCATCTCCTGCTGCCCAAGCATCTTCACAGCCCTACAACCAACCTGAGTGTATCACAGACACTGCAGGTTAGGCTCCACTGGGAAGCTGCCATGCAACTTTTCTGGAGACCACAGCTCAGGGGTAGGAGGAGGATATGATAAAGTATGCAGCCACTGGATCAATCCCGACAGCTTAGAGGAACCTGAAGTGCAGAATGGGATGGGGGTGGGGATCTCTGCCTTTCCCTGTCTGAGCTGTCAGCATAATCATATCACATGAGCCGTTGGCCTGACTTAGTAGGCACTTTCTCATTTTACTGACGGTCTTAATGATTTGCAGGATGTTGTTCAAAATCCCTGGTTCAGTCCATCTCCTCCTCCCTTGGTCTTGTGGAAGACTTGTCACTCCAACTCACAAGGAATAAAGCTTCAGCAGAATGTTCTTGGTATTTTTTTTGCAGTTTAATGACTCCCAATCCTGCAATGCCTTTGTGTCCCTTTGTACTGGGAGAAGCATGTGTTGCTTATGCAGCTTTAAGAGTATGCATTGCAATTCCCCCATGGAAATGTGTGGATGTGAGCATTTGGATTACAGTGATCATTTCAGAAAGCAGTGGGCTACAGGAGCACAACTCGCTCTCGGGAAATGTCCATTATCCAACAGGGAAACTCCTTGCTTGCAGTGGAAGAACAGGGTTGGCAACAGTGGGTTTAACACCTGGATATTCCATTGGCAGTGGTCATTGTTTCTTGTAGATTGACCATTCATGCGGAGTGTCCGATGCACCTGGAGGACTTCCCAATGGACGTGCATGCCTGTCCACTGAAGTTTGGGAGCTGTAAGTACTTTCCAGACAGCACAAGCAAAGTGCACTTGCATTCTTGGCTTGAAGGCAGCAGGTATGGGTCCTTGGCAGGCTAGCTATCAGGCAAGCAAACATCCCTGAGAGTGTGAGCTTATGCGACATCCTGCATTGCTATGAACCTCTATTTTCAAAGTGGCCTTCCAAAGTGAAGCTGTCATTTTAAGGTAATTTTTTCCTCACAGATAAATGAACTTTGAGGTTTACACCTCCATCTTATACAGAATTGGGTGAAAATTGATTGTAGGACAGCAGTCTCTAGAAAACACCTTCCTGTAGAATACCATGCTCCCCTTAATTGTCTTAATTCTTTCTAATATTGTATTTTTGAATTATTGTAATCCACTCATCATCATCTAAAACACTTATTTCACGTGTAAGGTATGGTAAAGGTAAAGGACCCCTGGATGGTTAAGTCCAGTCAAAGGCGACTATGAGGTGCGGTGCTCATCTTGCTTCAGGCTGAGGGAGCCGGCATTTGTCCACAGCACAGACAGTTTTCCGGGTCATGTGGCCAGCATGACTAAACCACTTCTGGTACGACGGTATACCGTGACGGAAACCAGAGCGCACAGAAACACCATTTACCTTCCCGCCACAGCGGTACCTATTTATCTACTTGCACTGGTGTGCTTTTGAACTGCTAGGTTGGCAGGAGCTGGGACAGAGCATTGGGAGCTCACCCCATCGCATGGATTCGAGTCACGGACCTTCCGATTGGCAAGCCGAAGACGCTCAGTGGTTTAGACCACAGTGCCTCCCACTCCCTATTATTTCACATGTCTCTCTATGCCCTGCAGTATAGGAAATCACAAGCTCACATGCATACAGACCAGTCTAAAGGAAAGCATCAAATAACTGCAAATGTTGTGCTTTGTTTAATCATGATAATGATAATAATAATAAATTGAACCCAAATCAATATTTGATCAACCAGCTAGGGGAAGATTTCCTTGGCACATGATATGGAAATGGGATCAATGTTGCTTTGGCATACTGGATCTGAGAGCTCCTGGACCTGGTGGCCCTATGACCCCCCCTGCTCCCCTCTGCTCAACCAGTGGAAATATATTTAGTAGACAGAGGTGCCCCACTGCCAGCTTCACTGTGTGGTATGTTGAGCCAAGAGTCTGGTTCCCACAGGTGTGGCCAGCCTGGCAAACATCTGGTATCTCTTTGACATGGTGCCTTAGGTGCCTCTCCTTGGGTCCCCATTTGGCCACAGACCTGGCTGCTTTTGTGGCCTCTGTTTGTCTGCCATGAGCAGCCAGGTCTAATTGGAGCAACACATAAGCAGCACAACTGAACCTCCCAAGTCAGCAGGTCCTATCCAATTGCTGCTTCTGCTGCTTCAGAGCCCCATGGAAAGGAGGTGCTGTCACAGTGCCTACAGGGCCCCACTGAGGTTGCCTTCTGGGACAAGCCTCTGAGTGTGGGCTTATTATTTTCCACCTGCTTTGGCTAACTTGAGTGCCCACTGATGCTTCAGCATGGGCTGCAGTCCAGAAATATCTCTAGTGGTCCAGTAGCCTGGTTATTGGAGAGGCCAATGGAAGCCACTGGAACCACCACTGGTCTTTTGCAGGGCGTGGAAGATCTCAGGTGGCAGCCTCCTTCCCTCCCACACCTTGAGGGAGTGCAGGGTTTCAGTCAGGCATCTCTGTGCCAGATACAGCTTTCTAATGGTGTGTCTTTTCCTGGAGTTGGGGTTGACCTTTGGAAGCCATTCTTGGCACCATTTTGGAGATGCTCCTCATTGGGCAGGAGCTGCCAGGGTGTAGCTAAACCTCCTCCATCCCATCCTTTCTGCTTTCTCCACAGATGCTTACACCAAGACAGAGGTGATCTATACCTGGACCCATGGGAAAGTGGAGGTGGCCGAAGAAGGCTCCCGCCTGAATCAGTACGACCTCCTTGGCCACAATGTGGGGAGAGACTCCATTGAATCCAGCACAGGTAATGGAGAGCCTCCTTGGATGGTTTCCTGCAGGGTGTTGGACTACGTGACCCTTGGGCATCCCTTCCAACTCTACAATTCTATGATTCTCCATGATGAGCAGCAACCGCAAAGGCAGGACTAAACATCTCACTTGTTTAATGAGGCTTACAATACTAAAAAGCCCAAGCCCTGGTAAAAGAGGAACCGGGGCTTTTTTGCCTAGCACCTAAAGCTATGTAATGATGGCATCAGGTAATCCTCCCTGGGGATAGCATTGAACAAGTGGGGGGGGGGCTACAACTGAAAACTCCCAATTCTTCTGTCCCTACTCTCTGGACCTCCCACAGATGGGGCACTCAGAGAATGGTCTCAGGTGAAAATTGCAGGGTCAGTTTTTATGTGCATTGTTTTGCAGCCCCTCCTTTTCACAAATAGGCCACTATAGAGATGGCATTGGGGAAGGTGCTGCCAAGGAGGAAGCAGATCCAGCTTCCAAGGAGCATGCCACAGCCATTGGTGCCACAGTGGCAAAGGCAGTGGTGGTGGTGGTGGCAGCAGTTGGTGATGCATTCCTTGGAGGTCGGATCTGTAGATCCCCTCAAGGTGGTCCCCTTACCTTGCTTCCTGGGTGGGCCAACCCTGAGGAGGGTGGCAGGGCAAGAACAGGCCTTTTCAGTGGTGGCTCCCTGCTTGTGCAGTACTCTCCCCAGGGAGGCTCACCTTCCTCCTTCCTTACATATCTTCAGGCGCCAGGCAAAAACTTTCCTCTTCAATCAGGCCTTTGGCCTTTAACTATCTGTGACCTTTAAGATGTGGGTGGGATGCTTTAAATGTATTCCCTCCCCTTGCTTTTAATGTATGTGGGGTTTAATCTATGTGGAGTGTTTTGTTTGTTTGTTTGTTTGTTTGTTTGTCTGGTTGTAAGTTGCCTTGACAAATTTAATAAATATACACAAAAACGATTGCTTTCCACTGCAGGCTGTATCTCAACAATCATGTTTACTGGCAAGGATGCAAAAAAAGAAAAGAAAAAAGGCAAATAAAAAACCCCTTGTATCCCTCTCTACCCCCCACCCCTCCATATCACTGCAGGAACCTACATTGTGATGACCACTTACTTCCACCTTAAGCGTAAGATTGGGTATTTTGTGATCCAGACCTACTTACCCTGCATCATGACAGTCATCCTCTCCCAAGTCTCTTTCTGGCTCAACAGAGAGAGTGTTCCAGCACGGACAGTGTTTGGTGAGCTTCTGATGGAGGATGGTCTGAGGGCTGACTGGAGGAAACAGGGAGATGGGGAGAGCATCAAGACTGGTGCTGGAGAGAAGCAGCAGCAGCAGCAGCAGCAGCAGCAGCAGGGACCTTTCTGCCTGTCAGCCACACTCCCTTCATGTTGATGACAGACATTTGCATAAGGCTTAAACTCTGAGGTTTCCCCCAGGAATATCTGCTAGCCATGATGGCTATGTCCTCCCTCCACTGTCAGAGGCAGTAGGGCTTCTGATTATCAGTTGCTGAGAACTGCAGGTAGGGATCCAGTTGGCTGCTGTGACAACAAGATGCTGAACCAGCTCTTCTTTAAATCAGGGGTGGCTAACCAATGCTGCTGCACTCCAACTCCCAGCAGCCATAGTGGCTAATGGTCAGGGATAGTGATGATGATGGGATTTGTAGTCCAACATCACCTGGAGGGCCCTTACAGGTTCCCCATCGCCCTGTTTTAAATGTCTTGCTAATTTAATTCTGCAACATAATTGTATAATTAGACATAGCTCCACTGGTGTTGAAAATGGGACTGTGCTCAGGTGTGGCACTGGCTCCTTCCACCTTTTATTGGGGCATCTAGGGCAGTGGCTGCTGTGACAAAGCAGCCCAAGGAGGTTCAATGGATCCCCCACTGCCCTCAAGAGGGAGAAAACCTCCTGTGGCCCCACTTCAGCAGTGCCTTTTCTGGTTTTGTTCCCACAGGAGTCACCACAGTCCTGACCATGACCACCCTGAGCATCAGTGCAAGAAACTCCTTGCCCAAAGTGGCATACGCAACGGCCATGGACTGGTTCATGGCTGTCTGTTATGCCTTTGTGTTCTCTGCACTGATTGAGTTTGCTGCCGTCAACTACTTCACTAAACGCAGCTGGTCTTGGGATGGCAAGAAGGTTCTGGAGGCCCAGGAATTGAAGGTGAGAGAGGGAGTCATTGGAGGGAGCAGGAGAGAAACAAAGAGGGAAAGCAATCAGAACTTGACGTACAAGAAGAGGCATTGAAACCTTACTTTGGTTGATCCCAAAGTGGGTGGTAGCACAGCCTGGGAGGTGGGATTCCCTAGGGGGTAGGAGGGGGAGTAAATGACTATCAGATTTTGGAAAGCTGCTATCACTGGATCAAGTTCATCAGTTTTGTTGAATTAATTAAGTGAAAGGGTTTTAATTGGATTTTGAATAAATGTGCAATTAATTGTCACTGTTTTGTCTTATATGGTGTTGTTATCTTCCTTAGTGCGTTAGGCAAACTGCTATTCTGAATAGTGCTTTTGTAGGGTAGGGGGCACTACGGGTGAGATCATGGAACCAAGGGGGGGATTGGCCCCCAACATTTTGAGAACCTCTGCCTTACTCCAAACAGAGCTAAACATCAATGTTTTGCAGCCCAGAGAGGGGGAGAGGGGGAGAGAGAGGGAGGGAGGGAGGGAGGGAGGGAGGGAGAGAGAGAGAGAGAGAGAGAGAGAGAGAGAGAGAGAGAGAAAGAAAGAAAGAAAGAAAGAAAGAAAGAAAGAAAGAAAGAAAGAAAGAAAGAGGGAGTCCATTGCTGCTGCTGCCCCTAATCCCCCCTTTGCTTATCCTGTATGGCTTTTACGCATCACCAAAGGAGCTCTGAGAATAACTATAACCCAGAAGCATTTTTTCACCTGTGAAAGGCCAGTTGGCTTCCCACATCAGTGGAGATGATCTCAAGCCCTGCAATGTGTTAAATGTCACCTGGAATTACACAGATGACCTGCTGTATAAAGGGGTTGAGAAATCACATAGATACTGCTCCTGTTCTAAAAGGGGGGAGGGGGAGAGAAGAGAAGAGCCCTACCTGCAGATTCCCTGTGGTGTGAGGCAGCACACGTACATGATTTGAGATTTCACTGGCCATAAATTTCCTGTTGGAGATGCCATGTTTGGCAAGGACTTGTAGCATTTGCAGCTCACAACGTGGTTTACTCTAGGAACATTGGAAGCTGCTTTATACTGAGTCAGACAGTTGGTTCATCTGACTCAGCATTGTATACACTGACAATACTCTTCAGGGTATCAGGCTGGGGATCTCTCCCATCACTGCCTGGAGATGCCATTGGGGATTGAACCTGAGACCTTCTGCATGCAAAGCAGATGCTCCCCTTCCCTCTGATCCAGGTTTGACGTGGTGCATTTTTGAATTGCACCAAGTTCATCTGGTTGTTTTTGTTTTTTGTTTTTTTGCAAGCCTTTTATTTCTGCAGTAGCAAGTGTTTCTGGGAGCTGTTTCTGGGCTGGTTTCCAAAGACTTTTTCATTCCTCCTCAGAAAAAAGAGCCCGTCATGCTGGCAAAGAAGACCAATAACACCTACAACATTGTTGGCACAACGTATGCCCTCAACATCACCAAGGAGCCAGGCCTGCCCACCATTGCCAAGAGCGCATCAGCAACTACAGCCACACCTGTCACGGCTGCTGCTGCTGCTGCTGCTGCACCCCCAAAGGTGGCCCGGTTGGAAGAGAAGCCCCCTGAGAACAAGAAGACCTACAACAGTGTCAGCAAGGTAGACAAAATGTCCCGCATCGTCTTTCCGGTCTTGTTCACCATTTTCAACATGGTGTACTGGGCGACGTACGTCAACCGGGAGTCGGCTATCAAGGGCATGATCCCCAAGGAATGAAGCAAGCCCCTCGCCCCTTTTCCATCTGTCCATGTGGCCCAGGCAGAGGAGTCTCTGTGGGGGCTCCTTTGTCCCCCGGCTGGTTCTATATTAATTTTATCTTCTTATTAATTTTATCAGCTGACTTATTCCTTCTCCCCATGCAAATCAAACTGTGATTTTTTACAAGGATAACCCCAAGAACTTTTCATTTGTTACTTGTTTGGTCTCTTCTATTTCGTTGTTGTTGTGGAGGTGTGTGGAGGTATGTGTTGAGAGGACGTATAATAGAAAAGTGGTGCCTCCCGTGTGGTGAGTCTGACATCCTTCTCCCCAGAGTCCCCTGCTTGCCCCACGCCAATGGGAGCTGGCTTCATTCCCAGTTCATTTCATGCTAAATTCTGCTGAGGAATGCAGGGCAGTTTCTTTTTCCCTTCTAGTGACCTCTAATGGTCTGCCCTGGTGTCTCCAGCGGTCACCTTTCTCATCCCTTGGTGAGTTTGTCTTGGTGGTTCCTCTTCTGCTGTGCTTCTTTCCTCCAATGATGGGGGTGGGAAATTGTGGCCCTTCAGATGTTGCTGAACTGCAACTCCTATCAGCTCCAGCAAGCAGGGATGTTGGGAGTTGTAATTTGGAAATATTGGGTGGATTTGGGGGATAGGGGACAGTGCACCCCATCCTCTGATGATGAGGCCTCCCAGAACCACACAGACCCCTCCTGCCCTGGGTGTCTCCTTCCCTCTGCAGTTTTTAAGCAGGGAAAAGCAACCAGACCCTCTTTCCTTTTCCATACTTCACACAAATGAGAAGTGACCCTGTTCTCCGTGCCTACCAGTGGGGAGGCGACTGGTGGCAACCACAAATTATGGGTGGCTAGTTTGCTGAGTCAAACTTTATAATCCCTGAACAAAAGTAAGCCTGTGGGATGTTAGATGGGTTTGGAGCATAGGATGAGATATTCTTCATTATTTATCCTTCCTCGTGCTCACTTGTGTGAGTTTATCGTCTGGTTAGCAGAGTTTAAAATTACCATCCCTTTGTGGTATAAAATGTGGAAACTTCTGGGACAAGGTTGCTTAACCTTAATAATTGTCCAGGGTGTTCTAGCTGACTGGACCTTCCCCCTTTTATCCGTATAAACAAAAGAATAACACAGAAGTCTGTCATGTAAGAATAAAAATATTGTTTACTTTCATAATGTCTCAGACTCAATTCAGCAGTAAGCAGCGGTGAAATAAGACAGGCAGAATATATTTTTTCAATTACAAAATAAATGGTTGAGATAAATAATGGAATCTGTCCAGGAAAGCACAGAGAAGCGTTCCTCTCTTTAGTTACATGGTAAAGGAAAACAACAACCTGAACTTTTGGGAGGGAGTAAGTAGTAAGGATTATTTTCCTTTTGTTACTTTCCCCCACCTAGGAAAGCAGGGGATATGACTTCACAGAATGCCCTGTCTCCATGTGTCTTAACCCTTTGTTTGTCTAGCAACACATGGATTTTTATTTTGGCTGCAATGCTATTTACCACAGACTCCTCATACCTGCTCAAGGAGAAAGATGTTCCTGTTCTGGAGAACAATGCCATGGGGTGGTGATGGCCATCATGGGCAGCAGAAAGAAAAGATGCAAGGTTATGCAAATTTGGCCTGCAAACAGTCAGGACAGCCATGGAGTTTGTGCAGGTTCTGTTCTCAGAAACTGGCAAGTTTAAATAACCTTGTTTAAGAGTGAGCCTGAGCTACAGGTGCTGACAGCAGTAGGAATAGGTTTATCTCACTCTCTGCACTGTCTTGGCATCCCTTGGTTTCCTTGGAGATGCTTTCAAAACCTCTCTTTCCAAACAATGGATTTTGTAGTTCTGCACGGCCTGATTCAGAGGCACTGGTGTGTTAGTTATCTGCCATTTTGCTGGACTTGGATTTCTAGATTTTGTTTTAAAAGGGAGGTGGGGCAGAGTTGACCCTTCCTGCAGTTCTCATTCTTTCATCATACCCTCCCCCCACTTCCCTCATTGGTTGTGTTCGGGGTGAGGTGCTGGGACAAATGTGCACACTGTGCCCTAAAGGGTTTCTAGCCCCCTCAATGGTTTGTGTGAAGGAGTGGATTATCACCTGCATTTCTACTTTCATTCTTTGTGAATATAATGCTCCCTGTGGATTGTTACAATATCTTGACATTTGGGAGCATGAGAAATGCTTCTTTTAAAATGTTGTGTTGGGATATTACTTCAACCACCTCATGAAAATGGGCCTAGTTTGGAGGAAGCCAGAAGGCTAGTCAGCCTCTTCCGTTTGGGAGGCCGAGGTTTGGGAGGGGACAGAAATTTCTCAGCTGCTTGGTCCCTCTAAGGAACTGAACTGTTGAACAAAGAGGAGAAATAGGAAGTCGGAGTGCTGGTCTTTGCTTGGCAGCAGTGGGCAAATACACTGGGGTGTTGTGTTCATTTGCATGTTCATTCAGGGGGGGAAGATATAGGTAGGGAAAGTAGAATTCCTGGATGACATGATCCAAGTTTGGGACTAGTACTCTTTGGTGAAAGAACCCCAGCAGAGATTTTAAAAACATAAAGGTTGTAGACCTTTAACATATGCCCTTGAGAGTTCCAAAACTTCTCTCTTTCCCTAGCTTCTCACACATTTGAGAAGCTAAAAATGGTTTACTTACACACTCTCTAAAGGTCACATTCATGTGCTCATCCACAAGGGCCAGGAGACTTGGCTTAGTTACTAAGTGGTAAAAGTTCCTAAATTAATCAAGAGTGGCTTGTAAGAGCCATGCAGTCTGAGCTGCAACAACCAGCTCAGATCTCCTCACATGTTGAGCTTTCCTGATAGACAGTTTACTCTATGTTCTTAACCCCTTCATGCAATAATTAGACTTAATCATGTTGGGTATATGAGGCTGGTTATCTCACATTGCACACACACATATGCACATACCATTGGCCTCCACAAGACTTCATATATCTCAGGAAGAGAGCAGCCACTCACTCACTCACTCATTCACATCCTTGCCATGATGGGTATCTGCTGCTGGGTGTCTTTTGTGGCATTCATGGAAGCAAGCCTTCTCTCTTTTTTTTTTTAATAATTTTTTTTATTAAAGTTTCAAAAAAAAATTATAACAACAAAACAAAACAGTACAGTAAAACAGACAAACAGAAAATAAAAACAAGTATAATTTCAACCCTTATTTTCTTATAACTTACTTCCCCGACTTCCTCATACCTCCCCTTTCTGTATTCCAATTTCTAATTTATTATTCAGCAAATCCTTCCCTTGTTTTTCACTTAATTTTTAACCTTTCTTTTCTTTTTTTACTTATCCATTACCGCCGATAACCACATATTTTCTAACCCAACGTCATTCTAACATTCATTAATTTTACAATATTTCTTAAGATAGTCCTTGAATTTCTTCCATTCTTCTTCCGCTGTCTCTCTTCCCTGGTTTCGGATTCTGCCAGTCATCTCTGCCAGTCCCATATAGTCTATCACCTTCATCTGCCATTCTTCCAAGGTGGGTAGATCTTGTGTCTTCCAGTACTTTGCGATGAGTATTCTTGCTGCTGTTGTAGCGTAGGAAGCAAGCCTTCTCTCCCCACCTGGACCTGTGTGCCGTTGTAGGTGGGATTCCTTAAGAGAGAAAAAATTGGAATGGACAGAAGAGAGCTGCACATGGAAAATTCTCAAATGCTACCACCACCTTCTTTACTGTCTCTGAGAGGAGCTGTCCAAGGCAACCAGAGTCTCTCGCTTCCCCTGGAAGCCCCAGCCCAATTTAGAGTAGAATTAGGAATTTCTCTCCTTATAAGAAGAATGTTGGTCTTGAAAAGGGTTTTGTTTTTGTTTTGAATCAATATGCATCAAGCAACTCTCAGGGAAATCCTGGTGCTTTTCAATTTCCCTTTTGTTGGGGCTTAAAATGTTCAGCTTGTCGCGTCTTGTGTGATGTATTGTGGTGCAACTATTGAAGGTTTTTTTGAAAATTTGAAAAGCCATTTTATTTTATTATTATTTTCTTTTTTATACAAAATAATATCAAGTCTTTACAAAATTGCATCACTGTGAAAATCCTTGAGACTAGTAGGGGGAGAATTGTTTTTGAAGCCACTACTTATAAATCTAAATATCAGGACAAGGATGTTATTTTCTCCCCCCATCCCATGTCACTTTCCCCCATTTTTTCCTGCTACTCAGAGTGCAGCCCTGTCAAGCCTTGTCTTAACACCAGCCAAGGGCTTGTACTGGAGCATCAAAGCTGGGTAAGCCTGATTTTGTAATCAGCATCCCTTTACCCAACTGCAGGATGGCCATAATAACCATGGCCAGTCTCACAGGACAAGCACAAAGAAAGGCCTGCATTTTGCATAATTTACTGGTGTGACAGTGACTAGATTCACCCTTTCCTTGCTACGCTTCTCTTTCCTTCCATGGCACTTTCCTTTTGGGTTCACATTGTCCTGCCAGAACTGCATGCTTGAACTGTGTTTTTAAAGAAACGCTAATCTTGAACCCACACCTCTCGATGTGCCGAACTTAATCAGATGTAGAGAGCAAAATGAATGTCAAGGAAGAGCATCTTGAGGCAGCAGGTTTAGCGGAGTTAAAAGAGCCTGAAAGAAGTTGTCCTTGGGAATGGCATAAATTCATAACTGATTTATTTTCAAAACTGCACAGTTGATGCAGGCAGGGTGTGTGCCTGCCCAAGGCAATGACTGAGTAGGACAAAAGCTTGAGAGACCTCACCTGGACCTCTCATGGGAAGTTTTGGGTCTTAAAATATCTGGAAATAATGTTTGCCACAAACTCAGACTGGTGGCTTGCAGATAGACCAGAGTCTCCTTCATCCTGTGCAGAAAGCTCCATAGATGAAAGGTGCTCTCTACACCTGCAGTGCTTGCTGGATTAGGAAGCACAGGTGTTAATCAGAGACACATTGGCACGTTCTTTCAAATGGGAGTCTTGCTTCTCATCCACACTGCAATCATTATTTTCACCCTGAAATGTGCATCCACAATCTGGCACAAAATAGAATGGATTAGAATGCCAGCATCCTTATTCTCTAGCATCCTTATTCTCCCTCTCCCTCTCTCTCTGATTGTAGAATGATTCATTTGGAGGGAGGCACATGGGATATGCATTCTATTTTAATAGACCATGTAGACCAGGGTGGTCCAAAATGTGGCCCTTGAGGCCTTTTTTTTTGGGTGGCCCTCAGCAACATTTGACCCCTTCCCCCTCAGCCCTCCCAAAGTCAGATAAGCAAGGTGAGGTGCTGGGCTTTGGGAAGAAGGTATGAGGGCTCTGACAGAGTCCTCCTTCCTTCCCAGAGCCTACTTAGCACCTTCCCAGCTTTGGGAAGAAGGTGGGCAGGATCTGGTACCCTGCTAGAGCCTCATGCCTCCTCCCCAAAGCCCAGCACCTCATTTAGCCAGTTTTGGGAAGGCAGGCTTGTGGGTGTCAAATTTTGACTTCATTCCCCCCTCCCACACAAGGCAGTGTGTGGCCTGCAGGTTTTGTGTTGAAGTATTTTTGTGGCCCACTTAGTATGAAAAGTTGGACAGCCCTGATCAAGATGGATATTGCTTCCCACCCCCAAAGGAGGCCACTGGCTTCCAACTAAATCCTGGTGAAAAGCCTATTTCATGAAAATACAGGGGAAATAGAGACCCAGTCCTTGGGGGGAAGGACTTCCTCGGTAGAAAAGGGCTGTCCAGCCCAGCAAGGCTGGTTTGCATATACAAAACCCAATAAATACCATCCCATAAAAGCAACCCACCTTCAGAAACCTCATGAGAACAAATAAATTGTAATGCAAAATGTAATCTCTGGGGAGAAGGCATTACATAAAGGAGTCTTAGATCACCAGCAACCTGCCTGGAGGGTTGATAAGCAACAGGTTCTGCTTGGATGCAGATGGACATCCTTGTGATCCATTCTGAGGCAGGATATGTGAATTCCTGAGCCTCTTCACTCTCTTAGCCATGTAACTGCCACCTATAGATCTGACTGCCATACATTTCCTTTGATGTCTGCTTAATGTATCACCATTCTAAATTATTGTGCAAACATATGAGATAAACAACCAAAGGCATTCAGGAAATCTCATTAGGCATCACAGTGCATAAGCTGAAATGGCAAATGTGATCCTAAGGTTGGAGTTTTGCTTTGCTTCAGAGGCCCAGTGAGTCAGCTGCTCTGCATCCAGTGTAGAGCTTAAAGCGTGGCAGGGGGAAGGAAAAGCCCCAGTCTCTTCTGTCTCTTTGATGCAGCACCCCAAGGTACATTTTTGGGGAAGCTCCTGAGAGTGACAAGGAGAGGTTGGAGTCACTGAGAATGCTAAGCCTGCGGTGCCCCCTAAAGCCTTGCATGTCTTCTTCTGTAACAGCAGTTCCTGGATTGTGCTTTGTTTTTTTTTGGGGGGGGGGAGCAACTCAGATGAGCCAGTTGGGTAGGGTTGGCAAATGCTCTTTGGAGTTCTGGCTTTTTGAGAGCGATCCAGCAAAGACAGCAGCTCAGGCACCTGCTGCCTGGCTTGGCTTTCTTGGAGCAGTTTCTTTGCCTATCATGAAAGAGAGAGAAGTGGGAAGAGATGGAATGCTCTAGCCTGACTTCCATTTCTGCAAAGAGATTACTTCAGTAACCCACTTGACTTCCTTATGTCTGCTGCCCAATAAGTTATCAGGCTGATGAAGGGGATCAGCCTATCTTTGCAAGAAGCATAAGAGGGAATGGAATGGGTTGACAGGGAGGGGTATGATTGATGATATGGTCAGAAGAACAAGAAGACTTAGAAGAGCAGAGAGGGTTAGGAGGAGGAGACAGAAAAGAAAGACAAAAAGGAAGCTGGGGTACCATCACAACATTTGGGTCACTCCAACATAAAGCAAGCCAAGCTTGAGGAGGAGCCACGGGTTGGTGTGCAGAGCGAGGAGGAGGTTCTCTGCTTCCTGCTACTTAACCAATTCCTGATCCACAAGAGAACCTCTCCTCTTATTCCTTATTCCTGTTATGAAGATGTCAAATCATTAAGAGAACTCTGGTTTACACACACACACACACACACACACACACACACACACACACACACTCACATGAAGATGGAGTGTATATGTAAGAGCCCATGAAAGAGAGCCTTTCATAAATTCCAAGTCACTTCTTCATAAAAACAGCTAAAATCGAAGTTAAAGAGAGGGAGGGAGGACAGCTTATCTATAAGATTGCAAGAATTAGAAGTGAAGCTCTATTGTGGTATGGAAGCAATGGAAGGGCAGAGCGGTGAGGAAGGGGCAATGGGCAAGAAAGAGGGCCAGGAATAGACTGTAGATCAAATGAAAAAGACAAAAACAAGGAGGCTTAAAGAAAGGAATATGTAAATGTTGGAATCCTGGCAGCTAAGACTCAAGTTTGAGGCAAGTACTCTTTGGTGAGAGAACTCCAGCAGAGATTTAGCATTGCAAAACATGCAGCAAAGAAAATCATGGAAATATAGGCTGTAAAACCTTTTAAATGTGCTAATCCAGTGAACCCCCAAATTGTCCCCTTTTAAAAGTTTCAAAAGTCAGTTTTATGTGCTTTTCCATACAGCAGTCAGGAAAAGATTCACAGGCAGTAAAACATTGCATGGGAGTACTGGTCTGAAGCAAAAGAGGCTGGTAAAAGACATGTACTGGAGCAACCAGCTCAGACCTGGGAGCTTGCGACCAGACCTTGCAAACAAGGACAAGGTTTGCTGGGGGAGACTGAAGAGAGTGAGCGTGTGTCTTTTGGAGCCTGAGGGTGTGTGTGGTTGATTGCTCTGTGGGGACACAGGATCTGATGGGGAGGAGTTACAGCTGAGAGAAAGCCGGGCTGAGGGAGGAGTTAGCAACCAGCAGCAGTCAAACTTAGCTCAGTGCAGATCCTGGGAGCTTGCAACCAGACCTCACAAACAGGTCTGATATTCTTGCAAGGTAAAATGTGTGTTGAACAAGGTAGGTTAGGTGGATTTGTAGCTGTTGACTAGCTGAACCCAAAGAGTACTATTAATGGTTCCTCGCCATCCTGGAAAAAAGGGACAAGTGGGGTGCTGCAGGGTTCTGTCCTGGGCCCATTGTTGTTCAATGTCTTTATAAACAAATTGGATGAAATAATTGAGGGGATGCTCATCAAATTCACAAATGACACCAAGCTGGGAGGGGTAGCTAATGCCATAGAAGACAGAATCAGAATTCAAAATGACCTTAACAGATTGGAGAACTGGGTGCAAGCTAAGAAAATGAATTTCAATAAGGACAAATGTAAGGTTATGCCCTTAGGCAGAAAGAACCAGATGCACAAATAAAGGATGGGGGACACCTGGCTTACTAGCAGTATATGTGAAAAAGATCTCAGGGTCTTGATGGACCACAAGCTTAACATGAATCAACAGTGTGATGTAGCAGCAAAAAAAATATCTAATGCTATTATAGGCTGCATCAATGTAAGTATAGTGTCCACATCAAGGAAAATAATAGTATCACTCTATTTTGCCTTAGTCAGACCACACTTGAATACTGTGTCCAATTCTGGGCACCACAATTTAAGAAAGATGTTGACAAGCTGGAATGTGTGCAGTGGAGGGCAACCAAGATGATCTGGAAACTAAGCCTTATGAGGAGCGCTTGAAGGAGCTGGGTATGTTTAGCCTAGAAAAGAGGAGACTGAGAGGAGATATGATAGCCATCTTCAAATATCTTAAGGGCTGTCACATGGAGGAGGGAGCATACTTAGCTTGAATGCCCATCTGTCATTGATGCTTTAGTTGAGATTCCTGCACTGCAGGGGGTTGAACTAGATGATCCTTGGGATCCCTTCCAACTCTAAGATTCTGTCATTCTATGATTCTATGACCTCTAGAACTGAATTCCAGAGAGAGAGAGAGAGAGAGAGAGAGTGTAAAGGACTTGGTTAACTATTTCTTCCCAGGGTGTATGGAAATGTCATTGGTTAAGCCTGGCAGGACAGCTTACTCTATGGTTTTAACCCCTTCATGCAATAATTTTACTGGTTATATGAAGCTGGTTACCCTACAGTAAAGAGTAGCCCACCTTCCAAAGCAAGTAAATTTTTGCTGGGAGCGTCAGTCATAGCACCAAGCCACCTATACCCATTCAGCATAAAGACTAAGAGTCCATGTTGAGGTGGCCTTTCTAGTGGCTGCTGCCTCTAAGATAACAAAGATGTCTTAATTTTTGCCTCTGGCCTGGGGTGCTGGCAACGGCAGCAGCAACATTCATGAAAGCTTATACACCCGCTCTGTGAATGTGAAGCTAAATGGTGACAGGTGGTGTTCTGGAAGGAGGCCATGACTTGGTATGATATTGATAACTGCAAGGTATAAATATTTAATGTTTGACCTTGTTATTTCTCAGGCAGCCAAACGCTACCAGCTGGCTTGGGGGTGGTGCAGGCAGGGGGAAAGAAAGTGCTTTGTCTTTGTGGCTGGGGAAATGCCAGGCTTTTTGGAATGCTTTCCCTGTGTGTTTGTGTAGTAAATCTACAAAATCTGAAATTAGAATGGAGCAATGAGAACACAGGGCCCTACTTTTGGCAGCAGGAAAAGCAGAGGAGAAAAGAACCATATTTGCAGTCATGGTTCAATAGCGGTTTGCTTCCTGGGCCAATGACACGGTGGGGTAGGGTTGGGTGGAGCAGCTGGCACCTGTCAATAAAATCTGGTGCCTGGGAGGGTCACCCTTTCCACTGATGCTGCCCTCTGGTAGTCCTAGCTGGGAACACAACGTGACTTTCAAAAACCCTCAAGGCACAGCAGAAATCCCAGCAGGTGAAAATTGCTGCCTAAGTATTCTACGCTTCACATCTAAGAAGGGTAGGAAGTGGTTTTTTGGCCATATAAAGGGTAGTCTCTCATTCCCCAAGCCTTCAAAATCTTACCTGGGCTGGAGGTTCAGAAACTTCAGCTGGTGCAGAATTCAGCAGTCAGCTTGCTCACTGGGGCAAGGCAGTTTGAGCATATAACGCTAATCCTGGCCCCACTGCACTGGCTGCCAATTAGTTTCCAGGCTCAATTCAAAGTGCTGGTTTTGACCTATAAAGCCTTAAATGGCTCAGGGCCACAATGCCTCCAGGACTGCCTCTCCCTATATCATGGGTAGGCAAACTAAGGCCCAGGGGCCGGATCCAGCCCAATTGCCTTCTAAATCCGGCCTGTAGGTGGTCCAGGAATCAGCATGTTTTCACATGAGTAGAATGTGTCCTTTTATTTAAAATGCATCTCTAGGTTATTTGCAGGGCATAGGAATTCATTCATTTTTTCCCTTCAAAATATAGTCTGGCCCCCCACAAGGTCTGAGGGACAGTGGACCAGCCCCCTGCTGAAAAATTTTGCTGACCCCTGCCCTATATGAACCAACACAAACCCTGTGACCATCATCTGAGGTCCTTCTTTGTGTGCCCTCTCCACAAGGTATCCGGAGGGCAGCAAGATGAGAGAGGGCCTTTTCTGCAGTGGCTCCCCGTTTGGGGAATGCTCTCCCCAGGGAGGCTTGCCAGGCATCCTCATTGCCTATCATTAGACACAGGATAACAAATGTTTCTCTATAACCAGGTCTTCAGCTGATTAACAACTTATGGCCTTTTGAATGTGTTTGTCAGAGGGGAGTTATTGATTTGTTTTGGTTTCAATTCCATTTCTGTGTTTTGTATTCTTATCTTGTATTTTTATGTTGTGAACAATGCTGTGATCGTTGGATAAAGGGTGGTATACAAACTTAGCAAACTCTTGCCATAAAGTGCTACATTACAAGAAAATTCTGGAAACCAGTCTGTTTGATTTCTGAATTTTTCTTACCCTGGCCTGTGTTCATCCCATACTTGTGGCACCCTCTGATCCAGGTGCAAGTGTGGTGAGTTCATGGGGCAGTTCATAAAAATCATGTCTCATGGGGGGAGGCAGTGGGCTGGGCTAGACAACCTTGTTCAAATGTAGCCTTGTTTCTGTGTTCCTTTCTTTCTCTGATCAGAAGCGTTTCATGCTAGGATTTTCAGAGGATCAGCTTCTCATGCCCCAAAATCTATGTCACGTTTCTTCTCATCATGGGCTGAGGTTCATATCCTTCCTCTTTGGTTGTATGCAGGGCCGTCTTACCCATAGATGCTAGGGGTGAGAGGCACCCAGGTGTGGGCTCTCAGGGGTACCAGGCCGATAGTCTAGGGCCTGAGAGCTGAGTCCAGGGGAGAGCCTGCCCATCAGTTGGAGTGCTGCAGTGGGCTCTTATGCTGTGGGTGGCTCTGCACTGCTAGTTCGGGGGTGACCTAGCCTGCGAGACGCAGAGGCGGCCAGCTGGCTCCGCCCTCCTGCGCACCTGGGACTGGGCAACCGGGGGGGGGGAACCAGGTGGATCTTTGCACCCCGGTGCCGCATATGCTTAAGACAGCCCTGGTTGTGTGCTATGGAATGCCCTCCCACAGGAGGCAGGGATGGCCACCAACTTGGATGGCTGTAAAAGAAGATAAGAAGAATTCATGGAGGATGAGGCTATTAGTGGTTACTAGGTGCGCTCTGCCTTTCCAGTCTGAGGCAGTAATTCTTCTTACTACCATTTTCTGGAAACTCCAGGAGGGGAGAGTTGTGTTGCAATCAGGCAGGGGCATTGTATTTCACCCCTTGGGGTGAAATGATAATGTTTGGCCATGCCACCCCACTGCCCTTACCTTGGAAGTAGAAGAGCTTCCCACCCAACCACCATCAGAGATGTGGCACTAGCAGCAGCATATGTTTCTGGTGAGTTCTTAGAATCATATTGTAGAGTTGGAAGGACCCATCTAGCCCGACCCCCTGCAATACAGGAATCTTTTGCCCAACATGGGGTTCAAACCCACAGCCCTGAGATTAAGAGTCTCAGCTATCCCAGAGTTGTTGCAAGATCTCACAATATTTTGGTGAGATCTTTCCAGAAACCAGTGTAGCTACCAGTGCTGCTTCTCCACTGCTGGGAGGGACACCATTTATTCAGCTTCTGCTGCCCAAAGTGGCTGCTTCACCCATGCCTCATGGGCTGGCTGGCCCTGTGCTCATGCCCTGCTTACAGATTTCCTATTGTCTGCTCATTGTGAGAACAGGATGCTGGACTAGATAGGCCCCCTTTGGCCTGATCCAACAGGCTTACCTTATGTTTTTATATTCTAAGCATCCTTGGAAGGCTCCGCTTGCAACATCCAGCTTCCTCCCTTTTATCATGTTCTGCTCCCATTATTCTGACCCAGCCAACAATTTATGGAGCCCATAAAACTGATGGTGGAATGTATGCCTGGATGGAGCAAGCTCTGTTATTCTTCCTAGGGAGCGTTTGATCTTCAGTACCCTGCCACCTTGAAATCAGTATTCTCCCTCAATAAGAATCTGCTTTTGGACCTTGCCTTTGTCACTCTTTCCACCTCTTCTTAGGCTTTCTCACAATAGTAGTAGTAGTAGTAGTAATAACAGTAGTAGTAGAAAATTTCAGTGCACTGACTGTGGGTTATATCCAGCATAACTCCTTCTTAGTGAAGGTGTATTCAGATCAATGGACTTTATTTAGCTATTCCCATCTACAGAGTAGTGGGTCTACTCTGAGTAGGAGTTAGTTGGATTCTCACAGTGTACTAGATTCTCACAGGTAGACCTACCTTTTTTCTTTTATATGGAAGACGGATGGTGTAACCTTGGACGATGCCATCTTAAAAATAAAATAAATCCCTAAGTGAGCATGGAAGGTTACAAATTCAAAGTGCAGAGTCTGATCTTGTGAAAACCAATTTTTAAAATGAATATGTTAAGCGTCAGAAACAGATCAGGCCTTGGTGGTTGTGCTCAACTAAGGCTCTTACCTGAGCTAGCCAGTGGCAACTTACTCATCTTCCTCACACTGTGTGACTAAAATATTTCAAGAAAAGGGGGCAGAGTCCAAGATAGCGAAAAGGTATTGTGGGGTGGACATTAGTAATATGGCACCTTGAGCAAGGACAAAATCCACATACAGACTCCATTTCTTATTTTCACAATAATTCCTTTTGGTGCAGTTGCTTTTTTATGGATCTTCTCAGTAGGTCCCTGTATAAATAGAGGCATTATTATTATCAACCTCCTCAGCTCGGCACCCTGTGCAGGGGAAACTGCCTGCACTGGCCTAAATCTGGCGCTGAGATCTTGGCATGCTGAATGCAACCCATGGGCCTTAAGCAACTCCCACCCCACCCTTGTATCCAGTGTAGTATACTGGCATTGGCAGTCCTTTAGCACAGCCTTCAGAGGAGGAATTATTGGGGAAAGAGGAGCCGCCATTGCAGGCTCACCAGAGGCAATGCACAGTGCAGCCTTTTGCCAGCTGATGAGCTGCAGTTTTGAAGGTCCCCAGCAAGGAAACACCAAGGCAATCCATATCAACATGGCAGCCAGGACATCCTGGAGGTCCCGATCCAACTCTGCCTTATGTTGCACCTGCTCCCTTCTGGCCTCCTCTTGTTTCCTCTCTCATCTTATGGGACTGTCTTTCCTCAGCTAAGAGAGAGAAGCGAGCCAGCAGCAGTTGAATGCATGACAATCCTCTGACTACTCCTCAGACCACATCTGTAAATAATTTGTGACTAGGGGGAAAAAAAATACATTTCCTTAATTTTGTTGTATTTTCTTTACTGAACTGGCTGTTAGCTGCCGTCTTAAGGGATGTACTCATGAAAACTGTGATTTCTTTCTCTCCTGTCTGAGATTGGTGTTCTGAGCACTTTTGGTGCCCACATTTAAATGCCTGTTTGTATTTATGAATTGTATTTTTCAGCATTTGCTGTTGACTTGTACAGTTGGTTTTAACTGGCAGGATTTGCAGTCTTGCATCCCCCCTCCCCACCAGCTACTAGCTTTTTCAATAAGTTAAAGCAATTAAAATATTTTAAAAAATATGCAGGAGGGGATGAAATACTACTGCTACTAATGATGACAACCCAATGGAATGCTTGAGGTGAATCAGAAAAGGTGGATGAAGATCTTTCCAACTGGAGCCTTCTCCTCCTCATCCTCTGCTCCCCAAAGAACACGTGACTTCAGATGATCGTGCAGCCCCTCCTTTGCCCAAAAACATCACTCTGGCACTCACTCCACACACACTCAAAACCCAACTGAAGCAAACAAATAAAATTCATATTTTAACAGAAACTGGCCTGTTATTTTCTTTCTTGGATTGTACAGTACTGAATTGAAGAGTGATTTCGCCTGGTAGGGAATTGGGGTTGGACAAGGCAGCCTGAGCTGGAAGGACCTAATCCTTAGCAGGAAATAAATGTTGCCATTCCCAGCGGGCAGTCGCAAACAATTTATGTTTGCAAATGAATGCCCCCCAAAGAAATGAAAGCCAGCTGAAACCCTTGTGGTTTTTTCTCCAGCCACTGTGGCACTAAGAAGTGGAAACAGCATTTTTAAACGAGCATAGCTTACCTCTCCGGCTGCTTGGGGGAAGGGTGGTGGCCCATTTGCTTGGCAAGGATAAAGGGCCAGGCTCAATCCCCAATGGCAACTCTGGGTGGGGGGGTGGGGGAGGATGGGAACACCCCCTGCTCCTTATTGAGAACAGCTCAGTGGTGTCTCCTTCTGCATGAATGTGTTGATGTTCAGGTCTCTACTTGCATTCCTGCTTCTTATCTGCCCACAACATTCCTCGGTTGTTTGGCTTGAGGAATGAGCTCCATCAAGGCCAACCAGCGCCAGGGACAAGTCCCCTGTGAATCTCAGTCTCAAGGTGGAACAGAGGAAGCTGCCTCAGTCAGACCACAGGTCCATCTAGCTCAGTACTGTCTACACCAGTGTTTCCCAAACTTGGGTCTCCAGCTGTTTTTGGACTGTAACTCCCATTATCCCTAGCTAGCAGGACCAGTGGTCAGGGATGATGGGAACTGTAGTCCAAAAACACACACCTGGAGACCCAAATTTGGTAAACACTGGCCTACAATTTCCAGCTGTGGCTCTCCAGGGTTGCAGGCAGGGTTTCTCTCACCCCTGCCAGGAGATTCTAGGGGTTGACTTTCTGCATGTAAAGCAGGTGCGCTGCCACCTGAGCCATGGCACCATTCCTTTCCATGAAGATTACTGCAGACAAATTGAATTAGTCTCTGCTAGCTGCTGGAGGTGTCAGGTCACAGCTAAGATTCTGGGGCGCAGAAGTCATATCTGATCCCCATTTTTGAGAACATTAAGTGCAGCTTTTCCTAGAACAGTCTCCAATCTTAAGGGAAAAACACAGAGGTACCTCATTAGAAATCAGATCAGAAATAAAAAGAAATATATGGTTTAAGGGAGATATTTCCCCACCTTCAACTTCTTGCTTATAGATGCCATTGAAACTTTTAAAGAGATCTTATAATTAGGAAAGTTCCATAGCTCAGCAGTAGATCATATGACTTTGCAAGTAATGGGTCTTGGGTTCAGTCCCTGGCATCTCCAGGTGATAGCTGTCAACTTTTACCTTTTCTTGCGAGGAATCCTATTCAGAATAAGGGAACTTCCCTTAAAAAAAAGAAAAACATTGACAGCTATGTTCCAGGTAGAATTGAGGGAGATTCTTGTCCCTGGAGAGATGGTGCTGTTCAGTGTAAAATAGACAATACTTGATGAATCAATGGTCTGGCTGAATACAAGTCAGCTTCCTATATTTCCTAAGCAGTTAAACAAATATGTGGGGTTTGGGGGAATAGCACTTTGGAGAAGTGCTTGCTCCTTCTTTTGTATCCAGTTTAATAAAATTGGGAGTATGTACTACATACAGAAGGACAATTCTCTTATAAACCACACACACACACACACACACACACACACACACACACACACACACACTATTCTGTCTATGATAGCAGATCTGCATGGAGGATAAAGCCATCTGTGGCCACTAGTCATGATGGCTATGCTCTACTTCCGCAATTGGCAGTAGTCATGCTTCTGAATACCAGTTGCTGGAAACCAAAGGAGGAAAGAGTGTTGCTCTTGTGTTCAGGTCCTGGTTGCTGGTTTCCCATTGGGACATCTGGTTGGCCACTGTGAATACAGGGTGCTGGACTAGATGGGCACCCTTTGACCTGACCCAGGAAGCTCTTTTTATGGAGAATGGGCAGTATCTCTGTTTATTTAACCTGCAATTAGCCACCTGAACATGACTTTTGACACAACTAAATTGGCACATCAGCAAGTGGTTCAAACGGGTGGATCCATGCAGAAGATAGTGTTGTATCACCTTTTTACTCAGTGGGATTTCAATAGCTTTTATAGCAAGGTAGGAGCTATGGGCTGAATTGCTGAACAGATGGGAGGGAAATCATGGGTCTTCTTTACCAAATTACAAACCCAAGCTGCCTCCCCCCAGTCCTGATGTTGCTACTGTTGCTGCTGGTCTCCTGCTCTTGCGAACTGCCCCTTGGGTGATGGGCTCAATGCTGTCCCATTTATCCTGGCAGCTGGTTGGGTTGTGCACAACACCAAAATGCCTGGCATTTACTCTATTGTCATGTGTTGCTTTATATAACCAACCAAGTAGGTTAACACAAAACTTTTAACATCATTAAAAATGATATGAAAATCAAGGACTTTTCCTATAAGGCATCAGACATATTTTTATGTTGCAGATCACACACAGCTTCCTGTCCTTTACCTTATACTTTGGAACTCATCACCTTCAGATGTCATCCTTGCCAAGAGTATAAATGAATCAGTTCACAAAAGGCAAGAGTGGGCGCCTGAGGTTATTCATTAATGAGAGTGGCAGGTGCAATGCATGAAAACTAACCAGGCAGTCGTGCCTATGAAATGGAACACTTAAATTCACACACATGCAGTTTTAAATTTTCTGAAAATGCAAATTTTGGAAGACAAAGCCAGCTTATTCAGTCTCAGCAGTGAAATTCAGGTGAGTGAGACCCGGATTTGGGGTTCGAAGCCCAACAGAGTGCCTAGCGTTTTGCAAATGCAGTCATTGCGAGGCAGTTAAATCACCCACTCGCACCCCACTCCAGGAACTTCTTCCAGCTAGCAAGGAGGTCCCAGAAGCCATGAGCCCCAACTGGCCCCACCCAGAGCTCAGTTCATGCATGAAGTTACTAGAAATAGGGCAAGCGTTGGGCCACAACACACTGTGGTGTGGGTGTTGTGTAGATCATCTGTTAAGTGAGGTGTACATGTGATCCATTTTCATGTAAGCTTTAGGGGAAATGTTACTGACAGCCTTTCTGATATTGTGAGGTTAAGCGTATTTCTTTGTTTGCTTGATTTTTGCTTGCTCCATCTTCCTGACCTGCCCCTTTCATCTGCTCTATTCATGGCAGCTCTGTGGGGACAAAGCCTGTTCTTTGGTTAGGCTGAAGCCACTTGATGATGTCATTTAAACATTGTTTGATCTGACTTGGTTTGTTGCCATGGTAACTTCCTTGGCAGGAAGGTGAAGCAGGAAGAGCACAGGTCAATGTCTGAAAGGACGCCACCCTTTCACCCTTCCGCAATGAGTTGAATTTCAAGAGCCTCTTTGCTGTTTCTGGCGGAGGAAAATGCTTCCTTTTATAGGGAGGAACAGATTGGAAGTGGGATCTGATTTTTGTGCTCAAGGGATCCAGAAAGCACTTCACAGCGCTGCAAATGGAGTGAAGTGGGCACTTGCCGTGTGGACTCCTCAGCCCACATGAACAGCAGCCCCAAACAATAGTGTGCTTCAAATACCCTGACATCCGGAACAAAACAACTCCCTTGCTGGCAACTTAACTAAAGAGCTTTTTGTCGCTTTTCATTCCTGAATGTTAATTTAAAGATGGTACAGCATGTTCTCTTTGTCATTCATTTTGAATATTTACACCCCAACATTGAAGCCAAGTTCTTGAGGTGGTGTTTACAATGCGTAGTGTGATAAAATAGGCAAAAGAAATGAGGGGGTTTTTAAATCTGAAAACCAAAATGGGCAAATATTTGGTGCAACTCTAGTGATGACAATTCAACAAAAAGGGGAAATAACCGAAGAACCTTGTTGGTGGGGATTAAGTACAGCACACCTTAGCCCTCGAAGAGGAAGTCCCCCCCCCCCAAGATGGGTGAAATTGTCACTTCTACTTCTTTTAGGCGTTAGAGAGTTTCCTTTCAGGAATTCAGACTTCAGATTGCAAAGAGCTCATGCCCCAGGTGGTGGTTAAGACACCCACCCACCCACCCACCCACCCACACCACTTTGAGGAGTTGAAGGATGACTGATGGCATGACACCCTCCTGGAGTGTCAGCCCAGAAGCAGAGACAGTGTTATATTTAGAAGGGATGAGGGGATGGGCAAGGGGAGGAGGCCTCTTGGAAGGGGAAGTGTGTGTGTGGGGGGGCAAACAGTGCTGTAGCTGTTGTTTTGACTAGGAAGCTGCAGGGAAGATGAGAGGGAATTCTGGAAAATGTGGAAGTTCCTCCTCTCTGTGTTCCCCTGCCCTCCATCCCACAAGCCCGGTTGTTGGAGACAAACTTCTGAATGACAGCCAACTTTACGAGCTTGTTCCTATTCCAGGGGCAGGGCAGAACTGGAATTGCCTGCCAGGCCTTTCTCTCTCCTTAAATACCAGCACTCCAGAGGCCTGGCTCAACAGTGGAACAAATTGATCACCTCGGTGTGGCACCAGTACTTTGCTAATTGCAAGGCAGTGATGAGCCGCTCTGTGTATTGGCCAGGCCAAGTCAGGAGGTTCCAATAAATGTGCTGCTTGCATCCCACAACATCCTTTCCCCCTTGGAGCAGAGAGTGGCATCCTTCCAGATTCACAGGCACGTGGAGAGATGTGCAAGGTGGAGAGCAAGCCATTTGTTCAGAGAGGGAGGCCCAGAACATTTAAGAGCACAAGAAGAGACTGCTGGAGTAGGTCAATAGTTCCATCCTGTTCTCACAGTGGCCTACCAGATGCTTCTTCTAGGAAACCCTCAAGGAGGATTAAAGCATGAGAGCACTCTTCCCTCCAGTGGCTTCCAGCAACTGCTGCCTCCAACCATGGTTTCATGACCAGGTGAGGATTTTGTGGGATAACCAGCCTCATATAACCAACATGCTTAAGTCTAATTAATTTATGAAGGGGTCAATGCCATAGACTGTCCTGCCGGCTTAGCTAAGTCACTCCCCCACATCTTGGGAGGAATATAATCAAGCCTATTGTTCTCCTTCATTCAACCTGAGAAGCTCAGTGTGAAAAGAGGTATGAGCTGGCTGATCCAAGCTCCAAGCCATTCTGGTGTTCATATAACAATAATCTAGGAACGTTCACCACTGTACCTAAGGCAAGTTGTACTGCCTGTGTTTTCTGGCTGATGTATGGAAAAACACATGAAACTGATCTTTGAAGAGTTTGTAAGTAAACCATTTTTAACTTACCCAACATGGCCTTTTTCTATGCTAGGGGCAGATGGAAGTTTTTGGAACTCACAAGGGCATATTTTAAAAGTCTAACAACCTATATTTCAACGCTGCATATTTTGTGACTTTAAATATCTGCAGGAGCTCTGCCCAAAGAGTACTTGCTCCAAACCTAGATCTTGCCATCCAGGGAGTTCTCCTTTTCATACCTATCATATTTTTTCCTTGCCAGCCAATATATTTGAGCCTGGCATTTCTCACCCTATAAGCTGAGGGATCTTGCACAAAGAGGCTGAGTGTGAAAAGCCTGGAGGGGAGTGAAAAGCGGGGATGCCAGATTCAAGGAGTCTTGCAAAACAACATCAAACCTTGCATTACGTGAAATACATTCGACAAACACACAAGACGTAACCGGCTGTGCATTCACATAAACAATACTCTTCTATATATTCTTATCACAACATCAAATGTTTATCTTGCGCATAAACAACAAATAAAGTGCAATAATATAGACGGAAGTCTCAGTTCATTCATAAATAAATCAGTTCATTCATAAAGACCAAATGTCTGCTAGTGTCTGTTCCACATATGTTCATAAAGTCCAAATTGGAGCCTACTACAGTTCCACAGTGTTGACAAGGATTTCCAGAATAATGCCTTGTTTTGCTCTCATGTGCTTCATCAGTGGTACATGTTCATATGTAGTATATCAAAGTCATAGAACTCGCCATCCTGGTCTTCATGTGTTGTACATATTCTAAGTAATATAAATGAATATAATGTTGTAATTCAACATATTTTGACAAAATTATATAAACAATTGTGCTACAGAAGTACATACCATATACAAAGTATCAAGATAATAGAACCTACAACACAGTGGTTTCTGCAGTGAACAACAACTGTTACAATGTAAGATTATATAGACAAGGTGGCGCCCCATAGCTTTGATGTATTTACTAATCTCACTCATCTATACTTCTCCTCCTGTGCTGGAAATGGCAAGTTCTTTGAAACAGCCCCAGGGTCAGGACTTGGCCACTAACAGCCCTTCCCTTGGATAAATAGTCCTGCCCCCCTTGGCTGCCTTCTTTGGACTAGTGGGGACCTGATGGTCCAGTTGGCTTGCTCCAATCAGCTGGGCTGCCAGCACATCCCCTCCCTGACCTTCAGGGCTCCCATCCTTCAGTGACAGCAAACAACTCCTTCATGAATGAAGTTGCCCATTCCCCCTCCCCAGCCCCTTGGCAAGCAAAGGAGGGAAGGCAGGACACCACCAAGGAGCAGGAGCACCTCCGAAAGAGCTTTCTTTAGCACGTGTTGTTTTCAGTAAAAGCAGTTTTCTGCCCTCTTCCCCATTCTGCTTGTATCCAATCCCTTGTTTTTTCCATGGGGAGTAGTGGGTGGGGGCTCTCCCTGCTTCCCACAGGTTGGCAGTTCCATAGTAGGAGGGTGTGTGTGTTTGTGGGTGGGGGTATGGATTAGAAGTGAGTAACAACGTTGGGAAGCCAATGGAAATGCCACTTATATTTAGCATCTAGAGGAAGTTTCTGCATCAGATTATGACACCGTTAAGTAGGTCAGAGCAAAGACACACAGTCGCGGAGGCAGCACTAGAGTCCCCTTCAAAGACGCCCGTCCCTCACTTGCTATTCCAGTCACTTCCCTCCTCCTGAAAGCCCTGTTCCTTTTGTCGGCCTCACAGTCCCTCCAGCCCAGAGCTTCCCACGACACTCCTTGTCCCTCAAGGGCTTCATTAGAGACGCCCCAGTTTCTCTCCTTTCCCCAGGGCCTGGAAGCAGGCACCTCCACTATTATTACTATTACTATTAATTATTACTATTAATCATCATTACCATTCTCTTCTGAGGGAGAAGTGCAGTGGGGAAGACAAAGGGGAAGGGCCATAGCTTAGAGGTAGAGGATCTGTCTTGCAAGCAAAAGGTCCCAGGTTCAATCCCTGGCATCTCTAGGTAGGGCTTGACAAGATCCCCCTGCCAGAAATCCTCAACAGCTTCTGTCAGTCAATGTAGACAATACTGTGCTAGATAGAGCAATGGTCTGACTCAGTATAAGGCAGCTTCCTATGTTCCTATGACCCATTCATCTTCTGGTTTCAAGTAGAAACGCTGGATAGGGAGGGGACCTTCCCTGCCAAGGAGGAGGAGGTGGCAGCTGCTGGCAGGAGGACCACACCAGCCTCCTTTTCTGCAAAATGATTTGGCTGGTGCTGCTTCAGCCTGGGGAAGCATGACACAGAACCCTGGGGCTGGAAAGGGATGTGCTGCAGGCAAAACAGGGTGCCAGAAATCTGCTGGTTGCATGTCTGAGTGAGTAATGGATGAATTCCAGAGCTGAAGCAGACGACTGGTGAGCTGAAGGTGGCAGCATCAGCCTCTTGACAGCTGCAGGAGGGAGGGACACTGGTGGGTATCTCCTGTGAAGATGGCAGAAGAACAACTTACTGCACATTGGTTTATGCACTCCCCCTTCCCAAATCTGTGGGAGCCTTTCATGAGGTCAGATGGATTGAGGAAGGAGGGCTCCAGAGATTTATGGGCCATTGTCCAGAGATTCACATTAGAGTGACACCATTATGCAAGCAACCAAAATGTCAGAAAAAGACATGGCAAAGAAATCAAAAGTGAGTTTGCGCAGATTTGGCAGGTGCTGATTCAGCTTGCGGAAGCACAACAGTTGCATTGAGCTCTATGCCTGTTGATGAAGCTGTCTCTGTCTGAATCTAATATGGACCGAGGGAGTCTTGAGGACTTGAAAGCTGGCACACTGTCTTGTGACAGGTTGGTTGCTCACATTAAGGTATTGCCATAATGCAGATTTATTTATTTTTATTTGTAGGACAATGCACGTGCCTGTTGCTTTCTGTTCAAAGGCAGTTGCATGCCATGTGCTGTTAAGAGCATCTGACTATGAGAACGTAAGCAGAGCCTGCTGGAACAAGACGAAGGAGCCCATCTAATCTACCATCCTGTTCTCACAGTGGCAAACCAGATGCCCTCCAAGGAAGCCTGTTAAGGACATGAGTGTGAAAGCAAACTGGTATTCAAAGGTATACTGCTTCTGACAGTGGAAGCAGAGCATAGCCATCAAGGCTAGTAGCCATTGATAGCCCTCTCCTCCTCCATGTATTTGTGTAATTTATTTTAAAGCCAAGTTGGTGGCATCACTGCCTTCTAGAGGAGTGAGTTCTATACTTTCACTCTGCAGTGCATGAAGAAGTGATGTCTTTTCTCTGTCCTGAATCCTCCAACACTGAGCTTCACTGGATGCCCATGAGTTCTAGTGTTGGAGGAGGGGGTGGGGGAAACTGCTGTGGCTGCCTTGAGAAGAAGGCCACCGACTTGAAGCAGAGATATGTGCTGCACTGTGGGTGTGCCTGAAGTGGGGGCTATTTGCTTGCACAGCTCCCAGCCCAGCAAAAGAACCAGCAAGTGGAAGCTCGATTATCTCAGTTGCTGGATCTGGGGCAGCCTCGCTGGTTTTTGCACCAGCCCACATACAGATATGTCATTAATCAGGTTTGCAAAGGTGCAGTAACACACACACACTTCAGGCTACTTCTGCTAGCTGGCACCAGACTCAACACCTCTAAGGATGCATTCTTTAGATATTTGTTCTCTCCCCCCCCCCCTTCTTGTCCATTGCTGAAAATTTCAACAAACAAACTTTTTGTTAAAAGGAAAGATGCTGCTTCTTTTCTCATCTCTCTTTGGCAGTTCTGCTACCCAGGTTCCAACTGACTGGCGCCCTCCATGCTGCAATTCTGGGAGTTTGGAGCATCATTTGCCCAGCAGGTTACACCAAGGTCCAAAGGGCCGTCTGCCATTTCGCTTTGCATAACTGATAGAGCGTCATTGCCACAGCCGTCATGTCTGTGTAGAAAGTGCCCTAGGACTCCACCTTCCTGTATTCCAGCCTGCTGTCAATTGCAAAGAATTGTGGGGGGTGGGGGCTGTCAGTTTCCAGCCCATTTCCTTAGAAAGTCCACAAAGTGTGTGTCAGGTTGTGGAAGAATCAGAGGGTTCTTGACATGATGCCTGCCTCTACAAGTCTCTGGGCAGGCCAGGATCCATGTGTCTGGGGGAAGCAGGCAGGCTCAAGTGGCAGCTATCACCACTAGGCAGGTCAGGAATCAGAGTCCATTTGCAAACACAGAAGGCAGGCCCACTCAGCTGTGCTGCAAAGTCTTCCACTTGTCAGATACTGTTAATCTTCCCAGTGGTTCCCTTCTTGAGGCTGTCACTGCTATGAAAGAAGTGGGAGGAAGGAGAAGGGGCATGGGCGCCACCTGGCCAGGGCTGCATTTGTTAAAGGAATTGTGAGTCCAGAAAGCTTGGGGCAATATCACTAGAGAAGAAGCCACATGATAAAACCCAGCTCCTTCCCTGCTGCACAGGCAGGCTCAGCACTGCTTGCTTTGGACTCAGGACAGCCCTTCTACTCCATGGGAAAAGAGAAGAATTGTGGTGGAGGTGGCAGCAATCTCTTCCCCATGCCAAGCAATATTGCAGAGGATGCCACCCTGCAGCTAATGCTGAGGGGAATTGCTGTGGAACAGTCTCCCCATGAGTCATGTTCTGCAATGCCAAAGTTCTATACTAACTGTTCCAGGAAGGAAGAAAGAGTAATTCCCTTCAGTGAGCTAGAGCAGGAGCCTTTTTAGACTAACCTTCAGGTGTAGGAGCTGCGAGATGGGCTTTAGTAGGTTGGAGAGGATATATTATTTACAATTTATTCCTCCAGTCTCCCATGTTTGAGGGTTGATACAGTGTTTTAAAATCCCATCCGTGGCAGCAAAAATAGAAGCTTTGGAAAATTAGCTTGCAAAGCCTTCTGTTTTGAGCAATTGCAGCTTAGGAATTAAGCTGGCTTCGCCTTGGTTTCCCCACATAACAAAGAATCAGGCAATGACTTGTAAAATAAGCTTTAAAAATATTGTTTACTTACTTAACAGTCTTGCATTGGTTCACAGCAAAGGTAGCAATAAAACTATGCAGGTAAAATACTTATATTTATAGCATAACCACTATCAGGATTCTGCCTGAGCTAGATCAAGCATAGCCATGTGTGCATTCGTTGCTGCTTGAAGAAGAGAGAGAGACTGAGAGAGAGTGAGAGAGAGAGAGAACGACAGAAAGGAGAAGAGTTTATATCTCTTGTTTCTTCCTGCCATTGGAAACAGGGGGAATGACACCACACAGAGCTCTCTTCCCACCAATTACGTTCCTATGGTCTGAGTCTGCCCACCTAGAAATTTACAGCACCTAGACTTACTCAGGGATGCAGGTGGCGCTGTGGGTTAAACCACAGAGCCTAGGACTTACTGATCAGAAGGTCGGCGGTTTGAATCCCTGTGACGGGGTGAGCTCCCATTGCTCGGTCCCTGCTCTTGCCAACCTAGCAGTTCGAAAGCACGTCAAAGTGCAAGTAGATAAATAGGTACCACTCTGGCGGGAAGGTAAATGGCATTTCCGTGCGCTGCTCTGGTTCGCCAGAAGCGGCTTAGTCATGCTGGCCACATGACCCGGAAGCTGTACGCCGGCTCCCTCGGCCAATAAAGCGAGATGAGCGCCGCAACCCCAGAGTTGGTCATGACTGGACCTAATGGTCAGGGGTCCCTTTACCTTTAGACTTACTCATCAACAAGAATACACATTTGTTGAATTTGACTGCAGTCTCCCACAGCAGGTACACTCATGTCCTGCTTACAGGCTTCTCTTTGGGGTTTCTGGTTGACCAGTGTAAGAAGATGCTCAACAAAATGGGCCCCCTTTGTACTAATCCAGCTGCATGGCTCTTCTTATGTTTTTAACTTCTCTGTGCTATCAAAGAGCAACCCACTTACAAGGTTGCCAAGCTGGGCTAGGGGCTGCGGGGAATGTTGTCCAGAACTTAGACTGAACTTAGAGGAAGGGCTGTTTTGTCAGGGTTCATGAAAGGTGGTGCCTCAGCATCAGGGCTGAGCACTGGCCAGACTGATACCTCAACAAGTAGGGCCTTATCCTCCACACTCCACATAGAGCTCCACACTGAGAGCCTCCTGTCCTGACCAACCCTTTCCAGGCACTAGTGGACCTAGTAGCAGAAGAGATTCAGAGTAGAGTCAACTCGCATGACACTAGGGTGAGAACTGGACTTGAGACAATGATGCTTTTGACAGAAGTGTGTTTCAAGTGAAATAATTATCATTACATAATAATGCATTATTTATAGCTAGCCATCCTATTAAATGTAAAGTAGTGAACCACAGAGGCCCCGTTTGCCTGTTCTGAGGGGGACCCTGTTTGCCTGCTCCTGAGAGGGTTCTCTACAAGGTTCTCCTTTTCTTCCCTTTCATTCTCCTTGTTTCTGCTTTTCATGTTGCTGGGGCTTCCTGAGGCCTCCTTCCTTCCTCTCCTTGGAAGGGTGTTCCTCTTTGTGGTACATCTCCCCTTCATCTCTTCTAAGCATCTCAGGCTGTGGGATATCAACCCTCATATAACTAACATGCCTAAGTCTAATTAGTGCATGAAGGGGTTAACACTATAGAGAAAACTATTCTGCCAGGCTTAGCTAGGTCACTTCCCCTCACCTTGGGAGGAAGGTATTCAAGCCTATTGTTCCCCTTCAGTCTACAAGAGAAGATCAACATGTGATGAGGTTTTGAGCTGGTTGCTGCAGCTCAGACTGCATGGCTCTTACAAGCCGCTGTTTTGTTCCTATACCAATAATTTAGGAACTTTCACCACTGTTAACTAAGCCAAGCTTTACTGCCTGTGTAATGTTTCTGGAGAGTTTGTAAGTAAACCGTTTTTAACTTAGCATGCATGTGGTCCTTTTACTATGCTAGGGGAAGAGGGAAACTTCAGTAGGAACTCACAAGGGCATATTTTAAAGGTCTAACAGCATATATTTTCACACTTTACCTTGCTGGATATTTTGTGATTTTAAATATCTGCAGGAGCGCTGACCAAAGAGTACTTGCTCCAAATTTGTATTTTGCCATCCAGAGAGTTCTCTGTTATATGTTAAGTTTTTCTTTGCCACCAACAGATTTATCCTGGGTTTAAGAGTGACAAACAAGATTAGCAAACATTAGGAGAGAAGACACCCAAGTGACACAGCAATTTGCAGTTGTGTGTGCCATCAAAAAGAGAGTGAATTGCGTATGTGTAATCATTTGTGCAAAGAGGTGCACCACTATTTGCATTCTGAGCATTAGGGTATGTGGGATTTTGGTGTAAACCACAGTTTGCAGCACTAGCATTCCTATGTTTCAAAACCAAACTGAAATTCAGCAGAGAAGGAAGGACACACACACACACAGAGAGAGAAATTAGCAAATCTGCCCACAAATAATAGGGTGTGGGCCCTAGTAATAACTTCTAGGTATGCTGGGAAGAAACACTCAGACACCAATTTTTCAGCCACACCACAGGAAATTTCAAAGTCACCAGAGGATACTTTTGTTGACAACAGTGAAGGGAAGGAGTTTTTAGGCGGAGCTCCATGTATGCTTTTGTTTAATCTCACATGATGCCATCTGTTTCTTTATCTCTTTTCCACTTTGCCTGCTCTACTGGGAAATGGTTTTCTACACTGGGAGTTGGCCCTCTTGAAGAACAGAGGTGCTCAGATATATTGGGGAGGGGAGAGAGAGTAGGAGGGAAGCTACTTCTTTCCTCCCCTTTCCATCTCTTCTGAATTTCCATCCTGTCACAATTGCTCAACCTGCACTTCTAAAACACTTTCTGTTCCCTCTGTCAGCCCATGGAGCACAACCAGGCTCCTGGAAGCCAAATGAATCCTTCCTGCTTCATCCATGCAGCATCACTAGCTCTAATGATGCTGGGAGCAGAGACCAGCTGGAGGGCTGATCAATGATGTGCAAGACAGGACAGAGCATCTGCTCTGCGCTGGTTCTTCCCAGCTGGCTTGTCTGGTGTGGGACAACTGCCCTTGAAGAGGGACCATAGGACAGGAGAGATGCTTACATCATTGAGCATATTGCTCCACCCAGAGTCATCATCACCTCAGTGCGGCTGGGCTTCTCAAAGGCCCACAGGCCAGGTTACCCTTCAGTGAGTAGGGGCAGCAGTGCCACAACATGCCTTCCAATTATCATACAACAGAACAGGGCTGTAGGCTGGCACCCTTTGGAACAAATAGGGCAGAAAGCCGAGAGACCAAATGAAGCCAAATTCAGTGACCAGCAAAGCCAGTTAATCCTAGTTTTCCTCCTCCTCCTCCTCCTCCTCCTCCTCCTCCTCCTCCTCCTCTTCCCTGCCAAATTCTACAAAGGGCAACAGTGAGCTTAAGGAGAAGGAAGCTGACAAACAGACCATCTTCTGCACTGGTTGGAAGTAAGAAAGCAGGCAGGTGAGGGCTGGCTAATACCAGGTAGTTACTGCCGCCCAAATACACCTGCCTCCTCTGGGGTTACATTTGCCAAGAGACAAACAATGCAGAACCCTAATTTTGCCTCATCATTGCCCAATAAGAATGAGCACATTGAGGACAATCACTGAGGGCAAGTTTGAGGGAGGGCACAGAGAGCAGGGGGCAATGGATGAAAAAGTTCATTTTGTTTGGGGCTTAGAACCTTGAGCTCCTCAAATAGAAGACTGTGACCCAAACACAGAAAAGACACTCCTTAACAACAAACCACTTGGCCAGGAAGGGGTGGGAGATTCAGCCTTCCTGCACAAAGGACTGGAACCATCAGTGTGAATCTGAGCAGCATGACTGTCAACTGCCACTTGTACTGCAGAACTCAGCAGCGCAACAACTGTTCACATGAGGCCATTGCCAGGCCACCATGAGCTGCCTTCTCGAACTTCTTATCTCTGCTGTAGCCCCAGTCTACCTCTTGAGGAAAAGGCCTGAGTTTTCCTCCCTCTCTCATAACACTAGAACTCATGGGCATCCAATGCAGGTGAATTTTGGAAGACTGGGGATGGATGAAAGGAAGTACTACCATGCAGCACATAAGCTATGGAATTCTCTCCCATGAGAGGCAGTGATGGGCACCAAATCTGATGGATTTAAAACAGTATTGGAAAAATTTATGTAGTGGCTCTTCTCTGCCTCCATGATCCGTTGTTGGAAAGCACAAGTCTCTGCTTCTTTGAGGAAGACCTTCTTGTAAAAGATGAGTTGTACCTCACAGCAGTTGGCAAGAATGTGCTTGCTAAGAGTCTTGTGAACCTGATTAGGAGAGCTTTAAACTAAATCCCGAGGGCGAGGGAAGCAACACTACAGATGACAGGGGAACACCTGGTCCTGGGGATAATAGCTTCATTGATGCACAGGAAACTGAGGTGGTACTCCAGAAACCTGCTAAAGGGCAAGAAACTACAAGAAGGAAGCAGGTGGAGAGAATGACTCATGGTATCATTGGCTCTACACAAATGCAGAGTATGGGAAACAAGGAAGACAAATCAGAGCATTTAATGCAGGATGGCAAATATGACCTAGTAGGCATTACTGAAGCCTGGTGGGATGAAACTAAGGACTAGAATGTAGAAATACAGGTGTATTAGAGGGAATAGACTAAACAGGAAGGGAGAAGTAGTAGCATTCTGCTTGTAAAGTGACCCATGACCCAGAAGGCATATTGAGAGTATATGGGTAAAAATTGTAGGATAAGGAAACAACAGTGACCTTACAGTGGGTGTTTGCCATAGATCGCCAAGCCAGACTTGGATAACGCCTTCCTAAAGCTGATTACCAAAGGTTCAAAAAGGAGAGATATAGTTGCAATGGGAGACTAGACATTTGTTGGGACTCAAACTCTGCCATGAATGTAAGGTCCAACAAATTGCTCCATAGCCTCACTGACAGTTTCATTTCCCAGAAGGTGGAAGAAGCAACAAAGGAATCATCTGTCTTGGACCTGGTCCTCACCAAAAGAGAAGAACTGATCACCAAAATGGAAGTACTAAAAAAACTTGGGAGGAAGTAATTGTTTTCTCCTGAGTTTCACTATACAGAGGTGAAAGAAAGCTGAGTGTAGTCAGGCATGCACTCTGGGCTTTAAGAAGGCTGATTTCCAAAAGCTGAAGGAACTACCAGGTGAAATCCCATGTCAGAAATACTCAAAAGAGAAGGGAGTCCAAGATGGATGGGAATTTCTTAGAGGTGAAATACTGAAGGCACAAATGCAGACAATTCTAACAAGAAAGAGAAGTGGGAGGCATCTAAAGAAAATGGTGGGGCTGCATAAGGAGCTTAGAGATGAGCTAAGATTTAAGAAGGGCATGTATAATAAATTGAAGAAAGAGGAAATCACAAAAGGAGAGTATGCATGAATAGCCAACAGCTGCAGGGTGAATGTCACTCAGGCCAAAGCTCAGAATGAGCTCAGGCTTGCAAGACAGGTTAAAAAGAATAAAAAAGGTTTCTTCAGCTATGTTTGAAGCAAGAGGAAGAACAAGCAAGTAGTACATCCTCTGTGTGGAGAAGGTGGGAAAATGCTATTGGGTGGCATAGAGAAGGTAGAACTGCTGAACACCTACTTTGCCTCTGTCTACATCCAAAAGGAAAGCAGTGCCAAACCTGGTGATAACAGAATAAACAATGCCAGGAAGTAGCTGCAGCCGAAGATAGGAAAAGAGGTGGTAAAGGAACACCTAGTTACTTTAAATGAATTCAAATCTCCAGGGCCTGATGAGCTGAAGCCAAGGAGCTTGTGGATGTAATCTTGGAGCTTTTGTCTATAATCCTTGAGAATTCTTGGAGAACAGGTGACGTCCCTGCAAACTGGAGGAGAGTAAATGTTGTCTCCGTCTTCAAAGAGGGAGGGGAGAAGACCCAGGTAACTACTGTCCAGTGAGCTTTACAGTGATAACAGGAAAGGTCCTAATTAAACAATCAATCTGTGAGCACATACAAAAGGATGCTGTGATTGCTAAGACCCAGCATGAGTTGCTCAAAAGCAAGTCATGCCAGACAAATCTATTTCTTTTTGATAGAGTTACAAGCTTGGTAGATCAGGGGAACTCTGTGGATGTAGTGTATCTTGATATTCTTGCAGAAAATGTGGTAAAATGTTGGCTGGGCGAGGTAACTGTTATGTGGATTTGTAGCTGGTTGAGAAAACAAGCTTGCACCATCTTCCATTTGACAGTGCTTTATATATATTTGAAAATGGCTATCATATCTCCTCTCAGAAAAAGCCCACAAGCAGAACCCAATCACAAGAGCGCTCTCCTCTTACCCTGCAGTTCCCAACAACTAGTAGAAAAAAGCATTATTCCCTCTGACTGTGGAAACAGAGCATAACCATCATGGCTGGTAGCCACTTGTGTGTATGATATCCCCCAAAGTAGTTAGAAATTTGTGAGAGCCTCATGACTTGACAGGTCCACTGAATGGGAGAGGCCTTCTCAGTGGTAGCTGCTCACAAGCAAATTTGGAATTCCCTCTCTAGAGAAGTTATACTGGCTCCCTCCTTGCTCTCCTTCTAACAGCAAGTGAAGACCTTCCAGCATTTCCCGCGCAGCCCCTTCTAGCTTCCTTCGGCGTGTCCAGACCCTCCTTCCCCGGGAGTAGCCCTCTGACATATCGAGGGACACTGCCTTTGGGGGCCTGGGGTCGCTGCTCTTTGCCAATGTCGCCGGCTCCTTCCTCCACCCAAGACCAGCAGATGGGGCGTTAGGACCCAGTAGGATGGGAGCCGCTCTCCTGCACGCCCGCCAGCCCGGCCCGGTTGCGTCTCACGCACACACTTCGCTTGCTGGGCCAAAACAGCGGAGGGCGGCTAGGCGGCGCGATGCTAAACTTTTACCCTTCTCTCCCGAAGGATAAGGGGGAGCCAGGAGTCGGTAGCCCAAGCAAGAGAGCGAGGAGAGGGCTGGGCTGAGAGGCTGTGGACGTGTCGATCTCGCCCGACGGGCGGCAGCGCCTAGTCGCGCTTCGGCGGAGGTTTGGCGCGACTCCCCCACTCACGCGCCCTCCAGGCTTGGGGTTCGGATCGGATTGCGCTCGGCTGTGCTCGTTGCTGCCAGCACGTCGAGGCACCCTCCTGAGGGAATGCCGGTCCCTTCGCTGCCGCGGCCGCCACTTCTCCACCGATCCCTTCTTCCTTGCTCGCTAGTAGCGGCGGCGGCAGCCACAAGTGTTTGCGCTCCCGGAGCCCAGACCGTGTAGTCCCGCGTCCCGTCCCCGCAGAGGCCGTCCCCACGGCGGATGCGCTACTGTCCGGACCAGGAGGACGGGTTTCCTGCCGGCGCCGACGCCTTTCTCGTCCGGTGGTCCGGCTGCCGGCCTGCCTGCCTGCCTCCCCGAAGGTGGAGGAGTACCTCCGGGCGCCTGCGGCGGGGCTCGGGCAGCGCCCTCCTGAGGATGAGCGCTGGGAAAGTTCTCCTGATGTGCCTGGTCCTCGGTTCAGCCTCCCGAACGAGGTGAGCAAGCGCCCTGCCTACGGCTCCAGCATGCCCCATACTCTCTCTGGGACCTACGACAAGTCGGCCACGGACACGTCGCCACCGCCGCCGCGCTCTGGCATATCCCAGCCCCAACAACTTGTTTGAGAATGCCACACTTGTTCCCTGCATGCTGACTGAGGAGCGCGGGAGATCTCTGGGGACCTTTTAGTCTGAGCGCAGGCACTCCGAGTCGTGTCCCGCGGAGAAAGGTGGAAGGGGAACTGCCTGCTTGGCCTCACCCTTCGCGCCTGTAAAATGGGGATGTGCGTGTGGAGGGGGGATTCCAGGCTCTTTGCAAGCGCTTAGTGGAGCAGCATCAGGTCCCCTGGCTGGGAGGCTTCTCTGACCTTCTTTAAGACTCAAGTTAGGATGGTTCAGAACCAAGAGGGGGAGAGAGGCAGCTGCTGGGATAGATTTGGAAGGTGGGATAGGATATATTATTTATTAACTATCTTTCTTTTTATTCACTTGAGTGAGATTCACATCTAGTTATCAGAGTTAAAAATATACCATCCTTCACAGCCTTGACAAGGAAACTAGGAACTAAGCTGTGTAGCTTTCTATAGTTATCCAGGATGCCTTTGGCAGACTGGATCTTCTCCTTTATTTATTCCTCTAAATAAAATAACAACACAGGAGTATGTAATGTAAGGACATAAAAATATTGTTTTCTTACATAGTTGCAGACTCGAATCAAGTATAAAATAGCAGTGAAATAAGTCAGGCAAAGTACACTTCTAGATTACGAAATACATTATTTAGATCAGGACCACACAGACCCTGCATCCTATCACTACAGGTGCATGGTGAGAAAGAGGGTGTTTTCTGAGCAGGAAGGAGGTAATAAGAATTATATTCCTACTGTTACCTTTCCTGCCCCTCCAAGCAGAGGGTGTGACCTCACGGAGTGCCCTCTAGGAATTTACAGGGGATGCCTTGTGTCTTCAGCCTTTGTTCATCCAGCAAACATGAAATTTTACATTTTGACTGGAGCATCATTTATCCACAACCCCCTTCTCAGGCATATATAACAATTTCATGCACATTTTATTAACCACCCTGAGTCCCATCTTGACTCGAAGATTCTGGAAACTGTCTCTCAGTAGAGGTTTGGTGAGAAGATCAGCAGTTATTTATTTTGTCTGGCAATAAGCCAGTTCTACAAGTACATCTTGAATTGCCTCACGCGCAAGGTGATAAATTCCCCCAATATGCTTGGTTCTTGAGTGAAAATTCTCACTCCATGACAGCTTCAGACAACTCTGGTTGTCCTCTATCAATCAGTCAAAAGGTCCTCTCCTGCACTAACCCAAAGTCTTTGGTCAGTTGATCGAGCCAGGCTAACTCTCTGCACACCTCTGTAGCAGGCAGCTGCATGTCAGACTGTAGAAGATAAATGTACACCATTCTGTTTATAATTGCCCGAAGAAATGGGAGCCTTTGCAAACATAAGAAAAAATAAACACCTGTGGATTTAAACTCTTTAGAGTCCCCAGCCTAGTCAATGTCCATTTAACCTACGAGTTCAGGGTGACTGTCAGCTGGCAACTTAAGTTTACAGTTCAGTGGGTGATCCTACTTTTTTGCTCAGAATTCCAACTGTGTTGCCAATATTTGGCCTAGTGGTGGTGGTCAGGTACAAAAGTTTTCCTTTTGCTGACCTGTACTGATTGTTGTCAGGCAATAGTCTTGAGTGTTCTTGGCTCTTTAAAAAGCCAGTGTTCATAGGTGTTGTAACTGGGTGTGCTTCTTGCATCTCCAGATTGTCAAGCAGTTCAGTGACATTCTACTTTTGACTTAGAATAAATTATTAATCTTCTTCTCTATTTGAAAACCTAAATAGTAGTGAGCTTTTCCTAATCCCTTAACCTCCACATCCTTGCTTAGATGCTTTACCACTTGTGTGTAGTCCTGGTCATTTTCAGTTGCAATAAAAAGATTATCAGCAAATGCCAAAACATAATGTCCATAATGTCCAAAATAGTCCATTTTTGCATTTAGTGTACAAATACTTTTTTGTGTAGCCTTGTTTGTACTCTTGTTGTATGAGCATGCTATGTAACTTTTTATTCCATGCTCTAGCACATGGGTTGGCAAACTAAGGTCTGGGGGCCGGAGCCAGCCCAATAGCCTTCTAAATCCAGCCCATGGGTGGTCTGGGAATCAGCCTGTTTTTACATGAGTAGAATGTGTCCTTTTATTTAAAATATATCTCTGGGTTATTTGTGGGGCCTGCCTGGTGTTTTCACATGAGTAGAATGTGTGCTTTTGTTTAAAATGCATCTCTGGGTTATTTGTGGGGCACAGGAATTCGTTCGGTTTTTTGTCTCCCCCCCCAAAAAAAAATAGTCTGGCCCCCCACAAGGACTGAGGGACAGTAGACCCACCTGCTGCTGAAAAAGTTTGCTGAACCCTGCCTAGCAGCTTGCTTGAGGCCATAGAGTCACTTCTGAAGTTTACACACTAAATGTGCTTAATTTGGTTAGATAAAAACTTTGGGTTACTTCATGTAAATCTTGTCGTCTGAGATTTTGCTGGGCAAAAATGCTGCTTTAATGTCTATGTGTCTCACTTCCATTTGCTTAGAAGCTGCTATGCTTAAAAGCATTCTAATCAAATGGGATCAAATGTTCCATCATAGTCTTCTTCATATTTTTGAGAGGAGCCACAGGTTACCAACCTCACTTTATAGCACTGAATTATCTGCACCCTGCTTTACCTTGATCACCCACTTACTTCCAATCCCCTTCTTCTGAGGAAGCTTGGTGAGAGACCAGATTTTGTTCTGGTGCAGTGTATCTATTTTTTCCTGTGCAGGATTCATCCAGAGGCAAGCTTCAGTGTCTAGCATCCCTTCTATCTCTTCCCTGGTGAAAGGTTCTAGGGGTTGCACCAACCTCACAATGTAGGACAGTCTTAGTGGCGGAACACCTCTGTTTGATATGGCTGAGTGTCTGGCCTCTGGTTCTGGAATTGCCTCAGTTTCCTCATCACTTTCTTCAAATTCAGGCATCTCCCCATCAGACTGTTCCTCATCACTTCTGCTGCTACTGCTGGTAGTCTAGTCCTCTGTGCCTTCTTCCTGTTCATCCCCTGTACAAGGGTGCTGTTACAGTAGACTGCAGATCTGGACTGTTGTGGGAAGTACATGACGTCTTGTGTTTCTTCCTGTGGTTGCTCAGAGAAATTTACAACAGTTCCTCTTTTGTCAGCTTTGCTGTGCTCATCAAAATAAACTACATGTCTTGAGCTGACATTTCCTGTCTTTAAGCCCATAATTCTGTAGCATTCTCCTCCAGAAGAGTAACTAAGTAGAATTCGTTTTTTCTGTTCTGGAGTCCAGCTTGTGCCTATTCTCTTTGAATATGTAGCTATGGACAGTGCTGCCAAAAACATGTATGTGTAACAAGTTGGGTGTGAAAGTTCCAAAGGTGTGTATATAGTTCCCTTAGTTGGTAGTCTGTTTTGGAGGTATTCCACAGTGGCTACTGCGTCTCCCCACATACGTTTGGGAAGATTTGCATGCATCTTGCCACTTCCACACAATATCTTTCTCTCTGCAGCTGCACTCTTTTGTGGAGTGTAGGGAACACTCCTCTTCCAGAAGGCTTGTCATGTCATTTGAAAATACTCTCTGCCATTATCTGTGACTAGGGTTGAGGGTTTTCTGAAACAATACACTGAAATGTTTTCTACCCAAAGTGGACACATTCATCGTGTTGCAGTTCAGTTCTGGAACATACAGGGCTCACTGCAAGGGGTTCTTTTTCACTTCAATTGCCACTTAGTATACCTGAACCGGAATGCGGGTGGTGCTGTTGGTTAAACCACAGAGCCTAGGACTTGCCAATCAGAAGGTTGGCGGTTCGAATCCCCGTGATGGGGTGAGCTCCCGTTCCTCAGTCCCTGCTCCTGCCAACCTAGCAGTTTGAAAGCACGTCAAAGTGCAAGTAGATAAATAGGTATCACTCCAGTGGGAAGGTAAACGGTGTTTCTGTGCGCTGCTCTGGTTCACCAGAAGCGGCTTAGTCATGCTGGCCACATGACCAGCTGTACGCCGGCTCCCTCGGCCAATAAAGCGAGATGAGCGCCGCCACCCCAGAGTCGGCCACGACTGGACCTTATGGTCAGGGGTCCATTTACCTTTACTATACCTGAACCTACAGAATCATAGAATTGTAGAGTTGGAACAGATCCAGAGCATTATCTAGCCCAACCCCCTGCAATGCAGGAATCTCAACTAAAGCATCCAGGACAAATGTCCATCCAATCTGTGTGTAGAAACCTTCCAGGAAGGAGAGTGTGCCACTTTCCAAGGGAGTTTGTTGCACTATCTTAACAGCTCTTACTGTTAGAAATCTCTTCCTGGTGTTACAAGACCAAGTCTTGTAATTTGGTCATTGGTTTGGGTTGTACCCTCCAGAGCAAGGGAAAACAAGCTTGCTCTATCTTCCATGGATTAGCCCTTTGGATTTTTGAAGATGGCGATCATATCTCATACCAATTTCATATTTTCTAAGCTAAACATACCCAATTCCTGTTAACTGTTTAATATATATTGGAATGGAAAATAAATATATTATCTGCCTGCATTATACTGTGAAACATGACTGGAAATTTCCATTGAAGCGAAGAGAGCCTAACTGGTTAATCATTAAGTGGGGCTGTATCTTTGTGGCCCAGTCACAAGATGTTTAAATCTCATGAAAAAGGATTGTGTTACAGGTCTATGCATATGCTAATCTGTAGACATGCATCTTAGGTGGGGGTGCTCTTTTGTTTTTCAAGCTACTGAAGAGAAAGGATGTGTTGATTCTGTTTCCAGTAAACAGCCTCAGGATAATGGAGGCTGGAATGGAGAAGAGTCAGAGCTTTGATTTTTAACTCAGCATGCAAGTTATTTTTGATCTAAGACATTATGCCTTATGATGGGAACAGTGTAAGAAATCATGCATCTAACTGAATGTAACTTTTAGTGTTATGTTTGGAGTTAAAGTTCTGTAAGTAAAGCTTCTGAACCATATTTTTGCACCGGATAATTTTTATTTCAAAGAAGAGTCAGTTTTTATTCATCCAACTGCTTCCAAATGTACAGTATTAATAACCTCAAAAACTCCCTCAACTGTTTCATATAAGGCTTGATTTTCAAACCCTTGATCATCTTGGTTGCCCTCCTCTGTAAATGTTCCAGCTTGTCAATATCTTTCTCAAATGTGGCACCAAGAACTGGATTCAGTATTCTAGGTGTAGTCTGACCTAGGCAGAATAGAGCAGTACTTATTTATTTCCATTGATCTGGACACTATACTTCTATTGATGCAGCCTAGAAGAGCATTAGGGTGTGTGTTTTTGCTGCTGTATCACATTGTTGACTCATATTTAGCTTGTGGTCTACTAAAACCCTTAGGTCTTGCTTGTATATGCAGATGCAGCCTCTAGATTATCAAGCATCTGAGCAGCAGTTTCGTCTTTCGCTGCGTGAATCATTTCAGAAGCTGAAATATTGTCAAAGGGGAGTGATGCTGCTATATCACTCTCTTAATCCCATTTCCCCTTTGCTGTTACAGCTTCTTGGCTCCCTCCTCTGATCCATTCTAGCTCAATGCATGGCAAAATGCATTTCATTTTAAATCTGGTTTCTGTTTAGGGAAGTTTTTAATGTTTGATGTTTTATTATGTTTTTAATATTCTGTTGGGAGCCGCCTAGAGTGTCTGGGGAATTATTATTATTATTATTATTATTATTATTATCCAGCGGATATAGTTGTCCTCTGTAAGTTTAGACAGCTTAAAGTTTGCCTCAACAATAAAATTCTCACTAGCAATCTCAAATATTAAAAAATTGGGGGAGATCACAAAATAGAAAAATTGAGGAAAATGTGCCAAATTCAAAAATAAAACTTAAAATTCAAAATGTAAAACTTCACTGACAAAGAGACAGTCTGTTCATGAGCCAGAGGGGTCTTTGGTCCCATTGCAGTGCAGAACCTCTCACTTGTCTCTTCTCTGCCATGCATCACCCCAAGCGGTCACAGTGTCCTTTTGAGGGCAGTTGTGCAAAGGCTAGAGGCAGCGGCTGACAACAACACGAGAGGCAAGGAGGCAAGCTGAGCCCTGTCCAGGGCACCCTGAGGCCATGATGCTTTTCCTGGGGAGGGAGGGAAAGATGAGGAGGGTGGGATTCTCTCAAGAGAAAAGTCCTGGGGCTGGGATCCATAAACACAGACTAAGAAGCCTGGGCCCACAGTTTGAAAGGTTGGTCCCAGATGCAGTTATTCAGTGATGGGGGACAGACAGGTATAGGACAACTCTCCTCTGGATTTTGAAACTAAACCAAAAGCTCAGCTTTCAACTTGGACTGAGAGGTATCTTAAGCCTTTAGTTTACATCAGATGGTTAATTAATTAATTTCTTTTACAGATCACTTCCTATGAAACACCTTGAAGCAATTTAGCAATGAAAACACATATAAAACAATTTCATATATATAAAAAAGGATTTCAAATCCAACACAGATACGGTCTGGGATAATTAATTCGTTAGTTATGTCAGGTGATTAATTGACTAGTTTGAAGAAATCCTCTGCCAAATTTCAGTGCATACACTATTTAGAAAATAGCATGACCATGACGGATATTCTCCCGGGAGGAGGGGGAGACCCAGTCATTTGCAACTGGAGCTGAGGTGTATATTGTTGTGTTGGCAACAATGCTGTCAGCAGATCAACCATCATCTCACAGGACTTCATTGAAAATGTGATGGGAAATCCACAGCAGGCTTTAAGTGAGGAACCAGTTTATCCATGCAAATTACTACATGCTGTTAGAGGGCACTTTGAGAGAAGAGTGAAGATGGTAAACTGAGACCTTGATCACTTCCTTGCTGCCAAGCCTCCTTGTCACAAATAATGTCCTTCTCCTACATCCCTCTTTTGCCAGAATGCAGGCAGGGGGCCAGTGATTGATCCCTCTCACGAACAGATGGAGCTGCCTTCAGTCCATCCTAGGCGTGCCACGCGTAAGGAAAATTCCTGACATGTCCTGGTTTTGGGGTATAAAAATGGGCGTGGGGGGGGGATTTGCCAAAGCGGCAAAATGTCAGGGAAAACCCAGATGTCTGGCAACATGGAAAAAGCAGTGGAAACAGTTCCAAAACCTTAAAAATTACTGTTGGGGGAAAGAGCTAAACAATTTGGGTTTGTTCCCAAAAAATGCTCAACAATTTTGGGGTTTGTCAATTTTGCAGATGTCAGGAATTTACTTTTTGATATACGGCAGCTCTTGTCCATCCAGCCAAACAGGCTGCAGGCTGTGAGATCCATGGAACTGTGCCCTTCTTCATGCAAAGTATGTCAATCAACTATGGTCCTCTCCCTTTGCAAACATCCCAAGGAGCAACCAAACTATGGCAGGCTAGAGATGGCTATAGAATCAGCTGTCACATGGGGATGGTGGCTTGGGGAAACCCCATGTCAAAATCAAGCCAATTAAAGAGGATCCTATCCAGCTTTTATATTCTTCCCTTTCCTTGCCCTGCAAATATAAGCATAACCTTTCTGAGTCATCCAAGGTCCATGTAGCCCAGTATTCTGCCACAATTGGTGTTCAGCAGCAGGTTGTTCTGCTACATGGGGGGATTGGTGGCTGCCCTGATGATTGAAGTTAGGCTGTTCACCTCTGAGTTTTAAAATCATCTGTATGACAGGCCATCCCAATATCTCAGCAGTGGACCGTGTCTGTGAATTATGAAGATGTTCTCCTTCCATCTGCTCTCTGCTGACAGCCATTTCAAGGGTAGAGGCCAAGATTTGTTGCTCTAGTAGCAAGGAAGAGTCTTGTAACACCTTAAAACTAACAAATCTTATCCCACAAACTGGAGTCTAAACCTCAAACGCTTCTGTCACAATGGCTCTGCCTCCACAGTTGGAGGATATTTCAGATTACCAGTTGCTAGAAGCTACAGGAGGGGAAAGTCACTGTTGTGCCTGGGTCCTGCTGGTGGGTTTCCCATTATGGGCATCTTATTGGTTCTTCTTACTGGCAACAAGTTTCATCAGAGGTCCTCAAGTGATTACTGCTTTGAGAGAATCTCCTCCACTCCCCACAGTTTTATCAATCAACTATCAGGTCACCTTGTTCTCTGCCTCCATTTCCCCAAGCTAATCCTCCCTTTCCAACCCCAACTCCACTGTATGCCTTCCCTCATACAGGGGCGGAGGAAGGGGAGCAGTGGGGTTGGTCCACCTTGGGTGTTATCACTGAGGGGTGGTGACATTCGGCGTGCTGCCTGCCCGTGACTCCCAAGCCTACCCCGAGCCCTTCATCTTGACACCCTCTGCAAATGAGAGGTGACCCTGTTCTCTGTACCTACCAGGGGGGAAAGAGACTGGTGGCAACCACAAATTATGGGTGACTGAACAAATGTAAGCCTGTGGGATGTTGGATGGAATTGGATGGATTTGGAGTGTAGGGTAGGATATTCTTATTTATCCCTCCTCTTACTTGTATGAGCTTAATGCCTAGTAAGCAGAGTTTAAAATTGACATTTCTTTGCATTATAAAATGTGGAAACTCCTGAGACAAAGGGTTGCTTTACCTTAATATTATTATCCAGGATGGTTCAGCAGATTGTATCTTCCCCTTTTTATCCCTCTAAACAAAATAAACACAGAGAAGTCTATAATGCAAGAATATATTTTTTGTTTACTTACATAAAGCTTCAGATTTGATTGAGCAGTAAGCAGCAGTAAAAAACAAGACAGGCAGAATCTACTTGTGCATTACAAAATATATGGTTGAGATCAAAATGGAGTCTGTGCTCAGAAGAGCACAGACAAGCATCCTCTCTCTTTTGTTACATGGGGAAGAAGACTGAGCTCTGAGCAGGACATAAGTAGTAAGGATTCTTCTTCTTTTGGTTACCTTTCCCTGTGCAGATAAGCAGGGGATGTGACCTCACAAAGTGCTCTCTCTATGAATATACAGGGGAGACCCATGTGCCTTTGCTTATCTAGCAACACATGAAATTTTATTTCGGCTGAACTATTATTTCCCACATGGACTGCCAATCAGAGTTGATGAGCTTACACACCTCCTCAGAAGTGTCTGGACCAGAAAAACAGCACAATTCGGATCTGGAAACTAATCTCTGAATCTGCCAATCTGTGTGTTTTTGTTGCCCCCTTCTGAGCTGACTACAGTAGCTGAGGTCTGGGTGCTCTTTCTTTAGCCAAGTGTACTTGGCCTCTGCTGACATGGCTTGATTTTGGGATAATGTCAAGCATCACCCAAGGAGGGGATGTCAAAACCCATCTTTCTCTTCTGAATCTGTTAATTAATATGGCTGACACATCCCTGGCCAGGGAGCAAAGCTGTCCCTTAGCTTGCCTGCCCCCCACAGCCCATCATGCACACCCACCATAAAGTGTGTGTGTGTGTGTGCATGCGTGCGTGTGTGCACTCGCACACACACGCACACAGGATGATAGTGCTCCAGTAGGTCTCTCCCACCTGAGCTGCCTTTTCATGAATTGCCTGGTCAAGAGAGGTGCTTGTTTTGACAAGCAGGTTTTACAGTATGTCAGGCATGAATACCTTTTCCTCTTGATTCTGTCTGAGCAAGACAAGAGCTGGGCTGTACCTTTCACAAGTTGCCAGATTGAATTGCTGTGTCTTGACACAACATCTCCTCCAGCCTGCTCAGCTCTTGATTGCAAAATGTTTGCTGCGTGTGACATTTCCATTAACAGGCACAAGGCATGTCCCCTGCACCTCCCTAATTGCTTGGTGCCTGCAGGAGCCTTGCCATCACTTATTACACCTGGGAGATGGAAGAGCTTCCCCTGCTTATTACTGGGAAGTGGAAGCTGGGAGGGGAGATTGTAAACTTCTCACTAAAATTGAATCAATAAGCAGGCAGAGGAAGGGGCATCTCGAGGCACACGTCTTTAAATCCAGTGCCTTATTGTATTACAGTGTGTGTGCGTGCGTGCACGTGTGCTGGGGCACATCACAGCAGCCAAGTTACCCAATGGCACATATTGAAATGATCTCTCAGTTTTCCTGCCTGGGATTCAAAAGAGCATAAGAACATAAGATGAGCCCTGATGTATCAGGCCAAAGGGGGCCCATCTAGTCCAGCATCCTGTTCTTGCAGTGGCCAAGCAGATGCTCAAAATGGAAGCCCACAAGTAGGACCTGAGCAAAAGAGCACTCTCCCTTCCTCTGGTTTCCAGCAGCTGCCATTCCGAAGCATTACTGCCTGTAGAGGAAGAACATAGTTATTGTGGAAAGTAGCCATGGATAGCTTTCTCCATGAATTTGTCTAATCCTCTATTAAGAACATCCAAGTTGGTGGCCATGACTGCCTCCTGTGGAAGGGAGTTCCATAGTTTAACTCTGTGCTGCATAAAGGACTTCATGTTATCTTCCAACATTCAGCTTCATTTGATGCCTACAAATTCTAGTGTTTCAGAGGGGGGGGTTTAGTTTTCTCTGTCCACTTTCTCCATGCCATGCATAATTTTATAAACTATCTCGTTGCCTCTTACTTGCCCTTTCTCTAAATTAAAAAGCCCCAAATGCTGCACCCTTTCCACATAGGGGAGTTGCTCCATCTAATTGATCATTTTGGTTGCCCTTTTCTGAAACTTTTCCAGCTCTTCAATCTCCTTTTTGAGATGAGATAGCCAGAACTGTACAGATTTAGTGTAGCAGAGCGCCTGCCACTCAAGCCTCCAGTTCTTTACAGCCCTGGCTCTTTGCAGCCTTCACTTTTGTCAGGAGTTATCTCTGCATGAGCATGTCATGTGTGGGGAAAATTGCAGTCAAACATAACTATGCATGAGTGCTAGTTAGTGTGATAAGGGGTTAAAACCACAGAGTTGGATTCCTAGACTCAACTAGGTCACACACACACACGCTCTCCAATGAATAAGGAAGCGGAGCATTGTCTTCCACTTACTACCCTTTTCACCATGTATCCTGTCAGGTACATGTCTAATCTTCATTCCAAGCGTAGACCATGTGTTTGAAACTATCCTTTTGTATTTCGCCCCCACCCCCAAGTATTCTGCCTGTGTTCTTCTTGCTGCTGTTTGGATAAACGCATTAATCTGACCTTTTGAACAAGTTATTCTCTTTCTACCTCTCTTGCAATGAACAGACCACACACCTTTAAGCAAAGCATTTTAAATGTACTTAACAGTGTGTGGTCTGTTCATTGCAGGAGAGATAGAAAGAGGGGAGCTCTTTATGCTGCTAAACAGGATAAGGGGTCTAACAACCTATTTTCCCACGTTATACTGCTGCTAAACTTTTGTGAGTTTGAACTCTGCTACTGGGTGCTCTCTCCTACTCGAAAGTGAGTTTAGCCCCACATGTTGAATCCAGGCACCCAGCTGATTCTTTTGTTATTTACCCCCCACACATGGGTCACAGGGATTTGTATATTTATTTCCCCACAGTTTGGACTCTGCTTCAGTGACTTGAACAGCATTTATTCAAATGAGCACCACCTGGATCCCATGCCCTATGATTCCTTACCCTGGGAGTAAGCCTAAGCAGGGGGAACTGTCGCAGTTGCATACTGCTTCTTGCTTTACCCCCTGCTGGTCATTTTCACCCAGACTGCTCCTGCTTTTCCCTGTGCTGAATTTTGATTGTATGCTCCTTGGGAAATGGAGTTCTCCTCTTGTGCTATGTTAAGTACCAGGAACACAGATAGTCCTATATTGATTTGTACTGCAGGAGAAAAAGCTGCAGTGCTATAGCACATCAACTTGTATTGAGGTTCACGTATGCCTGTTGTGCTATATACCGTATTTTTCGCTACATAAGACGCACTTTTTCCCTCTTAAAATCTAAGGGGAAATGTCTGTGCATCTTATGGAGCGAATGTGTGGTCCATGGGGCTGGGGGGGGGGCAACCCGGGCTTCCCCTGCCAGCCCTGACCTGCTCTTTGAGGCTGGCGGTGGGGGAAAGCGCGCTTCCCCCACTGCCAGCCCCACAAGCTCGGGGAGCAGCGGGAAGGCTGCATGCAGCCGTTCCACTGGTCCCCGACCTGCTCTTTGAGGCTGGCAGTAGGGGAAAGCGCGCTGCCCCCTACCGCCAGCCCCACAAGCTGGGGAGCAGCGGGAAGGCTGTGCACAGCCTTTCCGCTGCTTCCCTGCCTGCCCCAGAGAGTATTTAGAAATACTGTAAAATTAATGAATGTTAGAAAAATGTTGGAATGAAGTTATATGGCTTTAGTAGAAATGTTATAAGGAATTAAGTATAAATAGATTATTAGAGAATTAAAGGGAAAAATAAGGTTAGAATGTGTTAAGACAATTATAGGATAGAAAATAGAGGAAGATGGAAAGGAATTGCTGAAACAATTAATAGAAGTGGAATACAAAAAGGGAGGTATGCGGAGGTCGTGGAAATTAGTGAAAGAAAGATAAAATATTGAAATTGGACTGTGTTTTAAATGGTTTTTGTTTTGTTTTGTTAGTTGTATGTTAGTGTTTTGCAGTGTGTGTTTTTTTGTATTGCATTGTATTATTGTATGTTTTTTCTTTTTTGTTTTTTTGTAGTGTTGTGTTCAATTTGTTGGAAAACTAATAAATATTATTATAAAAAGAAAGAAAGAAAGAAAGGAACAGGAAGAGCAGGTCGAAAGTTCCCGCTGTGCTCCGGAGGCTTCGGGTTGCCTTCACTGAAGGCGACTGAACACACCTTGAACACACTGAACACACCTTGTTTTAGAGGGGGAGAACAAGAAAAAAATAATCTCCCCCACTCTGCGCAGCACCCCTTCAGCGAAGCGGCAGGAGAAATGGAAGGGGCTCTGTTTCTCCTGCCGATTCGCTGAATGGGCGCTGCGCAGAGAGGGGGAAATATTTTTTTTCTTGTTCTCCCCCTCTAAAACAAGTTGCATCCTATGGTCAGGTGCGTCCTATAGAGCAAAAAACATGGTACGTCCTCTCCAAAATGTTGCGATGGTGTTGGTGGGCAGAAATGTCCCCTGCTGCACCCACCTGCCCCTGAGTAGCTCCTTTGACTGCCAGCAACTCTCCAGGGTCTGAGATTGAGGTATGCTTTTCCCATTGCCTGCTCCTCCATGGATTTCCTGTTTCCCTTGCAGGGCAGAGAGCACAGAGGAATATGACTACGATTACCTCAGCAACACCAACAAAACCTGGGTCCTAACCCCCAAAGCCCAGGAGACGGATGCCACACAGATCCTCAACTCCCTCCTCCAGAACTATGACAACAAGCTGCGCCCTGATATCAGCAGTAAGTTTTGCTCCTCCCAAGGGAGACCTCAGCTAGAAGGCACCCTTGACTGAGGGGTACAGGTTGCAAAGAAAGGGGAAGCACATGGGACATGATTGATTGCTGGCATCAATGTTTTGTATGCTGAGCACCAGGTTCCCAAGTCCAGCAGCACTGGGGTGTAGAGGCAGAGGGCAAAATTAGTAGAGAGTGGGCAATGAGAGCAAAAGGGGTGCAGCCCCAGTCTCAGTCTACCACTTGCTTACTTACAGTCAGTCTGGGTGGGCAGGTGGGTGTACACTGGGTGCCAGCTTAATCTGGCCACTTTTACTTTTGAGGAAAAGCAGCCATAGAGGGGCCCCAGGCCAGTTTTCTACTGGAAATTTTTCCCTACCCAACTGCTAGACAGGGGACAATTTTCAGCAGAAAAACTAGCACATGCTCCTGATCCAGATCAAAAACACTTTCTGGATCAGGGCTCCACACCTGCTGCTTCTGCTTCTTTTTTTATTGTGGCTACTTTTAAAAAAAATGTTAGCCACAAGTTGCATTAGTTTGCTCCTTAGGCTGCCCTTCCAAGTGAGCCCAGAAACTTTAGCTGACAGAGAGTTCTCTGGGAGCAGCAGAGCAGATTGTATTCTGCATTGGAGTCTAAAATGTTTCTGGGTTCAGTTTGTGGCACTTGCTTCAGCTGCTTCAGCTGCAAGGAACTGCCAACTTCCAAAGGAACCTTTTCAAGAACTTCTCTTAAGGGTGCTCTCCTCTGGGCCAGGGGTAGCCTGAGGTGTTTAGGCACCAGCAGCAAACTGTTCCACTGTTGGCAGCTGTTAGGCTCCGCAAGGGCTTCCCCTCAAGGAGCAGTCCTTGCAAAGCCATGTCACCCTAACCAGCGAGGTGGGGAGATTCAAGAAGAGCTTTTCCTTAAAGAGAAGTCTTTGCTTAATCTCCCCCTTTCCTGCTCAGCAGTGAGGTTTTGTAAGAGCTTCTTAAGGAGAAGCCCTTGCAAAGCCTCACCCAGGAGTGGCATGCACTCAGGGTGGGTGCGTGAGTGCTTGGGCATGCGGAGGGTGCACCAAGGGACAGGTCCATGGGCAGGGTGTGCTACTGGAGTGAGCCTTGCCCACTGCTGCAAAGCAGGGTGCACTCATGGTGCTCCACAGGCCCAGTGTCGCTTTGCAAGACTCACAAAAACATGCTGTGAGCAGGTGTGCACCCTGGGCCCTGAAAGCACAGCACTGCTTTTACGAGTGTTGCTTGGCTCACAAGGAGGGTGCCATGACCTGTTATATCCTTCTCATGGTGCCCTCAGGCTTCAGGGTGCTGAGTACACAACAGCTCATGATGGGGCAGGGCACATGATTCCCCCCCAACTGTGCCTGGGGTGACAGCCCCCTCAGACCCCCCCATGCTACATCACTATTGCACTGCCTGCCCTATTGCCTCCACTATGAGATCTTGGAGGAAATTGGCACCAGTGCTATTTCTCCAGTGGCAGCAGAAGCAGGTGGGGTAGGTGGGGGTGCCCATGAAAGTACCGCCTTGGGATCTTTTGCCATCTGAGGTGGCTGCTTCTCCATGTCTCATCATTGGGGCAACCTTGTTCTGGGCACAGGCATAGCAGGTGTGGACTTTTTGACTGTGGGTGGCATCCAAATTATGGATCAGCCTCCCAATGAGAGACGGCCCAGGCCCCTTCATGGCTCACTTTTAAGTAGACACAGAAAACTGATTTGTGTTCATGGGCATTTATTTTTAAAAAGTTTTAATTATTGTGTTTCTCTTACTGCTGTTAAGTTTTCTGTCTGCACATTTTCATTGAATTACATTGGATTGCATTGTTGTATTATTTTCAGAGCTACTTTTGGGTGCACTTTTGGGAACACATAAATCACTGAGCTCACCTATCCTCGTGGCTGCCCTTGGCATATACCCCTCTCCCATGGCTGACCTGTCCTCTCTTTTGCGATCTCTTTTACAGTCAAGCCCACTTTCATTGATGTGGACATCTACGTAAACAGCATTGGGCCTGTCTCTGTGATCCACATGGTGAGTGTTGAACCCTTTGGGAGAACAGTGGAAACTGGAAGAAATGCGGAGTGGCAGATATGTGTATAAGTGGGTTGGGGAGGGGAAAGGAGAGAAGGAAAGAAAGAAAGTGACTTGTGGGCATCCAGTGAAGCTCAATGTTAGAAGATTCAGGATAGATTAAAAAAACAAATTCCTACATACAGTACATTGTTCAGCTATGGAACTTGCTTCCACAGGAAGCAATGATAGCAGCCAACATGGATGGCTTTAACAGAGGATCCTCCAAATTAATGGAAGAGGTGAAGAATATCAGTGGCTACTATCCAAAATGGCTATGTTGTGCCTCCATGGTTGGAGGCTGTGATGCTTCCGAATCCTAGTTTCTGGAAACCACAGAAGGGAAGGGTGCTCTTGTGCTTGAATCCTCCTTGAGGGTTTCCCACTGAGGTATCTAGTGGGCCACTGTGATAACAGGATTCTAGGCTAGGTGGGACACTGGCCTGATCCAGCAGGGCTATTCTTATGTTGTTATCTTCTTATCTCATCTGTATACTCACCAGAGAATATACACACGGAGACAACCCCCCACCCACCCACTGCCAAGATGTTAGGGACTTAGTGCTGCCAGAATTACTAGTTCCAAAGTCCACCTGAAGTCAGCTTGGATTGAAGTTGCCCATGCCCTGTCCTCTTTCTTATATGGTCGGCTGAGACTACCAATCTTCCAGCCCCACAGAATCATTCCTCCCCCTCCACCCTTGGCCTCATCGTTGCTCAGCCTTCCACTGGAGCAGGCTGAGCTAATCCCTTTTTCATTGCCAATTGCTTATTCAAAGGGGTGAAGAGACCCTTTCCCTGTTAAACCACTGAACATGTGTTTTCAGTAAGCCATCAGCATTTCCTCGGCAAATAATAAGAACCTTTTTAAAGCTATAATGCCGAGCCTCTTTGCTGAAGCTGCTGCCATGCATACTAAGAAAGGAGAGGTAGGGCGCTGTGCTAGAGGAGCAGCAGCTTTCATTTGTGAAAAGCCTGCTCACAGGAAGGAACGAAGGCTGCAAAAACTCTTCCTTTGAACTAACAAATTTTAAGAGTCTCTTTTTATATTCTGTAAAGTGCTGTAAGGCTTCAGGACCAAGGACAGCACTCTATTCTTAAGACAGCAGAAAAATGTAAATATTAAATTCTTGCACGACAAATTTGATAACCAGGACGGGGAGGAAGAGTAGAAGCTCCGGCTGGCTGCCACTGATGAGGGTGATGCTATGCCTAGAAGACAAGACCAAGAGCCCTCCTGTGGTTTCCAGCAACTGGTTTGCAGAAGCTTTCCTTCCTCCGACTATGGAAGCAGAACATAGTCATTATGGCTAGTAGGCATAAATAGCCCTTTCCTCCACAAATTTGACCAGTTGTCTTTTAATGACATCCAGGCTGGTGGCCATCACTGCCTCTTGAGGGGACAAGCTCCAAAATTTAACTAAAATGTCCTTCCTTTTATCTGTCCTGAATCCCAATACTCAGCTTTGTAGGATGTCCATGAGCTCCAGGAGACAGGGAGAAAAACTTTTCTGTATACACTTTCTTTGTGCCATGCATAATTTTACAAACTATCATGCCACCTTTTCATTCCCTTTTCATTAAACCAAAAATTTCTTCACAGGGGAGTCATTCCAGCATCTTGCTGGACTATTTTGATTGCCCTTTTCTGAATGTCCACAGTATCCTTTTTGAGGTGAGGTGACCAGAACTTCACACACTATAATAAATGTGGTTGCACCATAAATTTCAATAATGGCATTATGATACTGGCACTTTTATTTTCAGATCCTTTTCTAATGACCCCTAGACCAGTGAAGGGGAAGGGACACTACAGCCCATCTTCTTCTTGAGGGATGGATTTAGTAGGTAGGAGAGGATATATTAATTACAATTATCCTTCCAGTCTCCCGTTATGTGTGAGAGACTTAAACATTTAGAATAATCAGTTTAGCATTTGCACTTAAAAGCTGAGTAGGGCGGAGCTTTAGATTACCACCCCTTGGCAGAAAACTAGAAGTTTAGGAAAGGTTGACACAGCTCATTATATTTAGCAAGCTGACTCCCCCCTCTATAATTACAATGATTGGTGTGTGTGTGTGTGTGTGTGTGTGTGTGTGTGTGTGTGTGTGAGAGAGAGAGAGAGAGAAAATCAAACCACACTGTAAAGTAAGTTAAAAATAGACTTTACTTACCTAAGTATTGCACACATTTTCAGCAAACAACAGCAGCAAAAGCAATGCAGGTAAAAATACTTCTAGGTTACAAAATACATAGCTGATTTCTAAAATGGAATCTGCACTCAGTGAGAGCATAGACATATATCTATCTCCCCTGAAGACATGGGGCAGAAGAACAAAGAGAGAGTGTGCAACAGGAAGGATAAGGGATTATATTTCTCATTTTTTTCCTGCTACTGGAAACAGGGGAAATGACATCACATAGCCCTCTCTCTCCACCAGTTGCATTCCTGTTGTCTGAGTCTGCCTGCCTAGAAATTTTCATTCTGTGGTCATTAGCCCCTAGACTTACTAACTACAAGAATATGTATTGTTAGATTTTGACTGCAAATCTCCTACACTTCTTGCCTGTTGGAGGGCAGAACCCCAGCTCAGCTGCAGCCCTCCCCAACTGTGAGTGGAAGTGTGCTAAAGTACTGTGAATAGGGGAAGGTCAGTGAGCAGGTGGCCCAGCGGTGGTGGTGACACTCCAATCCCATAATTATGCTGTACAGTCTCCAGCTTCTTCCTATCAAAAGCCTTGTCTTCTTAACTACAGACATGTTGTGTTATCCTGAGCAGAACTTGGCTGATGTCATGCTCAAGTTCTCTCTGGTCTCTTAGGTGAGGACTGCTAGGTCATGAGCTGAGCATATGCATCTAGGTCATTATGATCTGCTGCTAATAGTGTCAGGCTGCACCTGCTTGGGAGGTGGTGTTGCCACAGGAGGTGCTACAGGAGTATAACTGGCCTCACTGCATGTGGTCTGGGGGTGTGTGTTGTAAAAATGGTCCATGGGGAGAAGCAGACAAACATCTCATTGCTGTAGCCGGTAGAGGGTTCCCTGACCTTCCTGGAAAGGCGCTCTGTCCCCTTACAGGCCCAATGGGCAGTTGAGGAACAGAGGCCAAAAGAGGAAAGTTAATCAAAGCTAAGCCACATTTGACCCCAAGGCTAAGACTTGAGCCACAGTATGATGCCTGTTGACTCTTTGCACCAGGGTTACTTAAAGGCCGCCTTAACTGCAATGTGCATTAGAATTGATGGAAGAAGCCTGTTGATGAGCAATTCTGATTATGTATATAATCTGTTTGTGTGTTTAATTTATATGTAGCCCTTCTTCCCAAATTCTCCTAGTAGGTTGGGAACAGGGGCCCTAGGATAGTTTGATTGTTCAGCCTTTCTCAGAGAGCCTGTGGCAGATGTTGCTTCCAAGCCATATGGCAACCATTACTGGAGCAGGAGCAGGGTCTGATCAGGTAAAAGAAAGAGAACAGGAAGAGCAGCTGTCATGTTTGTCCTGCAATCTTTCTGAAGAAAAGGGAGACAAGTGAGAGCAGCAACTGAGCTATTTTGGGGGGAATCTCATCTGAGCCAGGCCAGGCTCTAAAATAATTCAGATTCTTCATCAGGAAATTGTTTTGCTTCCATGTCACCAATCAGTTGGTCTAGTGCAAGCACTATTTCTTGTTACAGGTAGGTAGCCTTATTGGTCTGCCGTAGTCAAAACAAAATTTAAAAATTATTTCCAGTAGCACCTTAAGTAAAGGTAAAGGGGACCCCTGACCATTAGGTCCAGTTGTTACCAACTCTGGGGTTGCAACGCTCATCTCGCTTTATTGGCCGAGGGAGCCAGCGTACAGCTTCCAGGTCATGTGGCCAGCATGACTAAGCCGCTTCTGGCGAACCAGAGCAGCACACGAAAACACCGTTTACCTTCCTGCCAGAGCGGTACCTATTTATCTACTTGCACTTTGACGTGCTTTCGAACTGCTAGGTTGGCAGGCGCTGGGACCGAGCAATGGGAGCTCATCCCATCACGGGGATTCGAACCGCCGACCTTCTGATCGGCAAGTCTTAGGCTCTGTGGTTTAATCCACAGCACCACCCGCATCCCTCTAGTAGCACCTTAGAGACCAACTAAGTTTGTTATTGGTATGAGCTTTCATGTGCATGCACACTTCTTCATATATCTTTAGGTACCTGAAGAAGTGTGCATGCACACAAAAGCTCATATCAATAACAAACTTAGTTGGTCTCTAAGGTGCTACTGGAAGGCACTATTTCTTGACACTGAACCCCAATGACATTGTTCTGAGGTTCTCTTCCTGTTGCCATTTTCTACACCTGTAGAGGCACTTTCCTCACTTAAGGAATGCAGTCATAATACCAGCGTAGCCAGTGTGCAGTTACGCTGAGGCTTGGCAGGGTTACTGTGCCTTTAAGTGAAAGTTTCCTTTTTGAGCAGCTGTTTAGTTGCTTCTGGTTCTCTCACCTTCTTGAGTGACAATAATTATGGTGTGTCCAGTCTGTCAGTATTTTGAGGGAGGGATTCAAGGGCACACTGTAACTTTTTTGATTGACATGTTTACAGTGGATTAAAGCACTCTTGTCACCACAGCACAATAAATCTACTTTTTTTAAAAAAAGACCTTTTACAGTTTGAAAAGTTATGGGGAAATTGTGGGATGAACAACTCATTGACAGAAATATGTGTAAACCTACCACAAGCAAAGGGACGCGGATGGCGCTGTGGGTAAAACCTCAGCGCCTAGGACTTGCCGATCGCATGGTTCGAATCCCCGCGGCGGGGTGAGCTCCCGTCGTTCGGTCCCAGCTCCTACCCTCCTAGCAGTTTGAAAGCACTCTTAAGTGCAAGTAGATAAATAGGTACCGCTTTATAGCGGGAAGGTAAACGGCGTTTCCGTGTGCTGCTCTGGTGCCGGTTCGCCAGAGCAGCTTCGTCTCGCTGGCCACGTGACCCAGAAGTGTCTACGGACAGCGCTGGCTCCCGGCCTCTAGAGTGAGATGAGCGCACAACCCTAGAGTCTGTCAAGACTGGCCCGTACGGGCAGGGGTACCTTTACCTTTACCTTACCACAAGCAAATCAGGATGAATTTAGGATGATTGTTCATCATTACATACCCAACCTGTAATGAAATCAGAATGCATAGCCAAAAAAACTGGATATAGTCTAACTACTACATAAGCTTTGTTCAAGCAAATCAGGATGAAGGCTGAATTGACAGGCCATCTGGTGGAATCCTTGGTCAGTTCCTGATCCTTAGGAGCAAGAAAGGAGAATTTAATTGCTGGTTTCTTCTTTGAAACAAAAGCAATTGCAAATAAAATAACAGGAAGTTGTTCTAGCTGGAGTGAGGAAACCAGTAATTAACTGAAAGCCAAAACTGACTAATTAACTTTCAGCCCAGGAATCACATGGCTAGAAAGGAACAGGAACTAACTAGGTGTTTTAAAGGAAAGGAGCAAGGAGGAAACTGCTTATCAAAGGGACATTTAGAAACAGGACCATAGCGGAATGGGACTTAAGCCCCACAGAAGCATATAAGATCTTATGCATAGAGACAGGCAGTGCTGAGTTTGATGGGGTAAACAGCACTATATCTATGTGTGAGTTTGCATTTTAATTCCACTTCCAGCTGAAAGTACTAGCGCAGTACCTCAGCAGCATTCAAGAGCTGTGTGGGCAGCCACATCAAAGTCAAACAAAGGCCACTCCAGTCACTATGTTTCCAGGGGGTTAATATCTGATTTATTGCACAGAGCAGGGCATGGGGGACAATTGTCCAGGGCCAAATTAATAGTTGCTCCAGGTTTTTTTCAACTGCCCCCTTCCATAAAAGTTAGAGTGGAACATACATGGAGGACAGTTTTGATTTTTTATGGGGAGGGGAGCAGAAAAGAAGCTGCCCCTGAACCAAAGCAGCAACATATCCTGCCTGTGTGTTTTGACTGGGCTGTATTTAGTAATGTGCTTCAGATTTCTTGAGTGCATCTGGGTGGGCTTGGGCATCTAGATGAATTAAATTATGAAACACATTAAATATTCACTAAACTATTGGGATGTTTCCTATGTCTTTAACTTGTGTCCCAGTGAAGCTTACAAGTTGCAAGGAGGTGGCCTTTGTTCCGGGCTGTGTTGCTTCATTGCTTCCATTCTCTCTGTGTGTGTCTACCTGCAGGAAATATTCCCAGCATGTCTTTGAACTGAACTCTCAAAGCTCATAGCAGGGGAAGGGAATCCTGAGCTATATGCTCTAGGTTGCATTTCCAGAAACCCCCTACCTTGCAAAATCTAAGGCGATTCTCTTGCTCTCCAACTGCCCTTGTGGGACAGTCCTGTGCATCAGCCTCCTAGTCCTCAGGTGACCAAGAAATTTGCTTTTTGGAAAAGTGCCTTGTGACTGAGCCAGAGACAGCAATGACACCTCATCTCTGATCCTGTATAGTCTGTGTCAGCCTCAAGGTTCTTAGCAGAAGCACCTGGGTTCTGGTTCCTCCATACAGATGTATTCTTCTGTCACAAGGTAGCATGTGACATTTAGCAACTATGGGGACCTTTTACCCATCCCAGCACGAGACTGAGAGGGTTAGTTTAGCAACTGCCCACCAGGGAGCACCTAGAAGGAACCCAATCCAACCAGGCAAGGTTTATCTTCATTATTTGCTCTAGAGGGCAGGGAATCTGCAGCACCACCATGGGTCAATCAAATACAGTGGTACCTCAAGTTACACATGCTTCAGGTTACATACGCTTCAGGTTACAGACTCTGCTAACCCAGAAAAATTACCTTGGGTTAAGAACTTTGCTTCAGGATGAGAACAGAAATCATGCTCTGGCGGCACAGCTGCAGCAGGAGGCCCCATTAGCTAAAGTGGTGCTTCAGTTTAAGAACAGTTTCAGGTTAAGAACGGACCTCCGGAACGAATTAAGTACTTAACCCGAGGTACCATTGTAAATGAATAAAAATAACTAACTGACCAATTGTGTTGCAAATAACTCAGTTCTGCCCCCACCAAGATAAAGCCTGCCCCCCCCTAAATAAATATTGGCTACACCCATGAGCACCACTTTGGGGCATGGGAGGTGAGGAGCAGTGGCATAGAATAGGACCTTCAGCCATTTTGTCTTTGGTTCTCCTTCACAGGAAGGTCGAAAGTTTGCACAAGAACAGGAGTGTCAGTAGTTCGTTAGAAAAGGTTTTACTTTTACAAAGGAGAGCAAAATGTTCAGCCCAGGAACCTGGCAATTAAGGAGGATGGTACTCTCCTTCTGGTTGATTGAAAGGTTGTCAGGGGAAGGGAGTGAAAATATTGTATGTCAAACTAGAAAATAAGGTGTTTAGAAAGACAGTCAACAGAATGGAACAAAGAAAGTAAAGCGATGTGGGAGAGCTGCATTGCTGTTGAAGAAAGAAGCCAGGAAAAGGTTGAAAAGAGACCCTGAACTTCTCAAACTGTAATATTAGGTTTCTCTTTTAAAAGCATTTTGTCCAGAACTGTTGCCCAGGCACACTGAGTTGCCCCCCAACATTGCAAGGGCCCATTGTGCGTATATGATGTTGCATATGTGCCTCTCCTCCCCCAACCCAGCCAGGCCGACTTGGCCTGCCACCTGCCACCTCCTGACCACCAGCCACCTTAGCTTCACTGCATCCCTGGAAGAAGGTGTGCCAGCACGAAGATGCTTTGAACTGGTGTGTCCTTTGGGGAGCTTGCCAGAGCACTTTTCTAGAAGGCACTCTGGTGATCTTCAAAGGGACACGCCAGGGTGAAGATGCTTCCCGCTGCCACATGCTTTGAGTATCACAGTGGAATTGGGGGGGGGAGACTAGGGCCCTCCTTGAAAATATTGGGGGGTCCTGCCCCCCATAGCTACCCATAGATGGCACCAATTTGTTGCCTTATTCAAACTTTCAAGCATTTCAGAAGGAGGGAGCTGGTTTGACTGGCTTCCTTCTTGCCTAACCCTAACCTGTCCCCTCTACAGCCCCCTTTTTTGATGTCACAGGGACAGACATGCCCTCCCTCTGCTGGCTTACACGGCTAGTGAGCTGCTGCTGCTCAGTGAGTGCTCCCACCTTTCAAGGCTGTCTTTGCACAGGTTTTTTTCTGTATTTCGGAACATCTCTCAGTCTGGATAATGCAGATTTGGGACCACCATGTCACCCTACCTGTACACTACAACTAACATGTGTTTCAGAGGATCTGCTACCAGTAAAATCAATAGTTTAATATGTATGAGAGATGGGGTCTTCTTGAGAGGAAGTTATGGAGCCCCCTTTTGAGTGACTTGCCCTTCAGTGCAAAGGACCTTGGAAACTCATCTCTTCATTGCTTCCTTTCCTTAAGGGGGTTCATTACTCGTGTGATTCTGAGCAAGTGATTGTACAGCCAATGGAACCTGTTATCATTCCTTTATGTGCATCACTTTGTGAGAGCCTGGTCCTGAAAAGCCACTTAAGGGACCCCCAAGAATCATCTAGTCCAACCCCCTGCAATACAAATGCTAATAATGATCTCCACCAAATGTCACCCATCAGGATGAAGAGCTGCAGGTCTCAGTTTCAAGCAGGCTGTGGATAATGTTCTTTTGTGCCTCTCACAGGAATACACCATTGACATATTCTTCGCCCAAACGTGGTATGACCGGCGCCTTCGCTTCAACAGCACCCTCAAAGCTCTCACCCTCAACACCAATATGGTGAGCCGGATTTGGATCCCAGACACCTTTTTCAGGAACTCTAAGAGGGCTGACTCCCACTGGATCACCACTCCCAACCAGCTGCTCCGGATCTGGAATGATGGGAAAGTCCTCTATACGCTCAGGTAAACCTCTGGCTCCCAGGCAGTCATTCAACATGGATGAAAGAGTCAGGGGAGAGAAAGGCAGCAAAAAATAAGCAAATTCAGGAAGGATGGGGGGGGTGTCACACCACAAATGGTTTTGTGGTTGTCTCTCCCTGGCTTTCACCTACAAAGAGACCATCCAACTAGCCTCTTCGTGCAGAATGGATCCAGTTCCATTTGCTCTCAGACTGGATCACAGAGAGAAGGAGACATCCAGCCTTAGAATTAAATAAATGGATCATGAAATGGGCCTAGATGTGGGTTTGGTGGCCTCAGGTGGCTTCTGACACACCCTTTGAGGGGATGCTAAAATGCTCCAAAGAGGCTCCAGAAGTATTGATGTTCATACAAGGTTAGTTGTGCTTCCGCAGCAGCTGTCAAACTAGTATTCCCCATCTCCATCTCTTCCCCAGGTTGACCATTGAAGCTGAGTGCCTCCTCCAGCTGCAGAACTTCCCAATGGATACCCATTCCTGCCCTCTGGTCTTCTCCAGTTGTGAGTACTGGTTGCATAGATGTCATGACAGGGCCATGGGACTGAAGGGTAGGGCAAAAAGATGCTAAACTTGCCCCACAAAGAGGCTGTGCATGGAACTAGAACACTCCACCTCAATCACCAAGCAAATAATATTAATGCAGAGGTTGCATGCCACCTCCAAGCTCTGCTGAGCAGTGTACGAGAATCCAGGGCGTTCCATGTGCTCATCCAGGGTTGGGTTTTTGTTGAAAATCAAGATACAGTGGAGGCTGTTGTGTCTAAGAAATGGGGGTCCCAGAAGACCACAAGCTTAACATGAGTCAACAGTGTGATGCAGCAGCAAAAAAGCCAATGTTATGCTAGGCAACATCAACAGAAGTCTAGTGTCCAGGTCAAGGGACATAATAGTACCGCTCTATTCTGCCTAGGTTAGACCACACCTGGAATACTGTGTCCACTTCTGGGTGCCACAATTTAAGAAGGATGTTGACAAGCTAGAATGTATGCAGAGGAGGGTGACCAAGATGATCAAGGGTCTGGAAACCAAGCCTTATGAGGAGTGGTTGAGGGAGCTGAGTATGTTTAGCTTGGATAAGAGGAGACAGAGAGAAGATATGATAGCCATCTTCAAATATCTAAAGAGCTGCCACATGGAAGATGGTTGTTTTCTCCTACTCAGGAGGGCAGGACCCAGACCAATGCATTCAAGGAGATTCTAATCAACTATCAGGAAGAACTTTCTGACAGCAAGAGCTGTTCGACTGGGGAACGGACTCCCTCAGGAGGTGGTGAACTCTCCTTCCTTGGAGTTTTTATGCAGAGGTTAGATGACCATCTGTCATGGATGCTTTAGTTGAGATTCCTGCCTTGCAGGGGGTTGGACTAGATGACCCTCGAGGTCCCTTCCAGCTCTACCATTCTATGATTAGGTTGCCCCTTTTGGCCTGACTCAGCAGGCTCGTCTTATGTTCTTCCTTCTTCCCCAGATCTCTATAAATTCTGTGTGGGCGCAGTCCTCACAGCAGCCTCCCTCCCTCGCAGTGGCCCATGGAGTCCTTTTCTTTGTAGATTGTGGCAATGACAGCTCTCTCTGTCTGTCTGTCTCTTTCTCTCTCACAGTGGCCATCATGTGCTTCCAAACACACAAAGCCCCTTTCAGCCCATAGACTCAGATTCTGATTTAGTGGCTCTGAGTATGGATGGGAGCCAAAGAGGACGCCATCATGATGCTCCTTCCTTCCCTCCCTCCCTGCCTTTTTAATGGGACAGTCGCCTTCCAAACCCCCTCCCGCTCCCCGCCTTCAGCCTGTTCATTTGTTTGCTTTCTGGCTGGTGCTGCTGCTGTTTCCTGGACTGCACCAGCCCTTCAGCCTGCCACCGCCTGTCATGTCACTGCTACAGATCCTGTGCACAGCCTCCTCCCTCTCCCTGTTGCCCACCCACGTGGCTCTGAGCAGTCCCTCCCAGCCTGTCCCCATCTCCTCTGCATCTTAGCTAATTAACAGTACACGCCATGCATGCCTGGCAATTAATTATAAACATAGTTTAGCTATGCTACGAGGTATCTCCCACCGCCCCGGGAGGATTTATCATATATAGGCATCAAGATCGCTGCTTTGAAACAGTTTTGACGTTTCAATTTGCAGAGGAAAACCAGGATGCTAGAGACAGCTGCAGCTGGCAGCTCGCTGGAGTCCCCATTTCTGCTTTGCCTGCCTCCTCTGCCACATCCTCACTTCCTAAACACAGGGAGAAGCAGGGAGTACCGGGAAGGGGGGGGGGGGAGGAATTGCACATGCAGAAACTCTACAGATGGGGCCCAGTGGTGGCCCTATGCTAATCCCACCTCATAGCTTATCATGTAGCCCTGATGCGTGACTGGAACCTTATAGAAACTCATTTCCACTCTGATGGTGAGACTGCTGGGGGAGGGGATGTTATTTATGCCTATGGAGGGACTCAGAAATTGAGACTCTTCCCTGAACACATCTGTGCTCCTGCTGTGCGGAAGCTCCATTCCCCCTCAGATTCAGACCCTTGATTGGTGTGTGTGTGTGTGTGTGTGTGCGCGCACGCGCGCATGGGGCAGGAAGTCACCTGCAAAAGACGAGCAGTAAGAAAACTGTCTGAATCAATCCCCAAATCAGCCTGCACCCAACAATTACAAGTGGAACAATGATGGATGCTGTCTATAAGAACCTGTGCTGTCAGCCCCCTGAGACCATCCAGAATACGACTAGTGGCCTGTTGAGGTTAGAGGGCACACATGGGTCAGACACACTTCCAAAAATGTGCTAGAATTAGCACAGAAATGGATTGGCTTGCAAAGTCTTTGCTCTGTCACTGCCAGCAGGGTGTCAGCTTGGACTAGCAATGGAAAGTTTTGCATGCCCATTGTTGATCAAACAGGGTCCAAAGTCCCAGATGCTGTCGTGTCCTTTCATTCCAAGCCAGAAGGTCAGCTAAACACCTGTCTGTGGCCAGTGATGTTCCAGAAAAAGCAAACATGGCTTCAAAGCCATCTCTCTCTCCCCTTCTCCTTCCCTCCCTCCCTCCCTCCTTCTCTTCCTTGAGAGAAAGACCATATCACGCCAACATTCCTCTTTCTGAGCAGCCCTTGCATCTGTGTCAGATTTTTGGTAGTAAACAAGTATAAATCCCAGCAGCATAAGACCTGTTTGGATCTTACCAGGTGCTGAGAGAATGGTGGGGAAGGCCTCCTGGTCAGAGGATATAGGGGCTTTTTGCATCTCTTGCTTGCCTGACAAGGGTGAACAGGTCACGAGTCCTTTCAAGCTAAGGGGGGTAGGGTGTCATGGCTGAGGGGCAGGTTGCATGTCTTGCCCACAGTCTGTGTCCCAGTTGAAGGGCCTTGGGTAGCAGCATGGCTGGCAGTTATTATTCTCCAGCAGTCGGAGACAAAGCTGAGCAAGGCGCCCAAAGCATTTGCAACCTGAGGGGAGGGGCTTGTGCCCCAGTCCCTGGGCAGAGGGAGGGCTGTAGTTCCATTAAAAATACAGTGGTACCTCGGGTTAAGAGCTTAATTCGTTCTGGAGGTCCATTCTTAACCTGAAATTGTTCGTAACCTGAGGTACCACTTTAGCTAATGGGGCCTCCCACCGCCGCCGCACGATTTCTGTTCTCATCCTGAAGCAAAGTTCTTTACCTGAGGTACTATTTCTGGGTTAGCGGAGTCTGTAACCTGAAGCGTCTGTAACCCAAGGTACCACTGCAAATGAAAAAGACAACACTGATTGAGGAAAGAACTCAAAGTGCTCTGCAGAATGCTGCCCATTTCAAATGTGGGGAGCTAACAGCCACTGTGTCCTCCTTCTGCTTTATCTCCAAGCCCTTTTGGGATTGGCAGCTTCCATCCTCCTCTACCACCACCATTGTTGTTCCTGGGGGGCTTCTAGAGGCTGCTAGTGGCTGGATAGGAAGCTAAGGAGACATGAAAAGATGTTCCCACACTCACACATGACAGTGCCACATGCTTAGCTTGAACCCTGGTCTTCCAGGTCCTAGTCCAATACCATAACCAGTACGCCACCACTTATGCTGCCTCCTCAGAAGCAAATAAGGTGCCTGGGCCAGTTAAGGGCATGGGCACCTCCCCATACCACTTTCCAAATGCCCCAGTGGGGGCACCCTAAGAAGGAGTCACTGGGACATTTTTCAAGGGTGTCTGCCCAGGGAGGAATGGTAAAGAGGAAACCACACCCAAAGCAGCAGTGGGAGAGGTGTGTGCATGTGTGCATGCTTGGATCTGTGGTTCAGCACCTGCTTAGCATGCAGAAGGTCCGGGATTCAATCCCTGGCAGCATCACCACCAAGAAGCACCTGGGATGCCATGAGCTGCTGTGAGGAGCCTCTCTCTGTGCTTGGTGGACCAACAGCCAGATTCAGAACGTAAGGCACTCCTTACATTTGTATACTGCATTTCCCTCATCATGGGTGGGGGCTCCCAGGTGGTCTCCCATACAAAACATTGACCAGGCCACTTGCAGGCTGCATAAGGCAGAATCTTAGGATCCCCATGTTCCAAATTTCCTCAGTCAATGTCCGCAAATTTTATTTATCATAAGTTCAACAGGGAACTTTCTTTATTATTTTTAAAAAGGCTCACTTAACCATCCTAAGAGAAATACAAGATAAAACATTACCCAGCAAAGTGATTTATTTTTGTTATCTTATCAATATTTATCTTATTTATTTACCTATCTCATAAAACTTATACACCATGTGAATTGAAAGAAAATGCTCAAAGTAGTTTACAAAAAGAATAAAACAATTATCTGTTAAAGAACAGTTGAAAACTGCTGTTTAAATGTTCATATAATAATTAAAAGATGTAACAAGCTAAAAATAGATTAGAACGTATGTAAACATATGTAGGCTTGTCTAAAAAAACATTTCCAGCAGGTGCTTAAAAGAGTACAGGGAAGGCACCTGCTTGGTGTCAATAGGCAGGGAGTTCCAAAGTGTGTGTCCTGCCACACTAAAAGATTGATTCCTCCCAAATGCAGAATGAGCATTGTGTGGCACCTGTAACATGGCCAGTTCTGCAGATCGAAGTGGGTTGAGTTGTATAAACATTTATATAAATATTAAATTAAAGCAGCAATAATTTAAGATGTGGGGTGAACAGTTCGCTAAGTTACTATTTAGCAAATGGATGCACCCAGTCAAAATCATTAAAAAATTGTAACATGGGTATAATGAAATATAACAATATAAAATATTCTGAAATCATTAGCAGTCAAAAAGCACGGGGATCCCAATGAAAGGACTTCTGAGGGTAACAGCCATACTTTTGAGAGAGGCAGTCTGATCACATTCAGGACCACAAACAGCTTCTGACAAAGGCTGAGTCTTTGAGCTATTTTTAATTTGGCAAAATCTACACTTCCAACATGGGCTGCCACACGTTCAGATTTCCCCAGACATTTCAGCAATTTTCACCTGGTGACTGTTTACGAGGGCTGAATACCGACTGTGTTCGGGAAATTCCAGACATATGGCAACCTTAGATCTATAACAATAACAATAACAACAACAATAACAATAATTTATTATTTATACCCTGCCCATCTGGCTGGGCCTCCCCAGCCACTCTGGGTGGCTTCCAACAAAATATTAAAATACAGTAATCCATCAAACATTAAAAGCTTCCCTAAACAGGGCTGCCTTCAGATGTGTTCTAAAAGTCTGGTAGTTGTTGTTTGACATCTGGTGGGAGGGTGTTCCACAGGGCGGGTGCCACTACTGAGAAAGCCCTCTGCCTGGTTCCCTGTAACTTGGCTTCTCGCAGTGAGGGAACCGCCAGAAGGCCCTCGGTGCTGGACCTCAGTGTCTGGGTAGAACGATGGGGGTGGAGACGCTCCTTCAGGTATACTGGACCGAGGCCATTTAGGGCTTTAAAGGTCAACACCAACACTAGGAATTGTGCTCAGAAATGTACTGGGAGCCAATGTAGGTCTTTCAAGACTGGTGTTATGTAGTCTCAGTGGCCGCTCCCAGTCACCATTCTAGCTGCCACATTCTGGATTAGTTGTAGTTTCCGGGTCACCTTCAAAGGTAGCCCCACATTGCAGTAGTCCAAGTGGGAGATAACCAAAGCATGCACCACTCTGGTGAGACAGTCTGTGGGCAGGTAGGGTCTCAGCCTGTGTACCAGATGGAGCTGGTAGACAGCTGCCCTGTCTTGCCCCTTGTTAGGAAGGGAGGTTGCCAGCTACCACCAGGCAGCTCATGGCCTCCTGACCCCCTCTGTTGCCCTGAAAATAATGTGAAGCAAAAAAGGAAACAATCTATCTTAGTATTGTCTACACTGACTGGTAGCAATGGTACCCCAGGGTTTCAAGAAGGAAGTCCTTTGCAACCCTACCTGGAGATGCTGCTGTGGATTGAACCTGGGACCTTCTGCATAAAAGGCAGATGCTCTATCACTGAGCTACCTAGACGCTTCCCTGGTGAGGAGATGCAATCAGGAACCTTCCACAGATGGGCAGGGTGGTTAAAGAGAGTCCTTGCACATCTTCCTTGGCTAGCAGTTCTTCTGAGCCAGCCCAGTGGGCACATCACATATCTCCTGGGGGACAGAGTGTAAAGCCCCTTTCGTCAAATTAACAGGAGGGAGGAGCTGTGAGGTGGCTTGCAAGAGAATCCACCTTACATGGGCCTTGACCTTCCTGCCTGTGTCTGCTCTGCTCCTTCCAGATGGCTACCCACGAGAGGAGATCATCTACCGCTGGAGAAGGTACTCTATTGAAGTCTCTGACCAGCGAACTTGGAGGCTCTACCAGTTTGACTTCACAGGTCTGAGGAACACATCTGAGGTGCTCAGGACAGGTGCTGGTAAGACATTTGTCCCACAGGAGTTGGGCACATTGTAGGTGGTGGCTTTTTCACACGAAAAACAAGTGAATACTTTGGAGACTGGAGGGTTGGGAGGGCAGGAGGAGGCAGGAGTGGAGGGTGCAGAGGCAGCCTCTCTCTGGCCCCCCCCCCCCCCAGTTCTTGCTGAGAGCCCACAGAAGCTGTAGCTGCTTCCTTTTCCTTCCCCCGCTCCCAAAAGCAGATACCAGGCTGTCCTTAGGGCACCACCACCACATCCTTCAGGGCTTCCCCTCCACTCTGGCACAGGACCTCTTTGGGCTCTCTGGAGTTCATTTTAATACGTCCAGTTCCCTGGAAGTCCCCTTGCAGTTCCTGAGCCCCACTTACTGAGCACATTCAAAACTCCTACAAGCTATATTGGAAAAGGAAATATTTATGCTAAAATCATGCATTGATTAATCCATACTCTTAATCCATTTATGATTGGCAGACTGCAAATGAGGATTTTTTATTGCTTGGAAAAAGAAGGTTTTAATTGGAGCCATTCTCTCTGATAGGCCTAAAAGGCAAGTGTTCCTTCTTCCAGGAAGGTGGCTGCCTTAATCATGCATTTTCCCGGCTAGTTGAATTTGGTTGCTGGAGGCTGACCTCTGTGACTGAAAATGTTCAGAATGTCTCCTGCATTGTCCAATATGTTGTAATATTTGGCTAAAAGAAAGCAAGGTTATTCAGTTAATAAACTGGGGGGGAAATTCTCCAAGAGGCCTTCCTTTCACAAAGCAATCAAGTATTCCTCCTCATATACGCACATATATGGCACATTGTAAGCACGCATAGATCATCACACAGACCAGACTGTAGGGGGGCAGGACTGAACTCTGGTCTTCCTCCTGGTCTCTTATTCTGGACCCTCGTGTCGGCCACACCCAGAGTTCTCACAGACATGTTTCCTACAAAGTGGTGAGCAAAAGGATTTAGGAGCCAAGGAGGAAAATGGAGCAGGTGCAGCTCCAGTGGTGAAGGTAGTTCCAGACATTGTTGAGCATTGCTGCAGAAGCACAGCCTCCCCCTTGGGAAGGGCCTATGTCTGGCAGAACACCTGCTTGGCATGCAGAAGATCCCAGTTTCAGTCTCATGCTGGGCATCTCCAGGTAGTGTTAAGAAACATTCGCTGCCTAAACCCTGAGGAGCCATTGCTGCCAGTCAGCATAGACCGGTCATGGGCAAACTTGGCCCTCCAGATGGTTTGGGACTACAATTCCCATCATCCCTAACTAACAGGACCAGTGGTCAGGGATGATGGGAACTGTAGTCCCAAAACATCTCGAGGGCCGAGTTTGCCCTTGCCTGGGCAATACTAAACTAGATGGACGAATGGTCAGATTACGTAGGTATTGGGTCATTTCCTGTGTTACCTCAACTGAAAATACAAGTATCAGACCATGTGTGGTGCCGTTAGATGGCCTTTCAAGCTGGAAGCCATGACTTCTGCAGCAGCCCAGCATAAAATCAAGGCATGCAGAGGTGGCAATGTGATTTGCGGAGTGGCCTGTTCTTCTGACCTGCCCGCCTCTCTGTGGCCTTCTCTAGGGGAGTACATAGTCATGACCGTCTCCTTTGACCTGAGCAGGCGGATGGGGTACTTTGCCATCCAGACCTACATCCCCTGCATCCTGACGGTGGTCCTTTCCTGGGTCTCCTTCTGGATCAAGAGAGACTCTACACCAGCCAGAACATCTCTGGGTAAGGAAGGCATTGCCCTCAGCTCTGGTTAACCCCTGCAGCACCCAAGAGGTGGAGCCAAGTACAGTGATTATTCCATCTCAGTGGGATGACTACACCAGGCAGCATGGCGTGATGGAGCAAGAAGGCTAGTTCACTCAAAACTGAGAGGGAAGAGATGAAGCAAGTTGGAGGGAAGCTGAGGGAATTAGAATGACTCTTGTGAGGAGGGGAAGACCCTTGCAGGGGAGGGCTGTGGCTCAAAGGCAAAGAGGTCTAACACCACTGGTGTTGTTGGCAGCCGTCAGTCTCAAGACACAATGGAATATATCGTTAGGGGTGAAACTGCTGTGTTAGCAGCACCTCTCCAGTGGTCCAAAGGAAAGCAGAGCTATATGTTTGGCACCAACTCAGCTGCAGGAGCTGCCTAAAGGAAGCGTACAAGGCACTATCCAACTGCCTTAGGGACTCCACTCCTGATTTGTGTAGGTTTTCCTCCTCAGCCTTTTCTTCTCCCAAATATGACCCACAAGGCAGAGGGTATGGACTGTTCATCAGGGTTTACTCTCGAAGCCATTCTGATGAATGAGTATAGCTGCAAGGCAGTGGAGGTATAGAATCAAAGTTTACTTTTTCTTAGATGGGCTACCTTCCCAGGTTGATGAGCCCCATCTGCTCCTCCCTTCCCTCTACAGCATGTGCAGAAACTGCCTTCTTGACCACTGGACTGACTATTGGTCTCATCCGCTCAATCCAACATAGACTGCATGCAGTGAGAAGTCCCTAACTCACTGAGGGTTTGAGACCCATTGGCTACCTGGTTTAGCTGGTCAGTGGAAACGATTTCCCATGGTGTGCCCATTGTCACATTCTGACAGCTTCTAGGAGCCACAGTTGAGAGATGAGTGCAGGGTGGGAACCAAAGGTAGACAAACGTCCCCAGAAGGAGCATAACCAGAAGTACTACCCTCCCCTAAAACCTAACATATTCCATAAACTCAGGTGTAAATATGTGTAATTAAACCATATTTTTAAAAGACACTTCAACCTCCACTGTGTCTTGATTCTCAACAGAAACACATCTCTGGGTGAGCATCTGGAACCCCCTGGGATCTTATGCACTACTTGGCAGAATTGGGGTTGTGTGCAACCTTTGCAACAATAATAATCTACTTGGTGATTGTGGGTGATGTTCCAGTTCCATGCACACCCTCATTTGTGGGGCAGGTTTAGGGTACATGTGGATCTTCTTGGCCCAGCCCCAGGTCCTGTCATGGCATCTGTACAACTGGTACTCACAGCTGGAGAAGACCAGAGGACAAGTTCTGGAGCTGGAGGTGTGGGCTCTTTGAACAAACACAGAGTTCATGGCTCCAGGCAGGCTATTTTTCCTACCAGAGAGTTGGTTCTTCCCCTGCCTCTGCACCCCTGTCTCTCTGCACTTCCTCCTGCCCTGCAACATGCCAAATTATTGTCCTGTGTGTGATAGGACCACCCCCCTTTGCCCACCAGGGGAAAAGATGCCAAGTTTCTTGGGAGGAACAAACCCATCTCCATCAGCAATTTCAACCACGGCCTAAAGCAGCTCCTTGTCTCAATCTCATTAGAATTCTCTGCATCCTGAGTCTTGTTTGGCTTTTAAGACAATTAAGGATGCTTTTCAAACATGGCATTTTAATGGCAAATATTTTGGGTGGGTGGGTGGGTGGGGGTGGGGGTCTAAATTAAAGATCATCAAAAATGGGTGTGGATTGTGGGGGGGGAGGAGAATTAGGAAGAATATATATTTGATTTTATTAGTAGCAGCATTGAAAAACCAATCCACGTGGATTTCATACACCTCCACAGCAACTGTGCTGACCCCTTCCAGCCCCTTCCCCAAAGCCTGTGAAGCCAAGCCCCATGTCCATGGTTTCCCATGGCTCACTCACTCCACTTGGCATGTTAGATATGGTGCCAGAGGAAGATCTGATCTGACCCTTGTGTAGAAATAAATTTTCTTCAGCTCAAGAAATAAATTTTTACTTGCAGAGCATGGTTTTAAATATTACAAAGTAACAAAAAGATACATTGCAGGAAAACAAGCACTGAGTTTCATTCTTACAAACCTTGCTTACACTAATCCTAGGGTGAGGTTTTAAATGTCTTTAATAAAATGTAGCTTTCTGCTAAAGTCAACATACTGTGTTTTTGTCCTTCTCCTGCTTGCTGGCAACAGCCTACCTGCATCTTTGTGTTGCAAACAGTCTCATTTACATATATACAGGTGGCAACCATTTTTGGGGGGGAGGGTGTTCTGTTTCTGGCCCCCACGCACATTGGTGGAGTGCTTATAACCATTACACCCTGTTCCTCCTCCATTCTGCCCTCTTCCAGGTCCAAAAGGACCTGCACATTGGCAATTGCGCGTCAGTTGGATGTGCCTAAAATGGCCACCACTTGTACACATACATGGAAGCACTCATATTACAGCTTGTCTGTTGAGTAGCAATCCTAATACAGTGGAACCTTGTGTTACGTACCATCCTTCTTACAAATGCTTCGGGTACCGAGCTCCGCTAACCAGGCAGTAGATGCCCCTTGTTGCACACTTTGCCCTGGGATGGAGCGGAAGTTGTGCGCCAGTGGTGCGGCAGCAGCGGGAGGCCCCATTAGTGAAAGCGGACCTCAGGTTAAGAACAGTTTCGGGTTAAGAATGGACATCCGGAACAAATTAAGTTTGTAACTGGATGTACCACTGTATTCCTGATCTAGTAACAAGGCTTAGTCACTAGGTAGCCTAGCACACCAAGTGGAAAAATTACTAGCTATATGCCTAGAGCTTCTTTTACAACAACTTGAATACAATGCAATTAAATACAACATTTTATATACAATTAAACTTGTACCTTCAACAAGGCGTCCAGCAGTTTCACCCAGGTGTTCTCGTCCTGTTCCCAGGAATCACCACCGTGCTCACCATGACTACCCTGAGCACCATCTCCCGCAAGCACCTGCCCCGGGTCTCGTACATCACTGCCATGGACCTCTTTGTCTCAGTGTGCTTCATCTTCGTCTTTGCAGCCCTCATGGAGTATGCCACCCTCAACTACCTGGCAGGAAACAAGAAGCCAACACAGCATAGCAGCAGGAAACCCAGACTGGTGAGCGGGATGGCGGGGCGGGGGGGGGGGGGACACTGCCTGGCAGAGCTTGGTGCCTCACCCAGGGTCCCTCTAAAGGATCCAGGTAAGGGAAGGAGCCAGCAGAGGGAGGAAAGTGATGAGGGACCCCTCCAGGCTGGCATTTTGCTGTAGCCGGTATGTTTTCTGCAACATGCTCTTGATGCAATAAATAGCACATTAGTGGTAGATTTATTCTGCCTTATCAGTAGCTCTGTGGTATTACCCTGATGCTACCACGTTATTGCTGTCCAGAGGGAAAAGCCAGAGAAAAATAAACCAGAGCGTTTTGCAGTATAACAAAGTTATGAGGTTTCAAGCAGCAAATTACGGGAGATGTGATGACTGGAAGTGAAGCACTGTGACTGCCCTGAAGCTTTTTGCAGCTGCAAATAGTATTCTTTTGTGCTCTTGATGCTTTTGGAGTGTGCAACCACCCCAAAAGCGCCAACAGCGCAAAGTTCATCAGGAATTTGCATTAAAAAGGATGTGGGGTGAGGTGGGGGGCTCCTCACTCCAGATGATCCTTGGGGGGCCCCAAACCTTGTCCCAGAAGGCAGTTGGGCTAATTGGTTAGGGAGGGGGTCAAGCTGGTCTATTCCCCCTCTGAAAGTTGTGCCAGAGGGATGGAGAAAAGGACACCCCTGAGCTGTGCCTGCTACCACCTTCCAAGCCAGCACTTGATTGCCAGTTCCACAAGGTATGGGGGGGGAGCCCCTGTGCCCCTGTTCTGCTTCTCTCATTTGCTCCTTGTCCTTCTCCAGGCAGCCAGCCATGCCCACCTGATGATGCCCTCCTACACTGCCATCAACATCAACAGCCTGGTGCACTGGCCCCCTGAAGTCGAGGGCAACAGTGAAGAGGTGGAGAGCGAAGACTTGGAGCCCTCCTGCTTGGAAGGGAAGGAGTGTCAGCGGTTCTTCTGCTGCATTGAGGACTGTCAGACGGGCACCTGGCGAGAGGGCAGAATCCGCATCCACATTTCCCGCCTGGACTCCTACTCCCGGGTTTTCTTCCCCACAGCCTTCCTGCTGTTCAACATTGTGTACTGGATTGCTTATCTCTATCTCTGAGTTTCCTCCAGTAAATGTCTGCACAAAAGGAGGACTTTGAAGTTCGCCTCTCCTTTCCTCCTCACTTGCCAAAGCTGGGATTGTAGGGTGCAGCTGCCAGCCCCCTCCGGTCTAAAGAGTTGCTGCCCCGGGAGACTGTGAGGCTTCCCTCTTGACCCATGTTGGCTACGACATATAGGGGTTTGGTGGTGCTGCAGTGGCCAGGGAGGCTTTCTATGTAGACTTGACACATTTCAAATGCTTTTGTCTGTAATGTTCAGTTGAGAAAAAGCCATTGCTGTCCCCTCACTCACCCTACTGCATATCCTCCAAATTCCACCACCACTCCCACCCCCTGTAGTTTATTACAATGTCTGTTCTCTGTCTCCATGACCAGAGACCGAACAGCTCTAAATTCCAGTTGCTGAAAATCACAAAGGAGAGAGGGCTCTTGTGCTCAGGTCCTGCTGGCAAGCTCCTTCCCTTTTGGGGCATCTGGCTGGCTACTGTGAGAACAGGATACTATACTAAGATGGGCCATTGGCCTGATCCCGCAGGGCTCATCTTATGTGTGGGATGTTTAAAAGGCTGTCAAATCAACAATTCATGTTTTGCTAGATAGGCACATAATAGGAGCTGAAGGAGTTTTCCTGTAAACTTGCTAGAGAACTTTGCAAGAGATGCTCCCACTGTGCCCTGACAGGGGGGAGGGTGTAGCTGTATATATTCTCCTGCCTGCCTTGGCAGACTCTCCTTATTCTTTTTCATCTCTTTCTGCTGTGCCAGCAATGTGAGAACATCTGCCAAGTCTGAGCTCCAGCTCAGACACCATTTTAAGCTAGACTTAAGTATGTCTTTGTAACTGAATTACCATTTTAAGCCTGCCTGAACAAAGCTGCTGTGTCTGTTACTCTTCAAAAAGTATTCTGAGTGAGTAAATGTTATTTTTACCTTTTACAAGACTGTTTGTGTGGTTATTGTTTTAAGGGGGAGTAAAGGGGGAAACTCCAGGAAAATCCAGTCTGCCTTAAAACGTCCCAGATTAGTTGAATGAAAAGGCTAAAATTAGCCTAAGATACCCTTTTAAGCTGCAATGAGATAGCACTGCTGACTCACAAACATGAGGGAGGAGGGATAATAACTAATAAATATATCCTCTCCTAGGACTTGCCGATCAGAAGGTCGGTGGTTTGAATCCCCGAGACGGGTGAGCTCCTGTTGATCGGTCCCTGCTCCTGCCCACCTAGCAGTTCGAAAGCACATCAAAATGCAAGTAGATAAATAGGTACCGCTCTGGCGGGAAGGTAAACGGCGTTTCCATGCACTGCTCTGGTTTGCCAGAAGCGGCTTAGTCATGCTGGCCACATGACCCAGAAGCTGTACGCCGGCTCCCTTGGCCAATAAAGAGAGATGAGCGCTGCAACCCCAGAGTCATCCACGACTGGACCTAATGGTCAGGGGTCCCTTTACCTTTAACTTTATATCCTCTCCTAGCATCTATTCACATCCCAATATTATGTTCTTATAGGTAGCTGGAAATGTAACGTGCTGGATGCAAGCAGCCAGCTTTCTCATCAAGTTTGGTGCTTTCAGCAATGGCCATTTCACACAAATCTGCTAAACAGAATGAGGGGAGGTGGTGGGAGGGGACCTTTTCTACTTCACCCCCCCCCTTGCAGGTCAAATAAATGGACATGGGGCAGTCAATGCAGCCCTCACCAGAGCAGGAAAATGCACAGCTCAGTGAAAAGCACAGAGCATCTCCCTGAAGAACAGGATCCTGAACTGGTGTAAGCCACAGGGAAGGCAGTTGCCCCTGCTGTCAGCCTCACAATCTGTTTCCATTTGCTCAAAGCCTCATCCCATTAATATTTACTCATGATGTAAATTGCAAATAAATGTTTTAAAGAGAACATACTTTACGAGTGAGTGCTACATTAAAGGGCTGTCTCTGGGAGCGATCATGTGGGATGTGGAAAAGACGCTGACAGGGATAGCCAGGCCCTCTTCTCAGAGAGAAAATCCAGGCAGACTGGGAGATGGGCTCTGACACTGTGGAATATGATCCGAATAATGATGTGTCATGTTCAATTCAGTCACAAAACGAGCCTCACAGGGACTCTGGGGAAGCGGGAGGGTGAACCTCACTACCTTGCAGCAGGCCCAACATTTGGAGAAGGAGCTCCTGGTGAGACCAAGCCAGGATTCAGCTGCGAGGCAGGAGCTACTTGGCCTGAGTGGCTGCATCAAGGACTAGCAAGATGGGGATGAGGATGGGGAGAGACATCTGTCCTTGGCCTCTGGCTTTGGGAAGGGAGGATGAGTCAATGGCCCTGCATGGGGGTTTCCCCTCCCCTGCCACATACATGGTGCTGCCCCCTGGACAGGTACTGCTGGCTCTGAGGTTACTTACAGGTACCTGCTGCCCATGTAGGCCAAGCCAGGATCTCCTGGCCTGGGGAGGGTGGGTTTCAGGTGCAAACTGCCTCCCTCTCAATCTCTCTTTGCAAAGAAACCAAGGCTTCACGTGCAAAGGATTGAGGATTGATTCACAGGCCTGTTGCCATGTAGATGATTGACATAAAGAGCACGGTGGCGGATAGGTGTTGCCATAGGAGGTATTAGGGAAGGGGGAGGTGGACCTTCCCCCTGGCTTTCATAACATATGACGGAAAGCTACCTCCATGCAGGTCAGAACAGTTTTTTCACTGAGCCCAGTATTGCCTGTTGTGGTCACAGGGGAGGCTCAGAAGGCTTTCCTAAACCCATCAGTGGTTGTGCTTGAGCCATGAAGTTGTTGCTAGGGAATGTTTCTGTGTCACAGGTGGGCTGAAGGTGGGCAGCACTGCGTTGATACTGCTTTTCACAGCACTGCTGAGTTGGAAGGATTCTCAGAGGTCATTTAGTTCAGCTCCCACAGTGTGCAGCTCAGCAGGGCTCTGCTTGAAGATGGATTAAGGAAGGCCCTCCCTCCAGCAAAGGTAAAAGGTAAAGGACCCCTGGACGGCTAAGTCCAGTCAAAGGTGACTATGGGGTGTGGCGCTCATCTCACTTTTCAGTCCTCTTTCTGGTGGGAGCGCATTCTCTCTCACACACCTGCCTGTGAACATTTGCCCATGCTCAGTAGTCATGGGGAAATGGCCATGGTTAGCGTTGGAGGACAGCAGCAAGTTGTTTTTTTGTAACTTGTCTTCCTACATGCACAAACATGCACCCAACTACAGTATTTCAATAAGGGCTCATCCATACTTCCTCTCGCCCCACTGCTTTCCCCCGAGGAAAATGTCTCTTTAGCACTCAATTAGAACAAACGGGTTGTCTCTGTATTGACCTTTGCTCTGATTTAGCACTAAAGAGTGGGGTTCCCCTGGCAAAGGAGTGGGGCAAGGGGGAAACCACTCAGACTCGTGCCAGAAAGAAACTGCTCAGACCTGTGGTTACTAGGCATAGGGCAAGGGGAATGAGCCTAAAGATGGTTCCATCAGCTTTTTAATCTTTTAGCAGGTTGAACACAAAATCCCTGCTAAAGTGCAGAGCAGCAGGTCTTGCAAGCCTTGGAAAGGACCTACAAGAACTCCCTGGCATGGGCCTGAGACTGTCTGTGCTTTGAGGTGTGTGTATGTGAGAGAGAGCTGTTTAAGCACAGAATGAAAAGGCCAACTTGAATCCAAAATGGGGGAGGGTAATGCAGTTTACCAAAGTAAACTGAATAACTAAAGGGAAATGTGATGCAAACATGAAGTGATGTGAGCAGAATAAGCATTTGTGTTTTATTTCAAGGTGGGGCTGCTAGGAGGATCCTCAATGTTCCCAGTAGAATAAAATGTAGCTCAATGTGTAGAGTGGGAGGGTGGGGGCAGAGACGTTGAGGCAGAATGTAAGGGAGAGGAAATCATGTCAAATTGTGTCTGTCTTTTTTATCCTCTGATAATTAAATTTAGGAATATTCTGAACTAGCTGTGGTTGATACACAAGGTGACCTAAATTAGGGGTTGGTTCAGTTGCTGCCAGCACCTTTGTGAGAACTCAGCCGGAGATGTTCTTTGCAATGTCTTTGTTGCATTTAAGAAAAAGAGAACATCATTAGCATGAGGTGTGAATGTTGGGGACTCGCAGACCAGGCAGCTCTGCAATGTTGGGAAACCTGGGGTGGGGGTATGTCCCATTCCTGCTATTCTGAGATTGGATCCTCCTGGTGCTCCACAAGAGAGGATGCATGGATTTGATCTGATAGGAAATCAACTGGGGAAGGAGGTAAGCCAATGTAAATTAATGATTGGCCATAAGAACAAATACAGAGCCTGCTCGATCAGGCCAATGGTTCAACTGGTCCTGCTCTCACAGTGACCATCCAGTTGCCCATTAAAGGAAACCAGCAAGCGGGACCTGGGCACAAGAGCCCTCTCCCCTCCTGCAGTTCCCAGCAACTGATATTAAGTAGCATTGCTGCCTCTGAATGTGGAGGCAAAGCACTGCCTACATGGCTAGTGTTGTTGTTTAGTTGTTTAGTCGTGTCTGACTCCTCGTGACCCCATGGACCAGAGCACGCCAGGCACTCCTGTCTTCCACTGCCTCCCACAGTTTGGTCAGACTCATGTTTGTAGCTTCAAGAACACTGTCCAACCATCTCGTCCTCTCTCGTCCCCTTCTCCTTGTGCCCTCCATCTTTCCCAGCATCAGGGTCTTTTCCAGGGAGTCTTCTCTTCTCATGAGGTGGCCAAAGTATTGGAATCTCAGCTTCAGGATCTGTCCTTCGAGTGAGCACTCAGGGCTGATTTCCTTCAGAATGGATAGGTTTGATCTTCTTGCAGTCCATGGGACTCTCAAGAGTCTCCTCCAGCACCATAATTCAAAAGCATCAATTCTTTGGCCTTCTTTATGGTCCAGCTCTCACTTCCATGCATCACTACTGGGAAAACCATAGCTTTAACTATACGGACCTTTGTTGGCAAGGTCTCCTGATAGATCAAATCCTCTTTTGAAGCCATCATTACCTCCTGTGTTAGTGAGCTCCATAGGCATGCATGAAGAATGACTGTCTTTTGTCTGTCCTGAACCTTCCATCCTTCAGCTTCATGTGGAGCCACTTGCTTTGTGTGTGTGACTCAGGGCTCATCCACATTTCCACTAGCCCTGCAACTTGCCCCTGGGAAGAATCAAAGCAAACGTTAATTGGGTTTTCTCCAGATTGACTTTTGCTCCAATTTAGCACTAAAGTGTGGGTTTTCAAAGGCAGGGAAGAGGCAAAACCACTCAAGCCCATGCTTTCTAGGCAGGAAAAAGCAGAAGTGTGTACAAGCTCTCAGTATGGCTCTAGGGCTGCTCCAAGTAATTTGTGACATTGAAATATCTGTGTAAAACGGTAAAGGTAAAGGACCCCAGGATGGTTAAGTCCAGTCAAAGGAGACTATGGGGTGTGGCGTTCATTTCGCTTCAGGCCAAGGGAGCTGGTGTTTGTCCACAGAGAGCTTTCTGGGTCATGTGGCCAGCATGACTAAACTGCTTCTGGCACAATGGGACACCGTGACAAAAATGCCATTTACCTTACCTACCTATTTATCTACTTGCGCAGGTACGCTTTCGAACCTGCTGAAATGGAAATGACTCCCAGACGAGGATTTGGAGGGAAAAGAGATTATAAAGTCACAAATGGTGAGATGGAATATTAATTTGATGTGGTACTGATGGAATTGAGAGGGAAGAATGCTTGGAGGAAACTTCAGTCTTGGCTTTTCTTCAGCTGTAGCAAAGAGGAAGTATTCTGCATATGATCTGGGACAAATTCAGAGAATGATACTATTAAGATTATGGTACTTTGTCTGGAAAAAAACTGGGGGGAAAGAAGATGGAAGGTCCTAGAGAAGGAGGTCAGGATACTATCGTAAACACAACAAGAGATGGAAATTCAACAGGAAATGGAATTGAACATTGAACTGGACATGAACTAGTGGATATATAATGATGAAAAAATATTGAATATTAGTTCAATGTGTGATCAAAGTGGTGAGACTTTAAGACGGATATGGATGGAAGTATTTATTATCATTCAATATGGAGTAATGGTGGTGGGAATTAATGGAGGGAAAGTTACAAGGGGGAAAAGTTAACATTTATCAATAATAATAACAGGGAACCTTTCTTGGAGTTTTCATGTGAAAAAGAAATAAATGATTCTGAGACACCTTGACTTAAAAGAAATATTGTTTAACAGAAAGTGGAGAAGATGGATGTTAGCATGGACTGAAGTTTTAAATATTTTCTTTTTTATGTAATTGGTAGTTGGAAAACTGGAAGTTTTCTTTTTCTAATGCTTTCCCCCCTTTTATCTTTTTTATTTTATTATTCTCTCTCTCTCCCCCCTCCCTTCCTTCCTTCCTTCCTTCCTTCCTTCCTTCCTTCCTTCCTTCCTTCCTTCCTTCCTTTCTTTCTTTCTTTCTTTCTTTCTTTCTTTCTTTCTTTCTTTCTTTCTTTCTTTCTTTCTTGTCCAATGTTAAGGGCCTTTAGTAAGTCCAGAGATTGTATGCTCATGGGGGTGGTTGATGGTTGATGCAGTACCCTGGATGAGAGACAGGAAAAGGTTGGTCTCCCAGGGCCAGAGGCTGGGAGAAGAAAGGAAAAGTTCTAGGTGACAGCTGGGAGGAGCTACTGTCCTCTTTGGTGATGAGAGCCAAGAATTAATTTTAAGAGAGGACTCTGCATTTTACTTATTCAATTTGTATTTTTTCTAGTTGTAATTTTACTGTATTATGGGGAAATCTTTTTTAAAAATTAAAAACAGAGAAACAAAACAAAAAACGAGGAGATTCCAACTAAACATCAGGAAGAACTTTCTGACAGCGAGAGCTGTGTGACAGTGGAAAAAACTCCCTTGGCGGACTCTCCATCCTTGGAGGTTTCTAAGCAGAGGTTGGATGGCCATCTGTCATGCATGCTTTAGTGGAGATTCCTGCATTGCAGGGGGTTGGACTAGATGACCCTCAGGATGCGTTCCAACTCTACAGTTCTATGATTCTATAATATATGAAAAAGAGAATGAAGATTATTCAGGCATAAATGATGAATAAAAGATGAAGTTGTGAGTGCCTTGTCCCAGCTCTGAACTTTGGCAATTGCTTGTGCCAGATCCAGACCTTCTTTTCTGCACACGAAGACACATGTGGCAGTTGCTGCTCTGTCCCTTCCTCCTCCCCAATTTGTCTGGGGGGTACTTGCGTGTTTAATTCACAAAAGCCAAATCAAAGCTCTGTTGGAGGCTTTGAAGTTGTTGTGAAACGGATGCAGCCCAGTCTGAACTGGCTCTGTTGGTGCCAGATCAGAGCCCTTCACATTGATTTATTCATAAGTCTGTTTGATGGCACTGTCAACATTGTGGTGCCAAAGAATATCAGAGGCCCAGATTAGTTTTACTCTCACAGCAGCTCTGGGAAATTAGCCGCAGTTGTACCACACAGTAGTGTAGTGAGGGCTGGACCTTGGGGCCAACACTTGGAGTCCACAGCCCCAGATGGTCCCCATACCACCCCCACCCCCACAGAGCATTGGAGGATGGTGGGAAACAGGACATGTATCAGGACCTGTATCAGCACCCACCCAATGTGGGCATTCTTGGGCCCGCTGGGGCTTCCTTATTATAGATGCTGGTCAGTCATTGCTACAGAGGACGAATGGACCAATGGATTAGATAGAATTCTGTGCTTTGCAGCTGGAATAATAATATAGGAGATAATTCAAAGGAGAGAGGGCTGTGAGTCCATTGAGTCGAGGGTCTACAATTTCCTGGGTACACTGCTGTCCTCACCCAAGAAAACTAGAAATGATGCGGAAGGGGGGGGGGCAAGCTTGTTGGTCAAGGCCACTGTGGATACCCAACTTCTTCTGAGTGCCACTGAGTGTATTATCTAAATCTGGATGTGATCTGGGGACACCAGGCACCTGATGAGTGCCAAGTGGGGCAGAATAATTGCACCCCTTCTGTCTTCTTCCATAGGCTAGATCTGCTGATGCATCTTCCAAATGCAATTACCTTCTCCTCTTTGTGCAGCATCACCTTTCCTGAACACGAAGTGTGATGCTGATGCTTCAAAAAAGCAAGATGGTTCTGATCAGCTAAGTGGATTTCAGGACCTCTGCTTTTGTTAAAAGCACTTTCCAGAACCCCCACCCTGTCACTCATCAGTCTGAAGCCTCTGGGACAGATTCCCTGCTCAAAAAGAATGAGCTCTGAGACTTGGGGGCTCATCCACACTTAGCTTTTGTCCTCCCCCCCCCACTCACTTTCCCCTGGAAAACCTGCTCTTTAATGCTGAATTGTAACAAATAGCAATTCAGGTTTTCCTTGGAGTGCCATTTCTTCTGATTCAGTGGTAAATAGTGGGTTTTTGCAGGGAAAGCTACTGAGCAAGAAGGAGGAGGAGGAGGAGAAGGAGAAGAAGGAGAAGAATTGCTCGGACACAAATTGTACAAACATGACACAAAAGGAAGTCTGAATGAACTCTTTGAAACAGGTGGCCAAGTTTCAACCCTTCCAGGCATCCTTGGCCATCTTGACATCTAACTCTACCTCTGGAGCAGCCTTGACAAGAACAACTGGGCAGCAGAAGTGATCAACTCCAGACAGATCTATCACTCTATTCTAACTAGGCTACCTTCTGAGTAATAAGGTCTTGGTAGAGAGGAATCACTTGCAAGACTTTGTGAAAACTGGTGAACCAGTTACATCCCTACTGAAAGACTGCCACCGCCACCAACCATCTGTGCATTAACACCCATGGCTACTAGCTGTGATAATGACTATGCTCTGCCTCCATGGTTGCAAGCATTAATGCTTATGTACACAAGCTTCTGGAAACCGCAAGAGGGGAGAGTATTGTTGTTGTGCTCTGGTCTTGTTTGTGGGCTTCCATATGGGCATCTGGATGGCCACCACAAGAACATGATGCTGGACCAGATGAGCTCTGTTGGGCCTGATCCAGCAGGACTCTTCCTATATTCTTATCTGCTTAGGGTTAGACATTACACCACTGGGGCTGGATCAGGCCTAGAATTACATTTTTTAAAGTCCTTTGTCTTACACAAAAACATGCACACTGCCCCCCACAAAAAATATGTGGCTGATGGATCAAGGCCCAGGAGCTATGGTCTGGTGCAGGCTGGCTGGTGTCTCTCTGGCACAGTTGGCAGCCACCTCCTCACTGTTTTTCCAAAGGCGAAGAAAGATCTCAGCAGCAGACCAGGATGTGGTGAAAGAGGTTGGAGGGGGGAGGAAAAGGAAAGGGGAGTGAGATGAGGCTAACGTTTGTGGACAGCTGGCCTAGAAATTGCTGAAGGCTCATGGGGAGGAAGGGAGAGAGGAAGCAAATGCCAGAAAGCAAGAGGAGCAGAGCCCAAGAGGAGGTTTTTCCTTGCTGCAGCTGGCAGCCCCCTTTCCTCATGCCGCCTTTATCAGACCTGGTACCAGGTGGTTGCAAAGGGGCACATGACTTGTCCCTTGTCCTTGCTGAGTGTTGGGCAGGTTTGGGCACTAGCAGAATCCTCATCCTGCAGAAGGAAAATGCAGCCTAGCATGTAGAGGGACGCCCCAGAGTCTGTGTCACTCTGAGCACTCCAGCTCAATGATTTGGCCTCTAGGGACCGTTCAATGAATATTTTATCTGAACCACTTAGAGGTCTTTCTCAATAAAATAGGATATAAATCTTGCCAAATAAATATCATAAAATAAATAAATCTGCAGGGCACTAACCTTAGTGGGTCACAGAGAGCAGAGGATTCACGAATAGGGAGCGGAGAAAGTTGAGGAGGCACCTCATGAAATTAGAATACAGTAATAGAATTGCAGAGTTAGAAGGAATTCCAAGGATCATCTAGTCCAACCCCTTTACTGCAGGATTTATAGTTAAAGAATCCTTGACAGGAAGCCATCCAAGCTCTGTTTGAAAACCTCCTGTAGAGGATAATTCACCACCTTCCAAAGGAGTCCATTCCACTGCTGAACAGCTCTTTAGGAAGAAAGTTCTTCTTAGAGTTTAGGCGGAATCTCCTTGTCATTTGAATCTGTTGATTTGGGTGCTCTCTGTGGGAGGATCTGCAACCAAATCACAGATTTCATAATAGTCAGGGGACTCTATGATATATTATCCTCTAAACTTTTGTGGTGGGAAAGGGAACCATAGAAACTAAATCTACTTCTTTCTGTCCACTCCACACTCTTTTTCCTACCTGCAGTGGGGGAGGGTGTTTATTTGCTCTCCTTCAGAGAGCAATCTCCATTTTGAACTGGACAGTGGATATCTATAATGTTCATAGCTTCTAGAGATAAGTTGCACATGGCTTCTTTTCACTCTGCTAAAATAGATATTTGTAAGAAAGAGGAAGCATGAATACTAAATAAAATATCCTCTCCTGCTCATCAAAATCCATCCAGCATTCCCTTCTGGAGCAGCAGCCTTCTCCATCTTTCATGTGACAGCCCTTCAGGTAGTTGAAGGTGGCTCTCATCTAACCTCTCTGTCTTCTCTTCTCCAGGCAAACATTGCCAACTCCTTCCACCGTTCTTCATAAGGCTTGGTTTCCAGACCATCGTCTTGGCTGCCCTCCTCTGCTCTTCACACCTTCTGGATTCCCAATCTCCTCCTCAACTGGGATGCCCAGAACTGGACACAGGACCCCATGTGGGGTCTGACCAAAGCAGAATGGAGCAGTACTATTGTTTTCTATTCAACATGGCTTAAGAAGCAACTTCCTAGCAATTAGTTCCCATAAAACGAGACATGGAAACCAGCCATCCATATCAAAAGAGATTGAGTTAGCAATGGTTGTTCTGGAGACCACTTACACTTAGCATTGGGAAAGAAAGGCACTGGTTGTTCCTAGAGGTGGGGTGGGCAAATGGATCTCCCCTTTCCCCCACTCCACAATAGCTGGTGACAACCTGGCCAAGGCCCTAAAGGGACTTTGTTGGGGGGGGGGAGTGATCCAGGGGAGGGCTGGGGAGGAACAGGGAGCAGCTTGGATCTGGAGCTCTAAAAAGCAGCCACCTGATATGCTCCCAGACTGGGTAGGTATTTGGATCAAGCTTCCTCTTCTGACTTCTATTTCTAACAAATGGGTGACGAGTCTTTGCCCCAATCTCCATCCCATTGGTGAAAGTACAGGAGGGCTTTGGATTTTAGATCATTCAGCTGCCCTTTGTCATCCCTCCTTCACTTATGGTTACAGTCTAAGTGGGGGCAGTAGTTATTTCAGGAGAGAGGACCCTCTCTGTGCCCTTCACCATCTAATTTTAATTGCTGAAATAAAGCTGTTAGATTAACTTTAAGTGGTCTAAGCCCGCTGTGTAAGAAATAAAACTGAAGCACCAGCCCCCAGGTCCTAGTGAGAAAACAGAAGATGTTGGGGAGAATACATGAGAGAGGAGGTGTGTGTGTGTGTGTTTCATTTGCATCTGAATAGACAAAATCTCATTGCTACCAAGTAGTGATTTATTACATCAGCAATATGTTCTACACATGAATAATTAATTGCCGTCTGTGATGATGGTTTTATTGTCCAGACAGAGCTTTTCCTGGCTTGCTTCTGGGTATGGAACAGAGACTCTGCGCTGCATCCTGCTCTTACACTGGAACTGATTATTGCACAACCACCACCACTCCAAGGGAGTAAGGCCTCCTTTCACTGCTTACCACCCCCTTCTTCCTAGGCTCATTGAACATGCCACTGCCTTATGTGGGGGGAGGAGACGCATTTTGCAAGCCATTTTGCAAACCACCTCTATGATGTCCACATGCTGGAAGCAAAGTCACGTCTGCTGTTCAGCTCCTGCCTGTGCATCTTGCTTCCAATCCACACCATCCCATGGCCCATCACTAAACCCCTTGCAGCACCTGCATAAGAGGAGACTGAGAGAAAACACAACAGCTGTTTACAAATATTGGAAGGACTGTCACATGGAAGATAGAGCAAGCTTTTCTCCCTCAAACCAACAGAATCAAGTTACAAGTGGAACAGAATCCCTCAGAAGGTAATGAACTCTCCTTCCTTGGAGGGTGTTAAGCAAAAGTTGTATAGCCATCTGCCATGGCTGCTTTAGCTGAGATTCCAGCATTGTAGGGGTTTGGACTAGATGACCCTCGGTGTTCCTTCCAGCTCTACAATTCTATTCTATAATTCCACCTCAACATGAGTTGGGTGGTGGTGATGATTGGGATGGTAGAAGGGGCATCCTTTGCCCAACAGGAAAGCATCACTGGGCTTGGTCCTAAATTGCAACAGGTGCCCACAAGGGTTGCAGCAGACAAATCACAGTGTGGTGGTGACATTTGCTAACCATTCTGTGGCCTTCCTCCTGTGGTTCTGGACATGGAGAAAATAAAGGAGGGAGAGCAAACTGCGTCCCAGTGGAAGCAGACATGGAAGACCAAAGGCAGCTCTGGTATATGGTACAAGGAAAGCAAAAGACGCCTCCTCAGGACAATCCCATGGCTGAACTGCTACTTGATGCAAGACTTGGCCAGTCTGTGGTGTGCCAGAAGCAGTTCTCACACATACCCTCTCAATAGTGATGGCTGAATCTTCTGCTGTTTTGCCTTCCCTCTTAAAATGGCCCCATGCCAGTGTGACTGCCAGAACCTTCCAGGATCAGCGTAGAGGTTGCTAATGCTGGACTTGTTGTTTTAAATTCTTATCACAATTGCAGTGACTGTAAGGAGGAACAATCTCATTATTTAAATATATACTTGTGGGATTTTGGGGTTCAGACTCTGAATTCTAAGTTTGCTCAGCCTGGAGCCCTCCCTTGAATCCAAAAGTTTGTTTAGTCCAAGGGACCCTCCAAGCTGGTGTTTTGTTGCAGTGGGTGTGCCTCTGCCATATGCTCTTTACACAATAATAGTGCATTAGTTGTGGATTTATTCTGCCTTATCAGTTGCTCTGCAATGCTTCCCTAATGCTGCCACATTATTGCTCTCCAGAGGGGCTATTTTTATTTTATTTTTTAAACAGCTGAACCTTAATTTTATCCAAAACCAAAAATGAAAGCATTGCTGTGTTTGATGAGTGGGGAGGGGCTTGGAAGGAGGTGTGGTCTTGTTTAGAGAGGGGCAGAGTAGAAGGGGGACCTGGATTAGAGGGGTGGGGCAGTGCCATGTCTCTCTCCACAGTGGAGGGTTGAGGAAGGGAGTGGGTGGTGGGAAAGGGGCACCACGGATTTTGCAGCTCGCTCCATTGCCCTCTAGCTCTCACAGCACCACTTGCTTGTTGGAGCTGCTGCCAGAGTCCTGGGGCTTCATCACTTCTGGGAGCTCCAGGGGTCTGGAGAAGGGATCAGTGTGGAGGGGCTCAAAGGCATCTTCACTGGCTCTGAAGGCCAAGCCAACTGTTGCTGGGGTCTGAGGTCATGCTGTCTGGCTGGTGAAGAATATTTGAGGTATAAAACCATTACAGAATTTAACAAGAAGGCACAAACAATATTGAACATGGGATAGGGTGAAACCACCCTGATAGTGCAAATCAGTGTAACAAAAGGGGGTGTCTGAAGGGTTTAAAAAACAACAACTTTATTGCCATTATTAACAACCTGTGCAGTAGCAGGGTACTACATAATACCGTATACAAAGCAAACAAACAATAAACAATGAGAGAAAGGAATAGTGACACGCCAATATAAATTCAGACATCCACATTTCCCATGTGGCATGGATTGTGAATGTTGAGCATCCAAACCATAGAAAATAGAATTCCAGCAGGTGACATAAAAGCGTTCTGGATCCTTCATCCGTCTGGAAATGGGCAGGGCTTTCTTTGAGCATTAGTAGTGGAATCATGTAGATAACATAATACAGAAGAGTGAGAAGCAGGAAAAGATGCTGCTCGCTGTTGGATAGAGCAGTGGTTTTCAGCCAGTGTGCCGTGGTACCATGGGGTGCCTTGAATGATAGTTGGGGTACCACAGGAAACACTGGCCTCTGTCCCTCTTTCTTTCCTTCATTCCTTCCCTCCTCCTGTTGCCCTCTTAAGTCTCTGCTTCCCAAAGGCTTGCACAGCTGTTTGTTGCAGTAGCCCTGGCTACAAACTCTGAAGGTGAATGGTACCTCTGGCAGTGGCATAGCTAGCTGCTTGGGTGCCCGGTGCAGCGCATGCGTCCTGCAGCCAGGGGTATGGCGAGCCACCCATGGGGGTGGGGTGTGCTGCGTGGAGCCTCTCCGCCACCTCCCCCTCAGCTGTAGGGTGGCTGAGGGAGAGGCGGTGGGCAGACGCAAGCCCCCTGCTGCTGTTTCAGGCAGAGCAGAGCCTGCAGGCACCCAAGCTACCACGTCACTCTCAGGAGAGATGCATGGCTTGGGCACATTGCAGGTTCTGCAGTAAGTGCCAGCCTCCATGGCGTAGTGCCCAGTGTGCCAGCCACATTTCGTTACGTTTGTTGACTGAACTAAAAAGTTTCATGAGCCTAATTTTATTATTATTATTATTTTATAAAACTAATATTTTTGTCATTTTGTCACACCCCTCAGTGATGACACCTGGGGTAGCCCGCACCCCCTGCACCCTTCTTCTGCCACTGGCCTCCGGGACGCACCTCTCACTGGGGCAGGGAGGGGGCAGTTCAGAGACCAGGGCAATGGCAGCAGCTGCCCAGAGGACTCCCAAGTAGAGGGGAGAGGAGAGGAGGCTGAGGGAACACTCCATAAGGTAGGGTGTTGGGAAAAGGGTGAGAGGCTGCCAGTTCTGCAGGCAAGGGGTGACATAACTGGGGTCCTGAGCCCCACAGGGGTGCCGCAGAAAGAACGTAGCTGGTCAAGGGAGCCATGGACTCAAAAAGGTTGAAAACCTCTGTATTAGAGGGTTGTTGCTTTTTTTTTTTTTTACTGTTTGCAAGAAAGAAGTGCTGCTGTAATCTATAGGAGTTTCCATCCCACCATCAGTGAACCCCTCCATGTATGGCCTGGAAAAAGTGGAGAGGGAAAAGTTTTTCTCCCTCTCTCATAACACTAGAACTCAAGGACATCCAATGAACTTGAGTATTGGAAGATTCAGGACAGATTTTAAAAAGTCCTTCTTCATGCAGTGCAGAATCAAACTGTGAAACTCACTCCTGCAGGAGGTAGTGATGGCAACCAACTTGGATGACTTTAAAAAAGAATTGGACAAATTCATGGTGGAGGAGGCTATCAGTGGCTACTGGCCATAATGATAATGTCCTGCCTCTACAGGCAGTAAATAATGCTTCCAAATGCCAGCTGCTGGAAACCTTGGGGGGGGGGGGAGTGCTGCTCTTGTGATCCTACTTGTGGATTTCCTATGGAGGCATCTGGCTGGTCACTGTAAGAACAGGAAGGTGGGCTAAATGGGCCATTGGTCTGATCCAGTAGGCTCTTCTTAAGTTCTGACTTGGAGAGGGGTTGGAGGGCCTGCATCTGCTGTTAGGCCAAAGAGATAAGGCTAGGGATGGTTCTGTTCATATTGTTACACCCCACCCCAATCTCTGAGCAGTGCAATGTTCCACAGGTTCCAGACACTCCATCAGGCTTCGTGTTTCCATTTGGAAATGAGGCACAGCAGAGACTGTGGTGTCCTTATGCCATATGGTTGTTCCTCGGCCATCTGACACGTGCTATGGGGTTCCACAGGACACTATTCTCTCCTTAGTGCTTATTTAATATCTATATATTGCACTCATTTCACACGCTAGCAAGGTTATGCTTAAAATTCTACAAGGAAGGCTCAAGCAGTATGTGGATCGAGAACTCCCAGAAGTGCAAGCTGGATTTAGAAGAGGCAGAGGAACCAGAGACCAAATTGCAAACATGCGCTGGATTATGGAGAAAGCTAGAGAGTTCCAGAAAGACATATACTTCTGCTTCATTGACTATGCAAAAGCCTTTGACTGTGTCGACCACAGCAAACTATGGCAAGTTCTTAAAGAAATGTGAGTGCCTGATCACCTCATCTGTCTCCTGAGAAATCTCTATGTGGGACAAGAAGCTACAGTTAGAACTGGATATGGAACAACTGATTGGTTCAAAATTGGGAAAGGAGTACGACAAGGCTGTATTTTGTCTCCCTGCTTATTTAATTTATATGCAGAATACATCATGCGAAAGGCTGGGCTGGATGAATCCCAAGCTGGAATTAAGATTGCCGGAAGAAATATCAACAACCTCAGATATGCAGATGACACAACCTTGATGGCAGAAAGTGAGGAGGAATTAAAGAACCTTTTAATGAGGGTGAAAGAGGAGAGCGCAAAATATGGTCTGAAGCTCAACATCAAAAAAACGAAGATCATGGCCACTGGTCCCATCACCTCCTGGCAAATAGAAGGGGAAGAAATGGAGGCAGTGAGAGATTTTACTTACTTGGGCGCCATGATCACTGCAGATGGTGACAGCAGCCACGAAATTAAAAGACGCCTGCTTCTTGGGAGAAGGGCAATGACAGGCCTAGACAGCATCTTGAGAAGTAGAGATGTCACCTTGCCAACAAAGGTCCGTATAGTTAAAGCAATGGTTTTCCCAGTAGTGATGTATGGAAGTGAGAGCTGGACCATAAAGAAGGCTGATCGCCGAAGAATTGATGCTTTTGAATTATGGTGCTGGAGAAGACTCTTGAGAGTCCCATGGACGGCAAGAAGATCAAATGCATCCATTCTTAAGGAAATCAGCCCTGAGTGCTCACTGGAAGGACAGATCGTGAAGCTGAGGCTCCAGTACTTTGGCCACCTCATGAGAAGAGAAGACTCCCTGGAGAAGACACTGATGCTGGGAAAGATGGAGGGCACAAGGAGAAGGGGGCGACAGAGGACGAGATGGTTGGATAGCGTTTTTGAGGTTACCAGCATGAGTTTGACCAAACTGCGGGAGGTAGTGGAGGACAGAGGTGCCTGGCGTGCTCTGGTCCATGGGGTCACGAAGAGTCGGACACGACTAAACGACTAAACAACAACAACAACAACAACAACAACAATATCTATATGAAGCCATTTATATAGTGGACAGCAGGAGTTTTGGTGCAAGGTGTTGCCAGTATGCTGCTGACACTTGGCTCTACTTCTTCATAATATCAAAATCAGGAGAGGCTGTGAAAGTTTTGGATCAGTGTCTGGATGCAGTGGTGGACTGGAGGAGGGCCAATAAAATGTGCTTTAATCCTGGGAAGATGGAGGCTCCTTGGGCGGGTGGTTCCCTTGTTTGGGATATAAGCAAGTAACCTGTTTGGTATATAGGTAAGAAGTAACCTGTTCTGGATGGGGTTGCTCTCCTCCAGAGGACCATGTGCAATGTTTGATGGTTCTCTTGTATACATTTTTGTCACTAATGGCCCCAGTATCCCCTGTAGCTAGGAGAGCCTTTTACCAGTTTCATAAAACACACACCAGTCATGGCTTAACCTGAGGCCTCTACCACAGGGTGACTCAAGCACATCTGGTAGTATCATCCTCTCCTCCCCTTCCTCTGTCTGTATTTCCCAGAGAGCATTGACCACTATAACAAACCAAGTCACATCAGTGACTGGCATAATATCCTGCCAATAGTGAACCCTCCCTCCAGGATGCTGTCTTGGGATTAATGAGGGGCTGCAGCTTCCACTCCTGCTTTTTCCAAGGCTATAATTAATCCCTTTGGCAAGGCCTTAAGCAGTGCATTAAAGAAACACACATCTGATTTTTTGATTTTTTTTGTAAGCAGTCAAAATGGGAGCAAATCTCATCATGAGTGAGTGGGAGGGATGGTGACGTTTATCCAGCCACTGAGCCTGAGGAGCATTTGGATAAATGCATGCTCCATGCACTACTGAGGAGCTGCCTGGGCTGCTCTTCTCTCATGGAATCAGGAGTCGCTTGGCATCTGAATCCTGAGTCCCTGAATGCAGAATTTGGCAAAGGCACCTGAAGCTGCTGCTGCCCTCCCTACTTGCACGTCAGGCAGAACCTGTGATGCCAGCTCTGAGATGTGCACTGCTTTGGAATGATACAAAGCACCACCAACGCATGGCACAGAGGGGATGTTTTCCTTGAATTCTCCTCCCACCCACCCCTTCCCTGCCATACAGACAATAAGCTCCATTCCCTTCCAGCATGGAGAGTTGGGGCTGCAACTGGAAATGAGAGCACCAATTGCTCCACAAAATAGTTTTCATGCATTTGGAAAAAGCAGCCTTCCAAACTTCCCAAGTCATAATATGTTTAAATTAACATGCATGACCATTGCTTTGAAATATGCCAATCTCGCTTGCTTATTTGCCCAATTTGGTGCAATTAATTAACAGCTCTCATCAGCTCAAAGGATTCTGGGGCCAGGCACATGGTCAGGAGCCACAGAAATGCGGTCAAATTGGACAACTAGTAGCCTCACCTCAGCCTGTTCTGGAGGAGACCGCTAAGCAAATATGCCACAATTTAAGTGTGTTGCTAGGTGTTGCATATAAGCACAGAGAAAGAATCAGTAGAGAGAGACAGAGAGAGAGTGTGTCCACCCAGCTAAGCAATTGGCATCTGGGGACGTCGAACCAGAAACCCTAGGGAAGCTTTGATCACCAATTGCTTGTCCCTAGCACTGAGAAACCCAAGGTATACTGCCACTAAATATGGAGGGTTTAGTCCTGTTTATTATCCATAGTAGGCAGCAATAAAGCTATCCTTCATGAATTTCTATAAACCTGTTTACAGCTATATGTGCTATTATGAGCCCAACACTTCATTCCATGAGTTAATGTTCAAAAAGGTTTCCAGAGCATAGCCACTGTGTTTTCTCTTGCCGGAGCACCAGACCACAATAATAGCCCTGCTAAATCAGACCAGTGACCCATCTTGTCTAAGCTAGGGTCACTAGATGTCCCTGGTTCCTGGATTTGCAAATCTGTCCCCAGACAAATTCCATACCCAGAATGTCCCCAGATTTGCAAATCTGTCCCCAGGAAACATGGCAGTGGCAGCCTCAGCAGCCCAGAGCCAGCCTGGTAGCGCAGTTGGCTCTGGCTGGCTTCAGGAGCTGCTCACTGCCGTGGCACCTGCCATTTTTCCTGTGCCACGGCAGCGGCCAGCTCCTGAAGCCAGCCAGAGCCAGCTGCACTACCAGGCTGGCCCCTCCTGGGCAACGGACGCCCACCCGTGACTCCCAAGCCTCCCCTGATCGGTCAAAACAAAGGGGGAAGGGGGAGGAGATTGGTGAAGGCTCGGGGGTCACTTGGCAGGCAGTGCACCATTGCCCAGTTCTTAAAAAAACTCTGCACATTTATGTTTCACAGGGTGCGAAAGAAGTGCTTTGCACCTTTATACAATATGCATATGCGCTTGGGCCCAGGGTCTTTTGCCTCACCATCCCCACTACTGACTCTCTGATGCTAGGTAAAGGTAAAGGTACCCCTGCCCATCAGGGCCAGTCGTGACCGACTCTAGGGTTGCACGCTCATCTCGCTCAAGAGGCTGGGAGCCGGCGCTGTCCGAAGACACTTCCGGGTCACGTGGCCAGCGTGATGAAGCTGCATCTGGAATGCCAGCACCAGCGCCGCACACGGAAACGCCATTTACCTTCCTGCTAGAAAGCGGTCCCTATTTATCTACTTGCACTTAGGGGTGCTTTCGAACTGCTAGGTGGGCTTGAGCTGGGACCGAACGATGGGAGCTTACCCTGCCGTGGCGATTCGAACTGCCAACCTTTCGATCAGCAAGTCCTAGGCTCTGTGGTTTAACCCACAGCACCACCTGCGTCCCGTCTCTGTTGCTACTCAGCTTAAAAAAAAAAAAAGGGTCCCCGGATTCAATGAAAAAAAATCTGGTAACCATAGTCTAAGCGCCTATTCTTACAGTGACCAATCAGGTGTGTCTATTGGGAAGTCCACAACCAGGAACTGAACCCAAAAGCACACTACAACCATGTGTGCTTATGTGTAAGGAAATAATTTCTGATTCCTGCAGGGCTCCCCATAGGCCAATGGGTGAACCAATCACTCCCATCTTGCTTCCCCCAGCCTTGCCATAGCCTCTCGATGTTCCCCCCTCCTTTGGGTTTCACTGGGCATCCCATTCCACAACTGCTATCAGGGTCAGAATGGCCTCCTCTCCGCTGTTCTCAACCATGTTCATCCCTGTTACATTAAATAATTCAGACCGTCACAAATCCCGTGGCATGAAGAAGGCGATTAGGAATTAATAGGCACAGGCTAGAGCTGCAGAGCCTGGTCTTTTTAAAATAAATGAGTTTAGATAGAGCACATGAGAGGGATACATCTAAAATTCAGCATGACTTATTGATGTCTATGCTGGATTCCCCCGTGCTATCCCCCTCCACTTCCTCTGCCTCCCTATCAAAAACTCCTTCCAAGCACACACAAACAGCCACATTGACTTCTCTGCTGCAGCCACTCAGATCTATATGTAACCTGATACTGAGGGTAGCTGGGCTACAGGAAGGGGGGCATTTTCTATTAGAGGGCCCTGAGCCCTGCTGAGACTGCTGGGAGCTCCTGGAATGCAGATTAATAACCATAGCCAGGGCTGTTGCTCAGGCAAGCAAGACACGCTCCATCCAAATCAGTGCATGTTGAGTCAAAATAGGAAGAGAAGAAGAGCCTGCTGGACCAGTCCAATGGTCCACCTACTCCGGCATTCTGTTGTCACAGCTGCCAGCCAGATGCTTCTTGTGTTAAACCTGCAAGTAGGATTTGAGCACAAGAGCAACTCTCCCCTCCTGTGGCTTCAAGCAACTGGTATTCAGAAACATCACCATGGAGGCAGGGGCATATAAAGTGGGGGGTGGGCCACCCAGGGTGCCACTCTGGGGGGGGGGGTTGACAAGATGGCCCTGCCTCCCCCCAGCTGTAGAGTGGCCGAGGGTACACGCAATCAGTATGGGCACCGCTTGCACGGCGTCCATACTGGCTGCCCCTCTCATGTGCCATCCATATGGGCGACCGTATGGGCTGCCACGCATGCCCACTCCATATGGGCTACCACATGTGTGCACTTTGTATGGGCTGCCACACATGCGCACTCCGTATGGGATGCCGCACGTGCTCAGTCCGTATGGACGTCGTGCATGCACCACCAGGCAGTTTGCACCTCCCCTCGCTGTCCCACCCCGGGTGCCAGAGACGGTTCCTCCGCCACTGCATGGAGGCAGAGTGTAGCCTTTGACAGTCCTCTCCTTCATGAATTTATCTAATTCCTTTCATGGGGTTCTGGAATCCACACCCAGGCAGCTCATGAATTGCTGAAGAGCATGAATATATCCATATTAGGCTTCAGGGCTGGCTGTTAGAGGAATGGTTTTTGGAGAGGACTCAGCCTCTTCTTCGGAAGGCTAAGCTCTCTCTCACTCCCCCTCCTCTCTTTTAATCCTTTGATATTTTTCATGTCAGAAGGAACTGAAATTGTATTCCAGTGATACAAAGATGGGCTCTGGGTGTTTCACACAGTGAGGTGGGTATTCAAACTGGGGGGGGGGGGGAGATTATTTTGGAAAAAACAAGTCAGGATTCCAGATTTCATGTCATGTAGTTACTTTGATTCTTAATTCTGAGGCCAAAGAAGTTGCGTGTTATCAGCATAGGAGCCAACTCCTAGGGCCCATGGGGGCTTTGGCCCTCACAATAATATATTTGAGGGGACCAGGCCACTCAAACTTGATGGGCATTCCCATTCAAATGGTGTGTGCACTGTGTCATGTGATCGATTATGTGGGGCGGGGCTTATTTGGGTCCCCACAAATAAGATCTTGAGAGATACAACTGGAAGACCAACCTTGGAGGGAAGAGCAGAGGTCATTGTATGGCCTTGAGAATACCAGAAGAGTTCTGTAACTGGATCAGACTGATGGGGGCCCATCCAGTCCTGTGAATCATAGCATACTGGTAAGTATAAAGATTGACATAACTTAAATATGACATGGGAGTTTCCATCACAAACCTTGCTTGACCTTAGTACAAGCCTGATACCAGCCCCATCTCAAAACACGTCCTGAAGGCATTCAGGGAAACATCCTACGTTTCTCACACCTTGCATAAAAGTCAACACACATAAATCTAGTTGCCAAGTACAGTCTACTTAACTCCTGAATGGGGGTCATTAAGATAATGATAAGGCAGAGAGCAGACAAAATATAACCTGTTCAGTTCACAGCCCACTAGAATGATTTTCATTCAAACACTTAATGTGCAAGTGAGGTGAGAAGCCAGAAGGAAATACTGGGATAAATTCAAATTCATAATAAAACTAGTTGCTCATGTCAAGGCCACCCCCACCCCTATTGATGAGCCTTGTCCAAAAGGATATAAGGACCCTAAAATTTGTAGTCAGGGGTTCTTCTAGCTCCAATGGGGACCTTCATTCAGTGCTCACAAGTAATGAGTACACATGCGCTTAAGGAAGAGCATTCTCTTTTCCCTCTCCATTTCTCCAAAATTGTCATACCCTTCTGTAGGCTTTTGCAAATAGATAGGGGTCCTTCCACTCTCTGGATCGAGGTGTGTATGCACGGCAGGATATGCATGGAGATTTCAAGGAAGAGCTGGCTTATTCAATCTCTCTGCCCACCTGCCAAGAAATGTGGCCCCCTCTCTCTTGTATCAAAGCCGCCGCCCCCACCCCATGTCAAGGAATGTTCATTGACAGGCTTCCCCAGATGCAAATAATCCACCCTGATTTTTGAACAAAAGCAAAGCCACTCTCTGGAGCTGTGCACAATGCCTGATATGTGGATTGATATTCAGGAGCTCAGTCCAATATTCAGATCAGCTGTGGCAGCTTCTCCCCAGAGGGCAGAAGAATTGTGTTTCCTTCATATCTTTCTCTCCAGCCCACATAACGCTCCTTTCTGTAGCAAAGGAGATGGCATCTTAAAGGATTCTTGGAAGCAAAGATCAAATTAGAGAGCCTTTCACAAATTTGCCACACGTGTATGACTCTGAATCAAGTTGTCCAACTATCAAGGCACAAGCTGCCCACCCCCCTTAGGGAAAGGGCGAAGGAACAGTGGCTGTGCTCTGACTCCACAGTCAGAAGTAGCTGAATACCAACTACTGGATGTAATGCTGGTTTCCCATAATGGGCATCTGGTTGGCCAGTGTGAGAAGGGGATGCTGATTAGATGGGCCCCTGGCCTGAACCAGCAGGCTCTTCCTACGTTCATATCTTGCTATACCAGCCTCTGCCTCTGCCTTTCTTTCTTTCTCTTTCTCTCTCCAAGGAGGGGAGCTGTATTGCTATTGCTTTATAATCTTCATTTTTGTTTGAAAAATATGACGAAAATAGAAGTATACAAAATGTGTAACATAATTTTATTCCATTCCCCTACCCCAAAGCACCAGTGATGTTCATGTGCTGGATTTTGGATAGCTGTGATGGCTGAGCATTGCTGCCGATTCATATCTTAGCATGTTGTTCCAGAGAGAGTTGTGAGATGCTGATGGGTCCTTCCTTCTCCTGCCTCTTCCCGTGGGGGCCACCATCCTTCCAGGAGAAGTATGGGCAGCTGCCACCCACTCACCAAGCTCCATTTCATCATCTACTGCCTCCAGCTTTACTATTTTACTCTCCTGTTCTTACAATCTGCTATCAATATTGTTCTCCAAAGGTTCTGTGTCTTGTTTGTCTGGTCCATTTTCATTCACCATTTTATTCATCTCAGCTCTAATCTCTTTTAGTTGTTCATCCAATAATTGCTGTAAGATGCCAACAATCAATGGGATGTCTAATAATATTTTCACCTTACTGAATGTTCTTTGTTTTATTAACAGCTCAATCTCCACTTTTGGGTCTTCACAATATTTACAACACACTTAAAAGGTGGCTTATTTGCTTAGCAGTCTCCTCCAGAACAAGCTGAGGTGAGGCTACTAGTTGTCCAATTTGACCTCATTTGTGTGGCTCCTGACCATGTGCACGGCCCCAGAATCCTTTGAGCAATATTTACCTTAAGAGCTTCAGTCTCCCATCTCCAGCTTAAGGTCTTCACAGTGGTCCTTATCAAACCGCATTCTTTTCCCATAGTGATGAAGAGAAATTAATTTCACTTTGAAGACGCCACTTTCGTTGAGGAAATGAAAGTTTAAAATGAAACCTCTTAGCTGTTTATAAACTTTCTTGGTCACAAACAATTAAAACATGCTTTTTGTTTTGCTTACGGTCTTTTAATGATTGTCTCTTCTTAAATCAGCAGTTAGCTCACACTCCAGATGTAAATTTCATCCGGCAGACAGATAATCTCAGTTATGATTTAGAACAATCTCAAAAGTAATTAAGAAAGGGAGGCTTTGCTGACCTTATGCCCTAAGAGCTGACCGTAAGAGCTATTATGTATTTGGGGAAGAGGAAGATTCCATCACTCTAAGTCACTCACTCCCATCAGGTTCCCTGAAGTTTCTCAGTCTCCCAGCATGAAAAGCTGCTTTTTCAAAGCATCAGAGGTTGATCCCATGTTCCCTATGTATTACCAGAGTGAATCTGATAAACAAGATTTATTAATTGAGTGTCATTAATCACCACATAATTATCTCTGTTGATGAACTGTCAACAGGAGATATCTAGTCCAGCATCTTCCTCCCCAGAAGTTCATCATGAACAATTTCCTAATAGGTAAGTTTGTTGAAATATATTGGCTGCCCAGTAAGTGACAACGTGGGAGTCTTATCAGCATCAATGCATGTATTGGGTGTTTGGGAATCAAACCATTGGAGGCTGAGCCAAACCTGGACAAATAATTGATCAGTGTCTTGTATATTGGCTGGTTTAGGAGGGTTAAACAATATAATGCAGTCAACAAGCCAATAGAGTCAGCAAACTGCATGGAAGGTTATTGCTTTCCAAATGTGGCTTAGAACTAATAAAATCTGAAATCTTAATTTGTTTTTAAAAAAGAGATGGTGAATTCAGTTCTACATCACTGCTTAGGAGCACAAACTATCCTAATAAAACACTAAAAGAAATTTAAATGCAACCCAGGGAGGGGAAGAAAAAGGTCTCATTGGGAGTAAGGAAGACTGCCTGGCAGTGGGAGTGGGAAGCCATCTCCTTCCCCCAATTTTTGCCCCACCTAAAACAGCCAAATAACCATATAATTTCAGCAACTGCATCAGCTAGAACACAAACAAATAAAACAAACAAACAAATAATGAGCTAGCATTTAATTAATTAAATATAAGTAGAATAAAATAGCCAAATGTCTTTTCCCTATCCCTCAAGATGTCTGGGTCCTGCTCAGAAGTAGCAGGAATGACTTGCAATATTTAAGAAGAATTATTGTTTTATAGAGTGATAAACAGTGTCTCTGCTGCTGAGCAAGGTCCCTTAAAATGCAAAGTGGAGCCTTGCACAATATTTTGGGCTGGTATTTCCTTGACAATTCCCTGCCTTCCCAAACATGCTTCCTCTCTAATGCTGTCTAATGCTCTTTTGCAGTTGCATGTTATGAACAAGCAGTTGAACCAGCTGCACAGATTAGGTGGTTTTAGATTAATGAGATCAGATCAGATTAGATTTTTTTTTTAAAGGAGAGATTAGATGGAATCGATAAAACTAGATTTGGGGAAAGAGATAAGAATTAATCAAGAGAGATTAGGCCCCTTGAAAAGGAGACTCGATGCCCAGCCACTGCAGAGAAAGTGTGTACATGTGTGCATGTGCAGGGAGAGAGACCCCTTTTCAGGTCTATTTGTTTGGCTTTGCTTGGGGGAAAGCCATAATTATCACTGGTGCTGCTTTATTACTTGTGCAGCAGAATCACAGGGATAGGGCTAACACCTTTGTGTCCTCCTCATTCTTCTTGCTGTCTCTCTTCCTCTGTTCTTCTTGGGAGTTAAAAACGTGGGCAGCCAATGGTAAAATTTCTTCCCTGGGCTTCCCTGGGTAGCCTGGCTTTGCTGCCAATACTCTCTTTACATCAGGAGTGCTTTGATCCTTAAAGAAACCTCTTAGGAGAAGCAAATGATCTGCATATTCGGTATCTATTCCTCTCCATATTCTTAATGCATTCAAAAGTCTGTCATGGTATTCCAATGGATGCTTTCCTGGATCCTGTACTACTTACTCCCTGTACTTTAGTCCAATTCATAGCTACTTCCCCATTCTTCTTATTCCTGCACTCAATTATTTTTTTGACATTTTTATTCCCCACTGGCTCATGGGGGAATTTGAGTCCCACTACTGATGTACGTAAGCCACAGTTCCTAAGATTTGAGTGACATAAGTAGGTCTTTGAGTATTATCAGCCAGGTCTATTTTGCTCATTACTGCCTTCACGTGCACAAGCAACTCTCACTACTCAGACTCCCTGAAAAGGGTTCTTAATAGGACTTGGATATCTGTTCTGTTGCATGTTGATCTAGGCATGTTGGCTGCCCAGTTAGCCAGCTCCATAGAGGAGAATGGGGTATAGGTCTGTACTGTTTGTACAAATGATCCCTCGGGAGGCCACTGGAGAGAAGGTTTAAACCCATGGTATAGGATGACCACGTCACTGAACAAAGAGTCTGTAAAGTTCTCTTGAATAATTGAAACACACAAACACACACACACACACACACACACACACACACACACACACACACACCATGTCTCCGCAGTGGGATAAATTACATTCTTTGGGGCTAGGAATTCCTTTTATCTTCTGGTCTGGGTAATCCTTGCTATGCACACATGCCAATTTCGACCCACTGTGAGTGACTGCTCTTTGCATTCTGCCTACTATTAGAATACCATCTAAATCTTGGAGAGTCAGTGGCAGTCTCTCCTCTACATGTCCCTGGGATCCAACCCCATTTGCTTCTATCGCCTGCCTGGCAATACTCCTCTCATACAGTCCTTTATTTATTTTATTCTGGGCTGGCATCCTTAAGACCTTTAACTGCCAGGCAGATGACCCGGTAATTCCAGAGGCAATGCCCAAGATACAGACCGCCAGACCAAGTGTCTACAGTTTACATAAGAAAACACAGAAAATGAACACGTGTAAAGTCCTGGGACAGAAAGCCTAACTAGGGCAGCTGTGTTGCTTTCCCCTGGTCCACCTCCAAGTGTCTCTCTTACCACTGAGAGAATCTCCCCACCACCCAGCCATGGATACTCCTGCAATGCATGCGTTGGTGAGACTCACTGGCTTTGAGAAGAAATTCTGCCTCTGCCAACCTGTTCGGCGTCTCTTTCTGTGCACAGCTAGGCAGTGGCTTGCCTCACTCCTTCAACTGGGGAAGGGCTGGGCTGTCCCAAGGATTAGTAGTGTTTGAGGAGCACCACCACCACTAAAAATGTTTCTCTGTCAGAACTCTGTCTTCCTTGTGGGGTAACCCATCTCATATAACCAGCATAAAGGTAAAGGTAAAGGGACCCCTGACCATTAGGTCCAGTCGTGGACAACTCTGGGGCTGCGGCGCTCATCTCGCTTTATTGGCCGAGGGAGCCGGTGTACAGCTTCTGAGTCATGTGGCCAGCATGACTAAGCTGCTTCTGGCGAACCAGAGCAGCGCATGGAAACGCCGTTTACCTTCCCGCCGGAGCGATACCTATTTATCTACTTGCACTTTGACGTGCTTTTGAACTGCCAGGTTGGCAGGAGCAGGGACTGAACAACGGGAGCTCACCCCATCGTGGGGATTCAAACCGCCGACCTTCTGATTGGCAAGTCCTAGGCTCTGTGGTTTAACCCACAGCGCCACCCCCGTCCCTATAACCAGCATGCTTGAGTTTAAATAAAGCATGAAGGGGTTAGTACTATAGAGTAAGCTGTCCTGCCAGGCTTAGCCTATGTCATTTCCCTTCACCTTGGGAGGAAATTGGCCATCAAGTCTTTTGCTGTATTCAGTCTACATGTGAACTCAATGTGTGAGTTCTAAGCTGCTCCCTCCAGCCGCATGGCTTTAACCAGCCTCTTTTGTTTCAGACAGCAAAGGAATCTAAAACTAGCATTTTGCCTATAGGAATAGTTTAGGACCTTACCATTTTGTGACCAGGCATATTTTACTGCCTATGCCACTTTTTTCTGACTGCTGTATGGAAAAAGCACATAAATCTGACATTTGGAGTTTCTTTTAAGTAAACCATTTTATAACTTACCAGACATGTGGTCTGTTTTGTTAGGAAAGTGGGATACTTGGCAGTTCACCGGAAAGGCACATTCTAAAGGTTTTACAGCCTATATTTCTATGCTTTTTTTGCTGCATGTTTTGCAATGTTAAAACTTTGCTGGGGTTCTGTCACCAAATAGTACTTGCCCCAAACTTGGATTTTGGCTTCTAGGATTCCAACACTCCTTATGCTCCATTGGAGGACAAGGTCAGCAGTGGCTACAAGGTAAAAGGCGATAGGTCACCTCCAGTCTCTGGGGAGTGGCAAGTGTGGCTGTTGCACCTGGTTGGCCATTGAAACAGGTGCAACAGCACACTGTCACCACACACCATCCATCCTTGCATGGGAACCAGGGCCAGCCCAGCGAGGCAGACTGCACCAGAACCCGCAACCCTGTGACCCTGGTAAGTGAGACAAGTGGGGGTGGTACATTCCACCTCTGGTGGGGAGGCCATTGACAGAGCAGCACCTTTGCATTTTACCTTAGGTGGTGAAATGGGATAGGTCACCTCGGTATGAACATTGGGAGCAGAATTTCTCTTCTTTTCTCCCCACCAAAACCCAGCAGAGCAGCAGAATGACTCAGTGCTGCAAAGTGTGAGGAAAAAACCAGCTGTATTCCTGGCAAACCATTTGTTTCTTTTTGGGCGGGGGCAGGAAACTCCCTGATCTCTCCATGTAGAAGAAGAGCCTTGCAAAGTTTTGTGCCAAAGAAGTGTCCTCCTCATACAAAAGTGGGATAGTACTGCCCCCGGAGAAGACCAGAGAGTGGGATGTCCTTTTCAGGAACCCAGGCATCTCCCACCTTCAACTCCTCTGCACCCCCCTCCTTCCCGCACCCTCAATCACAGGCTGTTAAGGGAAATAAGCCTGAGGTCTCCTATGCTTCGTTTTTCCTTTCATTGGAAAATGTGTTATTACAAAAAGGCACCATCCTTTATAAATCTCATTGGAAGAAATTCTTGTTTGTAATATATATATTTAAAACTAATCAATATTGGCTCTGGGCAGTGCAAGACCCAAAAGTGGTGGTTTGAATTAAAGAGAAGAAAAGAAAGAGCCATGATGATTAATGGGTACGCAGGGCGTGGTAAAAAGAGCAATTAACAAGTCTGAATTATGTATAGCTTGGCTTGGGTTGCGGGGGGGGGGGGGGGGGGGCCCTCCTCCTTCACACTTCAAAAGTGCCTTTCTAGCATTTCTCTTGTTCATCCGACCTTTTCACTAAAGTCTCCTTTATCCTGATGGGAATTCAGCTAAAGGAGCGAAAGCGACAGGAGTGATGAAAGGACCATGATCCCTGTTCAAAGGCAGGATCAGCCCACTCAACACAGTGGCATGAACTGACTGCAGAGGACAGGGAAGGCTCCCCAACAGCCCCTGACCCAGGAAAACATGAATCAAAATCTCTCTCTTGGTCTGAGACTGAGCAACTCATGATTTTCTGAGGGGCTAAGCTGGGATTTGAACCTGGAGCTTTCATCACCGACTGCAATTCTGGCTCGGGAGCTGATCCACATGCTCCATCTCAGCCCTGCAAACACTACCACCCCTGGATAACTGCCAGAATGGAGACTCTGCATGCATCCAACAACATTAGCAACTCTGAATCATCAGGAAAGGAGGGAGAATTTCCCTCACTCAGTCTATTTTGGATTTGTTAGACCCCACCTAGAGTCCTGTGCCCACTTCTGGCCACCATAATTTAAGATGGATATTGACAAGCTGAAACACATGCAGAGGAAAGTGACCAAGATAATAAAGGCTCTGGGAACCAAGCCTTATGCGGAATGGTTGAGGGAGTTGGGTATGTTTAGCCTGAAAAAGAGAGGAGACAGGAAAGCCAAATATCTGTCAGATTCAGAGGGGTACCCAGGTTCCCTTGCACCCTTGGCAATGACCAGAAACTCAAAACGTTTGCCTTTCGTAACCTTTTGCACTCTGCAAGTGCCATCGGGGTAGGGTCTGCTTTGCTCTGCTCCACCTCCCCACCTCCTCCTCCATCAGTCCATCTCTCAGCTTGTCTTCCTGCCTTCCTGTGCTTGCTATTTTCTCTTCTGCCTCCAACTTTCCTCCCTTCCTTTTTTCTTCCTCCTGCAACTCTTGCCTGCTCTCTCATCTTTTTTCCTTCCAAGCCCTGCTGGGTGCTCTGCTCACACGTCTAATAGTGCAGTCAGCTGAATGGGGGAGGACCCCACAGGGTTGTAATGTCTCACACCAGTGACCTGATTCCTCCACTGAGGTTCCCAGAGGAGCCTGCATGCCTTGCCCAGCCTACCAGAGCAGGGGAGTAGCAGCCCATGTAGTATGCAAATGTGTGGGCATGTAGGCTTCTAGCCATTCCAAGCCAGAGGGGAGGGATGCATCCTTGGTGGGGGCCAACCTGACCAACCCTTAGGTATGCCCCTGGCCATATGCAAGATGGAGCAAGCTTGTTTTCTCCTGCTCAGGAGGGTAGGACCCAAACCAATGGATTCAACTTAAAAAAAAAAAAGATTTCTGACTGAACAACAGGAAGAACTTTCTGACAGTAAGAACTGCTCAATGGTAGAACAGTCTCCCTTGGGAGATGGTGGACTCTCCTTCCTTGGAGGTTTTCAAGCAGAGATTGGATGGCTATCTTTCAGGGATCCTTTAGCTGGGATTCCTGCATTACAGGCAGTTGGAGTAGATGACACTCAGGGTCCCTCCCAAATCTACAATTCTTTTATTGTATGCTATGACATCCCCGTCCCCAGTGCAGCAGTCACAGGTAGCAGGGCCTCCCCCTGGAACTTCTCCTACTTCTGGGCCAGCTCAACAAATGGCCCTTTATAGGCTTCTTTCAAGAGCACCACTGGTGGGGTGGAATTGTGGGCAAGGGCCACAGCTCAGTGTTCAAAGCACCTGCTTTGCATGCTGAAGGTCCCAGGCTCAATCCCTCAGCAGCATTGTCAGGTGACACTGGGAAAGGGCCCCTGTCTGAAATCCTGGAACCCTACATGTACACCCTCACACATTTTTTGGAGTCTCGAACTTGGGTGCTGTTCTTCCTGAAGCCTAGCTGACTGCTGCACTCTTTGGCTCTGGGAAGAGCCTTTCCCATGATGGTGAGGCTGATATTCCTTCCTTCTTTCCCGGCAGAGGGAGGCCTCCATCTCATATCTGAGCATCCAGAACTCTTTGATTTGGCTGCAGAGCTTGAAACATGGATTAATTAGAAGGAACCCCAAACCAACCACTAATGGCCTCATTTAAACCCCCAAAACAGCACTTAGATTCAGAAGCAGGGAAGCCAAATTGGCAGCAGTAAAGGTTGTTGTGTCAGATGCTATCCACAACCTTCTGTCTGATTTCCCTTGGCTTTGGTGGATTGGAATCAGAATGGCATTACTTTGGAGTAAATGCTAGTGTCAGGGGAGGAGGGAGGGTAGTGCTTGGGGCTGGTGTGTCCAGGAACAAATGGATAATTTGAGCATGTGTTGAAGTTCCTGGCTTGCTTCTCCATGTGACAAATAATGAGTATTTCCTTGCACCTGGATTTCAGCTCGGGCACTTCACTTTTGCAGGATAGATTTATGAGGTTAGCAAATAATTTCCCACACTAATGAAAGGCATGCAGATATATGCAGAGACCCAGCAGTGAAGTATATGAGTGGGGCTAGGGCAGCAGGTGTGCTTTTGGAAATAACCTGCCCCAAGGATTTTACCTAGCATTATCTAAAGAAGCCAGTTTCCAACAGTGAAAATACTGCTGGAGTGGGAAAGCTACTCCCTGAAGGAAACAGTTTTTTCATCTAAGAAGACTGCCTGGGAGGCACCTCGAAGGATGCTTTGAGGCCTCTTTCTCCTGCTTCAGACCTCAAGGCTTGGGTGAAATTTGGCACTGAGCTCTGAAGCTGCTGCAGTTGGCTGCATGGTTTCCCCCAATCTTGCCCTTGTCACAAGATTCTTGAGGCTGAAGCCAGTACCAGGAAGACCCTCAAGGGATGCCAGATGCTCCTTCAGCTTCTCCCAGGGACTGAGCTTCCCCCAAGCAATGCTGAGTCTCCCTACTGGGGTCCTCTACATTAGCACAAAAGTCTGTTTATTAGCCACTGAAATGCTAGCCTTAATTTCATTAGGGCACCTCTGAATTCCAAGCACCATAAGAAACCAGGCAGACTGCTTTGAATTCTGTCAAGTAATGGTTTAAAGGTTTAGGATTTTCCCAAGTAGGTTAATAGGGTGGGCTGGGTAGGCTTTTCAAGGAGCAAGCATGCATACGCTGTCATTGTCACCCTCATCATCAGCTCTTCCGTGTTTCCCTGAGATTGTATCTCTGCAGATGAGCCCTGCAGCCGCTGTCCAGAGTGCTGAAACAGCTCTCACTCTTGAGGGTTCTCTGTTATAAAAAACAAACAAACAAAAAATCCTTCAAAACACTTTGTGCACAGATTGCCCTTAAGCAGAATCTGTGGTCTTGCATTCCACCCCACACAAACGCTCTTGTTGTGGTCTTAGAAGCAGCAAAATGCATCATGGATCCTGGATTTTCACACAGAAAATGAGTCAAATGCCCAGCTTGCCTCAAGCAGAAAGCAGTAATGACAAAGCAAGTGGCAGGCAACCATGTGGTCGTGTGTGCCAGGGGCCCTTTGCAACGCTTATTTCACTCCAAAGCTGTCTACACACGCTGCCCTTCCCCCAAAGGGGTTCCAGGCACACATGACCTCCAAAACTATCCTCACCCTTCTTGCCATCAACTCTATGTGTATTAACAGGGTATTAATTCAGGGTCCTTTGCAGATGACACAAAAATGGGAGGGGTAGCTAATGCCACAGAAGCCAGAATCAAGATTCAAGATGACCTTAATAGATTTGAGAAATGGGCCCAAAGTAACACAATGAATTTCAATAGGGTCAAATGTAGGCAGGAATAACCAGCTGCACAAATATAGGAAGGACAACTGGCTTGACAGTAGGGCATGTGAAAAGGATCTAGGGGTCTTAGCAGAGCACAATCTGAACTTGAGTCAACAGTGTGGTGCAGCCATGTGGCCTCAGTAAGGGAACATGTTGTGGGGGTGTTGAGTTGGACCCCATCAGAATTCTGCACCCAGGGCCACAGTTTCCCTTGCACACACACCCCATGCTACACCACTGTGGGATAGGCAGGGTTAGGGGAAAGGAGACAAAGGATCTCAGTGGAACAGGACCCTGCCATGAGCAAAAAGGGAGCCACTGTCACACCATCCCTTCCTCACATGAAAGATAAGATACAAAATGACAAAAGATGGGTTTTAGCAACCATATTTATAACTAATGAGTAACCTCAGCAGGGAAACTCTTTATAAAAAGTATAAATGGGTGTGACATCTTGAAATGAGCCCTCCTTCCCTGGGATAGGTTCAGGAACAGTTGGAGGGCAATGCAGTAGGCACTTCAGAAACCTGAGGGTCTGTGAAATTCATGCTGGCCCACAAGTCATTTGCATGCAGACTCCCTCCCGAAGGAAAATGAATGCAACAGCACATGGATTGGATGAGCAGACCAGCTCACCAGGCCTTCCGGCATGACAAGGTTTGCTTTCCAGAGAGAAGATTTGCTTCTGGCTCCAGGGGAAAAGCTGGGCCCCTCTGCTCTGGCTTTCTGCTTGAGAGACGCTCCCACATTCAGTGTGTCTCCATTCCAATCAGGCTGAGCCAGGCAGGACTGCAATTCATTCCACTGTACACAGCACCCCCTTGTGGCTCACCATTTGCAGCTGGGAAGCCAGAGGTCTGTGGGATCTGGAAAGGAATGTATTGCTGTTGCTGCAGCTGTTGCTGCTGCCGCCGCCGCTATGTAACATTGCTAGACACACACACACACTGCAAGGAGAGCTGCAGGGCAATTTGTTTGTTAAGTAAATAAGCTCATGGAACATTAGCTTGAGCAGACCCAAAGCCCCAGGGTAAAAGAGTCACAGTCTGCGTAGTCCAACCAGAGCAGCCAGGAAACTGGGGGGAGGGAGAAGGGAGGCACCTATGCAACCCATCTGCTAAACCCACTGGCTGCTCACATCTGAGCTCTTTATTTTGAAGATGTGTAACGTGCCCCACAGGACGCCTGTCAGTTGTGGCTTCCTTGGCTCAGGTGTGTAGAGTCCACATCAAGTCATGTGCCTGCCAGACACACACTGGAAGCGTTGTGGGCTTTTGGGGCGATGGGTCCTGCTCCCATACCCAGCAGCTCCACCCCAAATTCTTGTGAGCTTCTTTTTCATTCCAGAAATGGATCTGGAGGGATTCATGGTTCCAGGCAGGATCTGAGCAGACCCAGTGAAAACTTGATAGAAACACTTTGGCTAAGCATACTCCTCCTCCACAACTAACCCTGAGGAAAGTGGCCCATTTTCATTTGGTGCATAAAAATGGAAATTGACAAGAGGGCTCCAAAACTAAAATCTGAGTTTCAGGCAAGTAAACACCCTTTGGGTCCAAAGTTCCTTGTTCTGTGTAAACTGGCTCAGTCATGAACTGAGGCAAGAAGAGAGGAATGGACAAGGGAGAGGGCTGCAGTGGGTGGGGCGTTTCCCTGAGAATGGCAGAGCTATTGTGCATTAGCCAAGGGATGCTGGTGAGTTAAACAAGAAAGAGGGGTAGGGTCTCAACCAAGCCTGTCCTGATGTTCATCTGGCCATTTCTACCCAGCACACATGGGACAGCCACTTCAGCTTAATCCTTCATGTGAAATGTGAGGAGATTTTCCTCTCCAGCATTTCTGGGATAGGTTCCAGGGTCAGAATTTGTGTTGGGCTCAATCACTTTCCCTGGACAAGTACAGGGTCCCCCTACCTGCCTGGGGTGTGTCGAGCCCCCAAGGCAATGCTTGCTAAAGAGAGGCATCAATTGGAGCTCTAAAGTCGATGCAGAAGGAGCTGTAAGTCTTCAAGAACTGAGGGGGAAACTCAGTCAGGAGGGACCTTAAAAGCCTCAAAGAGCAGAAAGGGAATGAGACTGAATGAGACAGCACTGCCCGCTTGAGCAGCCAGGCAGCAGGACCAGGGCTAAAGAGCTTGTGTGGGATGGCAGGATTGCAGGCATACAAGCAATCTTCAACTAACACATTTCCAAAATCTTATAATCCTCACTGAAGCAGGTGGGTTCAGGCCCTAGCAAACACCAACACCCCACACACCCAAGTGCACACATCCCCTTCCTTGTCCTCTATGCAGACTTAGGGAGCATAGGCAGCTCACAGGGAGAGGTTTTCTCTGAATGTGCTCCACGAACAGGAAGGACCTCAACCGGCTTAGAGATTTCCACAAAAGTGGTTGTCAAAATAAGATTGTAAGCAGGTAATGTGGTCCACTGTAGTGGGTTACTTGATGGGAATGTTCCAAATAAGCACCTGCCAGAGGCAGTGCTATTTGGCCCGTTTGGGGGCGAGGGTGAGAGGAGGAACATGCAACTTGAGGAAAGAAATGGAGTGTGTCTGACCTTCTCAAAGCAGTTCAAGAGAGACTTAAAGAGACCCTGGTGAGAGTCACCAGGAACATACAGCTGGGAATGGACTAAGGGGAGAGAAAGAGTCAGCTAGGGAGCAGCAGTTTGGTGGAGACAGGGTTACTGCAAGGCAGTCTGGATGGGCATCAGATGCAAGGAAATGCTGCTGCCTCAAATCCAGATGGCAGCGCAGTAGGTTAAGGTTTGGCTTTCCCCTCTGCTGTGGATGGGCTAATGGAACCATCAGAGAAGAAGTCATCCTGCTGGTCTTGCTTCACTTTGGTCTCCAGGGAGGTGACACGCTGCTTGAGCTTCATCTGGGCAGCATCATACTCAGCCAGGAGGCGGGAGAACCGGGCATTCAGCATGTCCAAGCTGGCCTCCAGCCTGCTCAGCTTTTGCCCCACATCCATACCTTCCATGCCCTCTGCTGCAGTTGCTTCATCTAACAGACCTTCTTTGGTGAGGATCTCTCGCCCACGCTCCTCCAGGACTTTCTTGGCATCTGGATACTCTGTCACTGCCTCCATGAGGTCCTCCTTAGACAGGCAGAAGAGGTCAGAATAGCCAATGCTCCGGATATTTGCCGTCCTCCGGTTCCCCATTTTGCTTCCTTTGATGTTGAGGATGCTGATCTCCCCAAAGCAGCAGCCTGCTGTAAGCATAGCATACTGGGTCACGCCATCATCTGCCACAACAGCCAGCTTCCCTTCCTTGATGATATACATCTCCTTGCCAATGTCCCCCTTCCGGCAAATATAGTCTCCAGGGCTGAATACCTGGGGGCGGAGTTTGAGCACCAGCTCCACCAGAAGCCCAGCCTCACAGTCCTGGAAGATCCTCACTTTCTTCAGCGTCTCCAGGTGGACGTTGATGGCTATCTCTGCCCGCAGCTTGTCAGGCAGGTTCTTCAGGACCTCCCACTCCTCCACAGTTTTCTTATTGGTCCAGAGGTAGTCAAACCACTTGATCACCTTGGCCTCCATGTCCTTGCTCACTTTGCGGAACTGCATGTAATGCTTGACTGCATCAATCTTGGCCTGAAACTCTGCCCTGGTGGCGTTCATGTTGGAGATCATGGAGCCCACATTTCCCACAATGGTAGCAAAGATGAGGACACCAATCAGGAAGTCAAAGATGACGAAGAGATACTCTTCATCACGCACAGGCGGAGGGGTCTCCCCGATGGTAGTCAAGGTCAGTGTGGACCAGTAGAGGCAGTAGATGTACTCCCTTGTCAAATAACCAAACTCTGGGTCTGAGATGTTGGGATACACCCAGGTGTCCTCTCCAAAGCCAATGGCCTTAGAGATAGCATAGTAAATGCAGGCATTCCAGTGGATGATGACCAAGATGTACATCACCAGGTTGCAGATTCGGAAGATGTTTGGGTAGCTGGTCCGTGTCTCCGTCCGGTCAAAGAACTCAAACATGCGGGAGAAATGCAGCAGCCGGTTGAAGCGCAACTCGGGGCGGTTTAAGCCGACAGCAAAGTAGGCAAAGTCAGTGGGCAAAACAGAGAGGACATCCAGCTTGAACTGCATGGTGGCAATGTACTTATCACGCAGCTTCTTGAGGTCCTTGACGAGTAATCCCTGCTCCAGGAAACCTGCCAGGGAAACACAGTGTGAGGCATTAAAACGCAGCAAAATCTTTGCCTAGTGCTGTCACTGCAGATATGGTGATGTGTTTATTTCCATCCAATCTGTTCATTCCACATGCCTTGGATTTCACCCATCTCCAGCTTCGTAATCCAACTAGAGCCAGGTAGCAGCAACATTGTGGAGAGCAGGCAGGACTTACAGAACACATGATTCTAAGCAAAACAGGCCTCCCATCCTTAGAGTGGTGAGCTTGTAGGGTGAGTGGTGATTGTTGAAAAGATGTCCCAGCCCCAGATAGTGGGAGAGCATGAGATTCTGCACTCCCCCCCCCCCACCCTGCAGCATTCAGATCATTCATCAGCTCAATATGATATCAAGGCAGAGGCTTTTGCCAGACCTGAATATTGATGCCCAGGTGGGTAATTTTAAGAAAATTATTCAGCAGTGAAGGCTGATAAATCTTTCATTGGGGAGCTCTATTTTTCAGAACTGCCATTAATAAGATTTGCTTTATTGGGGCCATTTTCTGTCTCACAAGTGCTGGAGCTGGAATCCTTAACCACCATAGTGAGATGAAGGCTGAGCTAGGCTCCTCCCCACACAGCTCCCTCACCTGTGTGAAAGCGGATGACAATGTCTGCGATGTAGATGCTATCTGCGATGTAGTCTAGAACTAGCCACAAGATCCAGTACTTCCTTTGGAGGTCGTTGAAACAGGCCCTGTGGTGAGGAGGGTGAGAGAGACAATTAGAAGGCAGCAGCCCTCTGGTGGCTCGGGCAGCTGATTGGGAAGCAAGGAGGCCAAGCTGCACCACTATCTGGACAGGGGTAGCCTAACTTCTGTTGTCTATGCTCTGGTAACCTCTAGGTTAGATTACTGCAACATGTTATTTGTGGGGCTGCCTCTGAAGACAGTTCAGAAACTTCAGCTGGCGCAGAATTCAGCAGCCAGGTTGCTCACTGAGGCAAGATGGTTTGGGCATATTACCCTTTTCCTGGCCCAACTGCACTGGCTGCCAATTCATTTCTGGGCCCAATTCAAAATGCCTCACACTGTGTTTCCCTGGCAGGTTTCCTGGAGCAGGGACCACTCATCAAGGACCGCAAGAAGCCCTTCTTCATGTGCCTTCTCCACAAGGTTTCTAGAGGGCAGTAACATGACAGCAGGCCTTTTCAGTGGTAGCACCCCGCTTATGGAATGATCTCCCCAGGAAAGCTCATGTGGTGCCTTCATGACATTATCTTTAAGCACCAGGCAAATATGTTTCTTTATAACGAGGCCTTTGACTTACTAAACATTCTATGACATTTTAAATGTGTTTGGGGGCGTTATGGGGGGTTGCTCTTGTTTTATTATGTATTCGTGTTCTCATTTTGTATTTTTATGTTGGGAACCATCCTGTGATATTCCAATGAAGGATGGTACAGTGGTGCCCAGCAAGACGAATGCCTCGCAAGACGAAAAACTCGCTAGGCGAAAGGGTTTTCTGTTTTTTGAGTCGTTCCGAAAGACAAATTTCCCTATGGGCTTGCTTCGCAAGACGAAACGTCTTGTGAGTTCTTGCGAGTTTGTTTCCTTTTTCTTAAAGCCACTAAGCTGCTAATAGCCGCTAAGCCGCAAAGCCGCTAAGCCGTTAATAGCCACTAAGCCGCTAAGCCGCTAATAGCCGTGCTTTGCAAGACGAAAAAACCGCAAGACGAAGAGACTCGCGGAACGGATTAATTTCGTCTTGCGAGGCACCACTGTATACTAATTTAATAAATGAATAAAATAGAAATAATAAATAATTCAATGTGTTGTGTCATAAGCGACCTCCCAGAGTTTCAGCACTGAGTTAACCCTGTAACTACTGAAACTCCAGCAAATTAAGGATTGCCCATGCTTCCTAGGAAGAGAAGCTCTGGGGGAGAGGATCAGGAGAGAAACAGCAGCAGGGAGAGGAGTCACAAGGACTCACATCATGCTCTGCAGATTAGTGCAGATAGGTGCTCTGGGCGGAATCTGCACCACCCCCTTCTCTTGTGCCTACCCCCCAAAAACATGGGTTCCAAGGACTCACCGTGCTACCAACGTGCACCAGTTATACAGGACTGGGACTACAATGACCATAAGCCACCGATAATACCAGTCCCCTGCGGGATTCATCACGAAGACTTTCCATTTCTTCCTGCAGATAGAAGCAAAACATTTCAGTGGCCACAATGAGTCTTCAGTGGATCTGGCCTAGGGGGGAGATGATGGTGGAGAGAGCCTGCAATCTTCAAATCCCTGGTCTAAATTGCAGCTAAGGCATGAATTTACACCATGGGGGGGGTGATTTGGAGTACATGAAACTGAAAGGGTTAAGTGAGCACACACAGACCTCCTTTACCCAGACAGATGACCAGAGGTGGCCACAGCACAGTGACTGAGAAGTAAACACCCCAGGCCCACCCCTTCCTTCCATCCAGATATCCAGTCAGCCTTCCTGCTGCTGAAGCGTCTCATACCTTCCAAGGTGCCCAGCAAGAACATCAGAAGAACCCTGCAACAGCTGATCAGGCTAAAGAGAGCCCATCTAGTTCAGCATACTGTTCTCACAGTGGCCAACAAGATGCCCCAAAGGAAAGCGCCCCCCCCCCCGAGCTGCCTGCTCTCCAATTCAGGTGTTCTGAGGTCTCCATCCAGTACCTCAGATTGTTACAGAAGTGTCCAACCCCACCTTAGGCCTCATGTGAGAGGGAAAGGGGTGGGTCGGCTCACAGGACATTAGATGGGAGAAGGCAGGAGGTCCTGGCTGCTAGAATCACTAGAGCAAGCCCAACCTCCCTGTTCCCTGAAAGGCCTTGATGGCATCCCTTGAAGACTGTCAAAGTATGGCAATTTTTATTTCTAAAGTGTAGAATGGGAAGAAAAGGAATGCCCCATTCCTCTTCTCAGCCTTGTCCACAATGACCAACAACCTCTGCACTTGCACAACAGCCTTACACAATGGCCTGAACACTCTTGCCAGCTCCTGTTTTGCAAAAGCCTCGCTGGGCCACAGCAGCCCAGAACCATTGCTGCTCTCTGGTAATTAACACGTTCCACTTAACCTCTCAGGGAAGACCCTGTTTGCTCAGTGCCAAAGACCCTGGCTGATTGTGAGCCTCTTTCATTCTCCAGCAGCCTGCCCTTTCCTCTTTGCTCAAATTACCATGGCTAATGGCAAGGTCCAGCCTTACCAATGAGGCCTGCCCCTTATTTATAGTGGAGGAGGAAAAAAGAAAAGGAAGAGAAAAAGGGGAAAGAAGCAGGAGGGGGAAGATGAGGAAGAAGTAGGAGGAGAAGGAGGAAAAGAAAGAAAAAGAGGAGGAGGAGAAGGAGGAGGAAGAGGAGGAGGAGGAGAAAGTGAAGAAGAGGAGGAGGAAGAGGAAGAGGTAGGAAGTGGGAGAAAGAAGAAAGAGGAGGAAGAAGATGAAGATGAAGAAGGAGATGGGGGTGAGAAGAAGAGGGAAGGTGGCCTATGACTTCATCTCCTTGCCCATGCAAAGCCTCCCACAGCAGCTCCAGCCAGCCAGGAGGGAGTCTCACTTTGTCTTTCTGTCATGGGTATCAAACCCATCGCCCCTTGCTGCAGCTACTGCCAAAGTCTTAACATCTGGGCCTCGAAACCGTTCCAGGAAGGAGTCTGGCCGCCGCTCTTCTTCTTTCAAGCCTTTATTGGCCCAACCCCGGATAACCATCACCAGGCGGGCTATCCTAGAAAGGGAAGAGAGAAGGGAAAGGGTCAAGCTTTGCAAATGGGGAGGGGGGAGAGAACACCCATACATTTCCAGTGGAGCAGTGGAGTAGAGTCTCCCCTCACATTCACCCTGGGCAGGAGAAGTGTATAGTGTGTGGGTTTTTCCTCTCTCCCTCTGAGCTGCAGTTACACAGCCCCACTCTGCCCATTGCTTCCCCCTAAGTGCCTAATCTAGGTGCTGAAGCATCTCACTCCTTCCAGGCTGCCAGGAGGGATCAAAAGAAGAGCCCTGTAGCAGGATCAGGACAATGGTCCATCTAGTCCACCATCTTCTTCTCACAGTGGCCACCCAGATGCCCATTATGGGAAATCTGCAAGCAGGATTCGAACACAAGAGCACTCCCCTCTCCTGTGGTCTCCAGCAACTGGGATTCAGATGCATTTTTGCCTTTAACAATGCAAGTGGAGTATAGCCATCCTGGCTAGTCACCATTGATAGCCATCTTCTCCTCCATGAATCTGTCCAATCCACTTTTAGAGCCATCCAAGTCTGTGACCTTCACTGTCATCAGCTTTCCTGGGAATCAGCAAGAGAGGAAGACAAAGTCCTCGGGGCTTGTGAGGGTTACAAAGCCTCCTCTTGCCCATCTTGTTCAATCAAGTACTTCTTAGGAGGGGAAACAGCAGAGGGTTCTTCAGCAGCCACAGCTAGTAGGACCTCCACTGAAACTCCTGCCGCGTTCTAGGCCATCTCCACAAATGGCCCTTATGGGCTTTCAAGAGCACCCCCAGAAGGGTGGAATTGTGGGCAAGGGCCATAGCTCAGTGGCCAGAGCACCTGCTTTGCATGCAGAAGGTCCCAGGTTCAACTCCTGGCAGCATCACGAGGTGGGTCTGGGAAAGGACCCCTGCCTGAAACTGTACATAGGCAGGATTAGATAATACTGAGTTAGATGGGCTAATGCTCTGCCTGAGTAAATGACAATCTCTTATGTTCCTAAGTCTTGAAACACTAGCTCAGCTATGGGTAATGAGTCAAAATAATAGAATCATAGAACTGTAGAGTTGGAAGGGATCCCCAAGGGCCACCTAGTTCAACCCCCTGCAATGCAGGAGTCACAGCTACAAGATGGCAGATGGCCTTCTGACCTTTGTTTAAAACCTCCAATGAATGGATTGTCCACCATCATCTAAGGGAGTCCATCCCACTGTTGAATGCCTCTTACCCTCAGAAAGTTCTTCATAAAGTTGAGTCGGAATCTCCTTTCTTGTAACATCCCCATCTAGAGCAGAGTAGCTCATGGAGACTACTCTTTGGTTTTGCTGATGTGCACAATTTCAGTGCAACCTCCACACCCACCCAGGCTGACCCCCCCCCCTTCCAAAGACTGCTGCTCCACAGAGTGGTGGGCTCCTGTTGCATTTTCCATCTCCACTGCAAAGGCCACCACAAAGCCTGAGGAGGAGACACTTTATCTTGGCTGTGCTTCATCAACCCCACAAGGAGCCCCATAAGAAGTACCTGGAGAGGCCTCCTGTCTTGTGGGATTTCTCATCCACATTATCCAAGGCGGCAACACGCTGCAGTTCTGAGGACGTGTCATCATTGACTGACGGCACTCTGTAGAGAGACCAGGTAGGAAGGATGACCCTTGGCTGCCAAGCAGAGGTGGGAATGGAGCGGAACACCCTCCCCTCATAAGGGGGTCTGCCCCTCCCACTGCCACTGCCTCCTCCTCCTCAAGCTCCCTTCCTACATCTAAGCAAGAACTCCACATCAATCCAAGTTGATTGACTTGGGAGTTGTAATGACTCCCATATTGCCTAGCCCTAGAGAATCCCCCCCCCACACACACATTAAGGGAGTTGATTCGTGACTGTGCTCAACATAGGCAGGAAAGCAAACTGGAGGATTTTGGGAGCTACAGCCTACCTCCTGCCTTGACCACAAGGTGGAGATTCAATCTGAGATCCTATCCCTGCTGCTGTAAGGAAAACCTAGGGGAGACAAAAATCAGATCTCCTCTCACCTGTCCCAGCCACCCTTATTCCAGAGCACGCTGTGCTGAGATGCAAAGAAGTCAAGCATTTGCTTGAGAAATGCGGGGGTGGGATCTGAAAGGGCTGCTTCACAAAAGCCCAGCTGTTTTCAGAATCATAGATTCATAGAAATGCACCGTTGGAAGGCACACTGAGGGTCATCTAGTCCAACCCCCTGCAGTGCAGGAGTCAGACTTCTTGGCTCATATGATTGAACCCACAACATTGGCAACATTAGCACCATGCTCTAAAAGTGTGTTTCCTATTGGAACTCAGAGTTGTGAGTTCGCCCATGGAGGAAACATTTCCCGGGCCTCCACGCTCACCAGGAAGGAGCATTTGCTCTCATCCCTGAACTCCTTCCCAAGTGGCCCCAAAAGGCTTCCCCTCCTCCCTTAGGCACAGACTGACCCCTATTCAGTTATGCTAGGCAACAGCCCAGGCCCTTGCAGGGGGGTGGGCAACCAGATACACTTGCCCCAGGCCTTAGAGGGCTAAAACAGCTGGGGGCCCTGCCAAGGCCCTGACAGACTTACACAGTCAAGCCAAGACACGATCCCTGCCCTGGGCCTCAGACAAGCTCTGTATGGGTATGCAGCAACTAATTATTGAAGAGCATGTTTTGGGTGCCTTTCCTCCCTCAATACTGGGTATGCAGTGTCAAGCTGGCTCTTGGGCCAGGAACCCCTTGCAGCAGACCTCAAGGCCACCTGCTCTGAGAGTTACCTGCTGTGGTTGCTGAGCTCCTTTCTCTCTGGATCCCCATTGGCAGCAGTTTTCATGGGCTCCTGTGGCTGATGATTGGCAGGGGAAGCCTTCAGACCATTGGTTTTCTCCATCTTTCTCCATGCACAGAAGGCAGCAGCGGCAGGAGGGAGAGGAACCTGTGCCAGGAAACACAGAAAAGAACGAATACCCAGGAAAGAATCCCGGGAACAAGACCTCCTCATGTTGCTTCCTTCCAACGAGTTGTGAGGAGTAGGTGCTGCCCCAGTGCAAACAGAGACCACCAGGGAGCTCCTCATTGGCTTAAGGTGGGGCTTGCCAGCTTCTGGCCCAGAGAGCTCACTCATCCCCTCCCAGTATCCAAGTACATTTTCCTAGCCCACAAAAGCCCCACTGATTTTGGTGCCAGCTGCCAAATTAAAACAAATAAGAACGTAGACACAGCATGGAAGGGGCCTGAGAGGTTGTAACATCATTTGGTGAGGGACAGGGGCACTAACCCCCTATTCAGCTGATCTGTATAGGGAAGCACCATGGCACAAGGGTAGAGCATCTGCTTCCTTTGCAGAAGGTCACAGGTTCAACCCCGCACATGGCAGCGTTTCCAGGTTGGCCTGGGAATGTCAGCTAGAAAGTATACTACAGATCAGGGAAAATGCCACTAGGCTCAAGAGGAGCCCAGCATACTTGGAGAGCCCAGCATATTTAATGAGCACTGTATCAGTTGAGAGAACTGTACATTCCAAGGCAAGTTTTCCCCAACTCCTGAGGAAGTTTTTAAATCACATTGTAGTCAGCTTTTTATGTTTTGCTGGTGTTTTCCCATGCTTTTGTAATTTTACCCATTAGTTCGCTTGAATTTTATGGGATTTTTATGCTTATGTTCCTTGTTTTGGTATGTTCGGTTTAGAGGCTGCTTATAGGCGCAGTAACTGTGTAGCCAGGATTTTTGTTAGGGGGGGCAGGACTTAGGGGGGGCAGGCAGGACTTTTGTTGGGGGGGGGACAGAACCGTTGTGATTGGTCAGGTAGTTAAGTATTTCTATTGTTTTACTTGATTTAGGGGAGGGCAGCTGCCCCTCCCTGCCCACCCCTTGGCTACGCCCATGGTTGGAGGAATGACATCACCCACATATACACCACCAGGCACTGTTCCCTCCAACTCACAGAGACAAAAGGCCCCTTTTGCTTAGTCTTCCTGCCATGATTTGCTTTCTGGCTCTGCTCAGGAGCTCCTGGGGACGCCATCAGATAGGTGACCTTTCCTTTATCTTGGAAGAGTGAATTATCCCAAGCCAGGCACAGGTTCCCTCTGGCACCCAGAAATTTGGCAAATGCCCACCTGCCATCTTTAGTGACCTGTGGCCCCTCAGCTTCTTTCCAGTCACTGAGGGGATGAAGATCAGATGTCAGCCACCAGCCTTCAAGGACTGATTAGCTGTCCCAAATTGGCAGATTGCTTGTGGTGGCCAATCCCCATTTTCAGTTTCTCAACAGAATAACAGAGATGTGATTCATCTGCTTCTCAATTACAATAAAGAGAAATGAAAGCTTCATTTTAAAATGTCAGTTTTTGCCACTGTTTCCAGACTCTGCAAATGTGAGCTAACTGAGTACTGAATGCTTGAAACTTAAATTTGAATTCTATAGTGTACAGGGGAATTCTGCTTCATGCTCTATTTCTCCACTCTTTAAACTCTCAGGGTCCCCTGCCTTCCACACCCGCTTCCTCTCCCATGTGGTACCTCCATGTTATTATTCAAGGCTTCTCCCAGAGGCTTTCATCTTTGTCACTGTTGCCAAGGCAACCACATCAGCATAAGCCCTTCCCTAACAACAGGTGTGAGGTGCTCTCCTAGCCATTCTCAATAGATCCACAATAGTAATGAGAGCCCCAGCAGATGGGTGGGGGTGGGGGGCCACTGGGGAAGAGTGCTGTTCATTCTAGACTTTACAATGGCTATGAAGAGAGAGACGGAAATGGCAAATATCTGTTGACAAAGGAAACCACTATAACTAACAGAGGGCGGGGTGCATGGCTTCTGGTAGACTTTTGCATGGCAGCTATTAACTGTTGCTATAGTATACTTAAAGTGCCAGACTATTTTTTTGCAACTGATTAATCCTCCCTTGTTAACTCTGGTTGTCAATTACTGTGCTTATTTCAGCAAATGTAAACAATCAAATCCCATGGGAGGCTAATGGCAATACATGCACAGTGTATGACATGTGGTTCACTTTGCACCAAAAACTCAATTGTTACTTGAATGATGGATCTTGGAATCGGGGTGGGATAACACCAGTTATAAGCACATAAGGGTTCACAGCAGCAGTAGCTTAAGAGAGGGAAACTGGGCCAGTTGAAGCCCAGCAACCATAGTCACTAAACTCCATTCAGCTCCCTAGCCCACCTCAACATCACAGCTGTCTGGATACCACCCAGACCGGGATACCACCAAACCTTCCCTTCCTCCTTCCCACAGGCCTTTGGGTGCCCTTTTGTCAGATTAATTTCATGGGTGCATTAGGAAATCCCAATTGTTACGCCTATATAGATCCCAAGACTTGGGCTCCCAGCATGAGCAAAAGGGTGTTCCAATCTCTTCACTTACCCAAGTCAGTTCATAATGTAACAGACAGTAGGGTTGAGTTGGAGATGGAGAGGGGGACAAATGCAAAGCACCCCAGTTAACACCCCTCAGCTTTCAAAGGGCAGATCTCCGAGCCTCTCACTTCATCTGTCGCTCAGGTTGCACTTCCTGCATGCTTTACCAAAACATTGGTGGGAGGGCAAGGTTTGGTGGTGCTGGATGAATCCCAATTGAGCTAGTCCTGCCTTTTGGGGAGGTGGGAGTAGCTCCAGATAACGAGCAGGGATTGAAGCTGAAGCGGGGGAGGAAGAGGGTCACAGAGAGTGTCCCCTGCCCCATACACACACACGTACACGAGATCAGCTCTGGTTATGTGACATACTAGAAGTCCTCAGCACCTTCTCCCTTGTGCCTTCTAGACAGAGGTAGTCCTGTAAAGCAGGGGTTCTCAGCAAGGAGCCAGGAAGGAGGCCCAGCACTCGACAACAGATGGAGGGAGAACACGGCAATGTGTGTGTGTGAGAGAGATGCCCTCTACACCCTACTAGGATGTCACTCAACACCTGCACTCAGGACATTCCGGGGCAGTTGGAAGAGTCTGTTGCGGAAGCAGGAAGAAGTCAGTTGGAAGCCAAAGAGAGAGGGAAAGAGGCTTGTCAGCTGGTGACCGTCCCCCGGTTAACTACTAACTAACAAAACCTTGCCAGCATTATTGAGCAGACATTATTCGCCGGTTGGTTCTTATTTATTTCCAGATTCTTGGATCCCCTCTCTCTATGTCTCTTCGCCATGGGTAACGTACAACTGTTTCCTGGCATGTGCAGAAGACAAAAGGGCCTACGGAAACACACACATGCACACTGACTGCATTTGTTTGTACAGAAACTGTCCAACAGCCAGCTAGGAATGGAATTAATGCCTCTCGCCCACCCCATGACAGGTTGCCCTTGCGGGAGGAAACAGGAAGCATCAAGAAAGGCATTACAAAACTCATAGCTACTGCAAAGCACCCCAGTGCAATGGGTGAGGGACACTAACACTGCACCCCCGTCTAGGGCAGGAAGGGTTTGGCCACCCCCTCTCCCCAAACACACTTTTACTCACTAGTCAGGGGTCCTGCACACGGCTCTGTCTCAGGGCCAAACCCAGCACGAGAACAGGGCAAGGCAGCAGGACTGGCAGCTGGTTTCAATGAGCTTTGGTGGCAGTGCGGAGCAACCCCGCTCTCTGGGCCTCAGTTTTCTTTTGCAACCCTTCGGCGTAAGTGGTGAGTGGCACTCTCACTCTGTTCCTTCAGGAGGCTGCTGGGATCATCCAGGAGTCATCCCAAGGGGTTTGGAGGGTCTTCTTCAGCAGGCTGGGATGGCAGAAAATAAGCTGATGCCAACATGGTCTGTGGCATGAAGGAGCAGCTACACACACACACACACACACACCACACACATAGAGCTTGCTGGCCATAGCAGCACAGGGGCCTAACCAACTAAACTGCAAGCCAAAGCATACATCTAGGAGCCAGGAGTTTACCTGCACTTCTTGCTGCAGCGCACATGCCTCCAACTCTGAGCAAAGGTGTGCTCCACAAGCCTTTATGCCTAAGGGATGAAAGAGGCTCTTCCTCGCCTATTGCCTCAGCTGGTTAACCCTTCCTCTGACTTCAGTTCAGCAAGGCAGCCAGTCCCAAAGGATCCCTTTCATACTGCTGCCTCCCTACGGAGCTTATTTGATAAGGCCTGGGTAGTTTACTGAACTGGACCTGTGCCCCAAAAGATGGACCTATTATTTAGCTTGCAAAAGTGCAGCCCCTCTTCTTTCAGAATGGGAGCGTGAGCCAGGAATGCAGCAACGTGCTGAAGGATTGAAGGCAGGCACTGGGGGTCCCGCAAATCCATCTGTTTTGCAGTGGCAGTTTCCAAAATCCTTTGACAGCTAATGTCATCAGGTTACCTTTAGGACTGTCATTTGACTAAATAAATCTTAGGAGGGATTCCCTTGTCTGAGTTTCTGTTTGATTAATTGATCACTTAGTCAACCCTGAAGCCAAAAGCATTCACTTGTTTTTTTCTTTTTCTTTTTAGATGATGGGTCTCTGTGTGTGGCAGAAGGCATCACCTGGTAAGAAACATCCCCACTGGGGCACACATGCCCCTCTTAAGAATCATAGAGTTGGAAGAGATCATGAGGAGCATCTAGTCCAACCCCCTGCAATGAAGGAATTCTTTGTCCCATTTTGGGCTTGAACCCATGAACCAGGGATTAATAGTCTCATGCTCTACCAAGCTATCCCTTGCATAAAATTATCACTGCAAACCATCTGTAATTGTTGCAAATAGGCATGTGTTTGTCCATGTATATATGTGCATAAATACACACATGCATACCATATTTGTGTATCCCTTTTCCTCAAAGGAGCTCAAGGTGGAGCATGCAGCTTCCCACTCCCTATTTTATCTTCATGACAACCCTGTGAGGTAGGTTAGGCTAAGGGATTGTGCTTCACAGATAATGCTCCTTTCTTGGACACAGGTGCAGCTGAAGGCAGCCCAGCTGCTTCCAGGGGAAGGAAGTCCACAGCCCACTGTGATATTCGCTTTACTCTGGTGGTCTGGAACTGAACCTGCAGTTATGTGGTAGACTCAGAGCCCAGTGCCAAGTCTGCTGGAGGAAGACCCCTACCCCCACCTCCATCTTCTTCCTCTCCCCAGGGCTTGCTGTTTGCTGCAAAGGAGATCCTCAATCTGCTTCCGGGGGGGGGGGGGAGCACTTTGTATGTGCGGCAGATGGCAGAGGAATCCTAAGCTGGAGCAGCAGTAGCCGCCCTCTGGTTGCCACTCCTTTGAAGCATGCCTCTGGCCTCCTGGTGCTCTTCTGTTGCAAAACACACTCCCGAACACACAACAACCCTCCTCTCCTGGGGAAAGATGAAAGTGAGCGGCAGTGGCAGCTCAGGCAAAATGCCAGCTGAAGGGCGGGCAGCATGAGAATGTTAAACATGCTTGTTGCTTCCCAGATTGGCTGAATAAACAGAGGGGATTACAGAAGGGAAACTGAGGCATGCACCAGGCAGCTCACTCAGGGAGGACAAGTATGTTGTTTCAGGGCATGACGAGCAGCTCACCTTTAGGCCTCCCCTTGCACTCCCACTTCAGTTCAGGTGGCTGCCAACCTACCTACCTAAAAGGAGCATGGTCTCTTCTCCCCCCTCTCTCCCAGCTTCTGTGCTTCTTTTGAGATCCGGCTTCCCTTTGGCCGGATTGTTCCCAGCAGAATCACAGGTGGGGGGACAACACCCCCCATCCTGAAAAGGTGCTGTTCTCACTTTGCCTGATGTAAGCGGCAGTCAGAGACTTACTGGAGAGTCCACCCTGCCCCCTCAAGCAACCACCTTACGCTACGCATGTCTTCTCTGAAATGCGCATCCTTTGGCAACAAATAAACACACCGCCCCAATGGTTAGTGCGGTGGGCTCTGTCAGTCCAGGGGGCAGAGCAAATGGCCAAGGCTCTTCATGGTGGGAGGGGCCAGAGAGGCAGAAACAACAAATGGACAATCCTCTCCCAACCCGGGGATGCAAGAAGTGGTGTCCACCATGTATAGGTAAGGAGAAAGCCCTTGTGCTTTTTTGCCTTGTGCATCAGTGACCAGGAGTTAGGGATGAGCATTGAGGTTGCCACATTCACTGACGATGCCAGTTTGCTCAGGGTGGGAGAAGTTGCAAAAACATCTCTCCAGGCTAGGTGAAAAGGGAGATAAGGAGAGATAAGGAGAGCCGTCTAGGCCAGCATCCTGTTCTCCCAGTGGCCTAACAGCTGTCTGTGGAAAACCAGGGAGAAGAATGTGAGCACAAGAGCCTTCTCCCCTCCTGTGGTTTCCAGCAACTGGGGTTCAGTGTAAAGAGACCAGAGTCACCATGCCTGGTCCAAATCCTGCCTGTATCTCTTCACTCCCATTTCCTCATGCCAAGATACCATTGTTCCACATATGGACAGACCATGCCTGAAGCACTACCACCAACACTCTAGTTAAATCTGCCTGACTGGAACTCAAGAGAAAGCCCTTCCAATTCACACCTGTTCCCTTTCCAAGGCAAAGCAATGATAATCACACACACCCCAGCACTGATTCCTAAAAGTTTCCCCCATGTGTATGACCTGCCTCACACTGTCACAGCCTCTCTCTCTCTATGGATGGGATTCTACCCCCAAGATATAAAGGATGTTGCATTTATGGGGGAATCAACTTCATCAGACCATCTTGAAGAGCCAGTGGACTTTTGCAGCTTGCTTTTCTCTCATGTTATTTCATGCTCTGTTAATTATTTTGGCCACTGTCTCACTCCAAACTTTGAATCATTTTGCAAGGTTGCAGAGCTGCCCAATTTCCTTGCCAAGCATGCCCTGCTGTACTTTGTGGAGAGCTGGGAGGCTGAGGCATTTGTCTCTCCCTCTGATGCCAATGACTGTGGGCACAATAGGAGCCCAGAGAAGAAACAGACCTTCTTCCGACACCACCCCTCCTTTTCATCACTCACACACACAGAGAGAGACAGAGGCAGAAGCTCTTTGCCATAAATTTTATTCGAATTTTAGGACACCCAAACTGTTACATACAGGCCCACTGGCCAGGAAACCATCAGAGCACTAAGGAGAACTTGGCATGCGCTGAAGGACCCTGAGAAGCCCTGGAGAAACCCTGGGGTTGTGACCTTCCCAGGGACTGTTTGGCTCAGTCCTACTCCTGTACTTCTATCAGAAGCTGGCCAAAATACTGCCCACTGCTTTAAGTCTATTTTACTATAGGATCTGAGGTCCTGAGACTTTCCAGTGATCTCTTCCTACCCTTCTTGTTCCCATCAACCCTTCTGCAGGTGAGAACCTGATCCTTCTCCTTCACTCCCCAACCCTGCCTTAATGGTAACTAGCATTAAGAAGCACACCAACCCACACTTACCCCGAAGCCATCATCTTAAGGAAACTCAACATCCCTTGTATCGGTGAAATCCCATCATCATAACTGCAGCTAGAGCTGCCTTGGACCCCTCCCTAAAGAAAGTATATCACATCATGCCTGGATGAATCACACATATGAAGCCATATTCAAAAGAAAGGTGAGTCCCAACTAAGGAGTAGCTGCCCTCTGGAGGACCCCCAGCCCTGCCCACTTTCTGGCCTTCCTCCTTCTGCACACACAAGGCGCATCCCCTCCAGCCCATTTCCCTTTTGGCTGCAACCCCAAACAAGGAAGCCCCAGGACACCTAGGCAAGTGCTCAGTGAAAACTAACAAGCACAAGGTTGACTGCTGGTAGCAAGTCTTGCTGCTTGGAGCAGGGTGGCTTCCTCATCTTTTGTGCCAAAGCCACATGTTGATAAGGCAGGAAGAGGCCAGCACAGAGTAGAACAGCAGCTCCTTCTGGTGCCAGCCCATACGCTGCTTCTCCAGGTGCTGAAGCCGCCCTGCGATCTTCATCAGCTGCAGCCCGGAGAAAAAAAGAGCAACAGAGAGGAGGTCAGCCTCGGGTTGCTATGCGAAACAGAGGCCATCGAGGGAAAAGCTTTGCTGGGGAATGATGCAGTAAGAGGGGAAAGCCTCACCAGAGGGAAGGGCAGCAATGCTCAAAGCCCATCCACTGGAACAAGAGGGCAAGCACAATCCCATGCAGGGGGACAAGACAAATATGTCACTTTCTGTGCTTCCCCTCCTCCCTCCCCACCCGTCCACTACCTGCTGATGAACCAGATTGCTGATGGGGGCACCAGGCCGAGAACATGCAATGTTGTTGTTGTTTAGTCGTTTAGTCGTGTCCGACTCTTCATGACCCCATGGACCAGAGCATGCCAGGCACCTCTGTCCTCCACTACCTCCCGCAGTTTGGTCAAACGCATGCTGGTAACCTCAAAAACACTATCCAGCCATCTTGTCCTCGGTCTCCCCCTTCTCCTTGTGCCCTCCATCTTTCCCAGCAACAGTGTCTTCTCCAGGGAGTCTTCTCTTCTCATGAGGTGGCCAAAGTACTGGAGCCTCAGCTTCACGATCTGTCCTTCCAGTGAGCACTCAGGGCTGATTTCCTTAAGAATGGATGGGTTTGATCTTCTTGCAGTCCACGAGACTCTCAAGAGTCTCCTCCAGCACCATAATTCAAAATCATCAATTCTTCAGTGATCAGCCTTCTTTATGGTCCAGCTCTCACTTCCATACATCACTACTGGGAAAACCATGGCTTTAACTATACGGACCTTTGTTGGCAAGGTGACGTCTCTACTTCTCAAGATGCTGTCTAGGCCTGTCATTGCCCTTCTCCCAAGAAGCAAGCGTCTTTTAATTTCGTGGCTGCTGTCACCATCTGCAGTGATCATGCAGCCCAAGAAAGTAAAATCTCTCACTGCCTCCATTTCTTCCCCTTCTATTTGCCAGGAGGTGATGGGACCAGTGGCCATGATCTTCGTTTTTTTGATGTTGAGCTTCAGACCATATTTTGCGCTCTCCTCTTTCACCCTCATTAAAAGGTTCTTTAATTCCTCCTCACTTTCTGCCATCAAGGTTGTGTCATCTGCATATCTGAGGTTAATGCCTGCACTGGCTGCCCACCTACAACTGAACCAGGCTCAAGGTCCTGTGTGCCTGAACCCTTCCATTCTAGCCCATCATTGGCAGGAGCATCATTGGTCATTCTCTGAGTTGGTGAGGCTCTTTTGGCAACAGAGAAAAACTGAGCTGTTCCTGTCTTTGGCCCAGTTCTGTGAAACACCCTGCCACTCTTAAATGCCTGCTGAAAATGTCTCTATTCTGTCAAGCTTATGCAGGCAGTTAAGAAGGCATCTTCCCACAGCATCTGATTTCCGATTCTAAGTCTAATAGAGTGTCATGTATAATTGCTGTAAATGGCCCTGGTATTTTTTTTTAATAAAAAACAAAAACAAATAGCAGCATATAAATATTTTCACAAATAAACAAACCATCACCTGCTTCTTCATTGCCAGAGCCTCTGTGGTGCCGAAGTCCTCCGGAGAGCTCTCTGAGGCCACACTTTTCTGCAGGGAACTAAAAGGTGGGAGGAGAAAACAAGAGCTTGAGAGAAAATATGGGGACAGCTGATGAGGTGCAGCTGCATAAGAGGTTTTGAAGGGGTGAGAGAGACATGGTGAGTGCCCAAAGCTAGGCCAGACCAATACATTTTGTTCAGGTGAGATGGCACCACCCCATGCCACACTGTAGGTACAGAAGATGCACAAGCTGAAGCTGAATTTGGCTTAAACATTGCTGGAGTGACAGGCTCCACCACCACACCTGAGAGCAGCAAGAGAAGCCGAGGAGGTGCAAAGCAGGTCACACAGACAGCACACTTAGCTCTCCCCTCCGACACCACCTCCCTGTTTCCTTGCTGACCACTGCCAGTCGGTGCCAGTTCTCTGACCGATGCAGTAGTGTGGCCACGTGACACCTGCTGGCCACTTCTCTGCCTACTCATGAGAAGAGCCCTGCTGGGCCAAGTCAAAGGGGACCCACCTAGTCCAGCCTCCTCTCAGTGGCCTGCGGTTTGCAGCAGCTGGCATCTGGAAGCACCACTGCCTCTGACCGTGGAGGCCGAGACATCAAATAGAGATCTCCTCTGGTTAAATGTCTCCATGAGTTTTGAAGCTTTGCTGGTTCTAATGGAGAGGAAGCCTCCCCCTGTAGCATAGGATGGTTCTCTGGATTGATTGATTGGTTGATTGATTACTTCCTTCCTTCATCAGGGCCTTTCCCAGCAATCCCAGTATGCATTTGGAAAGGGTGACGATGCAAGTCAGGCCAGGTCAACAAGAAGCAGCATCACTGCTGGCATCCAGATTGCCAGGGCTGCTGCCTACAACCTGCCTTCCAAACTCACTGCTTCATTTTGCCCAGGGCACAAAGGCTGTCAAGGCCAGAAGGCAGAACAACCACTCTCTGGTTTCCTCAGGCTTCCTTCCTTCCCCTCCTTTACCTGCACAAGTGTGCCAGTAGCAGACCTTGGGGTCTCAAATCTCAGGTGACCTGTGCAACGCCAGAATTTGGGGCTCCCTACCACCTCTCGCCTTCCATCCTACGTTATAGTTGTGGTGCCCCTGTGGCCCCCACCCCAGGCTCTGCACCCAGTATGACAGAACTAGTTGGTTATATAGTTACTCATCTCCTTGACATCTGATGGTAGGGTGCTCCACAGGGTGGGTGCTACTACTAAGGAGGTCCTATGCATATACATAATAAAATTATTTATTACTATTTATTTATCTTGCCTAAGCCCCCACCTTCTCCCCGAGGGCCTAAGTTTTTAACGTTCGGTGTTTTTTAGTGTTTTGGTATTTTGCTGGAAGCTGCCCAGAGTGGCTAGGGCAACCCAGTCAGATGGGTGGCATATAAATAATAAAATTATAACACCGATTGTGTGGGCCCAGAGATAACCCACAGGTAGCCCGTCAGGTAGGGGGACCTCTTTAAGCAACAAGGGACAAGATCTACCTATCCACCCATTGTACAAATAGTGTGCAAGAAGCTCCCGAATTTATCACCAAAGCTTTTCTGAACTTCCCAAGTGATTCATCTTCATGATTTCAACTGGGGTTCACTCGTGAGGTCAGGTCCAAGAAGCCAAAGGGAGGGGGGGACATTTCCAGGCCTGAAGGGGGGGAAATTCCATGACCCTCTTTTTTGGCTCTCCCCACAGGTGAAATAATACAACATAGAAGCCCCCCAAAGCATGAAAATGTGCAGCATACACATGGGGTTGCAGCCCCCCACTCACCTTTGGGTGGAGTTTTGGGGTCCTACCTTGGGTCTGAAGGCAAAGTTCTACCCACAAAACTCTTACAATCCCCAGGACAATGGTCTCCTCCTCACCACCTCCAGTAATGGAGCTGGAGCTGGCCATGCAGATGTGGAACCCAGGAAAGCAGAGCATAGAACATACCACCAGGGCAAGAAAGAGAAGCTCAGCCAGCTGGAAGCACCCACTCCCAACCAGAGGCGCAGCTGCTGCACCATACAACCCTCCTGCTTTGCACACATCCCAGCCAGCGGCATGCTGCCCTGAGCAAAGCCAGAGAGAATCACCTGCATTGGGCTTGGCCAGGCTTGCAAAACAGCTGGAACATCTGGTGCCCCAGGAACCACAGCACCTGAAGGACATTCTGCAGGGAGTAGATCCTGCCCTCCAAAGGGAACGGAGGAAGCTGGGGGGTGGAGGAGGCCGGGGGCGGTGCACTTGGCTTCTGCCTGCAGGGGCACAGGGAGACAACCAGAGTGGTCACTTCCTCTGGCACCAGAAGGGAACTTCCTGGCCTCCAGAGCAGCCACAACCTGCACCTCGGTCAGAAAAGGCTCTGCGGGCACCTGCTTTGCCTTGGCACAGCTACCCCAGAAGATGCCACCACCTCCACTGAACATGCCAAGAGCCCTTGGCATGTCTGGGGAGAGAGGCAGACTCCCACCTGGCAGCCTGGGAGGATGGATGAGCAAGGGAGGGTGGCTGCAAGTGCCCCTAAAGCCCAACACACCAACCCTGCCTGCCCCACAAGGGCAGCAGGACACTCAAGAAGGACCTGGCCAAAGCCACTCCGCAGCTTTCCCTTACCAGTCTTGCCTCTTGTCGAGAGTTCCCAAGCCCCGGTGAGGATTCTTCGCCAGCGCCCTCTCCTTTCTGGCCCTGCTTTGATGTGCCTGGGTGAGGGGGCAAGAGGCAAAGCTCCAGCTGGGGGGCTAAAGGCAGGACCCCTTTTCTCCAAAAATGGTTGCCCTTAGGCAACGCGGACCACAGGCAGTCACTCCAGGTGCACTTGGAGCCCAGTAGGACAGAGCAGCCTGGCAGGGCACACTATTCCCTAGTGCTGCCACAAAAGGCAACACCGCTGGTCACCATCCCTAAGGAGTGTCTCTTTGGGTGGGGCACCATGTCACACCAGCCGGGTCTGTGCGGCATACACACAATGTAAATCCACACACTAGGATCTACCACCACTGCTTACTCCACTTTGCAACCCCACCTACCCCTTTGCCCTCCCCTCCTAACCAATCCCCCCCCCCCTGTCTCCCCACAGCTTTCCCTGAGCTCCACTTCCTTTTAAAGGAGGGGGAAGCGGCTCCACAGAGCACCTTGCTAAATCTCTGCATGAAGTGCCTCCCCCCCCGAATTAAAACCTGTTGCAGGTGCCCCCTGTTAAAAAGCTTACCTGGCCCTGCCTGTTGTTCCCCACAGTGCAGTTGCATGAAGTGAGATTCTCTCCTCAGAGACCCACCTATGCAGGGGTTGGGAACCCCCACCCCATGGGCCAATCTTGGCTTTACAGGGTTTCAAATATGGCCCAAGTGGACATTCCCCATGAGTCATGCCCACCTGCCTTGCACCTGACATCATATATAAGGTGAGGTGAGGGGCAGAGAGAGATGCGGCCGTCAAGCAACAAATGAGAGCCTCAAAGTGGGAGAGCTGATGGGCTGAGGAGCCAAAGTCTGCTGGCTGGCTGCACATGGTTCTTTGAAGTCCCAACTATGGGACTTGGAAGCACCTGGTGCTATTGTGACTTTGGGTGGTTGACAGGTGGCCCATGAGACTAGATCCTGACAACTCCACCCCATGGCTCCTTGGGGACCTTCCTGCATCCCTCCCAAAACTGTGGCTATTGCCTCAACCTGTCCTGAGCACAGTACCAGCCGTTTGCGCCTTGGGGCTCCAGGTCCAGAGATGAAGGTGAGGAAGGGGTGCTCTCCGTAAATGGCTGGCTGGATGGTTGGCTCCAGCAGAGGCTCCTCAAGAATCGGGTGCTGGTGCGACAGCTGGCTAAGGAAGTGAGGCTGGACAGCAGCATTCGTTGTCATTTCTACAGAGGAAGGAAGAGATGAGAGAGGGATGGGGAAGGACCTCCATCTGCCCTGCAAGGCAGCTGATGGCAGGCTGTCCACATAGCCCCACAGATGGAATACCACTCTGTACAATCTCCCTGCAGGGACCAAAAGGGGCTTTTATCCAGAATCTGGTGCTGGTCTCCACCACCTTGCTCCATACACCTGAGGTTTTCTTGGCAGATGCAGGAATACAGGCAGGCATTTTGATACTGATGGGATTTTGTGGGTTGTGCTGTGAAAAGCTTGCCTCTGTAGACAGCACGATTCCCACAATCACCCCCTTGTCTGCATGGACCCAGGGACATCTTCACCTTTGAGCTTCAGCACCAAGTGCTTTTGCCTTCAGACCTTACCCTACACCAGAGGGGTGGTGTTTTCAGCCCAGGGGGCATGTTCCCTTCCAGGAGTGGGTTGGCCAAAGGGTGTGTGGGACCAAACACACACACACACACACACACACACACACACACACACACACCACTCTCCATCCAGGCAAGCAAGAAGACTTGTCATCTTAGTTCAAAGGCACCTTCCAACCAGGAGGGATGCAGAGAAGGGCAGGCAGGAGTTGTGGCCTGGGGAGGGGTGTGGCCTGCAGAGACTGTCGCCTAAGGGCCAGGTAAAGCTTTGGTGCATTCAGTTCCCGGAGTCTGGGGTTCCCCATCCCTGCTCTATACAATACCCCAGTGCACAGATGCTGCACAGAAGGGTTCTATCTCATCCACCATCTCACTCCCTAGTGTACAGCAGGCACTTCTCCCTACCTGCCACAAGGATCCTGTCAGGGATATGCATCTGGTAGGATGGGGGGCAGTCCTTTGGGGTTGCCCCCTGCAGGTCTCCTGCACTGGGGTCCTCTGCCACCTTCAGCCGGCTGGGGACCTGCATCCTTTTGTTGATGGCTTCGGTGAAGCCCAGGTCGCAGGAAGCCTTCTCCAGCTGCATGCTCCAAATGGGCAACATCTGTTCTCTCTTCCTTAGCCCCAGGGGTCAAGGCGGTGGGGGGCAGTTACACTTATGGAGCACGACACCTCCTTCCTGCTAAAAAATTAAAAGGGGAAACCAAGATTAATCCCTTCAGAAGGACTGGGTGTTCCTATGCATTGGGCAGGGAATCTCACTGACCACATACCTCCTGCTCCTGCTGGCAAAGAAAGCCTATTCAGCGACTACCTTTAAGTGCTCTCAAAGAGATGCTCTCCAGGCTTCACATATGCCTTGGGGGGCTGCTCCTCTCCCTAAAATGGATGTTCGACATGGACGTGAATCCACAGATGGCATATTCTGCCCATGGCTATCGTGGCTCTTGCAGAGAAGAGAGAGAGAAAATGGAGGGGGAAGGAAGTTGCATATGCTCCTTCTGAGTCTCTGCCTCTCCGCAATACAGCTCTGTGGTTGCATACCTCTAAACTTACTAGCTAGCAGCATGCCTTGTTGGATTTGACTGCAATCTTCCACAAGCAATGCACACCCATGACACTGGAGCTGCAGCTCTGAATTTATTGCATTTAGAACCCACCTTTCCTCCAAGGAGCTCAAGGTGACATATGTAGTTCCACTCCTCTGCCCGCTTCCATTTTATGCTCACAACAACCTTGTAAGGTGGGTCACTGGTCCCAATGTCACCCAATGAAGTTCATATAGCCAAGTGCGGATTTGAACCCTGGTCTCTTCCACGACCTAGACCAAACACTCTAACCGTTACATCACCACTGGCCTTTATCTATCAAGCTTCACATGGTTTGGGCCCAGCCTTTGCTCAGACATCTTGGGCTCCAACTTCCATCAGCCAGTATGGCCAGTTGTCGGAGAGGACAACAGCAGTCTCTAGACACTAGGTTGCCCCCAATCTTTAAGAAAATCAGAAAAGCCCTGTGGCTGGATCAGGCTGAAGAGATCCCCCATTTAGCATCCTCTTCTTACAGTGGCCAGTCAGATGATGCTTATTTCATTATGGCCCCTTCTCTAAAAGGCTGGAGCAGGTGACCAGTGCAGCCACCTCCCCCCCCCTTGCTCACCTTGCTCTCTTGGACCCTTTGCTCAGGGGTGCTTTGGATGGTCAGGCCTGAGGTTTTAGGGAGGGGTTTTTTTTCCTTCCAGGAACTTCACTAGAAGCTTTGTTTATGCACTGCTTTTAATAATGCAAACAACCACAAGGCTTGACATGTTAAACAGAGTAAGCTTCAGGGTCAGTTGTGCAGACTGGCAGAAATACTCGTCCAAAATACATTTGCTTGGTAAATAAAAATAAAAAAAATTTAAACCCACAGCTTTGTTCTTTTTATGGGTGCACTGAGAAGGAAGGAGCTCCAAGGCTTTTTCCATCAGAGAGGATGAGAGACAAAAATTCAGGTCAGAAGCCTCCACCAGCCTCCTAAAAGCTAGCATCTCCTCTGGAGCCCCTGTGGGGCCTCAGCACCACCACCAATAAGCCCTCCACCCAAGGGCTCCTGCAGCACCCACTTCTCTTAACCCAGCCTCAGCGTGAATGATCCTTGTTCATTCAGCCTGAAACCCCTTCAAGGCTTCTGCTGAGGATATTAGCAGCTCAGGCTGGGCTGCCCTTCTGGGCCCTACGCTCAACGCTTGAGCAAGCTCCCCCTGAATTGTCTACCCTTGTCATATGCAGAGAGCCCAGAAAGAGAAACTCCCCTACAAAAGGGAGCAAGAAATAAGATGAATAATACAGCCCAAGGCTTTTGTACAGTTGCAAAAGGAAGCAAGCAAGTACATAAGGAAAGAGCTCTTCTGGCCCCCTCTGGTGGGCTGATGGGAGATTGCAACAGGTGGGAGATACTGTGTATAAGCAGAGTGGGGGGCCAGAGGCAGATTTAGGGGATTCTAACTGGTGCAGTCCCACTGGGCATGGAGCCCTGGGGGCGCTCCAACAATGATGTATAATGGAGACCCCAAGGTCTGCCATTTTGGGGGGGGGGGGTAGGCTAGTCAAATTAATAGTGGATAAAGCTGCCTATGAACTGCCCTGAGACCTGCGGGAATAGGACAATATATTAAACAAACAAACAACTCTCTTCAGCATCAGAGGCAGGATGCTGGGGGACTGCAGCAGGAGAGGGCTGCAAATGTCAATCAGGCTTTCCACAGACTAAGTTTTGCTACAATCCAGTGGTTTTCCCAGGAAAAGTAGGGGCAAACAGAAAACTACTTGGACCCATGCTTTCTAGGCACTAGAAAAGCGGAAGTGTGGATAAACATTAATAATACTACATCCCCCAACAAAGATCTATTGATGTTTGTTTTTAATTATTTTGCTTTTAGTTTGCTTTCAACTTAAAGGTAAAGGTAAAGGTACCCCTGCCCGTACGGGCCAGTCTTGACAGACTCTGGGGTTGTGCGCCCATCTCACTCAAGAGGCCGAGGGCCAGCGCTGTCCAGAGACACTTCCGGGTCATGTGGCCAGCGTGACAAAGCTGCATCTGGTGAGCCAGCGCAGCACACGGATACACCGTTTACCTTACCGCCAGTAAGCGGTCCCTATTTATCTACTTGCACCTGGGGGTGCTTTCGAACTGCTAGGTTGGCAGGCACTGGGACCGAGCAGCGGGAGCGCACCCCGCCGCGCGGATTCGAACCGCCGACCTTTCGATCGGCAAGCCCAAGGCGCTGAGTCTTTTACCCACAGCGCCACCCGCCTCCCTTGCTTTCAACTTACCATACGTTTTTACTATACACCAGTGTGATACATTTTTGAGACAGTGGCAAGTAAATATTCTTTATAAATAAATAAGAATCCAACCACCAGGCTCTTGTGCTGTTTAACAACAATAAAGAGAGTATGAAGATCACCTGGCTCTTCTGGTGAGGGCTACCAACCCACAGGCCTCTATTATACCTCTATTCATCTCAGTGAATGAATGCAGGTGGGCTTGTTCCTTCCTGCATCAACGGTACGGCCTCTTCCAAGCCTCCTCCCTTGGGTCACCTTACTGGCAGAGAAAAGCTGGTGAACCTGTGGCAAAGGGCTGGCTTGGAGCAACAGGCAGTCTTTCTCTGCCCTCAGGAGTTCACAATACAGGCTCTCTGCCAAGGCACAAGGAAACCTAGGTACCAACCAACCCAACAGGTAAGGAAGGCAAGAGAAGCAATTTCTCCAATGTCTGCCAAAAACAAGAGGACATAAGAAGAACCTGGATATAAGTGGATCAGGCCAAAGGGAGCCCAGCTAGTCCAGCCTCCTGTTCATACAGTGGCCAACCTGATGCCCCAATGGGAAGTCTTCTACAAGAAGGACCCTGAGTGCAACAGCAGCACTCTCCCTACCTGTGGCTTCTAGCAACTGGCTTTCAGAAGCGTCCCTACCTCTGACCATGGTTCAAGAGGAGGATGTCCTTTTGAGCATCCTCAAACTTCTATGGCTGCTAGCCCATGTGGCTTCTCCAGGAGTTGTGTAATCTCTACAGACTAGCCCCCCTGAGCCACACCCAACTACAGGCTGGTGGAGAAAAGCAGCAAAGACTGGAGCCCCCAGGGGAGGGGAGGGCAGGGAGGGATTGCTACTGGCACAAATCTAAGTGGGCCCCACTGGCTGGGATGCAGAGCCCATATGTTTTGCTTTAGAGAGATGGGATCACAACGAGCTATAACAGAACACAATTTGTTTCTGTCTCCAAAAACTGCTTCTGAATTTCAGTTGCTGGAAACCACAGGAGAAAGAAGAGTGCTCTTGTGCTCAAATTCTGCTTCTGAACTTCCCATAATGGGCATCTGGTTGGCCCCTATGAGAACAGGATGCTGTGCCACTGATCCAACAAGGTTCTTCTGATGCTCTTATGGAACCTTCAGGTCCAGAGGGAGTCTATCTAGAATTGCCTTTGGCCACTGTAAGAATAGGACTAGAGATGGGTCCCTTTTTGCCTTATCCCACAGAAGCTCTCCTAATGTTCTTCTGTTGTGTCCTGAGAAAGACTTCTGGACTTGGCTGTTTCCTTGCCAGCAGGGGAAAGAGGCTTTGCCGATGTGCTGCAACAACTTCGCAAAAAGCCAGGAAAGCTTTTACAAAAAGAGGGGGAGAGAGATACAGAGATAACTAAATCCACCACCACCATCACCTCCAACCAGAATGAACCTGAGACGCGATGAGGAACACGCAGGAAGACCATCCAGGTGCGCCAGCGTTCTTCGCGCTCGAGGTAACTGAAAGAAACTTCCGTAGCTAGGAGCAGTCTACCGGAAGCGGTAGGGAAGGCCCACTGGCCCACTAGCCCCACCCCCACCCCGGGTTTGAACCAGAGGAGACCTTCAGAAGTTTTGTCCGACAACGCTCGGCCGCTCCAGGGGAGTTCGCAAAGCTAAGGGCTCCTCGCGAGCAACGCCTCGGCAGCGAGCGGCGGCACTCAGCACATGCTCAGAGGCGCCTCCCACCTCGGTATTTGCCTCGGCCTTCCGCCAGAGGGCGAGAGCAGATGCCGGAGGGGCTTGGCCTGCTTGCTGCTTCCCTCCCTTCTCTTTTTTCTTTCTTTATCTTTTCCTCCTTTTCTTAACGGGACTTTTTTTGACGCACCTGCTCCTGCTACTGCTGCCACCGCGGCCAAGCATCCGTCGCCCGTGACGTCGCCCCGCGCCGCGATTGGCTGGGCGCTAACCCGCGCCCCCTGCTCCAGCAGGCTGGCCTGGGCCGGCCGAGCCCGAAATAGCCATGCCCGGGCCGGGTCACTGCAGGCCAAGCGAGCCGCGCGCTCAGAGCCAAGCAACACAACAGGGAGGTCGTCTGCAGGCAAGCAGGAAGGCAGCCCACAGGCGAGGCTTCTCTCCCCGCTGCTGGGGGGAGCTGCTTCACCTGTTGATTTCTGCCTGCCGAGCCACAATAGGCTCCGCCCTCCACGAGGCAGGGTTGAGCCGATCCGCCGTGGGATATTGAAACCTGGCAGAGAATTGGCATTCACGTGCATCTGTTCCCTAATAGCCCTTGTTACTCTAACAGGAGCCACGGGAGAGCTCCTTCTGCTAAGATCCGCCGCTGCTTCGGGCGGGAGTAGAGAGGCATTCTAGTTATACTGTACTCAGGCGCAATATTGTCTCTCGAATATTCACTGGCATGGAACGCAAATCAAGCCCTGGGCAGGATACCGGTTTGTGTGTGTTCCTGGGAAGTTGCCCCAATCCCAGGGCACGGGGTGGGGGCTCTAGCTGCCTCAGCAAAGCGCCTGCTCTAACCACTGAGCCAAGGCCCCTTACAATTCGGCTCTTCTCCTTACGTTTGCCTGCGAATGTGAGGAGTGTTGGGAGCCACCCGGTCGCCTCTTCTTCTACATCCACCATCAGTGTTGAGGGTATAACGAACTGTTCCTGCATATGGGCGTAGCCTAAATCAAATAAATACAAATCTGAGGTTCTGCTCCCGCCCGCAACAAAAATCCTGGGTACGCCCATGTTCCGGCAAGGGTGGCGGTGGGGCCGCGAGAGGGGTTTTTTATTCAGCAACACATCTGGATTTGTGGCTAAAGGCGGGAGATACCAAACCTACAGAGTGTCACCGCTGATACTAATCAGGTCTAAGTGAACACAATATATTTCTATCCCTTAGATTTACAGGAAAGTAAAAGATTTACCCCCAAAATGGTCTATGGCTCATAGCCAACAGAATGCACCAAAGGCTCACACATTTTAAGTACCCAACAACAAAAGAGTCCAAAGGAACGATAGGCTGAAACCTTGAAATCCAAAAGATGAAAGAGGGCTGCAAAAGGTGCATTTCAGGAAATCTGCCCTGTATCTTAACATGTGAAAGGCAGGCAAAGCGGCCAATTTTTTTTAATTCTTCTTTTAGAAAACACCACTTAGCTAATGATGCACACACCCAGGCTTGTGTTGCAATACAGGTAGCTCACAACTTGCACACATTCAGCTTTACATGCTTGGCAAATAAATAAATACATGGAAAGTGAGGGGGTGGTGTAAAAGACTGGGAATCCTACCTGCCACTGAATCCAATGTGCTTTGACTATGCACAATTTTGGCTTTGCATTCTATCCCCAGAACACCACCCCAGCATGAGGTGAGAGTCGACTGTATTGCACAGCCAACACCTGGTACATTCTGTTGGCTGTCAGCTATAGGCCTGTTTTCCATAAAGATTAAAAAAATTACCGTATGTACCAAGTATGTACATAAATTTATGTGATAGAAATGTCTTATGTTCATTTACACCTTTATTTGTGGCACATTCAATAGTCATATTGATTTGTAACTATTTTATTCCTTATTTTAATTCCCATATTTGCATTTTATTCTATGGAATTCAAATTGTGACACAATAAATTTCAATTAGTAAGAAACAAAAGGAGCAATGACAGTAGAATTAAGAGGATGGTGACATCATTGTCTAAAATGGCGGAATAATCTGTTAGCTCCAAACCTCCAGCTATTATAAGCTATTATAAGCTTCTAAAAGCTAAAGGATACCTGGGAAAGGACTGGACTCTAAACAGGTATGCCCATCTCACCCCAAATAGCTAAAGAAAAATGGCATTCCGAAGCTATTTTAGCTCTAGAAATAACAGTGGAAGATCGGACATAAGTGAGGATGAAGCAAGATCAATGGCTCTGAAAACGTGTCTCAATAAAGAAGACTTTGAACCTTTCCAGGACCTCTTAAAACAATTTCAAAAAGATTTAGCAGCGGAATGGAATGCAGCCTTCAAAGACTTCAGAGACGAAATCAAAATGGAACTGAAATACTTACCTACAAAATTTACTTAATTGTCTGCTTGAGCTAATGAGGTTTCGGTACTAGGAATAAGCAACAAATCTGCCATTAAGAGATTCACTAAAACAACATCAGACCAACAACTTTGTATGCAGTTCTTAGAAGATACAAGTAGATGAAATAATTTACAACTTAAAGGCACTCTGGAAAGCATTGAGAAAGCAGATATACAGTAAAAGTCTTTTTTGTTAATTGGCTAAATCAGCAGTTTCCAATCTTAAATGTGAATTTAAACAATGTGAAGAGAGTACATAAGGTTTTGGCACCACCTCCCAACCGTGCAATATAACAGCATCAACCGTGCTATATATTAGCAAAAATTGCACATTATTCCTGAAAAGAAGCAATTATGAAAGCAGCAACAGAAACAATAGACTTGAACATGGAAGGGCAGAAAATCCAAATGTATAATGATTTATGTGTAGGGACTCTACAAAAATGAAGAAACCCCCAAAATATACAACCCTGCTACAAGCTTCTGGAAATTCCAAAACAAAAAGAGGTGTCAGTACAGCATTTGGATTTCCCCACATAGAATAACAGAATTGTAGAGTTGGGAGGGACCATGAGAGTCATCTAGTCCAACCCCTGCAATGCAGGAACCTTCCGCCCAACATGTACCTCAAACCCACGACCCTGAAATTAAGAGTCTTGTGCTCTACCAACTGAGCTCGTAAATATTTCATTTGAAGAAGACAGAACTTGAAAAGACCAAGAGCTCATTTCAAAAAGAATTCCTTGAAGTAGTAATAAATAAATTCTGCTCAGACTTGTCGGAGTGTCATGCCTAATGACACAGCAGTTCATCCCCGGTAACTCTTGCCCCCACAAAGCAGTAGCTGAGACTGATGTTCCCCCCATCCCCACAACTGCCTAAGTCCCCACATCTCCAGGCTTTCTCTCCCTCCCCCACAAGCAATCAGAGACTGTGTGTCACCAGTCTCTTCTCTGCCCTCTTCATGTCTCTACTGGTTCTGGGAGACTAGGGAGGAGGCGAGATTGTCACCGCAGGAGGGGGAGACACCCATGACTCTTCACTAGCTTGATACATCTCTGCCCCTTGGCCTCCCTCATCCTATTCTTCTGTTCCAGCTTCTGCCCCTGATTCTGGACTTCTCTCTGCCACAAACTCGCCCACCTCACTAAGTCCTGTTATCTCTTCAGCTTCTGACACCTCCTCTTCCCAGGGTTTTCCCTCTTTGTTGCCCACAACCATTCCCCCACCTCTGAGCCTTCTTCCCCTGGGGGTTTCCCAGCTGGTTCCTCCCACCATTCCTCTGCATCCAACAAGTTCATGACACTGATCAAGCAGGATTTGTTAAAAATAGACATATTACAGACTGTATATGCAAAATGCAAAATGCAGTGTGATATGGAAAAGCCTCAAGGTAATAACCTCTCTAGACACCCACTAAGCTTTCAACAAAGTTCATTGGAAATGCTTCTTCCAATTATTATCTAAAATGAACTTTGAAAATTATACCAATTTTAAACAAGTTTTAAACTTGGCCTACAATATATTTCACATTTTGGAATCAACATCACAAAGTCACAGATGCAATTATTTAAAGTTAATTTTTTACCAATAGTGAAAACCATAAAAAAATCTTGAAATATGGTCAAAGACATCTGTCTCCTGTATGGGAAGGGTAGCGTCAGTTTAAATGATGATATTACCAACATAAATTGTTCTTGTTTCAAACTTCATATATGTATTTCAACAAAGACTCTAAAGAAATGGCAAAAAAAATGATTTTTTAAGTTTTATTCATCAGGGCAAGAAACCTAGACTGAGATTAACAGTATTCAGGGCTTTTTTCCCCCAGCTGGAACTCACTAGAAGTCTAGAAGTCAGTTCTGGCACCTCTCAGGTAGGCTCTGTTGCCATTATAAGAGACCAAGGGAGGAGTCGTAGTGAGTTCTGGCACCTCTTTTTCTAGAAAAATAGCACTGACTGTATTATATCAACACCCCTAGAGATGGGGTATGGGTCTACCACATTTGCAAAGATCATGATGCTGCCCATATACAACATGTATATGTATGTACATATATGTATATGTATATGTATGTACATATGTATATGTATGATAAATAATGTAAAAGAAAAGATTTGGATAAAAATTGTATCATACAATTGGAATTTGATAAACCTGAGCAACACAGAATACCTGGTATTCCAGTCTTGGTTTGTAACAAAACTATCTTAGAAATATTAACAACTCTATTTTTAAAAGCAGAATTAAATGTCTTGTGGTGATTTTAGATATCAAAATTAACACCTCCTATATCACAATCGATTCCCTTTGTATTGCACCCCTCTTTCTATGCACCTGATAGAAAACTGATTTATATGAAATGGAAAGAAAAAGACCCGTATAGATTGGTACACTTCTATGAAAATGATATTTCTCTTACCGCAGGGGAAATTTTGGGAAGAAAGGAGGGATGTAGTATGAATTGGCTATTAATCTATCAGGTGATATATTTTATCTCAGATTCAACAGTTAAATATCAAGCAGTTAGACCATTGACACCATTTGAAAAACTGATTCTGAAAATGACTGTACTAAAATCGTCCATTTTATACAAAATACTGACCTAGCTATTGGACAATGCTTGGCTATTAAACAAAGGACTAGGTACAGGGCCATAGTTAGGGGGTGGTGAAGTGGGGCCCCACCAGGGGCACAGGCGAGGGAGGGGGCATGCAAAATCGGCTAAAATATGTCCATAAATAATGAAAATATTGATAATTGCCTCATAAGAAAAGGTTTTAAATAGAGGGTGAATTGAATGAGTAGAGGAAGGGGGTTGGAGGAGAGATGGAAAGAAGAGCTAACTTGTCTGTGGCTGGGGGCGCAATCTGGATGGTTCTGCCAGGAGTGTAAGATCACCTAGCTATGGCTCTGCCTAGAAATTGAAGAAACAAACTGGAACATCATAGCGACAACCCCACCCTCTTCAACATCAACCCACATTAGAGAAAACTATTTCAATTTAATATGTAGGTGGCATTAACACCTCTAAGAATCACATACCCTCCAAGATTTATCTGATGATAATAAGGACGTCCTATTCATCATCATCATCATCAACAACAACAACAACAACAACAACAACAACAACAACAATGTTACTATTTATAGTCACCCACTCTGAGTGACTTCCAACATATATAACACATAATAAAACATTAAACATTAAAAAACTTTACGATACAGGGCTGCCTTCAGATGGCTTGGGAAGTGGATAACTCCTTACCCTCCAACATTTCCCCGATGAAAATAGGGATATCTTAAGGAAAAGCAGGTGGCGCTGTGGGTTAAACCACACAGCCTAGGACTTGCCGATCAGAAGGTCGGCGGTTCGAATCCCTGTGACTGGGTGAGCTCCTGTTGCTCGGTCCCTGCTCCTGCCAACCTAGCAGTTTGAAAGCACGTCAAAGTGCAAGTAGATAAATTGGTACCGCTCCGGCAGGAAGGTAAACGGTGTTTCCGTGTGCTGCTCTAGTTTGCCAGAAGTGGCTTAGTTATGCTGGCCACATGACCTGGAAGCTGTACGCTGGCTCTCTCGGCTACTAAAGCGAGATGAGCGCCGCAACCCCAGAGTCGGTCACGACTGGACCTAATGGTCAGGGGTCCCTTTACCTTTAAGGAAAAGCAGGACATTCTGGGATCAAATCGGAAACTGGCACAGCTTCTGTAAATCAGGGACATCCCTGGACAATAGGGGCACTTGGAGTTTCTGGATTCAGCTATATAGACAAAGCATCCTCAGCATGCTGGAGTTGGCACGAAAGTTGGCACGACTTTCCACATGTGGACATGTGAATCAGTGCAACCACTTTGGGAAAGGGCATTTACAGAAATGAGCAAAATTATGAACTAGGACGTACAGTATGTTGGATCAATCCATCAACCTCTGATGGATGATTTAGAAGGATTGGGTCCAGTATCACTTTCGCTGCGTGTGTGTGCCAGTATTCATACTGAGCACAATTACATCTCAACGCAGCTCCTTCCATGGAAGCATCTTCAGGGCTGAAGGTATACACAGTAGGCAATAAACACTCATGGATGCCATAAAGATTCAGTCAACTGTAGAAGTTTACTTGACAGCCATAAAAGCATATTGGTAGCAAATATATACAGACATTCACCAATGCTGTGGTCAAGGCATGCTTAGAATCCAGCAAGAGTCCAAGACTCACTCTCAGCTTCTTGCAAGGTGCAAGCAAGAGATTCACAACAAGTTACAAGTTACACAGAACCGTCATCAGTACTTCCTGTCACTCTGCACATGTCCAGAGAACAGTTCCCACAGAAAATGTCCTTGCATAGACAAAACAAAATCAGCCTTCTGCTGCTTCTTGAAACTTCTTCTCCATTTCTGGAACAAATTATTCTCTCACACACAGAATATCCAACACCCCCTCTCCTTTTTTACCGAAACAGTAGGAACCATGACCATGTACACAGCAAGCACTGCAAACCCCAACATTTTAATCAGTTGAGCATGCCTCTGGAAAAACTAAGAGATTTGGTTACACACCAGCAATAATCAGTTTGCTCCCTGAACTTCTACCACACCAAGGAATTGCCAAACTGAAACACCATACTAGACACTGGCTCCCAGTCAGGCAAGTTGGACCAGTCACTATATACAGTACAAAGCACTTCAGCTTCTCTGGTCTTGAGGATGACCTCTTAAAACAATAACTACAAATAACAAAAAAGGGACGCGGGTGGCACTGTGGGTTAAACCACAGAGCCTAGGACTTGCAGTTCGAATCCCCGCGACGGGGTGAGTTCCCGTTGCTCGGTCCCTGCTCCTGCCAACCTAGCAGTTCGAAAGCACGTCAAAGTGCAAGTAGATAAATAGGCACCGCTCCGGCGGGAAGGTAAACAGTGTTTCCGTGTGCTGCTCTGGTTCGCCAGAAGTGGCTTAGTCATGCTGGCCACATGACCCAGAAGCTGTACCGGCTCCCTCGGCCAATAAAGCAAGATGAGCGCCGCAACCCCAGAGTCAGCCACGACTGGACCTAATAGTCAGGGGTCCCTTTACCTTACAAATAACAAAAACTTGTGTCAGCCCCCCTCCAGGCTACTACTTACAAACCCTACTTCTAACAGAGTAACTTAATCGGGTCTACTCTATTGAGAAATATATAGCAAACTTCCAATACCAGAGGGACGCGGGTGGCGCTGTGGGTAAAAGCCTCAGCGCCTAGGGCTTGCCGATCGAAAGGTCGGCGGTTCGAATCCCCGCGGCGGGGTGCGCTCCCGTTGTTCGGTCCCAGCGCCTGCCAACCTAGCAGTTCGAAAGCACCTTCTGGTGCAAGTAGATAAATAGGGACCGCTTACTAGCGGGAAGGTAAACGGCGTTTCTGTGTGCGGCTCTGGCTCGCCAGAGCAGCGATGTCACGCTGGCCACGTGACCCGGAAGTGTCTCCGGACAGCGCTGGCCCCCGGCCTCTTGAGTGAGATGGGCACACAACCCTAGAGTCTGTCAAGACTGGCCCGTACGGGCAGGGGTACCTTTACCTTTTACCTTATGGATCAGAATCCACTGGCTCCAAGCTATCCCCCTCAAGTCTTGATAACACTGGCTGCACACACAGTTGCAGGTCAAACTTCCTGACACTGAAAATGTGGAACTACTACTGTACCTGGCTCCAAAGAACCTCAAAGACACCTCCAGAGACAACTGTTCACAGCCCATGGTCAAAGAACCATGAAAACACTTGCGCAACCTTTCCACAGCTATTCCTGACTGTTACTTTAGAATTGCTAGATTGCCTGCCATGCTGCCAATTTCTGGTGAGGCAAATGTGGCAACTTGTGATACACAGAACACTGTCTTTCCATCTCTTTCTCTCTGGCTTCCCTCCTCCCTTCACGTCTGGAAGAAAATGGACTCTGCCTTTTGGGAACAAAGATGCACATCTCTTGGCTTCTTCACTAGCCTAAGAAGAATGATAACAGGGAAAATTGCTCCCCCTCTGTGAATTCTCCTCCCAGAATGCTGGGCCCACTCTACTGGCACAGAGCAAGAACCCCCTCTGTAAATAACAAACATCACTCCCTGTTCCTGGAGATTTAACAGCTATGGGCACTGTTCTCAAACCCAACAACTCAACCCAACAACGGAGGGGCCCCTTCCCCTGATCATGGGCTGTTCATGCCTGTCTTTTCACAAGAAAGTTAGATGATGCCTCCTCTTTCCCGTCCCGCAGGAAGTCTAGGAAAATTCACTGCAGCTAAACACAAGTTATGGGAAGGGGAGGGGAGGTCTGGTGGCTCCTCGATTTTTATAGCCCTTAAAGGGTTTAATTCTGATCTGGACTAAGCCTCTGACCCAGGCAACGATTTGCAGATGGATTTGGCAAAGCAGCAGTGAACAATCAGGCAGCCCTTAACCCTCTGGGCCCAGCCCTCTCCTCCCTCATCCACCGAGGCACGCTCCCTCAGCTGCCACAGCCGATGTCCGACCGTGGGCACCCAGGCGTCTTGGGGGCTGCAGCTCTGGTGCTCCCTTGGTAAGTCTCCCAGAGCCATGTGTTGCCCACCTTGCCCACCTCCTTGTCTGTCTCCCCCAAGACCCGACACCCCCCCCCACTTCCTTATTCCTCATTCCTCACTCCACTGAAGTCCTCAAGTGAGTTGGAGGCAGGGGCTATGAGGGACCCTCCAGAAATAGCTCTCATTTCTCCTCTCCCTAACCCTCTGGCCTACAGGGATCCTGTCTGTGCCAACGAGGAGAATCTCACTTCCTCAGGTGGCCAGCAATGAGAGTGGCTGCTGCCCTGGGACATGGTGATGGGTTGTGGCTTAGATGCCTCCTAAAGGGAGTTAGAACAATGACTTGGTGAGGGAAGGGGGAGGATGAGTTTATTAGGCATGGTGGCTAGCCACTGGCTTGCCTTCATGCCCACTAATTGTGGGCTTCCTAAAAACACCATGGTTGGATGCTGGACAAGACAGAAACTGGTCTGATGCAGCCAGGCAGTTTGAACCTTTATTTATAAGTTGGAAGGTCCTTTAAAGGTAAAGGTACCCCTGCCCGTACGGGCCAGTCTTGACAGACTCTGGGGTTGTGCGCCCATCTCACTCAAGAGGCCAGGGGCCAGCGTTGTCCACAGACACTTCCGGGTCACGTGGCCAGCGTGACAAAGCTGCATCTGGCGAGCCAGCGCAGCACACGGAAACGCCGTTTACCTTCCCGCTAGTAAGCGGTCCCTATTTATCTACTTGCACCCGGGGGTGCTTTCGAACTGCTAGGTTGGCAGGCGCTGGGACCGAGCAACGGGAGCGCACCCCGCCGCGGGGATTCGAACCGCCGACCTTTCGATCGGCAAGCCCTAGGCGCTGAGGCTTTTACCCACAGCGCCACCCGTGTCCCTCTGGAAGGTCCTTTAAAGGCCATCTAATGTATTTCCACGCTTCACCTGCTCAGTGCAGCTACAGCATCCCTGACAGCCAGCTACACAAGCGCTGCTAAAATGCTTGCAGCAGAAAGAAGAGCTTAGCGTCTCTGAGACAGGCAGCCTCCGTCCCAGCACAGCACTTGGTGCTAAAAAGTTTCTCCAAACATTCTGCTGAAATCTGCTCCCTTGCCATTTCCTTCCCACTGGTTCTGCCCTTGCCCTCTGGGGCAACAGAAGAAAGAGGATGCTGACCTGTCACCTGCATGACTGATAACCCTTCAGATACCTGGAGGCAGCTATCATGTGAGTCACCTGTAGCAGGCCAGAGCAGCCTGGAGAAAGTGTGGAGAAAAAGCGATAAATCTGTCCCTTAGGAAGGGCAAAGCTCCAAGGGGGCTGAGCCCTGCAGACATTTCCCCGTTGCTCAAGGACCAACCCCCAGACCTGAAGAGGCAGGCAAGGAAAGCTGGGGGGGGAGGGGGGAGGCATGAAAGAGAGAGAGAGAGGGGGGGGGGGGGAGGCTAGGAGTCTAAGAGGATTTCTGTAACAAAAGCTGGAGCCCTGTGAGGCCCCAAACCAGAACGTGGCTTCAGAGAATAGTTGGTGCTGGGAGAGGCTGATGCCCAGAAAAGGTTAATGAAACTACATTAAGAGTAGCATTTTTTTTTTTAATGCATCAGAAGTATTAAAAGTGGATTGGTTACATTTTCCTTCAAAATTATAGGAAGGGTTTCGTATGCCAGCTTCACCATTTCCTTCATTTTGTGCAGGTATTTTATTTTCAGTATAAGCAAGAGTCCGCTTTGCACCTACACACAGGGGGGGGGGGCTCCTGTTTCCAAAAATGGTGTGTGTGTGTGTGTGTGTGTGTGTGTGTGTGTGTGTATTCCAAATCACTCCGCCACTTTCGTTCTCTGAGACGTGGGGGGTGGGGTGGAGGAAAACTGGAACATTCTGGGATCAAATAAAAAACTAGGGTGGCGTCTGCAATTCCAGGACTGTCCCTGGAGAATCGGGAGAATTGGAGGGTATGCCTTCTGTGGGAATGTTCTGGGGTGCAGGAGAGGATATATTGACTAATTATATCCTTATCCAACTTGTGCTAACAAGTTCCCAAAATATCAGCAGAGTTTATAAACATTCCCCTTCAAGTGCGCAACGGTAACGTGTGCACAGGTTCGCTAGAACCTCTATAATAATTACCCTGGTAATTTCCCCTTTAGTTCCCTCTTAAAATACAAGACACGACACAGTCTTCATAAAAGTATAAAAGAGTTTACTCACGTTCTGTTCACAATGTGATCCCAGAAGGCACAGCTTAAAAAGGTTACATACATTTAGGATCTATCTTAAAGCAAGATAGGCCTTATCTCCTCTCTTGGCTGGGAGCCAAGAGAGCATCCTTAGATGTTTCCTCATCGAAGTAAAATGGCAGAGAGAGAGATGGCTGCCTGCCCTGTGCTTTTTGTCATTACCTGCACAGGGCAGGCAGCCATCTCTCTCTCTGCCATTTTACTTCGATGAGGAAACATCTAAGGATGCTCTCTTGGCTCCCAGCCAAGAGAGGAGATAAGGCCTATCTTGCTTTAAGATAGATCCTAAATGTATGTAACCTTTTTAAGCTGTGCCTTCTGGGATCACATTGTGAACAGAACGTGAGTAAACTCTTTTATACTTTTATGAAGACTGTGTCGTGTCTTGTATTTTAAGAGGGAACTAAAGGGGAAATTACCAGGGTAATTATTATAGAGGTTCTAGCGAACCTGTGCACACGTTACCGTTGCGCACTTGAAGGGGAATGTTTATAAACTCTGCTGATATTTTGGGAACTTGTTAGCACAAGTTGGATAAGGATATAATTAGTCAATATATCCTCTCCTGCACCCCAGAACATTCCCACAAAGGGTTAGTGGCCCCAGTATTGCATATTTCTGCGTATTTTTGAAGGATTGCATTGGATTGTGATTTTGAGTTGAGTAGTATTTTTCTGAGTTAACTTCCTGGTAAGCACATGGTCCTTTGTTCCATTGTGCAGTGGGGATTAAGCAACCCACCCCCTTCCCTCAGAGTTCACAGTGACCCAAGGCAGTGAAGAATTGTTTTGCATTTTGAGATTTTTGAGATTTTGATTTTAAAATTTTGAGAAATTTTGAAATTTTGAAGAATTTTCAAATTTTGGATTTTAAGATGGCTAGAGCAGCTTTTGATAGTGATGCAAAGCTTGGAATGCCTGTGCTGAATGAATACAATTTCATACACTGGAAGCAGCGCTTGATAGCATGTTTAGATTATAAGCATATTTTGGAAGCTTTAAAGCCTCAGCCTACGGGATCGTCTGAGGAAGATTTAGCCAAGATAAGTGCTTGGAAACGCATGAACAGCGAAGCTAGACACATAATTTTGAGTGGACTTCGTGATGAGCAGCTATCATTAATAAATAGTACAGATGATGCGTCTCAAATCTTAAGAGATATTGAGCGCGTGTATGGAGAATCTAGCATAAACAGTTTCAGAAACTTGGTGTGTAAATTAAGCAGATTGAGGATGAATTCAAAAGAGGAATTCACAGAGCACATCAACAAGTTTACTGAGATTATTCAAAGAATTGATCTGACTCCCAAAGCTTTTGATGAGGATACAAAGATAGCATTTTTGTTATCATCACTTGGACCACGCTTTGGCGCATTTGTAAGTTTGATGGATCATAGACAAGGTCTGACTTTTAAAGACTTGATTGGTTATTTAAAAGAAGAATGCAGAGATAGAGCTGAATCTCCAGTGAGAAATGCTAGAAGCAAAGACAGTGGTTATGCATCTAGGCAATTTACAAAGTCCAAAGAGATGCCTAAGAAAGTGATTTGTTTCAATTGTAACAAAGAAGGATCACATTGTGAACAGAACGTGAGTAAACTCTTTTATACTTTTATGAAGACTGTGTCGTGTCTTATATTTTAAGAGGGAACTAAAGGGGAAATTACCAGGGTAATTATTATAGAGGTTCTAGCGAACCTGTGCACACGTTGCCGTTGCGCACTTAAAGGGGAATGTTTATAAACTCTGCTGATATTTTGGGAACTTGTTAGCACAAGTTGGATTAGGATATAATTAGTCAATATATCCTCTCCTGCACCCCAGAACATTCCCACACCTTCATGATCAGAAGCACCTCATGCCCTGCTTGTGGCCTTCCCACTAGTGCATCTGACTTCACAGGGCTCCTCTTAGATTCTTACGTACTACCATGAAAATTCATGTTTCTGTTGTTTTGGTACCCTAGAAAACAGTGCATTTGCCACAGTGTTCCATACAATGCCAACCCCACCAATATTGCAGTTCTCAGGAGCAAACTAAGCATGATGTTTACTGTGTGAAGGCAATGACCTGCTGTGCACATTTATTTTTGCTCTGTAAATAGCTGAGCCACCATGGGGCCAGTACTACTCTGTATGCAGAAGGTCCCAGGTTCAGTCCCCAGGAGGGGCTGGGAAAGACCCCTATCTGCCAGCATGATGCTACAATTCTCAGCTCCCCTCTCCTTTGGGCCACCCTGACTTGATCAGAGTCATAGTTCAAAACATCAGGTTGGCAGGGTGTTGGTCACTGCTGGTATAGACAAGACTATCCTAGAATCTGGATGGACTGATGGTCTGAGTCACATTATTAGGGAGCTCCCTGAGTTCACCTGATGGTCTGGACAAAACATACTCAGCGTGGCTGTTAGGAAGCCTCCACTGGTGCCAAGTGGAAGACCCCACCGAAATGCAAACAGCAGATTTGGGGAGGGAAACATGTCAGCAGTGGAGCAGCAAAACTCCCCCTCCCACCCTGCAGTCAGCAAAGCCCCTCAGCCCCGCCCCGCCCCAAAAATCGACTGCCTCTGCCCAATAAAACTCCATTGATGCAACAACGGCTGAAAATAAAGTGAGGAAGGTCTGGAACCTGAGCACAAAACTTTATCTCCCATGAGGAGAAGCAGGCAACATGACTATCAGTGGCTATGAGCCACAATGGCTACCTTCTCCCTCCAGTGTCAGAGACCAGTTGCTGGGGAGCACATATGAGCAGAGTGCAGCTGCTGTGCTCAGGTCCTGTGCAGGGGCTTCTCATTGGGGCATCTGGTTGGCAACTGTCAGAACATGATGCTGGACTACAGGAGGGCTCTTCTTGGGAAAGAAGGCAGCAGTGTCAAAATGGGGCTTCTTGAACAGGGGCAGAAGGGAGCAATTCCTCCTCACAGGCTGGTTAGCATTCCCTGCTCCCCCACCACTTGTCCCCCATCCCACCCCCTTCCGTTGCCAGCTGCTGATCCAACAGCCCAGGATAAAGCAGAAATGGCAGGGTGGGGAGGGCTCTGTGAGACCCCCACCCCTCTCCCATTATCTGCATCTCTTAATTTTAGGAACCATCATAGCTGGCTGCTGTTCTCTCTCCCTTCACCCTGCTTATTATTAGTATTATTGCGGTTTTCCAAATGTAATTTCTACCAATAACAGGGATCAAAAGGGCGTTTGGCATTTCTCAGAAGCTACCAGTCAATCATTAACCAAATGTGGTTTCTCCCTCCCTCCCTCCTAGATAACCTTTTCTCCCCCACAAGAAGACCAGCAGACACGGACCTCCTGGCAGCCCCAGCAGCAGAAGAGAGACTAAGGAGACGACAGCCAACGCCAGCTTCTCACCAAAGGCCAGGCAGGCACAGAAAAGGCAGCTCCCAGCAAGAGAGGGAGAGGAAATGGTCTCTGTGGGCCTCCAGCTGGTGGGCTATGCCCTGGGGCTCTTGGGCTTGCTGTGTGCCTTCGTAGCCACCCTGCTGCCCAGCTGGAGGACCAGCTCCTACATCGGCTCCAGCATCGTCACGGCAGTTGGCTTCTCCAAAGGCCTCTGGATGGAGTGCGCCACTTACAGCACAGGCATCACTCAGTGTGACGTCTACAGCTCGCTGCTCAACCTGCCCACTGACATCCAGGCAGCCCAGGCGATGATGTCTTCCTCCATCGCTGTCTCCTTGCTGGCCTCCATCATCTGCGTGGTGGGGATGCGGTGCACTATCTTCTCGCAAGGCTCCCCGGCCAAGGACAAGGTGGCGGTGGCAGGTGGGGTAGCCTTTGTCCTCGGGGGGCTCCTCTGCTTCATCCCTGTGGTGTGGAACATCCATGTGGTGCTCCGTGACTTCTACAACCCCATCGTTCCTGACAGCATGAAGTTTGAGCTTGGGGAGTCCCTGTACCTGGGTGTCTTCTCCTCCCTGGTGTCTCTCATTGGGGGCTTCATCCTCTGTACTTCCTGCCCACCCCGAGACCCACATGCTGCCTATTACAGCCCTTACCGTTCTCGAACCATGGTGGGCAGGAGCCAACCAGTGCCAGCTACCTCTCCAAAGGCTAAGAGCGAGTTCAACGCTTATAACCTGACGGGCTACGTCTAAGGGTGCTGGGGCCCTGCACACCTTCCTGGGGGGCCCTGGGCAAGGATCCTGTTGCCCACTTGGATGGACCGGCCAGGTAAGGAGGCAGGCAGTTGGGCTTATCTTTCCCACCCTTGCTGTTCTTCCCTGGACACAGCTTCTTCCTTAAGGACCTATTTCCTTCCAAACTCACCAGAGGCACTTCTCATGGGTGCAGCTTGCAAACGGCCTGGTAGCTGCAGCCTCTCTGAGGAACTCAGAGCTGAACCTTCTTTGGGAAAAGCCTCTCTGCACCCTGAAGAACCAAGCAAGGTGTCCATAGTCCACATCTCTGAAGCATCAAGTTGCTGGTGCTGAACATGGAGCAGATGAAGACATGGCTACGGCACCTGCCAAAAACTCAGTGGCCATCTCCCAAATGTATGTGGATCTGTGGGGTCTTGGATGCCCCCGCAGAGGACACTGTACCTGGGGGATACCTAGGGAACTTGGAAAGTTGTGGGGGAGGTAAATGTTGTGCCTCTTGGGATCTGCATGGCTGCTGGCTTCAGGAACCAGGGGAAGTTCGCCCGGGACTAATGATGGCGCAACAGAAAACCAAATACCAGGTCACACGGTGTATGGGGCTGAGGCTGCCTTGGATGGGCCCTTGCAGTTCTTAGCAGCTGTTCTCCGACACATATCACTGCCCATCGTGGCAAGACCAGGCTGCCCATAAAGTGGGAAGAATGCCTTCCTTGTTGGGAGTATTCTGAAAAGGACCACAGCGTGCTCATAGCAAGATCTCATGGTGTCCATTTGGGCTTCTGCCTTTGAAGAGCTGTGCCTCTCATCCACGGGTGGGTGCAGCGTGGCCTTGGCAGAGGGGCTGGCTCCACAATAAAGAACCTGACAGGAGAGAAACTGGGTGATTGGATGCTTCTGATTTGGGGCAGCAAAAGTGCCAGTCCTTGTGGTTGGGCCAGAGAGCCCTGGTCTGTGGGCTTCAAAGAAGCATCAGTGTCAGGACAGACAGCACTGAATCAATGGGGCAAGAGGAGGGAGCAAAAACCAGGACATGAAGGGGGGCCCAGGGCAGACTTGAGGCTTTGGGTGGCGGCAGGGAGGGGTAGAGTTCAGAACTGAACACACACACACACACACACACACACACATTCAGGGCCCAATTTGATAGGGAGGTGCATGAAAACCAGGCCTCCTGGGACCTCCTGGAATCTCCCAAGAAGAGCGCGGGTGCAAGGCTACCCAGCTGCTCAGAGCTCATAGGTGCCAATTTGAATAAAATATTGGAGGAGGACAAGCCAGGAAAAGAGAGCAGTGGCTGGCTGGGGGGGAGGAGGTGGCTGCCCAAGGAAGGGAGCGAGGGAGGCATCAATTTGTAGAAAATACTGAGGGGCAGCGTCCCTAAATATTTTATTGGGGAGCCAAATGGACCAGGGCCCTATGGAGTTGGCACCTATGCCAAAGCTCATTGCATTCCACCCCCACCCCTGCCACCTGGGACAGGGAATGTCAAACTCTTAGTACATCAAACTTAGTACTGCCTACACTGACTGGCAGAGGTGTTCCTGGAGTCCTTTGCGTCCTTGGCAAAGAGGGGTATCGGTGCCCCCCCATCGGGGGAGGGGGAACCTTTACCACAGTAGCTGCATTAGAAATTACTACAGTTTAGGTGGCCCAAGTACTTGAAAATCTGGCAAGCCTTGTAGACTGGCGCACAAGCAGAGTCCTTTGCTAACTGAACTATTTTGGGGTGCAATTTATTTTCTGAAAGCAAGTTTTCCAGTGCGCATCAGTCCAAAATACTTGCAAAGTAACAACCCGCTCCTGTGCACCTCGACCGATATATTGGGCAAGGCTTGCAAAGCGTTGCATCAGCAATGCCAACAACGCAATCCTCTGCAAGCCTACTCAGAAAGAAGCCCCATGGAGTTCAATAGGGTTTACTCTCAGATATCCCAGCAGGATAGATCCTGAAAGCACTTTCTCTCCTCTCCTCTCTTGCCAGTTGTTGCAGGATCTCTCCCAATCAATCTCCAACGGTGATTTTTGGGTCTGCGTTTCCCCCACCACCACCAGTTGCCAGTTTCGCCAGCCTCTAGCTTATGCCTCTGGCATTTAGTAACAAGCCTTGCCAAGGTCTAGAGCAGCAGAGAAAATCATCAGTAAACTTAACGGTGGTCAGACTTGTCAAGAAGTGCAGCGGATGGTGCATGTGCCATACACTCAATGCGCACAGCTTCCCCCCAGAGAATTCTGGGAACTGTGGTTTGTTCAAGGTGCTGGGAATTGCAGCACTGAGCGGTAAATCACAGTTCCATGAATTCTTTGGGCAGAAACCATGTGCTTTGAATGTATGATATGCTTTACAATGAACTGCTATTGGCAAACTGTCAAATGTTGATTTGCGCTGGTATTATCTGTTGCGGCTACCAGTATTCTACTTAAATTCGTTGCTTTCTATGAACCATTGTGCACACTGGCTGCAAAAGGAAGCAGGCGGGGGGCAGGCGGTTTACAGTAATTGCCCGGCACTGCCACAAACTGTGTGACCCCTCTATGCCAGGCAGCCAGCCACTTCCCAAAGGCCTCTCCCTTCCAGGCTTCCTAATGACACACAGAAGGAGTCGGCAGATTTCAAAGATTCCCAACCATAAAGTAACACAAGGAGGTGAGGGGGCATGAAGTTCACTGCTATGACTCCCGCACTAACCTTGATAACAGTCAAAGCTGCCTCCGGAATGCCCCAGATAATAGGGGCATAACAGAGTAAACAGAGACCAAGGTGCTTGAATCCCACTGGGGCAGAGGGTGAGGCCCTGCCCCAATACATAGACCTATGCAAGACAATGCACAGACCCTCTGCTGCTCCCGGAAGAGGCAAGAGGGGAGACAGCTTGAAAGTGGTTGTTGGTGGGTCACTTGCTGCCCTTGACCTCTTCCTATCTCCTAACACTAGGACTGGTTGGCCTCCAGAGAAGCTGAGTGCTGGAAGATGCAGGACAGAGAAAAGAAAGTCCTTCTTCGTTAACCTATGGAGTGAGGGTCATCAGTCTGGATGGCTTTAAAATAAGGTTACCAGACATCCCCGTTTCCTGGGGACAGTCCCCGGATTTACAAATCAGTCCCCATACAAAATCCATTGAAGTTGAAAAGTGTCCCCAGATTCATTGAAAAAAATCTGGTAACCTTACTTTAAGAGGATGGGACAAGTAATCCTTCTGAATTCCAGTTGCTGGAAACCACAGGAGGAGAGAGGGTTCCTGTGCTCCAATGGGCTGTTGGCCTGATCCAGCAGGTTCTTCTTACATTCTTATGTTCATTGCTTGTGTTTCAGTCTCACACGAAAGAGAGTGATGGGACTAAGGTCCCTGCCCCCCCCCCATGAGTTCCATGGCCAAGCAGGGACTTGAAAGCTGGCTCCAGGGGGCTTTGTGGCCCATGTTGCCTGAAGCAGAGACAGCAGTGGCCAAGATGCTCCCTTAGGGAGTGTAAGGCATGGAAGACACCCCTCCTCTGTCTCCCTTACAACAAAGGACCACTCCTGCCATCAGGCAGACTGAAGTGGCAGGTGCTGATGGGAACTGAGCAGGTGCAGCTGCAGGTGCCACCCCGCCTGACCTTCACCCTGAGCACTGGCCTGCTGCCTTCAGGTGCTGTATGGAGAAGGCTGCCCCATGGTTTGTGCTGAGGTCAGGTTGCTTTGCAGGCAGAAGTGGGAAGGGAGTTGCCTTCTCCTGAGTCAGACCAACAGGCCACCTAACTCAGGGTGGCCTGAAATGACAGGCAGCAGGGGTTCACGCTTGCCATGAAGCTACAGCCCTTGCTGACTTTCTGAGAAAGCAGAAAAGATGGTCCTCTAGATTATCCTCAGGGTCCCTTCCAACTATGATTCTATGTAAATATTCCAGCCAGTGGGAAGGTCCACATGCAGCAGCATCACTGGTGCTCTGGAGGTTTCACCATTCCTCTGCAATGATGGGAATGTGCTCTTGTGTGACAAGTCCTGGGCACCAGTCAGGATCACTCCGAGCCTGAGCAGAAGGCAAAAAACAAGCACAGGGAAAGACTGGGTGGACTCCTTGGAACCAAGGAGACAACAGAGTCCAAGAAGGCCCCGGTCACTTCCTGAGAGTGTCTCTCTGGGAGGGAAAGGGCTGTTCTCTGGCCCACCGTCACCTCCCTCCACTTTGGGCAATAGACAGCATCAGCCCATCAGAGTGTTTTGGCTGGAGTCCCTGGAGCCAAATATTAGCCATGCCAGAAGGGAACAGGATGGTGCTGAGAGAGGGGCTGTGATCAATGATCTGGAAGGGCAGAAACATCTCATAAGAGGTGGGGTGGGTGGAAGGAAGGGGGCAGATCAGCAGCGGCAAAAGCTACCTGGCGACATTCACCCACATGGGCTGCTAAGAATAGCCTTTTAGATCTCTCTCTCTCTTGATCTCTCTCTCTCTGCTCTCCTTTCCTTCCCTGCTCTCCCTTCCATCAAGGAACTTTGCACTAGGCTGGCCTGGAGCGTCTGGAATGGGGGTCACTGTCTGGGATTGCAGGAACAGTTGAAGATCCAGGAGAATCCCAAGGTGGCACACCAGACAAGTTAAACATCTCTCTTCTGGGTCTTCTACACGTTGCCCCACTCTGCTCAAAGCAAGGAGCAGAGTCCAAACAGCTGCTGCCTAGGGTGGCTCCAACCACGTTGCCACTGTTCAAGGGAACACAACCAAAGGATCCCTGAGTGAGAGGGGGCACCTTCTCTTCCCCTCCCCAGCCACAGGAAGGGCAAAAGCCAACACAGCTCTGCTTTGATCCCTGAGCTTTGATCCCTGAGCCCCATTATAAACAAATACGTTTTTATCTGGGAATTCAGACGTCATTAAGTGTCATTAAATGGGCAGTGATGCCTCCGATCAAAAAAAGAGTAGCAGGTGCTTATCTTTAGTTGAGACAACCCCTTCTCTCTCTGGAGGAGGAGGAGGAGGAAGCATACATAGGCCATGCTGAACACCCACTCAGGCTGGGCTACATCAGCCCCACCAGTTGTGGGGAGCAGGGGCTGTGCCTCTCTGGAAGTCAAGGCCCTTTAGGGGCACTCCAGCCCCCATCAGCCAGAATGGTCAAGGAGGGCGGGAGTTGTTGGCTTGACCTACAGAGTGTCCACAAAGCTTTCAGTTTAATTCCTGGGGTTCAGACTGTGTGCAACTCTGCCCTTAGCTCTCAGGGCAGAACTGGGCCAAACAGCACAAAGTTGGGGGTTCCCTGAAAGATGCATGTGTCAGGGCATGGGGGCGGTCTCTGTGGCCTGCTGCCTGAGCACCCTGTAATTGCACCTTACTCTGGGAAGGCAACACCAGCCCCTCCTCTGCCTACAAACCCTGCTGAACACCAGCTTCAAATTGCTTTGTTTCTTCTTACTGCAACACAATAACCCTCCAGATGTTGCAGCAGAAGCAAGCATCCCTGTTCCCTTGGTCAAGGTGGCTGCTGTTCCTCCAGAGAAAGGCAAGAACCAGACCTTGCCACGATGTGGAAGAAGCAGTAATGGTGGGTAGTGTGAGAGTTTGGGTAGCAGTGGGGTGGAGATGTGGGGAGCGGGGGGGGGGGAGGGGGAGGGGAGAGAACCTCGTGTAAGGCACCATTGAAAACCACACACACATTTTCACCTGAAAAGCTGTTGCAGCCAATGTGGGCATAGGGTGCCACCCAGTGGCGAGACCCAAGTACTGCAGCTCCCCCAAAGCTGGGACAGGAAGATGCTGTTTTTCTCAGGGAGCTCCTAGCAAAATGCTCCCCCACCCCACCCCGCTTTCAGCTACTGGAGGCTGTTCATAAAGCATATTTCACACTTCCGTTTGCCCTTATTTCTCTCCACCAAGAATGTGTTAAAAGGGCTGGTCGAGGTGAGGGCAATGAGAGATGCATTTGGTACCAAATTGCCTATTTTTGCTGGTGGGCACCGTGGGGGCCTGCTTGCCTGCAGGCAGAAGTGGGGCAGAAGAGACAGAAGAGGTAAGGCCCACAAAGAGCAACAGTAGAGACAAAAGTGCACAGAACAACACAAGGTGGTCCAGGTGGGCAGCTTTAACGGGAGCTGGGCAGACACAGCTTCCGCACACACTCCCAAGCTTCAGGGGGACTGGGCAGCAGCAAAAGAGGAAATTTCACCATCTTTGATAGTGTGTGTGTGTGTGTGTGTGTGTGTGTGTGTGTGTGTGTGTTGTGCTTAGAATTTGGTGACTGGGTATGAGTTGACAGGAGGACAATGAGTGAGTAGCATCGGAGCAGAGAAGCCTTCTTCCTTCTTCCCTTCCCTCTGCCCTTCCCTGCTCTCACTTCAGAGTTTCTGGGGGACTTCCAGGCTTGACCCTGGAGGGCTGTGATCTCCTGCACACCCTGGTACAAATCCTGACCATACAGCCTCCTCGAGCCTCTTTGCTCAGCTCACCTGAACAAGGGAGAAGGTGGCTTTGAGCTCCCCCAGGGAAAGGACTTGACAGTTATGCTAGATACAGGGTTGAAAAGCCGCTCCCGTGCCCCTGGTCATGTGTAAGCCCTGGGCTTGGAGACATGGGTGCACCAAGGAAACAGGCTCACGCATTAACTTACCCTTGGAAACCTGGCCTTTTCCTTCTACTCTGTGCAAGAGTTCAGCAGAGGACGCCAGAGTCACGGGTGGCAGCTGTAATTAAAGCAGACAGCCCTGCAATCCCTTAATCCAAATGCTTGCCATTCCCCTCTCCGAGGCGAAGAAGAAAGTTTAAGGGCTGGAGTTAAAAAAGGAAAGTAGAGGAAGTGCCCTCAAACTCCTGCTTTAATCAGATTTTCAGCTAAGCTCTTCTCACTGCCGCCCCCTGTCCCCGGAGGGGGGGGACTTCTGTCCAATGCCAAGGGCAGAGTAGATGCCTACGCTCCTCCTTCTCAGAAGCAGGGGGGCGGGGGAGGTGCCAAGCCCACCAAGCCATCAGGACTCTCTTTGCCAGTGTCATCTGCCCATTGGGCTCCTGGGCAAATCCAGATCATAGGCTCAGCAGAGGAGGCCTGGCAAGAGCAGGGATCTTCACAACGATGCGCTTGCTGCAGTCTTGTGGAAAGGGAGGAGGCTGAGCTGAAGGGCATGGGGACACTTGGCCCAGGGGTTGTGGGCAATTGGCAATCAGCCCCTCCCATGGCTCCACTAGCAAAGACACCCCTATGGCTTCGCTGCCTGCCCCCTGGCTCTGCCAATGAATGACACACTAGAGTAAGAGGGCCTGATCCAGCAGGGGCAAATCATTGTCATCACCAGCCTTCTGCAGCTGCACTCGCAACAGTCCAAGTGACACCATTGCCCTCTGGCACCCAGCCCTCCTGCCAACCTAGGTGCAGCAGAGATGGGGTTGCCCTGGCGATCTCCTGCACCTTCCTCAACTCCAAAGGCTTGGAGGAGGTCTGTGTGTTGTATGCTGCCACCCTTCCCTTGAGAGCAAACTCAGTGGGCCTGGGAAAGGGCCTATGTAGCTCAGGGGCAGAACACCTGCTTTGCATGCAGAAGGTCCCAGGTTCAACCCTGGCAGCATCTCCAGGCAGGGATACCACCTGCCTGAAATCCTCATGGGCTATTGTCCGTAATCAGGGGAGGAGACCTGTGAAGCAAGATGGACCAATAGCAAGGTTACAGCAAAGCTCCCTGCTATGTTCCAAGTTCCAGCATCAGCAAGCTATTCCATGCCATGTGTGGTAGCTTAAAACAGGCTCCAGAAAGAGGTGTTTACTCATTTGCATGGAATCCCTTCCAGAAGCTGAGCTACAAACGAGTCCTCTGTATTCTGCACTTCTGAGTTTACTTTTTAACCCTCAGGAAGGACAATGCCAGAACAGCTTCCACTCTTGATTTTCTCCCTCCCTCCCTCTTTGGAATCATGCCTAGTGAACAAGGGCAGCCAGGTTTATTTTTACAATTCTGATGTGTTCCTCTTTAAACACGGGCACTGTACCAGCATTGCACACCCAGGATGTGATGCCACAATCGGGGTGTATAAATAAAAGGGACTTTTGGAAAATGTCACATTGCAAGGAAGCATAAAAACAAGCTTTCAGACTGGAAACAGAACATTTATTTATTTATTTATTTTCTTATTTATTCACACATACCCCACCTTTTTCCCTGACAGGGCTTACAGATAAAAATAAGAAAGCTAAAAATGTGGGGGAGGGGAATAATTAAAAAAACCAATTAGACATCTATATAATTAAAACTGAATGTATACACATAAAAATCTATTAAAACCATGAAAATAATTCATTAAAACAGAATTGTGGTAGATTGATATACATGCTGGAAGAGTGCCCAAACCTCTTGTACTGGCAATATGCCCAGAGTCTTTATCAGAGTAAGTTAATAGGTAGAAGTACGGGAATGAGAATGAAATATAAAAAGAAACGAAACACGCAGAATCTTTCACTATCAAGCATATTCAAAGGGATCCGTGTTTCTTCTTTAAGTCATTAAGTTTTTAGCCACCCACAGATGTAATTGTTGAGATAAATGTTTCTGCTTTCGACTCCCAGGGATGAGCCATCAATTTAACATCAGTAGCACAGGGGACGCGGGTGGCGCTGTGGGTAAAAGCCTCAGCACCTAGGGCTTGCCGATCGAAAGGTCGGTGGTTCGAATCCCCGCGGCGGGGTGCGCTCCCGTTGCTCGGTCCCAGCGCCTGCCAACCTAGCAGTTCGAAAGCACCCCCGGGTGCAAGTAGATAAATAGGGACCGCTTACTAGCGGGAAGGTAAACGGCGTTTCCGTGTGCGGCTCTGGCTCGCCAGAGCAGCGATGTCACGCTGGCCCTGTGACCCGGAAGTGTCTCCGGACAGCGCTGGCCCCCGGCCTCTTGAGTGAGATGAGCGCACAACCCTAGAGTCGGACACGACTGGCCCGTACGGGCAGGGGTACCTTTACCTTTAGCACAGAAACAAATATTCCACTCTCGTTACAGCTTTAAGCTGCACAAGCATCTTTCTCCACCTGCTTTGCACTTGATACAGCTCCCTGCAAAACAGACATTCTCCAGGTACAAAGCTGCACTAAGTTTCATACACAAGGCACACAAACAGAGAACCTCATGCACATTAAATGTATATCTTCTACAGGTTGGCCATCTGTGATGGATTTCCCCCGTGATTCCTGCAGGGGGTTGGCCTGGATGACCTTTGGCGGTAACTTCCGATTTTATGATTCTAGGTCACATTGCTATCCACAGTGTGCTTTAAACCCAGTGAGAGGGATGCCCCTGTCGACCCTCTCACTGTGTTTACAATACAGTATTTCCTTAGTCATGCTTCTCCAGTGACAGAAGCGTGGACCAGGCCACTGCTACATAAATCAGCCAGGAAAGAAAACATGCAACCTCAGGACTGTAGAGCTGTGGTGTCAGGAATCTCATCATTGCTGGTCTATGACTGTAGTAAACTGATTAATTGATTGATTGAACCTTATCACTGGGCTTGTAGCTCCTTGTAAAGGGCAAATCTGCACATGAAGTTAATTGCATACAGTACTTGCAACTAAGGAGTCTAACATTAAAAACGTAAATAAGAGGTGCTGGGGGAGGGGCTTTTGGAATGGGTGCAGTGGAGGGAGGGGTGAAGTAGGTGCTGTGTCCAGGAATAGCCTCAGGAGATCAATTTTCTTTGGGGCAGCAGCAGGAGGAGAAATGATTTAGCCCCCCCTGGGTTGTGGTCCTGATTTACCCTCTACCCATTATACAGTGGTACCTCTGGTTGTGAACAGGATCCGTTCCGGAGGCCCGTTCGCAACATGAAAAGAGCGCAACCCGCAGCGGGGCGTCTGCACACGCACGGGTTGCGATTCGCCGCTTCTGAGCATGCGCGTGACGTCATTTTGCGCTTCTGCGCATGCGCGAGTGGCAAAACCCGGAAGTAAGCCTTTCCGGTACTTCCGGGTCGCTGCGGGACGTAACCAGAAAGAACGTAACATGAAGCGGACGTAACATGACATATGACTGTATTTGCTATTTAAACTTAAAGGAACAGGCACACTAGTCAGCTTTATTTGGCAGTGGTTGCTGGTCGGAGGGGCGCGCGCACACACACACACACATACTTACCATGACGTCTAGGAGCTATTAAAAAGAGTTCCTCTCCATGTATTTTCCCAATGCACTTTTCAAGCCATCCAAGTTAGCGGCCATCATTGCGTCCTGTGGAAGCAAGTTTCACAGTTTAACACTGCACTGCATAAAGAAGTCCTTCCTTTGATCTGTCCTGAATCTTCCAACATTCCATTTCATTGGATGTCCCCAAATTTCAGTGTTAAGAAATAGGGAGAAATCCTTTTCCTGTCGACTTTCTCCTGGAAAAACATCCAAATGGGAAAACACCATGGCTCATTCTGCAGCCATAGCTGGGATGGGGTGGGGTGTCTAGCCAGGTTTCTGCCCTGGGTGAAGCCTCCAGAAGGGCACCATGGAGGCTCTGAGCCTCAGAGGCATAGCTAGGGGGGTAGAGGGGGCGCCACACCGCAGGGGTGGGCATTTACCACAGGGCCTGGCCTGCCACGAGCCACACAAACTAATATGTGAGAAAGAAATTCTGGAGAGATGATGGAGGGGCGGGAAGCTGAGGAAGAGAATCAGCTGAACTAGATGATCCTTGGGATCCCTTTCACAATTCTATGATTCTGTGATCCCTTCAGAACTTTGAATGTGTTTTAAATAGCTAAGGCTGAGTCATTTTACAGATACAGTGGTACCTCAGGTTACAGACACTTCGGGTTACAGATGCTTCAAGTTACAGACTCCGCTAACCCAGAAATAGTACCTCAGGTTAAGAACTTTGCTTCAGGATGAGAAAAGAAATCCCACGGTGGCAGCGCGGTGGCAGCGGGAGGCCCCATTAGCTAAAGTGGTACCTCAGGTTAAGAACAGTTTCAGGTTAAGAACAGACCAACGGAGGATGAAACGGTGAAATCTGCTATGATTAAGTGGGCACAAGATGATGGACACAATATTATGTTTGCTGACTGGGAACAGTTATGGACCACAGGTATGAAGTTTACGGCATGCAATGCCTTAAGAGAGAATATTATGAAAATGATATACAGGTGGTACATGACCCCAGTCAAGCTTGCAAAAATCTATCATTTGCCCGCTAATAAATGTTGGAAATGTAAAGAAACAGAAGGTACATTCTTTCACCTTTGGTGGACGTGCCCAAGGATTAAGGTTTTCTGGGAGATGATATATAATGAAATGAAAAAGGTATTTAAATATACCTTCCTGGAAATTGGAAAACAGAAAGGGGAGGTATGAGGAAGTCGGGGAGGTAAATTATAAGAAATTAAGATTTGAAGTTATACTTGTTTTTTGTTTGTTGTGTCTACTGTATTGTTTTGTTATGTTTTTGCTGTTTTAAAACTATGGAAACTTTAATAAAAAAAAAATTAAAAAAATAAATATACCTTCCTGAAGAAACCAGAGGCCTTTCTCCTGGGCATTGTCAGCCAATTGGTGCCAAAGAAGGATAGAACTTTCTTTATGTATGCTACGACAGCAGCAAGAATACTTATCGCAAAGTATTGGAAGACTCAAGATCTACCCACCCTGGAAGAATGGCAGATGAAGGTGATGGACTACATGGAATTGGCAGAAATGACCGGCAGAATCTGAGACCAGGGAGAAGAGTCGGTGGAAGAAGATTGGAAGAAATTTAAAGACTATTTACAGAAATATTGCAAAATTAATGAATCTTAGAATGAGGTTGGATGAAAAATTATGTGGTTTTTAGCTATAATGCTATAAGGAGGATGAAAAAATTGGACTATTAATAGGCAAAAATCTAATGTTACATTATTTTAAGATTAAAGATTAGGATAAGTAAAGAGGGGAAGGATTTGCTGAACTAACAAATTAAACTGGAATACAAAAAGGGAGGTTTGAGGAGGTCCGGGAATCAAGCAAATGAAAGAATGTGATGGAAAGATGGAATTGTTTTTTATTTGTATGTTTTCTTTTTTCTTTTTTCATTTTGTAAAACTCTAATAAATATCTTTAAAAAAAAAAGAACAGACCAACGGAATGAATTAAGTTCTTAATCAGAGGTACCACTGTAATACATGATCTACACACAGAAAAGTAAGGGGTGTGTGAGCATTTTTCCTGCCAGAGGCAGTTCCATCGCAAGCTCTGTTCAGCCTGGCTGCATTAGGATTGTAATGGAAGGACACTTTCTACTTTAGACTCGCAAAAAGCACTTCTTTCACCTTAAAGGTAAAGGACCCCTGACCATTACGTCCAGTCGTGGCCGACTCTGGGGTTGTGGCGCTCATCTCGCTTTATTGGCCATGGGAGTCGGCGTACAGCTTCTGGGTCATGTGGCCAGCATTCTGATCGGCAAGTCCCAGGCTCTGTGGTTTAACCCACAGCGCCACCCGAGTCCCTCTTTCACCTTAAAGGTACACCTGCCCATACAGGCCAGTCGTGTCCGACTCTAGGGTTGCGTGCTCATCTCACTCAAGAGGCCGTGAGCCGGCGCCGTCCGAAGACACTTCCGGGTCACGTGGCCAGCGTGACGAAGCTGCAGCTGGCGAGCCAGCACCAGCGCAGCACACGGAAAGCCGTTTACCTTCCCGCTATAAAGCGGTACCTATTTATCTACTTGCACTTAAGGGTGCTTTCGAACTGCTAGGTGGGCAGTTCGAACGACGGGAGCTCACCCCGCCGCAGGGATTCGAGCCACCGACCATGCAATCAGCAAGTCCTAGGCACTGAGGTTTTACCCACAGCCTAAAATGACTACAAAATTATCATTTCCTAAAATGAGTAATAAAACAAAAATAAAATTGAAATGAATCTTTTTGAAGCTTACTCAGGAGTAAATTTACACGTCAAAACTCATTGAAAGGGTTTGCACAAGGGGTGGGTGGAAAAAAGCCTCAAAGAGGGGAGGGGGAACATTTTAAATGCAAACCAGAGGGTCTTGGATGACCTTATGGAAATATAGTCCTTTAATGATCCTGTGGCCAAATAAATCCAATTAAAAACCTGACCACAGATAGACAATTGCTGCACATGGAAGTTCTACTTTTGACAAACAATTTGCTTTTACTGGAAGGGATGCACATTTTCCCCTTTGGTCATACAGTCATAATACTTCTTAGGATTCCTTTGTATTCAAATTATATATTGCCTGCTTTTTATGCCCTTTATGAATAAATGTGTTGGGGTGTGTTCGTTTGTTTGTTTGTTTGTATGTGTATGTACGCAAACACGCATCCGGGGAGGGGTGGGGTGCCAAACTGGGTCTTCGACCTGGGTGACAGAAAGCATAGTTTCGACCCTGCCATGTCCCTCCCTGCCCCCGATGCCCGATCCCGCTTACTCTGAGCAAACTCGCTCTCCGTCAAATTCCGCGCCGCTATCCCTTTAAGGCGAAATTGCTCCTGACTTCCCTCTAGCCAATCAGGGAGTGAGGAAGAAAGCGGAGCTCACTCCCGCCCCGTTTCCATTCATCCCCGCCCCACGAAGACGAAGCTCCGCTCGTTCCTATTGGTTGCCAGAGCCGGATTTTTTAAAAATTCTAAAATAATCCTGCACGCCCCGCCCACTCTGGATAACGTCCGCAGGCATTTTCTGCTCTCAGATTGGCTGCTGTGGGGGCCAATCGGAGGCCGCCATTCCACGCACGTCGCATGTTTAAAAACGCATTTTTGTGCAGTGGAAGAAGCGAAGCAGCAGCAAAAAAAGCAAAAGCAGGTACGTAAACCAGGTGATCTGGTCTGGGTCCCTCGGGAGGTAAGCCTTTCCCCGCTGGATTCCTGTGGGGGCAAGGATCCCCGTCCAATTTTCACCCTGGGAGTTGGATATGAGTCCGCCCCCACCGCCGCTGCGTCTGGATGCCCAAGGCACGCCTTGCCATTGCGGCTCTGCGGGCAACCCCCCTTGAACTCTTCAGCGTCCTTCTTGACCACGCATTGTTTCAGGGTGCCCAGCTGTTACCAGGTCTTTCCTCTCGGGACTCCCCTGCCCTGTAAGCCAAGCAGTCGCTCAGCCGCTGTTCCTCGTCCTTGCGCCCGTGGGGCAAAACTAGGTTTGCTGGGCTCTCCGCTCCTGGGCCGGGGGGCGGGGGGGGCGGCGGCGGCAGGAAGTCCCCTCTGGGGTGTTGCCCTCCAAGATGTTAGCATTTAAACCTCCATTCTTCCGCATCCCCAGGTTTCTTTGGGGAGATTGGCTTCTAGTGGGGAAGATGCCACGTCCGCGCAACTTCGTGCCGTCCCAAGTGGACGGAGCAACTGCGGGTGCGGATAATGCCGAAGCGGAGCAGGTGAGTTTAGGAGGAGGGAGGCCTCGTCATCCACTCTCCCCACACCCCATGCTGAGGTGCTCTGCCTGTGATGAACATCCTACCACCCCAGCCTCTTGCTTGAGGGCAGGTTGCTGTGTCAAGCGATGTCTGTCTGGGACTGCTCCTGGGCAGCACCCTTCTGGGCCATTTCTGCAGTGTTGTTTTGTATGTGTGTGTTTTAATTGCATCTGTCTCACATTTTTCTCCAAGGAGTGCTAGGTGGCGTCCATGGTTCTCTCCTTCCTCATTTAATCCCCACAACAACCCTGTAGGGTAGGATAGCCTGAGAGGCAGGATCTGGACCCTGGTCCCAATCTGACACTAACCATTCTCATATTGCTGGCTATCCATTTGTTGAGAGGGGAAACCTCAGAGGTCTAAAAAGATATCAAACAAGTTCATGGAGTGGTTGTGAGTTATGAAGGGATAGGTAGAACCTCCATGTTCAAAGGCAGTGTACCACTGGTGGGCAGCAGGGGAAGGCTCTTGGCTCAAAGCCTGGCTTGTGGACTTTATGGGGGCATCTGCTTAGGAACACAGGAATGTGCCATTCTACTGATACCCTTAGCTCTGTTCCAGAGAACTGCACAGCCCTGCCTGCCTGGTCTGTGTCTGCAAGGACAAGGCTTTGGGTTTAGGGGAAGGGGTGGTTTGAGGCAGTTCAGGTGAGGGCCCTTGTTGAACACAGGCCTGTTTTGGCTAACCTCTCTTTATCTTAGGAGCTGAGCTCTCTGGCAAAGCGACCCCAACCCCTCGGGGCTTGCCGAAAGCGTCCTGCATTTGGGGATATGACCAATGTAAGTATGTGCTCTTCTTCCTGGGGGTAGGGTTGGGGTGACCCACTGCCTGTGTTGTGATGGTGCCATTAGCAACCTGCCTGCCTCTCTCACCCTCTTAACTTGTCTGGGAAGAATGGATCCTTTCCCACTGTTGTCCAGGGCTAAGAATGAATTAGCTGTGGGGCAGCCTTTCTAAAACCAGGAGGTTGCAGCCTCCATCAAAGTGGATGTGTGCAGGTAACGGCCTCTCTGCCTCTCCCCTGCAGGCCCACAAGTCATTAAAGAAGCAAGGGAAGAAGGAGGTGGCCAAGAAAGCCTCAGAGATAACAACTCTGCCGCAAGTCACAGAGAGCGACCGACACGTCGTGAAAAAGTGAGATGTTGAGCACATGTTGGGTTGGGGTGCCCCCATCTCCCCTCCCACCACTTCTGGGATCTACCCCTGTGTCATGAAAGCACAAAAAACCCTACTAAGTGGTCTGGAGCTGGTGGCACCTAGCCAGGCATCGAACAAACTGTGGCACCAGCCTCTCACGTGTCAGTGGCTTTTTCCCTATCTCTAACAAGGGGACGCGAGTGGCGCTGTGGGTAAAACCTCAGCGCCTAGGACTTGCCGATTGTCAGGTCAGCGGTTCAAATCCCCGCGGTGGGGTGCGCTCCCGTCGTTCGGTCCCAGCGCCTGCCAACCTAACAGTTCGAAAGCACCTCCGGGTGCAAGTAGATAAATAGGGACCGCTTACCAGCGGGAAGGTAAACGGCGTTCCGTGTGCTGCGCTGGCTCGCCAGATGCAGCTTGTCACGCTGGCCACGTGACCCGGAAGTGTTTGCGGACAGCGCTGGCTCCCGGCCTATAGAGTGAGATGAGCGCACAACCCTAGAGTCTGGCAAGACTGGCCCGTACGGGCAGGGGTACCTTTACCTTTACCTTTAACAAGGAGAATGGATCGCATTGATGGCTGCACCACCTGCTTAGGAGAGGCTTCTCTCTGCCTCTGCTAGCCTGGTCTATGTTTACTGAAGAATATATAGCATCTTTCCTCCCTGTTCCATCACAGATGCCTACAAATATTGGGGTTTCATTTCCCATCCCCCAAAATCTCTCTATTTTCTCAGTTGGAATCATTATCCTATCCAGGTAAGGAAGGGATCAGTGGTTAGAGCACTCGCTGCCCATGCAGAAGGCTCTTTTAATACTGGGAGTCATGCCTGTCCCTCATGGCTAACTGAGGTCCTTCGGGTGAGGCATCCCACCCCAGCCAAGCAGTCCTAATGTCCCATTACAGCTCTGAACTATCCCTCTGTCCCCTTCCAGGTCTCTAAGCAAAGCTGCCTCTGAGGAAGCACCACCAAACTCTGACCAATTTGCTAAGAAGGGTCCGATTCAGGACAAAGAAGAGGAGATGGACCATTCCCTGACATCGGTGGATCAAGTGGCGTCGGCACTGAACCCCACTTGCTCTGAGACAATGGAGGTGTGTCTTGATCAATGGCAACTAGCCACAATGGCTGTGCTCTGCATCCATGGCTGGAGGCAGCAAGACTTCCAAATACCAGCTTCTGGAAATTGCAGGAGGGGAGAGTGTTGCTCTTGTGCTTTCGTACTGCCTGAGGGCAACTGGTTGGTCCTGCCTTTAGGGTAACTGGTTGACCACTGAGAACAGGAACTTAAAACTCAGGACAGAGGTGCTCTTGGTCAGTCAGAAAGCAGAACAGGGAATAAGGGTTCAGCTTGTCCTGGATGGGGTCACACTCCCCCTGAAGATGCAGGCTTGCACTTTGGGAGTGCTCCAAGACTCAGGTGTCCGGGGTGGACAGGAGTGCATTTGCACTAGTGCACCAGCTGCGCCCATTCCTGGAGAAGTCTGATATGGCCACAGTGACACATGCCTTAGCTATATCCCTTCTGGTCTACTGTAACACTCTATATGGGGCTGCCTTTGAAAAGGGTTCAGGAACTCCAACTGGCTGTTTTAATTCAATTAATGTTCTCAGATGCAGGAACAAAGTCTTTTGCATGGTAAATCCATTAAGTCCTGTAGCTTCCAGAATCACAGCTTCAATTTTAACAAAAATCATTTTCAACATTTTCTTCAAATCCTTATGTATCACATCCCAGGCTTTCTTAATAATTTTACATTGCCACCACATATGGTAGCCTCTCATACGCTTTACCGGCCTTTTCTGCTTCATCTCCATCACCGTCAAAACTTCCCAAATCAATTCACACAAGGTATCATTTTTATTATAGACCAACCTTACTTTCCCTTGTATTTTCTTCAAACCTCGCACCCCAGCCTTTCCAACCTTAATAGTTTGTGCATTCACCTCTCTAAGTTGCCCCACAGCCTCTGACAGTAATTTCGTATTCTCCCAAACTTGAAAAGCTGCCTAAATTCTTAAATTCTAAAAGCAAGTCAACTACGCTGTTTAGTTTCAGCATTGAAATTTTTGCTTCTGGCATTTCTGGTTCAAGATGGGGGCGGGGTGAGTTCTTTCCCCTTATCCCAGCTTCCTTTCCGAGATTAAATTCCAAAACAAAAAGTTCTTTCCCACCAAGGACAGTTTTCTTTTAACTTTGTCAGTACTTTGTCAAGGCCATTTAACTAGATTCAGTAAAATAGCCCAGTACATTCAGCCTCCTCCCCCCCGCCTTCCACTTTAGTCACAAAAATGAATTTTAGCAGATTTAACAATTATATATCTCCTTAATATCCATTCATATCAAAATAGTTTTGAATTACCAGTATACATAAAACTGATTCATTCTAAAAATTAATTCAGGCTAGTATTTGCAGTGAATATTACAGTCCTTTTTTATTTTCTTAAACAAATCCACAATTATTCTGTTAGGTTAGATGTCTTCAACACTCTGAGGGCTCAAAGACTTCTTTACCAAAGATAGCGTAGGTTTAGAGGATAAGTCCAGTCTTTGAGATTGATGTAAGCAAAAGCAACATGCATTCTTTTAGTTCTAATAATTCATTAGTTATCTTCCAAAATGAGTTTCATTCACACTTCATTTGCATATATTTCGTGCCTATAGCACCAGTAATGGGAGTGGACTTCTTTTTTTCACTCCCAGTTTTTTGTGAGATTGTCCAAATTAATCAGTTTTTCTTCACCTTCCAAGCGGTTCAGTGTCTGGAATGTTGGCAGCTTGTGGCTGGATTCAGTGGTTTTGCATTCCATAGAGCTGCGCTAGTGCTTAGCCCGTCGGCTCCTTTGGCTCCCCCCCCCAAACTCTCCGTTCCTTTTGGGACAGAGGCAGAGAACGGACAATCTGCGGGGCCTCCGTGAGGCTGCAGGACCCCGAGGCACCCCAATGCTCCTCTTGGGGTTTTGGAGGGAGGTGCGTCACCCTCGCGCTCTTCCCCTCGCTCTACGAAGCCGAATCTGACGGGGCCATCAGAACACAGGAAGTTGCCTTATAATGAGTCAAACCATTGGTCCATTCAGCTCAGTATTTTCTACACTGACTGGCAGCAGCTTTCGTGGGTTTCAGGCAGGGGACATTCACAGCCCTATTCTGAAATGCCATTTGGAATTGAACCTTGGCTGCCCCTGAGCTGCTATCCTTTCCTGTCTGCTGGATGGCTTTAGGCATCTGCTCAGAAGCTTGTCACATAACAAAGGTCATGCAATGGGCCTTGTGGCTCTGTGCACCCCACACCTCTGTTCAGTTCTGCCTGCATCCAGAGCCTGTGGACCTCCCCTGCATTTAAGCCCATGTCTACAGACTCAGCTGCAAGTTACTACAATTAGAAGCCCGCCAGCCCCACATTGCTATGAGCACTTAGGGGGGAAGACTGGTGAAGGGCTGTAGCTCAGGAGTAGAGCTTCTGTGTACATCCAAAGGGTAGAGCTGAACTAAGTTCTCTGAAGCTGGTTTTATTTCCTCTAAGTAGAAAATAAAGCAGTTTGAAGCCTGGAATGTGTTTCTCTCCCCCTCCCCTCTCTCTGTTTCTATATTTATACACTCATACTTTGATGTGCAGGTCATGCCAGTCGACAACAATGGCCAGCCGGGTGAACCTTACACCAACTGTGAATATGCCTTGGACATCTTTATGTACATGCGGGAACGTGAGGTAGTGTGGGGATGAGAGCTGGGGGGGTCGGTGTGCTTTCCTTACTCCACAGCTCAGCCCCCTGGAGCAAAGGAAGCTGACCAGGGGGTGCATGAGTTGAAACTGCCAATATTGGGGAGGTTATACCATCAAAGGCAGTGTGCCTCTGCGTAATTCCAGTTTCTGCGAATCCAAAAAGAAGCCATAGTCGGATGCAAATTCTGGCACCACCTATGTGCCAATTGCTTTGACTTTTTGCTTGGTCCTAGAACAAGGGCTGTTCTTTGGTAGTTCTCTTCCCTGTGGAAGTTTTGAGTGGCTGCTGGGGGTGGGCAGGGGCACCTTGCTGGCACAGCTCCTTCTCACCTATTCTCTCCTTTGCAGGAGAGGTACTTGCTCCCAGACTACATGAAGGATCAGCCTGACATCACCACAGATATGCGGGCCATCTTGGTGGACTGGATGGTGGAAGTGCAGGTGGGTGTCAGAATGGTAGAGTTGGAAGGGTTCTCCAAGAGCCCTCTAGTCATAGTTTAGGGAAGTTTTTAATATTTAATGCCGTATTGTTTTTAACACTTGATTGGGAACCGCCCAGAGTGGCTGGGGAAACTCAGCCAGATGGGCGGGGTATAAATAATAAATTATTATAAGTCCAACCCCCTACAATGCTGCCTGTGTAGGTGGCATCCACCCACCCATCCAAGCGACACAATTCATCTCCCCCTGCTTGTGACAGCCTAGTTGGGCAAGGAAGAAAGCTGTAGGTGGACTGTTAGCAATGAAGGAAATAGCAAAAGGTCTTCTTGGGACTCAGTGATTCATTTTCCATGGAGGGAGTTGTCCGCAGCTGCAGTGTAGGATGGAAGCCAGTCCATCCTCTGGCACTCTTCCTGCAACATTGTCCGTTGACCCTGAAGTTCTTGGTCATTGGATCGGAGCACTGCAATGTGGAGCAGAAGGTGGGAGCAAGTTCAAATCCTGTTCCTGGTGGGAACTATGCTGGGGATTCGCAGCTCAGGGGCAGAGCTGCTGCAGCTGCTGCTGCTGCTACATACAGGGGGCCCAAACTGAAAGAAACCCTTTTCTGCCCAAGAGCCATGCTGGGTATAGACCAGCTACCTGCTTTTGTTTTTTGCCTCTTAGCATCCTGGCAGGACCAGCTTGCCTTTAAAAATAACACAGCCCTCAAGTTTCTATCCTTTAGGACTTCAGTTAGGGTTAGGAAGTCTTTGAGCAATGTGTAACCTGGCTTATTTTGCCTCCCTCTTCAGGAGAACTTTGAGCTCAATCATGAGACACTTTACTTGGCGGTCAAGCTGTTGGACCACTTTTTGGCGAAAGAGACCACCATGCGAGACAGACTGCAGCTCATTGGCTCCACAGCCATCCTCGTTGCCGCCAAGTTCGAGGTTAGCCCAAGCAGCAAGCCACCATGATGCATGCCTTAGTCACCTCCCTTCTGAACTACTGTAGCATGCCCACTGTAGGGCTGCCTTTGAAAAGTGCTTGGAAACATCAGCTAGCCCATATTGGGGATGCGGGATGGGGCCTTCTTGGTGGTGGCTCCTCTCAGACAACTTAGAAGCTCTGTCCCTAGAGAAGCCAGACTGGCTCCTTCCTTGCTGTCCTTCCACAGGCAGGTGAAGACCTTCTTGTTCCAACAAGCTTTGGGGAACTGACTGCTTTTAAGGAAAGGACTGGCACTGTGTTGGTTTTTTGTAGAGTTTTAATATATTTTTTGAGTGTGTGTGTGTAGTTCTATCAGTGTTTAGTCGTTTTTTAATGATTGTTTAAAGGATGTGGCAGGAACCACTCCTTCCCCACCCAATCCTTCCTCTCTCTCCCTGCAGGAGCGCTGCAAACCCTGCGTGGATGACTTTCTGTACATCTGTGATGATGCATACGATAGAAAGGCGCTCCTCTGCACTGAAAAGAGTATCTTGATAGCGCTCAAGTATGACATCAACATCCCCATCGCTTACCGCTTCCTCCGGCAATATGCCAAGGTCAGTAGCAACCCTCTGTCTTGGCCCCTGTGTTTGTGAAACGTTACCTGGGCCTTTTCTTGTCGGCTAGGCCATCATCAGAAGATCCTAGGTTCAATCCTCAGTGGCATCTCCTGGTAGGGGTATGAATGTCCCCTGCCTGAAGCCCAGGAGAGCTGCTGCCAGTCAGTGCAGGTAGTACTGAGCTAGATAGACCGATGGTCTGGCTCGTAAGGCAGCTTCCTATATGAGGCTCATAACAGCGACTGACACAAAAGGTGTATTTGCTGTTAGGATCCCATTTGGATTTGAATGATCTGAGTCCTCCTTTGAGATAGATAGATAGATAGTTTTCTCAATGTATTTTTATTAAAAAAAATTCTTGGTTACAAAAGTATGAGCAGTGTCTTTCATTTGTTGAGACATTAGTGTTACATTAGGAAGAAAAGAGAAAGAGGTGGAGGGGGGAATGGAGAGTTGGGGTGGGGTCGGGTGGCAATGTTTCTATTTTACTTAATGTATGTGTTCTCTGCTACAGTGGTGCCTCGCAAGACGAAATTAATTCGTTCCGCAAGTCTCTTCGTCTTGCGAGTTTTTCATCTTGCGATGCACGGTTTCCCATAGGAATGCATTGAAAATCAATTAATGCGTTCCTATGGAAACCGCCTTCAGACCAGGTCCGGGGACAGTCTGTCCCCCGACCTCTTCTGAAGGCTGGAGGGGGGGGGGACAAGGGCTTTTCTTCCCACCCCCAGCATTTTAAAAAACCCCGGGACAGCGGAGGACTTCTCCGCTGTCCGGGGCGATCTTAAAATGCTGGCGGGCGGCATTTTAAAATCGCCCCGGGACAGCGGAGGACTTCTCCGCTGTCCGGGGCGATTTAAAAGCCCCTGGGAAGGCAGGCAGGGGGGACAAAGACTTTTGCCCCCCCGCCAGCCTTCAGAAGAGGTCCAGGACCTCTTCTGAAGGCGGGCGGGGGGCGAAAGTCTTTGCCCCCCCCCCCCGCCTTCAAAAGCTGTCCTGGACAGGCTTCGCGGACCTCTCCGCAAGCAGCGGGAGCGCTCCCGCTGCTTGTGGAGAGTTGCCAGCATGCTGAAGCCTGCGCGCGCTGAGATCAGCGCGCCCAGGCTTCGCGGCCCCGCCGCCCGGCTTCGGAGCATCGTTCCGAAGCCCGGCGGCGGGGGGAGGTGTTCCCGCCCCACCGCCCGGCTTCGGAGCATCGTTCCAAAGCCGGGCGGCGGGTGGAGGTGTTTCCGCCCCGCCGCCCGGCTTCGGAGGAGCCTTCCGAAGCCGGGCGGCGGGAGGAGGTGTTCCCGCCCTACCACCCGGCTTCGGAGGAGCCTTCCGAAGCCGGGTGGCAGGAGGAGGTGTCCCCGCCCCGCCGCCAGGCTTCGGAGGAGGTCCGAGGACAGTGGGGAAGACGCGCTGCGCTTCCCCGCTGTCCCGGAGATTTCCCTATGGGCTGTCGTCTTGCGAAGCAAGCCCATAGGGAAATTCATTTTGCGAAGCGCCTCCAAAACGGAAAACCCTTTCGTCTAGCGGGTTTTCCGTCTTGCGAGGCGTTCGTCTTGCGGGGCGCCACTGTATTCGCTTATGTTCCTTTGGTTGTGAGAGAAGTTGGGGTTGGCCTAGGGTGTGGTTGTTCATTTGTGATTGGCTGTGGTGATCTTCGTTTTCATGTGTGAGTGGATGGGTGTTTTGGATCAGGTTAGCCATATTGATTTGTATGCTGTTGGTGGATTTTTGTCGTCGTCTTGTTGGGATGTGTATGTGATAAAGGGGAGTCATACCGGGGTGAAGGCGTCTTCTTCTATTTGTCCCCGTGTCAGTTTCAGTTTATTGGTTAATTTTTCTAGTAGGGCTGTTTCCCATACTATTTGGTACCATTGGTCCATGCTTACTCCTGACAGGTCTCTCCAGTGTCTGGTTATGATGTTTCTGGCTGCTGAAAGTAGGTGGGTTATGAGTTCTTTGTGGTGTAAATGGGCATTGTTGTCTTGGAAGATGTTTAGTAGGGCCAATTCTGGGGTGATGTCTAATACTTGCTTAGTTATCTTACATATTTGTCGTATGGCTGTTGTCCAGCATTTAGGTGAGGGTCCTGGGCATATTAGCACTAGTTTTCTTGGTACCACCTTTAGGTGAGCTTCAGAGTGAGTTCTTTCCTTTTCGTTGATATGGATTTAAAGGGGGGTTTAGACCATATTCTGTTCCACTGGGTGGGGTTAATCTCATAGCCTATGTCTTCCTCCCATTGTTTTTTAATTGCGTCTGGGGGTTCGTGGGATTTTGGAATGGTATTTTGTATATTGCGGATACCATCCCTTTGTTGTTAGGGGAGGAGGTTTCCAAAGGTTGTCAGGGGCCTAGTTGCTGCTGATTTTACTACTGGATTGAGAGGGCATGTAATTGGTGGTGTGTTAACCAGGGCATTTGGGTGTCTTCAAGTTTGTCCTGTATTTCTTGTGTTGGCAAAGGCTTGTTATTTTTATAGAAGTCTATTAAGCGATATAAGCTTTGGTTTGCCAGGTTTTTATCTGGAGGTTTTGTGCTGTGTGGTGGAATAATGGGTGGTGTGCCAGGGGAATTAGTGGGGATGGGGTTGAGGATAGTTTGCCTATTTCTGCTTTCCATGCTTTGAGCATGGTCTGTGTGTACCTGTTAAGTGTTGTGGGAATTTTCCATAGTTTGTTTGGGAGGAGTGGGTATGCTGTGGTGCAGGTATTTTCAATTGTGTCCCTCTCTAGGTGTATCCATTGTTTTGTCTCATCTTCTGGTATATATGGGATTATATGGCGTATTTGGTTGGCAGTGTAATATGCTTCTATGTTGGGGATTCTCCATCCTTCTGAGGAGGGGATGTGCAGGTATTTGGGGCTTATTCTTGGTTTTTTATGTGAGAATATAAATGAGTGTAGTTTTTGTCTGCCATTTGCGGAGTTGGGTTGGGGGAATCCAGATTGGGAGGGTTTGTTTTTTTGTTTTTTTTAAGATATTTATTCAAGTTTTACAAAATAAAAAACATAAGTTTACAACATAGAAAGAATTATAACAACCATTAACACACTAACATTAATACAACAGTTAACGAACTAAAAAAACACACATAGAAAAAAGAATAAAAAAGGGTACAAAATGCAGAAAAATAGGAAAAAAACAGGCAGTTGAAAAAGAAATTTAAAAAGAGAGAGAAAAATATCCATTTTTCAATATCTTTGGACTCATTTACTTGTTTCCTTGACCTCCTCCCCTTTTTGTATTCCCATTCACAAAAACATTTCAGCAAATCCTTACCCTCTTTCAGCCATCTTTACTCTATATCTTAACCTATTATAACTATATATTTCCATTTATTATCAATCCATATTTGCATATTCTTATTAATCTTAATACCAATACCCCTTATTTTCAATCCAACATCATTTTAACATTCATTAATTTTACAGTATTTCTGCAAATAGTCTTTAAATTTCTTCCAGTCTTCTTCCACCAACTCTTCTCCCTGGTCTCGGATTCTGCCAGTCATTTCTGCCAATTCCATATACTCAATCACCTTCGTCTGCCACTCTTCCAGTGTGGGTAGATCTTGTGTCTTCCAATACTTTGCAATCAGTATTCTTGCTGCTGTTGTTTGCATACATAAAGAAAGTTCTATCCTTCTTTGGCACCAATTGGCCGACTATGCCCAGGAGAAAGGCCTCTGGTTTCTTCAGGAAGGTATATTTAAATACCTTTTTCATTTCATTATAGATCATCTCCCAGAAAGCCTTAATCTTTGGGCACGTCCACCAAAGGTGAAAGAATGTACCTTCAGTTTCTTTACATTTCCAGCATTTATTATCGGGCAAATGATAGATTTTTGCAAGCTTGACTGGTGTCATATACCACCTGTAAATCATTTTCATAATATTCTCTCTTAAGGCATTGCATGCCGTGAATTTCATACCTGTGGTCCACAACTGTTCCCAGTCAGCAAACATAATGTTATATCCAAAGTCCTGTGCCCATTTAATCATAGCAGATTTAACCGTTTCATCCTGAGTGTTCCATTTTAACAGCAAGTCAGATTGGGAGGGTTTGGAATAGGTAGGTTAGTTTTGGGAGGGTGATCATTTTGATCATGGCTATTTTGTCTGAGAGAGTGAAGTTCATGTTGTTCCATCTCTTTAGCTCTTTGTTAATTGTCACCACAGGGGCTTGTAGTTGTGGAGGTATAATTTATTGAGGTTTCTGGTTATTTGTAGCCCCAAGGCCTCTGAACTTGGTGTAGTTTTATCTTGGTGGCGTTGGTGAGTTCTTTTTGGGTGTGAGGAGGGGTATTGAAGCACATAGCTTCTGACTTTGCAAAATTTACCTGTAGGCCCGATACTGTTGCAAATGTGTTGAGTTCCTGATTAGGGATGTTGCTGTGCTTATGGCATCTGGTGTTGTGACCATTAGGTCGTCTGCGAAGAGCCCTAATTTATAGGTTCTGCCTTTTATTTCCACTTCCTTGATGTCTGTGGCTGCTCAGATTTGGATTGCTAAAGGTTCCAGGGCCAGGATAAATAAGAAGGGAGACAATGGGCATCCTTGTTTTGTGCCTCTTTGGATTGCTATACAGTGGTACCTCGGGTTACATACACTTCAGGTTACATATGCTTCAGGTTACAGACTCCGCTAACCCAGAAATAGTACCTCGGGTTAAGAAAAAGAAGAATTTTGCTTCAGGGTGAGATCAGAAATTGTGCTCTGGCGGCGCGGTGACAGCGGGAGGCCCCATTAGCTAAAGTGGTGCTTCAGGTTAAGAACAGTTTCAGGTTAAGAACGGACCTCCGGAATGAATTAAGCACTTAACCCAAGATACCACTGTATTATTAGAGTCCATATTGTTAGTTCTGCATTTTCCTGAGGCTTGGGAGTATATTTTGTAGGAAGTTGGGGCCAAACTTCATGTTAATTAAGTCTAAGCAATCAAAAGCTTTGAGGATGTCTAGCGACATAACTGTCAGTGGGAGTTTAGTTGCCTTGCTGTGTTCAATCAGGTTCAGTAATTTTCTGATGGGGTCTGTTATATTGCGGCCAGGGACAAAGCCAGTCTGGTCTGGAACTATTGTGTAGGAAGATTTTTAGGCGGTTGGCTAAGATTGATGTAAATATCTTGTAGTCTTAGTTTATTAATGAGATTGGGCGATATAATTCTACTTTGAGACTGTCTTTCAGAGGTTTTGGGATGGAAACTATTTTGGATTACGTCCAGGTTTAAAAACTAAAAGGGACTAAAAAAATCTGTACCCCTTTCTTTTCAAAAAAATAGAAATGAGGGTGGAAAATAGAAAATGAGATAAAAATAAAAACGAAATGCAGAAAATAGGGAAAAATAAATTAGAGGGGCAGATTGGGTTGGAGTGGCAATCCCAGGGAGCGGCCTGCAATGGATCAGAGCTCTCTTCTGGGCACCACCATTTTTATTTTTAAAGGAAGGGTTTGAGGTAGAAATAAAAAAAAAGATAAAGTTGTTTTTTTAAATAAATGTAAAAATAAAAATTGAGAGGTGGAAAAAGTGGGGAAGAAAAAGGGGGTTGTCTTTAAAAGGAGAGAGAGAGAATACTAAGGGGGGGATTAAAAATATTTGAAAATAGATTAAAAATAGTGATGATATCGGAGCTCCAGATGGCCAGGTGCTCTTGGTCCCGGCTCGGTCAAGGTTGCTGGGGGGGTGGGCTGCGGTTTGCTCTGGGCACCCCCGGTTCCTCTCCGGTATCGGCGCTGGCAGCGCTGGCAGCGGCAGTTCCAGCAGCCCAGGAGCCAGCCAGGTAGTGTTGTATGTTCTGGCTGGCTTCAGGAGCTGCCTGCTGCCATGGCGTCTGCCATGCTGCCTTCTGAGTCCTGCTTTGGTGAATCACCCCTCCTTCCATGGGTGGGATGTTTTAAAAAATATTAGTGGGTTTTAGGTTTTGTTGGCTTCGCACTGGTTTTAAGGTAAGTCACTTTGAGTTACTTTTCTTTAAAAGTAAAAATAAAGTGACATTATTATTATTATTATTATTATTTTTAATAATAATAATAATATTGATAATGATAATGGCCTTAGTTTGTCTTGGGTGGTTTCTTTCTGTCTTTGATCAGGGTGCTAGAATCTGTGAGGGAGAGGAATTTGGCTTCTGTGGCTGCTAGAGCTGGCAGGTCTTGTTCCTCCAGCGCACAGGCTGGAGAGATCCACCTCAGGCAGCCTCCTTGTTGGGGGCACATGAAAGGTTAGCTAAGCCCCACAGGTTGCTGTGAATCTAGGCTATACAGGCCATAGCTCAGTGGTGGAGTGTCTGCTTTGCATGCAGAGGTTCCCAGGTTCAATCCCCGCTAGCATCTGGTAGGGTAAGTGTAAGCAGTACAGTGGTGCCCCGCAAGACGAATGCCTCGCAAGATGGAAAACCCGCTAGACGAAAGGGTTTTCCGTTTCTGAGTTGCTTCGCAAGACGATTTTCCCTATGGGCTTGCTTCGCAAGACGAAACGTCTTGCTAGTCTTGCGATTTTTTTCCCCGCTCGCCCCCCCCTTTTTCTAAGCCGCTAAGCCGCTAATAGCCTTTTAGCAGCTTAGCCGCTAATCCTTTAATAGCCGCTAAACCGCTAATAGCGCTAATCCGCTTAGCCGCTAATAGGGTTGCTTCGCAAGACGAAAAAACTGCTAGACGAAGAGAATCGCGGAACGGATTCTTTTCATCTTGCGAGGCACCACTGTACACTGTAAGCAGTACTGTGTTAGACTGAGGGTCAGCATAAGGCAGTTTCCTGTTCCATGGCTCATAACAGTGACAGCTACCAAAGGCACATTTGATAGTCCCTTCTGACCGCTGCAGACTCTTTGCTGCAGACTGCTGCATAGCTGTCAACTTACAGATTTGAAAATAAGGGACCAGCAGCCTAGAAAATAAGGGATCGGCAGCCAAAATAAGGTATTTTCCGGACACAGGTATGTTCAGCTTCTGAGCCCCTCCAAGCCAGAGGCAGAAAGCCCAGCCAGCAGCCAAACGAAGCCTCATCTGTAAGGGACAGCAGCGGGACATGGCACTGGGATAAGGGACTGTCCTGCCAAATAAGGGACGCTGGACAGCTATGGACTGCTGTGACCTCTTCTCACAATGGCTTCCTCCTTTCTCACTCTCCATCTCTGCAGTGCGCACAGGTCAACATGGAGACTCTGACGCTGGCTCGCTTCATCTGCGAGCTCACCCTACAGGATTACGACTTCGTACAGGAAAGCGCCTCTCAGCTGGCTTCCGCCTGCCTTTTTTTGGCACTCAGGATGAAAGAGCTCGGGGGCTGGGTGAGTGGGTGGCCTTGGAGCAGTGGCAGGGAGGGCAGGGCCTTGCAGCTGGTGGCTCCTGAACCTGGCAAAGAGGCTGAGGCCCTCAAAGCAGGGCTCCCTTTGGGTGGGACAGCCAGAACCAAGTCACAAAGCTGCTAGAGGAGCCTCCGGTTGTGTGAATCCTCAGGCATATCAGGGTAGGGCAAAGAGGCCCCTTACTCACTCACTCTCTTCCAACAGGGTCCCACACTAGAACGTTACAGTGGCTACAAAGATAAAGAGCTTTACCCTCTGGTGAAGAAACTCAACTTCATGCTGACCTACAAGCACGATGAACGACTCAATACTGTGCACAGCAAGTACTCCCACCGGTAGGGCTTTTTCTTTCTGCCCCCTGAGCCGCAAAAAAAAATCTGTGCTTAAGCAGAATCCTTACTTGGCTACTCTCAGTGCTGGCAACCAGGGCCATTATCCCACTTTTGCCTTGTCTCCAAGGAAGGAGAACTGTTGGAGGAAGGAGGGTGGGCTTGGAAAAGGCAGGCTGTAGAAATATTGTTATTGTACACGTCACCTTTTCTGATAGGGCCTCAAGGCAGCTTACAGCTTAAAAAAAGAAGCAGCTAAAAACATGGAGTTGTGTGTTTTGGGGGGAATTGTTAGAAAACAACTAAACAATAATAGGATTAAAACTAGATAGATGTATAAAATATGTACGCCCTTTCCTTAAAAGCAGTGAGTTCCCCAAAACTTGTTGGAACAAAGAAGTCTTCACCTGCCGGTAGAAGGAGAGCAAGGAGGGAACCAGTCTGGCTTCTCTAGGGAGGGAGTGTCACAAAACTGTGGTGACTTTGTTCTTTTAAAATCTGGAGAGACAAGTGATATTCCGTGTTCTATAGGACTTTCAGCAAGACACGTTGGAGACCAGATCTGGCTTTACACACCTTTCATGTAACATTTATTTCATATAATCAAGCATACATGACTATCTTGGTACCAAGAGGTTCATCCATACTCACACAGCCCTTCATTTAGGTTATTCATGCCTTCGCAAGAGCTGTGGGTTTTGGGTTGTAGCGATTGTCCCAGCAACACTGAGGGCATTCAAAGTGGTCCTTTTTATAGTCTTTTTCCCATTGCTGTCCATGGGTTGTCTGCAGAAGGGCTGTCTCCACCGCTCTTCTCCTGTTCTCCCCCTGGACCATCATGAAAAAAACCCTTCTCAGTCATACTTCAGAGCAGGCAAACAGTATGTTCCGGACCTTTATCTCATGTCCGTGGCCCACTGCCAGTTCCTCCCTGTTTTTGTTTGAGGCCTTTTGCTTTCAGTAAACAACACCGTCATACATTCTTCTTTGATAAAACTAGTTTCTCGCTTCGCTTGCCGGCATATCATGCTCTGCAAATTCTCCATTTTCTTTTGGGCTTAACATACTACACACTCATGACAGGAGACAATTCCCTAAGGTGTCTGGGAGCAGCCACCACCAAGAAGGCCCTCTCCCACACCAAGCATGCCTGGGCGGGTTGTGGGATGGAGAGAAGGGCCTCCTCTGAAGATCTCAGAGCCCAGGCAGGTTCATATGAGGGAATACAGTCTTTCAAATAACCTGTGAGCTAAGCTGTGAAATACTGGAGTTGGCTCAGTAACATACCATATTTTTTGCTCTATAGGATGCACCCGACCATAGGACACACCTTGTTTTAGAGGGGGAGAACAAGAAAAAAAATTCTCCGCCTCTCTGCTCAGCGCCCCTTCAGCGAAGCGGCAGGAGAAACGGAGTCCCTTCCATTTCTCCTCCCGCTTGGCTGAAGGGGCGCTGCACAGCTCTCCCTCTCTGCTGAAGCCAGGAGATTCTTGCTCTCCCAGCTTCAGCAAAAGGAGCCTGAAGCCTCCGGAAAGCAGTGGGAACTCACGCTGCGCTCTGAAGGCTTCAGGCAACTATCCCTGAAGCCTGGAGAGCGAGAGGGGTCGGTGCGCACTGACCCCTCTCACTCTCCATGCTTCAGCGAAAGCAACGCAAAGCCTCCGGAGCACGGAGGGAGTGCTCCTTCTGCGCTTCGGAGGCTTCGCTTGGCTATCACTGAAGCCAAGGAGCCTGCATTCACTCCATAGGACGCGCACACATTTCCCCTCAATTTTTGGAGGGGAAAAGTGCGTCCTATAGAGCGAAAAATATGGTACTAAAAAATGTGGCTGTAAAAAAAACAAACTTGGAAGGTGAAGTTCCTTCTCAATTCTAAAGCTGGAACTTCAAGTTTTAAGGGTTGAAACTGCTGCTGTGACCTCCTAACAGTTCTCTCTCTCTACCTTACAGGGTCTTCTTTGAGGTGGCCAAGATACCCCCCATCAACATGAGGAAGCTGGAGGAAGCCTTGCAGAGCTAGCTCTTCCTTGGCAAGACCCAAGGAGGTGCCTTGGACGTTCTTGTACTGAGGTGCTGCAATGCTGTTTCACTGTAGATGACCTGTAAATAGACATGTACTATTAGCCCTGGAGAACCCCTCCTCTTTTTGTAACATAAATAGCAATTTAAAAAAATATATTTAAAAATGTATGGTGGGTAGTGGGGGGAAATAAAACAAATCACTTTTGCTAAGGATCGAGTTTTGTAGGAAAAGACAGAAGTTAATAAAGTGTATTCAAATGCACCTTGTTAGCAGCCTTCTGTGGGCTTGTGGCACCCCTTTCTCAGCAGAGACCAATGGGTGGTCCCATATTTGGGGTGAGGGTACACGCATGCAGAGTGTCAGTTGAATGGGACCAGGTCCTGGAAAATAGATTTTGGGGAGCTCTCATCCTCTTCTGGCCAGGCTGCTTGGACCTGTTGAGAGTTGGGAGTCTAAAGGGCTACAGGTTTCCCTATGAGCCTCTCAGCTCAAGACACTTCCTGCTATTTTGCCTGTCTGCCTTCTGGGCTACTGTGCAGCTCCATCAACAAGAGCCTGTGGCCTGTCCTGCTTCTCCCTGCAAGTGATGGGGCCTGGCTTCACCTGCCCACCCAGGGCAGCATGTCCCTGATCACCTGCATAGCCTGGTGGGATTGCAGAGAGACTATTGACTGGGGATCTTGCTACCTTCTAGCTGCTGTGAAACTGCAGCTCCCTTCAGCTTCAATAGCCATGCTCTCACACATCTCCTGTCAAACACTGCAATGTTTTGAGGCCTGGGACAATTTAGCAACAGAGCTAATTATTTGGAAGCAGGCTGGTCTCTCCTTGACTACAGGTATCCAAGTACAGGCTAGGCCAGGGGTAGGCAACCTACGGCCCGGAGGCTGGATGCGGCCCAATCACCTTCTAAATCTGGCCCGCGGATGGTCCGGGAATCAGCTTGTTTTTACATGAGTAGAATGTGTGCTTTTATTTTAAATGCATCTGGGTTATTTGTGGGGCATAGGATTCGTTCGTTTCCCCCCCTTCAAAATATAGTCCAGCCCACCATATGGTCTGAGGGACAGTGGACCGGCCCACAGCTGAAAAAGGTTGCTGACCCCTGGGCTAGGCAGTCAATTGCCGGGGCTGTTCCAGCGCCTTCCTTTCCCAATGTCAGCAGCCAGGGGTGGAGATTTGCCATCTCTCACAGAGCCCTTTCTTTAGTTCTCCTTACACGTCACCAGAGGCCAGAGGTTTTCAAGCTTTTTGAGTCCATGGCTCCCTTGAACAACTATATTCTTTCTGCAGCACCGCTGTGAGGCTCAGGAGCCATTATGTCACCCCTTGCCTGCAGAGCCAGCAGCCCCTCACCCTCCCTTGTGGAGTGTTCCCTCGGCCTCCTCTCCTTGGGAGTCCTCGCAGCTGCCGCCCCTGGTCTCTGAGCTGCGCCCCCTGCCCCAAAGAGAGATGCCTCCTCACAGGGACCTGGGAAGCACCCCTGGCCAGCCCCAGAGGCACCATTCTCCTGGGGAGCGTGAAGCCAGGGCTGCTGCAACAAAACAGCTGTGCAAGCCTTTGGGAGGCAGAGACATGAGAGGTCATCAGAGGAGGGAGGGAAGGAAATAGGGACAGAGACCAGTGTTGCCTGCAGCACCCCTGACCATCATTCAAGGTACCCCATGGTGCCATGGCACACTGGCTGAAAACCACTGGCACAGGTCATCACCCTTGCCAGGAAGCTGATCTGGTATGATTACATTTTAGCACTTGATGGACCCAGGGATTAAAGAGGTCTGGCACACACAAACTAGGCTTGTAGCACTTTATTCCCTTCTGCTTTTGAGAATGCCTCCTTCCCACTAAAAAGTGGACTAAGACTCCTGTTACTTTCCAGGGGCAAAAAAAGCCAGCAAGCCTGCCTGGATCACCATCTCTGTTGTAGTCTAGGGCAGTGTTTCCCAACCACTGTTCCGCGGCACACTAGTGTGCCGCGAGATGTTGCCTGGTGTGCCGTGGGGAAAATCCGAAAGATTATTTTTTTTTTTTGTAAAAGTCAAATTAGGTCCTAATCTATCCCTCGAGCGCCTCTTGTCCGTTATTGTGACGCATGAAGCGTGTTCCCGCCCACTCCCCGCCCTCCCTTGCTTCTCTCTCTCTCTCTCTGTGGCGTTCTCCGCCGCTTCCTGCTGGGCATGGGCAGCTCGCCTCGCGCTTCCATTCCGGCCCCTCCTTCCCCCGACTACCCCGCCGCTCCGTTCCTTTCTCTTTCTCGCGTGTCAGAGAGCGGCGGCGCGAGCGCGGCGGTTCCCTCAGGGCTGACGGAGGGCTCGAGGAGGAGGAGGCAGGACGTGGAGGCGGAGAAAGCGGCGGCGGCCACCCCCCACCTCCGGCTCGAGGCCCGCGTAGAAAGCTGAGGGGGAGAGATAGATAGAGGTGGGCGGCGGCGGCGACCACGACCAACCGCCACAGTAGTTGTAGCGGTGGCGACGGCGAGCAGGGACTCCCGCTCTCTCTCCGTCGTGTCTCTCTCTCTCTCTCTCTCCCCCGGGCCCGTCCGTTGAGTCTCCCGCGCGCCTTGGCTACAAGATGAGCATCGAGATCCCGCCGGGTCTGACTGAGCTGCTGCAGGGCTACACGGTGGAGGTGCTGCGGCACCGGCCGCCGGACCTGCTGGCCTTCGCTGCCGAGTACTTCGCCAAGCCGCGCTCTCCTTCCTGCCTCGCTTTGCTGCCTCCTCCCCCCCACCTCCAAAGCTTGGAGGTTCCCCGGCGCCGACCCGCAGGTTTGACCCCCTTCTCACACCTGTTCGCGCTCCTTGCACAGAATGGGGCGGATGGGGAGGAACGGGGCTCGCCACTGCCTCCGCTCGCCCTCCGCCGGCGGTCCCACGATTCTTGGCTTTTTGGCGGTTGGCACAGAAGGAAGGCAAGGGGGAGGGAGGAAAATTGAATCTTACACTTTCGTGCGTCCCTCCCGGCGTGACGCTGCGCGCTGACGTCACGGGGCTGTAATGGTGGTGTGCCTCGAGATTTTTTTCATGAAACAAGTGTGCCTTTGCCCAAAAAAGGTTGGGAAACACTGGTCTAGGGAAATATGCTTCTGCAGGTTACCCAGCTCCTCTTAAGAACGGATGACTGGTGCCATCTAGTGGACATTTGAGAGCTTTTGCAATCCTTAGCTGACTGAGCTCGTGATGTGCTGAAAGCCTTTACCCAGGGAGTCCAGCAGTTGTCATGGAGAGCAAGGAAGCATTTGCAACCCTGCCCCCCCCCCAGGGCTGGGTGTTGGTGCTGCCCTTTAAAGCCCTAAGTGGCCTAGGCCCAGGATACCTGCAGGAACTTCTCCACCATCGTTCAGCCCAGACACTGAGGTCCTCCTCTGGGGGTCTCCTGCTGGTTCACTCACCATGAGAAGCAAAATTACAGGAAACCAGGCGTAGGGCCTTCTCGGTAGTGGCCTTCTTCCCTGTGTAACGCCCTCCCTTCAGATGTCAAGGAGATAAAGAATTACATCTGAAGGCAGTCCTGTATCTGGTGGTTTTTAATGCTTGATGTTTTTATTATGTTTTTTTATTATGTATTTAGATATGCTCTAAGCTGCCCAGAATGGTTGAAGAAACCCAGCCAGATTGGTGGGGTATAAATAATAAAATTATTCTTCTTTTCTTATTATTGTTGTTGTTGTTGTTGGCGGCTGAGGAGATACAGAATTACGGGGCAGCATTTGCTGGATGAATCCCTTTAAGAAGGGCCTCTGCAGCTCAGTGGCAGAGTCCCTTCTTGTCATGCAAAAGGTCCTGGGTTCAAACTCCCATGGCATCTCCAGTTTAAAAGATCTCAGATGGTGAGAGAACACCAGCAGAGATCTAACATAAAACATGCAGCAAGGAAAAACATGGAAATACAGGGTGTCCCCTTTTAAAAGCTCTTTCCAGCCTTTTCTACTACCCTAGCAGACAAGAGGCCACACATTTGGTAAGTCATAAAATGGTTTACTTTGCCAAGGGTCAGATGCAGATGCTTTTCCATACAGTAGTCAGAAAAAGCTGCACAGGCAGTTAAAATGTTGCTTAGTTACAAAATGGTAAAAGTTCCTGAACTATTGGTATAGTAGAGATTATTCCTAGAGCTCACTTCCAACCCTACAGTCCTTTGACTCTATGCCCTTGGGAGGTTGTGGACTCCCTTTCGTTGCAGGTTTTTAAGCAGAGGTTGGATGGCCCCAGGTCAGAGATTTTTTCACTGTGATTCCTCCAGTGCAGGGGGTTGGATTGGATGACCCTTGGGGACCCTTCCAACTCTACAGTTTCTATGATTCTATGAATTCTAGGGGGAGGCCCAAATGTCTTGATACTTTACATGTGGTTTAGAATTTGTTTCCTTAAAAAAAAAACATGTGGGTACCAGGATAAAGTGTTAAATGTTTTCGTGGTTGTGATTTGTGAAGGATTGACTTAGTCAAAAATCGGGCACCACTGCAATCTCAACCCACGGGTTTCAGTCCTGCTGTCTAGACAACAAAGAAACATGTCCACACACATAGCTTATTTATTTATGTGTTTATTTTAATTTCACAAAATGTATACACTGCTTGATTGTTTTAAAAAAAACAAACAAAGAGAACGAATAGTTGCAATGGGTAAACCGGGAACCTCCATCCTTCAAGGGCTTCCTCCTTCCTTCCTTCCTTCCTTCCCTCCATCCTTCTGAGGGCTTGGCCACACTTTCATTTGACCTGCATTCTGATTGTAGATTCATAGGCTCAGAGAATTGTAGAGCTAAAAGGGACCTCCAGGAGTCATCTACTCCAAAGCCATGCAATGTAGGAATCCTTTAATTGTGCAAAAGTTAATTATTGGGTCTGAGAGCTTTTCTAGTTAGTCTGGGCCTTGCAAAAACCCAATGGTCGCTGAATTAAGCAAAGCCTCTCTCCAGCTTGTCTACAGAAGATCTGGTTCAGCAGGTCAGCTTGGGGTTTTGTAAGGCCCAGAATGATGAAAAAAGCTCTTGGATCTGAGAGAATAAACTGGTACATGATATCATCAGAAGAGCCTGCTAGATCAGGCCAATGGCCCACCTAGTCCAGTATCCTGTCCTCACAGTGGCCAACCAGATTCCCCAATGGGAAAGCAGCAAGCAGGATCCAAGCACAAGAGCCCTGTGGTTTCCAGCAACTGGTATTCAGAACCATATCTGCCTCCAGCTGTGGAGGCAGAGCATAGTCTTCATGGCTAGTAGCTATCAACAGCCATATTCTCCCCCAATGAATTTCTTTAATCCTCTCTTGAAGTCATCCAGGTTAGTGGCTATCACTGCCTTCTGTGGAAGAGAGTTCCACAGGTTAACGATGCCCTGCATAAAGAAGGATTTCAAGTACACGACATGATCAAAATGCAGGTCAAATGAAAGTGTGGGTGAGCAGCAAGACTGAGGACTCAGTGCCATAGCAGTTTGGGGGTTTTGTTTTGACAGGTGAGAGCAGCAAGCTCAGCAAAAACTACCACATCACAAATGCAATACGTACTCTAGAGAGAAAACATGTTTCTGCGGGGATGGTGGGGAAGACACATGGGAAGGCTGTCTAAGGTTTCTTGCACTGGTCTGGTGGGTCGTGCCCTTAGCTCTCTTTGTCTTCTTCTTCCTTCTCTTCCTCGTCGTCCTTCTCCCCTTTGAGCTTTTGGCGAGCAAATTCCTCGATCACAATATCTTCCTCACTGGAAGAAATGAGAGAATGAAACCATGTAGGAAGAGCCTTCCTGAATCAGGCCAATGACCCATCTTAGTCCAGTCAACCTGTTCTCAAAGTAGCCAACCAGATAACTCTTTGGTGGAAACCACCAAGCAGGATCTGAGCACCCACCCCCACCCCCCACGCCACCCCCCGTGGCTTCCAGCAACTGAGATGCAGAAGCATTGCTGCCTCCAGAAAAAGGTGAAGCTTCCAATGGGAGCAGAGGTTGGTGCCCTTGTCTCCCCACCCCCATTGCCTTTGAGGACATAGAATTGTAGCTTGGAAGGTATCTCCAAGGGCCATCTAGTCCACCCCACCCCCTGCAATTGTGGTGATCTGTTATTCCAACTATGGTCCTCAGCCCCCATCTAATGTTCCCCAGAGGCTCTCTCAATCAGCTTCCTGGATGCTATTGTTGTTGTTATTAATTTATATTACTTTATTATATATTATTAATAATATATTATTGTATTTAATAATATAAATAAAATGGTATTGTTAAGAATATTAATTAATATTGATAATAAATGATAGATTGTAATATCTACATTGGCTCCCAGTACGTTTCCGAGCACAATTCAAAGTGCTGGTGTTGACCTTTAAAACCCTAAACGGCCTCGGCCCAGTATACCTGAAGGAGCATCTCCACCCCCATCGTTCTGCCCGGACGCTGAGGTCCAGCACCAAGGGCCTTCTGGCGGTTCCCTCATTGCGAGAAGCAAAGCTACAGGGAACCAGGCAGAGGGCCTTCTCGGTAGTGGCACCCGCCCTGTGGAACGCCCTCCCATCAGATGTCAAAACGATAAACAACTACCTGACATTCAGAAGGCATCTTAAGGCAGCCCTGTTCAGGGAAGTTTTTAATGTATGATATTTTAGTGTTTTTTGGTTTCTATGGAAGCCGCCCAGAGTGGCTGGGGAAACCCAGCCAGATGGGTGGGGTACAAATAATAAATTATTATTATTATTATTATTATTATTATTATTATTATTATTATTATTATTATTTTATTGCCCATCCTTTACCCTAAGATCCTAAAATCAAACACATCATTGAAAAGTGTTTAAAGCAACTTCCAATAACAATATAAGGAGTGTCCTAAAAATACGCAGCTTGAGTGTCAAGAGCTAAGGCAAAGAGGTGCATCTCTAGAATCCTCTGGAAACTGTGCAATGAAGATGCCAGATGTGCCTCTGCAGGGAGGGAGATCCTCACTTAGGGGCTGCCACAGAGAAGGCCCTCCACCTGACAGGCCACTCCCCCATCTCTGATGGAGGAGGGGACTATCAAGAAGGCCCCCTCTGCCGATTTCAGCAGCCAAGAGGGTCTTTAGGGAAGAAGGTGACATTTCAGGTGGATCTGTCTTTAAGTGACCCCACAAAGAAGTAAAGAATAATAGCTAGTTACCTCCTTGGAAGAGCAGAACACGTAAGTGCAGATATCCAGGATGAGCCGTTTGCAGGGTAGAAGAGGGAGGGGAAAGAAGGAAAAGGCAAACCGTCAGTTTCCAGATCCTCCACATGCAAAGCCTAAGAAAGTGTCTTGGGGCATCTTCAGAGACATCAAATTTACAGTGACCAGTCCAGTGGCAGTGAAATGCAGTTTGTGCAGGCAGTTGAGGTTCAATGCATGCAGAAGGAGAAAGCAACTATTCATGCCAGTGGTAGAATAATAGAATCATGGCATTGGAAGGGCCCCCCAAGGATCATCTATTCCAACCCACTGCAATGCAGAAATCACAGCCAAAATACATTTAAGCGGTAGTCAAGAACTGCAGGCACACATATATGAGAACTCGTGGATATTTCATATCTCTTGAACAGGCACTCCCTGGAATGTTTAATTTTTCCTTACCTTGGTGTAGCTGTTGACGATTCACGCATCAGAGGGAGGGAAGAAAAAAAGAGAGGTGTACACTGATTAGTCACATTGATTATTATTATTATTATTATTGCTCCTAAAGAACCTGAAATAGAAATGGGTGCAAAATGTGTGGCTGTGCGCACACTTCCATTTACTCAGCAACCAGTGTGCTGGGCTGGGAATCATAGAACTGTAGAGTTGGAAGGGACCCCAAATGTTCACACGCAACATTAGCCATCCAGTGGTTTCATAAAAAATAGTGCATTTTAATGCAGTTGCCTCCAAAGCCACCTTCAATCTGGATTAAGAAAAAGGACAACCCAGCTGTGTTTCAAGATGGTCATGTGTACACAGCCTGCCTAAGAGAGTTCTAGGGAGAAGGAGGAAGGTCAGGGAATAGGTCCTTAGTGCTTCCATTCAGAAAGACTCTTAGAGAAGTCTTTCTGAATGGTGACAAAGCCATGGGGATGGTTTTATATCTCCCACAAATCTCCTGCACAAAGCCTTTTACTCACAATCGTCAGGTTTGGGATGCATCAGGACCACAGGCATCTCCACACCAACATCGCTGAAAAAGAGATGAGGAGAGAGGGCTGAATGGGAGACGCCTCAGAGAGCAAACAGAAGCTTAGAATCAGAGAACTCTAGGGGCATCCAAGGACATTCAGTGCAATGCCCGGCAGTGCAGGAATCACAGCTATTTGTTCACACTGTGATTATTTCTAATTGTTCATAATACGTTTCCCTCCCTCAAATCGTTATAATTATTGTTGTCCGTTTTGTATGCTGTGAGATGCTTTGAGTGCAGTGTGGAAAAGTGGCACACAGATGAGGTGATGCCGATGGTCAATAAATTGGGGCTTACCTTGATGTGAGATCTCCCAGGATGCTGCAAAGAGAAGAGGAGATTCAAGGTGGAGGACTGCACAAAGGTAGAAACATTCATTGGGAAGGCTATCCCTCCTGTCCCAGTGTGAGGGCACCCAGGCCAATTCAGAGGGTCTGTTGGGAGTCCCTTGGGCTTCCAGTTTTCTACCACTTAGGGCTTCATGTCAACTCACAGACCAAAGGCAGAGCCTGGACCTATCGTTTGGACCTATATAGACTTCAAGAGACACAGAAGAGCATCCTCTTCTCGCAGTGATCAACCGGATGCCCAAATGAGCAACCTGCAAACAGGATCTGAACACAAGGGCCTTCTTTCCTCCTGTGGTTTCCAGCAACTCACATTCAGAAGCATTGCTGCAGAGGCAGATTTAAGGGAGTGTGACTGGTTAGGTTGCGCTGGGCGCAGAGCCTCAGGGATCCCACACCTATTATTTATAATGGAGTGTGAAAAGGGGAGGGGTACTGAATTTTGGCGTTGTACAGGGCGCTGCTGAAATTTGAGACCCTAAGATTCGCCACTGCATTGCTGTTTCCAGCTGTGGAGGAAGAGCATAGCCATTATGACCAGTAGCCATCAATAGCCCTTTTCTTCCGCCATGAATTTGTCTAATCCTCTTTTAAAGCCATCCAAGTTGGTGGCCAGCATTGCCTCCTGTGGGAGTTTAACTAAGAATAACTTTATTTTGTTTGTCCTGAATCTTGCAGCATTTGCTTTCACTGGATGTCCACGAGTTCTGGTGCTTTGAGAGCAGGACAAAAACCTTTCTCTCTCTGCTTTCTCCATGCTAGACATATTTCTATAAACTTACATCATATTGCCTCTCACTCACATTATCTATAAACTAGTAAGCCCCCAATGCTGCAGCCTTTTCTTACAGGGCTGAGCCAATAAAATGTGTCCTTTATAGGGTGCATCCTCATATCTCTTCAGAAATGCAACATTCCCAAAGGGAGAGAGGAAATCAAATAATTTCCAAAAAAAATTCACCCTGACCAGGCTAGGCCAAGACTGAGCAAGACAGAATAATAAGGCAGCATAACCCAGAAATGATAGTTCCTCCCATAGAAAACATCCTCACCCTCCTCTGGATACCATCAGGTTGACTTTCACTGTGTAGGAAACCAGGATCCCGAGAACCTCCTTGTCCATCCCTGGTCTCAGACTAAGGGAGAAAAAACAGGAGACATTCAAACAGGAGTCACCATAGACAAGAATATCAGAACATAAGAAGAGCCTGGAGGATCAGGCCAGTGGCCCATCTATTCCAGCATCATCGTCTCACAGTGGGGAACAGATGCCTACTATGGGAAACCCACAAGCAGGATCCGGGTACAAGAGCAACTCTCCCCTCCTGTGGCTTCCCGCAACTCGAATCCAGAAAAATTTCTTCCTCCAACTACAGTCATACCTTGAGTTGAATGTGCTTCAGGTTGAGCGCTTTCGGGTTGCGCTCTGTGGCAACCCAGAAGTAACGGAGTGTGTGCATGCTCATGCGCAGACGCTCAAAATGATGTCACACGCATGTACAGAAGCGGCAAAACGCGGCACGTGCAAATGCGCCGTCGTGTCTTATGTTCCGTTCAGGATGCGAACGGGGCTCTGGAATGGATCCCGTTCGCATCCCGAGGTACCACTGTATAGAGGTAGAACATAGCCATTGTGGCTAGTAACATCAGTAGCCCTTTTCCCATGAATCTGTACACTCCTCTTTTGAAGCCGCCCAGGTTGGTGGTCATCAAGAGCATGGTTTGTCAATGTGGCACCCATGGGTGCATCTGCAGAGGCCTTTCAAGGTGCTCTCAGGGCCCTGCCCCTCTTGTCTGCTAAAATGTGGCTTGGAAGAAGCCTTTTTTGACCAATATTTTGTATTTATTTATTTATTTATCTGTTGCATTTCTATTCTGCCTTTTTCTCTAAGGAACTCAAGGTGGCAGCCATAGTTCTCCCCGTTTTCATTTAATTCCCCCTCCAACAACCCTGTGAAGTAAGCTGGGCTTAGAGGCAGTGACTGCCCCTAAGGACGCCCAGTGCGCTGCATGGCCAAGTGAGGATTTGAACTCTGGTCTTTCCCAGACCCTTGTCAGGCACTCTAACCACCATACAAGTGTTTCTCTGGGCCCCAAAAGGTTGGTGACAACCTCACGCTGCGGAGAATGGGCAACACAGAGAAGGAATCGGTTTCTCTCTCAATTCCCTGCCCCTCTCTGGCCTCCAGTATGCTCCTCAGGGTCCAGACTTACACGGTGGTGGAGGCCAGGTTGGTGTCCTCATGCTTGAGCTTCCCATCCAGGGCCAGACCCCGCTTCTCCCGGTTGTTGTTCAAGCTGGGGGTAATGCTGTATTTTTTGGAGAAGGTGGAGTTGGCAGCCACGTTCTCCCTGCAGAAGGACAGCAATGGAGGAGGTTAAAGGAGCCCACCTTGCCTCAATTTAAAACCACACACCTCAAGAATCTTAGAATCATGGAATCATAGAACTGTAGAGTTGGAAGGGATCCCTAAGGCTCATCTACTCCAACCCCTGAAAATGCAGGAATGGAGGAATCACATCTAAGGATTTTTTGTTGTTACAGTGGTACCTCGGTTTACGAACTTAATCCGTTCCGCAAGTCCGTTCTTAATCTGAATCCGTTCTTAAACAGAGGCACGCTTTCCCTAATGAGGCCTCCCGCCGCCAGTGCCCTTCCACCATTCGGATTCCATTCTTAGACTGAGGTAAAGTTCGCAAACTGAGACACTACTTTCGGTTTTGTGGAGTTCGTAAACTGACTCGTTCATAAACAGGACTGTTCTTAAACCGAGGTACCACTGTATTTAAATACAGAAAGTCAGATTTCAGATTGAAAAAATGAGAGTTGGGAAAAATTGAAATTGGCGTGTTCTTCCATTCCACATTCTGAACAAGGAGACCCATCCCCAAGAAGTTGTAGAAGAATTTTTCTCTCCCCCCACCCACCCCACAAAAATAATAATAATTAGGGTGGAGAATTTCAAGAGCTCATTTTGCACACAGCTGTAGTACAACCCTCTTGCAAGGTAGGCTCATCTGTCTTCCCACCCCACCCCCTCTCTAGTGAAAAGAAACGTCATTATGTGGAGTGAACTGTTAGACTCATGTCCATGTGTAACTACACAAATTAAACATAGGAAAAGTTGAATTCCTCAGACATTTCTGAGAGAAGTTAGCATTTTCACAATGGGTGTGAAAATGGTCCTGGGGCAGAATTAAAACAAAAGAAGAGACTGACTTCCTCTGTGCCTCATTATCAGTTCCTTTGGGGGGGGGGATGGGCGCTGATCCAGATTTTTCTCACGAAGACCCAAGACCTTGCACAAGTTGAAGACATCTGTGCAAAGACACACTGGTCTGGTTAGAGATCTGTGTGCTTACACGAACTCCTCTGAACAGACAGCCTTGGTGTATTTGTCCAGCGAATATAGAACCACATCTGTGACTTGCTCAACTAAACAGAGAGAGAGAAAGAAATTATTGAGGTGATAACATAGAATCATAGAATTGTAGAGTTGGAAGGTGACCCTTCCAACCCCCTGCAAAGCAAGGTTCTATTGGTGCCCTTACCTGTTATTTTGATCTTCTTCACAATCTTGTTGGTGGTGTTGTTAATGTTGACATTAACGCCAATTGGATCTCCATGGTAATAAATCTGAAACGACAGGGGGTTGTTGCTGAAGATGGAGAAAAAGAAGGGAAGGAAATCCCAATCTTTTCCTGGACTCACAACTATTTCCGCAACCATCTCCTGAGCCATTTCGCGTACTATATCTTGCAGTGACTGGATTACTGCTAAAGTCATTGCAGAATGATGCAATACAATTGCTTATGAGAGCAAGGCCTTGTCAGAATATAACCCCTGTGCTCAGAGATTTGCACTGGCTGCTCGTTTGCTACGGGGCCAAGTTCAAAGTGTTGCTGTTAACGTGCAAAGCCCTTAACAGCATGGAACCAGTTTACCTGCAACATCACTTTACCTCAGGCATCCCCAACCTGTGGCCCTCCAGATGTTTTGGCCTACAACTCCCATGATCCCTAGGTAACAGGACCGGTGGTCAGGGATGATGGGAATTGTAGTCCAAAACATCTGGAGGGCCAAAGGTTGGGGATGCCTGCTTTACCACATGTATATGCCCACTCAACTGCTTCTGTCTGCATAATTGGCACTGTTAGAGTTGCCACCTAATCCCTGTTCTTCATTCGTAAGACATTGGTCTTTTAGTGTGGCAGCACTTTAACTCTGGAACTTCCTGCCTATTGACATCATGAAAGCATCCTTCACTGTACCCTTTTCAGCACCTGCTAAAAACTGTTTTGCTTAGGCAAGCCTGTCCACATGTTTAGAATGTTGATGTCTGCTTTAATCTGTTTTTACTTAATTGCTGGTTTTATCTTCTGAATGTTTTACAGAGTTGCTTTTACTGATTAAGATTTATTGTTTTATCTTTTTCATGAACTGCTCTGAAGGGTGTGTTGTTGTTGTTGTTTTAAAAAAAAACATCCCAGAGGTGTATAATTTTTTTGAAATAAATAAATAAATGACGAAATTGATCAGAAAGGCCACATGTTTGGCCAAATGAACTGACTGCAAATCAAGGTGTGGCTAAGCAATGGACTTGTAGAAGTAGAAGGTACTATGACTTCCCTTGGTTCCTTGGTTTAGACTTCTGTTGGTGCAGCTTAGAACTGCATTAGGTTTTGTTTTGTTTTTGCTGCTGCTTCACATTTTTGGCTCACTTAAAGGGTCAATAATGTCTCACTAAGCGTGGGGCCCTCCGGAGCAGAGAGACTTGGTGAAGGGGAGAGAATGCCTCAAAAAGCTAACACGCAACACTCACCTCCTTATCCAGAGAGGCCTCCAGGTGCAAAGGCTTATCCGACATCATGAACTGCCTGGTCGTCTCCGACTTTGGGGCTGGGCCTGTCTGGGCAGGTGCAAACTGGACCTTCCGAATCACCAGCCTCACCGAATTTCTGCACAGAGAAGACGTGTGTTATTGAGAGAGGCATTTACCTCTTCCATAGAACTGCAGAGCTGGAAGAGAATCCAAGGGTCATCTAAGCCAACTCTCTGCAATGCAGAAATTGCATCCAGCTCTTCCAAGAATAAGCCAGTGGGAGGCAGGTGCCTTCAACAATTCCAGAAATCTTGGACCTGGGAGAGCCAGGTTCAAATCCCCACCACTTAGCCAGGAAGCTCACTGGGTGACCTTGGGAGTCAGCCACTGTCTTTCAGCTTCATCTACCTCATAGGGTTGTTGTGAGCAAAAAATGGGGAGGGGCGGGGAGGAGAACTATGGACGCAACCTTGAGCTCCTTGGAGAAAAACTTGGGATATAAATGCAGTGAATAATAATAATAGATTACAATAATAGATTGCAAACTGTCTTATTTTCCTTGTTGGTTTTACATAAGTGGATCTCAGAGCCTTTTCCTAGAATCATAGAACTGCAATGTTCGAAGGGACACCGAACAATGCAGGAATCCCCAGCTAAATGGCCCTCCAGCCAGTCATTTTGTTCTTTGCATCGTTTATTTTCAGCTGAAGAGCAAACTAAAAATGCTTTGAATAAATGAGTAACTGTTGAAACTTATGCTGGTGTTACCTCTTGTGAATTTTCTCCTCCAGGTTTTCAGCACAGAATCCTTTGACCTCAAAGTCGACCCCACAAGACTGAGGGAAATGCAGAAGAAAGTGGGTTAGAGATTAAGGGTGGGTCATGCCTTTGAACTACTAATTGCAATTCTTGATACAAACACAACCAAGTCCTGAAGTGCCTTAAAAGGCTCATAGTTTTGAGGACAGAAAGCCATCCCATCGGGGTTCATAGAAAAGGGTTCATAGAACCATAGGATCGTACAATTGGAAGGGATCCCTGAGGGTCATCTAGTCCAACCCCCTGAAGTGCAGGTATCACAGCTAAATTAAGATATGCTTTAATTTCCATTTGCTTTCCAGTTTTCATGGATGCTTTCACACACAGCTCACCTTTCCAGCATCATCTGGTCCTGGCTGGAGAGTGACAGAACAGGGGAGGTTGGTTGCCATCTAGAGAGAAAATAAATAATATTTTATTCCCTTTTGATGTCTACGCTTTTCTAAAAAGCAGTTTTTCTTCTGGAGCTGCTTGTCCCAAACGACTTGTTGGGCTGGCCAGGGCAGGAGGCAGTATAAGGATTACAGTCCACATTTGGAATATTCCACATTTGGAATATACTGTGTACAACCCTGGTTGCCTCTCCTCAAAAAGGAGGTTGTAGAGTTGAAAAAGGTGCAAAAAAGGGTAACCCAGCTGACTATGAGGGAAGGTTTCAGCGTTTGGGACCTTTCAGTTTGGAGAAAAGGCAAGTAAGAGGGGACATAATTGAAGTTTATAAACTGGTACATGACATGGAGAAAGTGGTTGGAGAAAAGTTCTTCTCCCTCTCTTATAATGCTAGAAGTCGTGAGCATCCAATGAAGCTGAATGTTGGAAGTTTCAGGACAGATTAAAGGAAGGAATTTCCTCCTGCAATGGCCACCAACCTAGATCAGACAAATTCATGGAGGGCTATTGATGGCAATTAGCCACAATGGCTATGCTCTGCCACCAGTTGGAGGCAGCAGTGCTTCTGAATGCCAGTTGCTGGAAACCCTAGGAGGGGAGAGGGCTCTTGTGCCTGGATCCTGCCTGCAGGTTTCCCTTTGGGGCACCTGGTTGGCCACTGTGAGAAGAGGAGGCTGGAGTCTAGGTGGTCCCCTGGCCTGACCCAACAGGGCTCTTCCCACATTCACCTTTCCTCCCAAGGAACCCATCTTGGCATATATGGTTCTCCGCCTTTCTCACAACAACCCTGTGATGTGAGGTTTGTTAGCCTAAGAGGCAGTGCTGGTTTCCCAAAAGAGGCCAATGTAAGAACAGGTTGCTAGACCAGGTGGGCCCCTTTTGGCCTGATCCAGCAGTGCTCTTCTTATGTATTTATGTATACATATAATCATGTTTTTAGCATATAAAAATAATGACTCCATTGAGGGGGGAAAGATGGGGGTCTTGTACGGGGAAGAGGAAGATGCGTCAAAGGTGTACCTCAAAGGTGAAGGGGTAAGCATGTTCCCCCAGCTTTTTCATCAGCTTTTCCTGCAAAGGAGTAAGCGTCTTGGGGGCCTGGTCAGGCACAGGAGGGTACATCTGGGCAGTGAGGACATAGATGTCCTTCCGGAAGGTGAGCCCAATAACATCCAGGTCATCGCGGCCATAGCGGAATGCACAGGTCAGTGTCACGTACACTGTGGAGGGGGGCAGCAGGATGGGGAGAGGAAAAGAGAAGGAAGACATGGGGAGATGGGAGTTGAGAAAGGACAGCAGTGGCGGGGGGAAGAGAGATGATGGTTAGTTTAGAGAAAGTTTCTGAATTCAGATTGTAAATTAAATCTAGAACAGGATTCGTACAGGAGCAGGTCTAATGTGCTATGTGTGTGTGTGTGTGTTTTTGTTTGAAGATTAACCATACAATCTAACAGAGGAGGAACCACAGAATTGTAGAGTTGGAAGGAACCCCGAGAGTCATCTAGTCCAACCTCATGCAATGCAGGAATCAGAGCTACAAGAATCCCTGGTCTCCAATGGGCATCCAACTTGATGTTTAGTTGGAATCTCCTTTCCTGGCACTTGAAGCTATTGATTTGGGTCCTCCCTACTGAAGCAGCAGACAACAAGCCTGATATTTGTATCACTTTGCCCACTTTAAGCTTCTAAATAGCACCAGAGTCAATAAGCGTGGGAGGGAGGAAGAGGTGGTTTCATGGCTGAGCAGAGATGCCTTGAACTAAGCCAGCGATTTCTGGGATAAAGTCTCTCCCAAATATTCATGTGTTTCCAATGAAAATTGTTACAAAATTTTTGTCTCCATCCCAAGCAAATAAAACTGGAAAAACAAGACAATGAGAAAATTACCTTTCCGGTCTTTCAGGTACTCTGGGTCAACCAAGACAATCCCATCTGCAAATACATGTAAAAGAGAATTGGATCAACAAGGAGGGAGAGATAGATTGTAGACTCATAGAATCATAGAATTGTAGAGTTGGAAGGGACCCCAGGGGTTGTCTAGCCCAACCTTGTAAAGGTAAAGGTAAAGGGACCCTTGACCATTAGGTCCAGTCGTGGCCGACTCTGGGGTTGTGGTACTCATCTCGCTTTATTGGCCGAGGGAGCCAGCGTACAGCTTCCAGATCATGTGGCCAGCATGACTAAGCTGCTTCTGGCGAACCAGAGTAGCGCTCGGAAACGCCGTTTACCTTCCCGCCGGAGCGGTACCTATTTATCTACTTGCACTTTGATGTGCTTTCGAACTGCTAGGTTGGCCGGAGCAGGGACCGAGCAACGGGCGCTCAACCCGTCGTGGGGATTCGAACCGCCGACCTTCTGATTGGCAAGTCCTAGGCTCTGTGGTTTAACCCACAGCGCCACCCGCATCCCTTAGCCCAACCTTGTACAAGGCAAGAATTCTATGATCTACAGGCAATAGAACTGTAGATTGGGAAGGGAACCAAGGGCCATGTACATGCCTGCAATGCAAGAATCACAGCTAAAAAAGCCCTGACTGATGGGTACTCAAGTTGGAGCTTAATGCCCCCCCCCCCAAGTCATCAGGTAGACAGGCAATGTTATCAACCACCACCATCTTTCCAGCTGAAATCCAGATGACTGAAGGGGATAGAAAGAAAACCACTCACCAACGGGTTCCACAGAATCCACATGGTCCACAAAATCTCTTTTCCCCAGGTAGATGGATAGCTAGATGGGCAGGAGGGGGGGGGAGTGTTTGATCAGCTAGCAAATTTAGTCTTATGGCATCTTACAACCATCAAAATAAGACAGGTCCTAAAAACATACACCCCAACAGCAAAGAAGTGTGTCTTTAGCATCCTCCAGAAGCTGTGCAATGAAGATGCCTGATGTACCCCTTGGGGGGAGGGGGACTCAGGGGCCACACAGAGAAGGGCCCCCCCAGCCTCTGAGGGTGGAGATGCTACCCCTACCAAGGGCCCCTACCAAGACTTCCAAAGCTCAAATATTTGTTTATGGCACATCGATTTCAGAATCAGTGAATCAGAGAGTTGGAAGCATAGGAGCCAACTCCTAGGGGCCATGGGGGTGTCAGCCCCCACTATAAAATATTTGAGAGGGCCAGACTCCCGCAAAGTTGATGGGCATTCCCATTCAAATGGTGTGTGGGCACTGTGTCATGTGATCGATTATGCAGGGTGGCGTGGGGCTCACCTAGGCCCCCACAATATTTTATTCAAGTTGGCACCCCTGGTTGGAAAAGACCCAACCCCCTGCAATGCAAGAATAAAATAATACATATTTACACAGTGGTCTTACCTTTCCATTGGGGCAGGTCTTCTTGTACACTCTGCCAACAAAAGTATAGGGAAGGGAATGAACTCAAACCATTTTTTTTAAATAAAGTATTCCATTAAGTATTGTGCTGCATTTATTTCTCTAATCAAGATATTCAGGCTAAGGCTAATGAACAGAAAGGAGACAGCAGAAGACCAACTTCCTTGGTAGAGCAACAGTTCTAGAAGTCCTAGAAGTATAGAGTTCGAAGGGGTCATCTAGCTCAACCCCCCCTGCAACACCATTTTTGTCTGCCTGATTTTAAATGAAACCTAGCAAACAGAGGTTGGACTAGACGGCCCTCTGGAGTCCTTGCAACCCTAAGGTTCTGTGGCCAGAAGAATGTGAGCAAGTGCAATAGGGTGCTTTTGTTTGGAGGCTGCCGAAATACATACTCTGAGCATGTATGCGTGTGTATGTTTGCATGGGATTTCTTGAGAAATGTCTGCTCAAGATGAATAGCATAAATTAATTAATGGTTGTTGTTTTTTTGTTTGGAAAAAGAGCATAGGGCGCTGCCTTACACCGTTGGTCCATCTAGCTCACTATTGTCTACAATGACCTGCAGCTCCTCTCCAGGGTTTCAGGCAGGGCTCTCTCCCAACCCTCCCTGGAGATGCCATCAGGGATTGAACCTCAGGCCTTCTGCATGCAAGGGCCCCTGGGAAGCTGACTTATAGTGATTCAGACTATTGCTCCACCCGGTTCAGTATTGTCTGCATTGACTGGCAGCAATGGCTCTCCAAAGTTTCAGGCCAAGGATTTTCCTAGGCCTGCCTGGGGATTCTCTTTCCCACTGAGAGACAGTCCTCTCCTTCAAATTGCCATAAGATTCCAGTCCTCGTGGCTCTGTGTAAAAGGCCTGACTCAAAGAGCAACATCAGAAGCTGCTTTCTTTCTGTGAGTAACACCCATCGCTACATGTACCTTAGTGTTGTCTACATTGACTGGCAGGAGCAATTCAGGGCTTCAGGGGGGTAGTCCCACCTGGAAATGCCTAGCCCCACCTGGAAATGCCGGTAGGGACTGAGCCTGGGATCTTCTCCTGAGTGAAAAGCTAAACATAGGTGAGATCCAAGTTGGGGCACCCCCTCCACCATCCTACTGGGTCCAAGGTGAGTCTGATGGGGTGAAAATGAGCCCAAATGAGCTTGGTCTTTTCACATCTAGCAGGCAAAAGTTGACTTACTTTGACCCATCAGCCATATCCAATTAGTGTAGCAGAAGCAGCAGAAGCAGAACTGTGGAAGAAATTGAAAGGCTAAGTTAGCTGTATGGCAAAGGAAGGATTGCCCTTAGCCTTTTTAGTGCCACAGGACAAAAAATAGGATTTGCCTCCTCCACTTGCATCCTGCTTCCCTGTCCGCAAAGTCCTACGTTATAGAATCATAGAAATGTAGAGTTGGAAGGGACCCCAAGGGTCATCTAGTTCAACCCACTGCAATGCAGGAATCACAGCTCAATAATCCCTTAGAGATGGCCATCCAACCTCTGCTTTAAAATCTCCAGTGAAGAAGAGTCTGCTACCTTCAGAGGTTGTTTATTCCACTGTTGAAAAGTTCTTACCACCAGAAAGTTCTTCCTAAGTTTTAGCCGGAATCACTTTTCTTGTCCTTCGAAGCCATTGGTTTGGGTCCTTCCCTCTGGACCAAAAGGAAACAAGCTTGCTCCATCTTCCATGTGAAAGCCCTTCAGATATTTGAAGGTGAGTATCATATCTCCTCTCCGTCTTCTCTTCTCCAGGCCAAACATACTCAATTCCCTCCACCGTTCCTCACAAGGTTTGTTTTCCAGACCCTTGATCATCTTGGTCACCCTCCTTTGCACACCCTCTAGCTGGCCAATATCCTTCTTAAATTGTGGTGCCCAAAACTGGACACAGGTCTTCATTTGAGGTCTGACCAAGGCAAAGCAGGTCTATTACTTCCCTTGATTTGGACACTCAACTTTTCTTGATGCTGCCTAGAACGGCATTAGCTTTTTTTGCTGCTGCACTACACTGCTGCCTCAAGCTAAGCTTGCTGCCTACTCAGACCCCTAGATCCTTTACTCATCTCTTCCTATGGGGTGCCCCTTAACATTTGGCTGCGCATTTGGTTATTCCTGCCAAAGTGTAGAATGTTCTGCTGATGTAGCCTTGAACTGCATTAGCACGGTTACATCACATGGTTGGCTCATGCTAAGTTTGTAGTCTGCTAAGACCCTGAGATCCTTTTCACATGGACTGTTGTGTCTGTATTTGAGGTGCCCAACTTTAACCTGGGAATTAAAGAGTAAGTATATATCTTTAATCAGTAGAGTTTCTGCAAGATTAACAGGGATGAGCCCAGCTCTTTAAGCAGGTCAATCCTAACAAGCTGGGAGCCTACTAGCAGGTGTCACAACGAGGGGCCCATTTACGCAGCTACAACAAAGATATCCCTCAACACTGGCAAAGCAGCTGTGCATTGCCATTGACCATTTCAATGTAGTCTGCGCTGAAATTCCGAACTCTGAAAAAACGAATAGCTTACAGTGCGGTTATTGATGGTGTAGTGAGCATTATTTTATAGAAGGCAGTCCTACCCTCTCACAAGGGGCTTGGATACTATCAACCTTAAAACTCTAAAGTAATAATGATTTTTAAAAATATTTCTAACTTTAATATAGACCAAAGTATGTCAGCGACTTGGAGGTGCAAATGAACTTTCATTTTCTTTTCACAAAAAAACTTCCATAAGCCTTTGTCTGGCTGACTGTCGGTCTGCCAATCAATCATCTATCTGTCAGTCTATATCTATCTATCATCTATCTATCTATCTATCATCTATCTATCATCTATCTATCTATCTATCATCTATCATCTATCATCTATCTATCATATATCTATCTATCTATCTATCTATCTATCTATCATCTATCTATCTATCATCTATCTATCTATCTATCTATCTATCATCTATCTATCATCTATCTATCATCTATCTATCTATATCTATCATCTATCTATCTATCTATCTATCATCTATCTATCATCTATCTATCTATCATCTATCTATCTATCAATCTATCATCTATCTATCATCTATCTATCATCTATCTATCTATATCTATCATCTATCTATCTATCTATCTATCTATCTATATCTATCTATCTATCATCTATCTATCTATATCTATCATCTATCTATCTATCTATCACCTATCTATCTATCTACCATCTATCATCATCTATCTATCATCTATCATCTATCATTATCTATCATCTATTTCTACTGTCTGTTAGGCATGTCTGTTTGTCTATACATATTTGACAGACATTCTATGTATCTATCTTGTCAGTCTATCTATCACCTGTTCGTCTATCTGTCTGTTTGTCTCACTTTCTATCTATTGGTCTATTGGTCAGCTAGTCTAGCTATTAATCATCTATCTATCTATCTATCTATCTATCTATCTATTATCTATCTATCTATCTATCTATCTATCATCTATCTATCTATCTCTATCCATCTATCATCTAATCTATCTATATCTATCTATCTCTATCCATCTATCTACCTATCTAATCTATCTATATCTATCTATCATCATCTATCTATCATCTATCATCTTCCTCTATCTATCATCTATTTATCTATTTATCTATCTATCATCCATCTATCTATCTATCTATCTATCTATCTATCTATCTATCTATCTATCATCTATCTATCTATCTGTCAAAGAATCAATCAATCACCTTCTGGTGCCTATATGCCAGCTGAAAAGCGAGATGAGCACCGCACCCCATGGTCGCCTTTGACTGGACTTAACTGTCCAGGGGTCCTTTACCTTTCTCAACTTTTACCATTTAATCTTTTATTTGTCATCTATCGTTACAATTATTCTCTCTGTTTATAGACATTATAAAATGAAACAATCAAACTTTTTAAAAAAATAATTTTCTGGTGCCAGATATATTCATCTAGTTTAGCTTTTAGTACTCAGAGAGAGGCACCCCCTAAATTCCTCTGAGCTCTGCTGGTCACTGGAGTAAAAGAAAAAGAAGGTCCATCCAAGATGCCTTACCTGAAATCAGGAGAGTCTCTCGAAGTCCACACACCTCTTTGCACCAATCCTGGAAGGCTTCTGACTATTGCACCGGGGCTTTTTATAACCCCATTGTGGTCCCTCCTCCATTCATTGGGGGTGTAAAGTGTGTGCTTATTTTTGAGGCCAGAATCCTATTAGACTATTAGTTAAGGGGACTCTGGTTGAGTAACAGAGTGGGCTATAAATACGTTTTCTTTGGGAAGACGATTACAGGGATTGAGGAAGCAGGCTCAAGCACCAAGATTAGCCAGGCACAACGGTGCCTGAGATCAAGCCATCGATGTGGGTGTTCTTACTATACAGATGGCATCACCCTTCTTTGAAAATGTCCAAAATGTTCTCTTCTATATCACTTAATTGCCAGAGGGGATGCAATAAACTTGGTGGGTATTCTAATTTATGGTGGGGACGTACACGTGTGCAAGATTTGGGGGATTTAATATTGATGGGAATGATAAATATTCCTGAACTATAGTTGTCCAAAATTAATGTAACCGAATATTAGTTATGATGCCTGTGTCAAAAGAACAGGTCTTATCTGACGTCTGGGTACCTCAAAGAGCCATTGCAACAATGGGAAATATTACACTGGACACTTGGTACCACTTGCTCTAGAACAGAGCTGTGGTGGGGGAAAATGACACATAATTTGAGATTTCAGTGAGGACTAAAACCTCCAGACACTTTTCATATGATTTGGCATTCTTTTTTGGCATATAATGCAGCCGAACATCATTTTCAAGACAACCCTTCTCATAAGCCTGGCAAATCTGGAATAATCAGATAATGCTGATCATATTTGCTTGGATTTTGTTGCTTCCTCTCATATGTTACTGTACAGTGCAGCATAGTGGTTAGAATGTCAAAACAGGGTTTGGATCCCCATTTGGACACAAAGTTCATTGGGTGTGACAATGGGGGCCAGTCATTGCCTTTCAGCCTAGGGTTATTGTGGAGATTAAATGTGAAGGGGGAGAACAATGGACTTGTCACTTTGAGCTCCTTGGAGGGAAAGGTGGAATATAAAAGCATCACAATTAATAATAATTAATATTAATAAACTGTATTCATTCTATGTGCCTATTTTATAGTTTTGTATTTCATCTTTTTGCTTTCACCTGTTGTATAAGGTCTACCAGACTTGCGTGTTGAGCCCCCTGGTTTATGGAAGTGAGTCATGGGCAGCTTACAACTGCCAGGAGCAATGCCTCAACTCTTTCCACATGTGCTACGTCAGGAGCATTTTGGGCATCACATGGCAGGAAGAAGAAGAAGAGTTTGGATTTGATATCCTGCTTTATCACTACCCAAAGGCGTCTCAAAGAGGCTAACATTCTCCTTTCCCTTCCTCCCCCACAAAAAACACTCTGTAAGGTGAGTGGGGCTGAGAGACTTCAAAGAAGTGTGACTGGCCCAAGGTCACCCAGCAGTTGCATGTGGAGGAGTGGAGACGCGAACCCGGTTCACCAGATTACGAGTCTGATGGCAAGAGTATTTAAAGAGTAGAACAAATTCCCCCAGAAGGTGGTGGACTCTCCTTCATTGGAGATTTTAAGTCAGGGGTAGTCAACTTTTTTATAACTACCACCCACTAATGCATCTTTCTGGATGGTAAAAGTTCCTTACTGCCCACCAGTGCTCGATGGGAGGAGGATTCAGCTTGTGCCATAGAACCCCCTACCGCCCACCTAGAATCCTGAAACACCCACTAGTGGGCGGTAGGGACCAAGTTGGCAATCTCTGTTTTAAGCAGAGGTTGGATGACCACCTGTCAGGGACTCCTAAGCTGTGATCCCTGCATTGCAGGGATTGGACAAGATGACCCTTAGGATCCCTGTCAATCCAATGATTCCACCATTCTGTTATTATATCCTGCTCTTCCTCCCAAAGGGCATTAACAACAAGCAATAAACCATAAAAACACATATTGAAAACATTTATGGAAAAGTGTATTTCTACTCATGCATCATAAGCTGCTCAGATGCCTTCACGTTTTGCCAATGTTTTTGAAATAAGGGAAGAGTGAAAATGGGTTCCATGAAAAGTATCTGCTCTAGCTCCTAGTAATAATACCCACTCTGCTGAGGATATATCCTGCCAAGTCTCTTATCTCTGTGTTTTGTGTCCCTCATGCCTCTGCGGGATTATCTCTGAGGCCACGGCGCAGCTGAGCATCAATGTGCAGTGTGTCAATGGGGTCAGCCTGCTTCCATCCATAATGAGACTGATCCCAGGCATCTCCATCTTCTGTCTGTGTGTGGGAGGGGGTCCTGTCATTCACCCTGGCTTGTCTTCTTGAAGAATTTCTGCCCTTACCTTCTGCATTTGGTACTTTGAGTTAGGTGGACCAAGATGGCAAGTAGGATCTATCAGCAAGTGTCATTCTGCAGTTAGAGTGTCAGACGAGGACATGCAAGATATCATGGTTTGAATCCCCACACAACTGTGAAGCTCACTTGGGTGACCTTGGAGGCTAGTCACCTACGTTGCATACTTGATGAAATGTGGAGAGAACTATTTATGCCACTTCGACCTCCTTGAAGAAAAAAGGCAGCGTAGAAATGGAATAAACAAATGCAGGAGTGGTATCTATTTCTTCATTCTGTTTATTTTATTTTTATTTCAAATGTATAAATTTTAACAAGGGATGAATTTTTGCATACAAACAAGAAAGCAACAACAAAACAACAAAAATGCACTAAAATCATATGGAATGTAGCATCTGGTGGGAGAAGACAAAATGACTGCATTGTTTTCCATGCAAAGATGCATTTCCTTAAAATAATCATGCAGAATCACACAATGCTCTTACACACAATAATAAGACTTTGGCTGAAGCCTTGTGCCAACGTACTTAGTGGTATGTCCGGGGCCAGATTTAGGTTTGATGAGGCCCTAAACTACTGAAGGTAATGGGGCCCTTTATATGTCCAGCTGTCCTTTGTCAACAACAAATTGTCCCTGTTGTTTTTTGTTGTTGAATATATTCTATATGGTAATTTATGAACCTAATAGGTATCTAAAGCCATTTGCACATAACAAAATATGTATCTTATCAAAGTAATTGTTGAACTGAAATACAATTAAGAAGAAGTATATTAATAGTGAAATACTTTTAAAAATTTTGTTGGGGGGCAAGCAAGGGAGTGAGGCCCTAAGCTATAGCTTGTTTAGCTTATACACAAATCCGGCACTGGGTATGTCCCATTAAGCTCAATTGGATTTACTTCTGAGTAGACATAAAGAGGATCAGGCTATTAGGCTGCAGTCCTATGACACTTACTTGGGAGGAAGTATCAATGAATTCAGCAGGTTGATTTAGAAGTAAATATAAGTAGGATCTGGGTAGGCCCATCTAAACAAGAGTGTTTTCAGCATGCATCCGTATCAGCAGGCAAGGAATTCCGAGGTGTAGGTGCTGCCACATTAATGATCGAGTTCTCACAAATGCAGAAGGTAGAAATGTAAACAGACATTGCTTAGTCACTGTATCTATCACATTCAGCACCTTTTCTATTGCCCTGCAGTTCATCAGCCGAATGAATGAATGAATGAATGAATGGGGAGTTAACACAATTGTTTCCCTTGCTTTCCAATTACTAGCAGTCCAGCAGAAATATAAAGAACATATAGAATCATAGAACTGCAGAGTTGGAAGTTACACCCAAGGGTCATCAAGTCTAACCCCCTGCAATGTGATGCCCAGTAAATTACAATGCTGTTTTGGGGAAACATGGAGATCTCTGGAGGACGGACTCAGTTGGTGACTCACTTGCCTCTGCCTAAGCCACCATTATTCAGAGTGTTTCCTTGGCCAGCCCTCCCAGTGTGAGCCCATCATTGATGTGAAGAACTCCGTAAGCTGAACCGCTGGGCCCTTGAGCACGTTGCCCAGAGGTAGGACTCCTGATCCCATAATTGTTCACTCCAGAGCAGCTTAAGGTCGGCAGATTAGCTGCAGCTATTTCTGTCAAGGTTAAGGGATGCAACGAACTTGCTTGTTTCAAGAAACACGCTCACTCCAACCAGCCTTAACTTAAACAGAAAGTTTGTTGTTCAGTTTTCTGCAAACTCTCTGAAAGCCTTTTCTCGCTAAAGGAATACAGTTGTATTAATGACAACTGCAGCCAGCTAAAGAAAGAGCTTTGATTAAAGCAATTAAACAGAAGCTATGGATGAAATGAAAGGTAAGGAGAGCCATAGGTACTAAGATTTCTTGGAAGAAAAATGAGTGGTGGTTGCAAAAATGAGCCACCAGCAACTATGAAGTCTTCCTCTCTAAGAAATCATAGAATTGTAGAACTGGAAGGGACTCTCAAGGGTCATCTAGTCCAATTCCTGCAATGCAGAGACCACAACTAAAGAATCCCTTGCAAACGGCTATCCAACTTCTGCTTTAAACCCCCCAACAAAGGAGAGTCCACCACTTTCTGAGGGTGTCCTCTCCACTGTCTAATGGCTGTTCTTCTATCAGAAAGTTCTTCCTAATGTTTAGTTGGAATCCCATTTCTTATCATTTCAATCCATTGGTTTGGGTCCTCCCCCCTGGAGCAGCAGAAAACAAGCTGGCTCCGTCTTCTCTATAACAGCCCTTCAGGAATTTGAAGATGGCTCTCATGTCACCTCTTGGTCTCCTCTTCTCAGAGCTGAACATCACTGACTCCCTAAACAATGTCTCTTGGTTTCCAGACCCTTCATCATCTCAGTCGCACTCCAGGTGGGGCTTGACCAAGGCAGAATAATAGTGGCACTATTCCGTCCCTCGATCTGGGCACTTGATTTGGATGTAGCCTAGAATAGCATTAGCTTTATTTGCTTTATTTGCTGCTGCATCACACTGTTGCCTCACTGTAAGCTTGGGGTCTTCTTAGAGCCCTGGATCCTTTTCAGATCTCCTGCTGTTTGCAGGGCTTCTCTTTGGGGCATCTGGTTGGCCACTGTGAGAAGAGGATGCTGGGATAGATGGGCCACAGGCAGGTTCTTCTTACAGGGCCCTGTGTACAGAACGCCCCCCTCCACCGGGTGGGATAAGCCAAAGCGGGATAAATAGTGGGGTGTTGCAGCTTTGGTAAATTGTGCACAGGACGCGGGTGGCGCTGTGGGTTAAACCACAGAGCCTAGGGCTTGCCGATCAGAAGGTCGGCGGTTCAAATCCCCGCGATGGGGTGAGCTCCTGTTGCTTGGTCCCTGCTCCTGCCAACCTAGCAGTGCGAAAGCACCTCAAAGTGCAAGAAGATAAATAGGTACCACTCCGGCGGGAAGGTAAACGGTGTTTCCGTGCGCCGCTGTGGTTCACCAGAAGTGGCTTAGTCATGCTGGCCACATGACTCCCGCTGTACACTGGCTCCCTGGGCCAATAAAGCGAGATGAGCGCCGCAACCCCAGAGTTGGCCACAACTGGACCTAATGGTCAGGGGTCCCTTTACCTTTTACATAGGAAGCTGCCTTATACCAAGTCAGACCCTCACTCTGTCTAGCTCAGTACTGGCAACACCGACTGGCAACAATCCCTTCCAGCTCTACGATTCTATGATTCAAAGTCTATTGTTAGTTTAAAACATGGGTCTGGATTATTATTTTTTTAAAGACTTTCCAGATAATGAATCATAATTCTTTTCGTTTCGACAGGTAGGGGGTGATTTTTGTTTATTTACTTTGGTTTTAATGTGGAGTCCATTCGGGCAGGTCCCAACCTGGCTGCCCTTCCAATCTCCTGTGGTGACAGATGGTGGTCACTGCTCATCTGTAATTAATTGAACTCTCTTGACTGCAGTCTTCCTAATGCAGCTCGAATTATCTCCTGGGCAGGCTGGCTGCAAAGGCCTCGCCCCATCCAGCCCTTACATAAGGATTTCCCAACACCAGCTTATTTCCACAGCTGATCTTTGTGTACCACTCGTCAACCTGGGAAGGAAGCCTATCTAGGAGAAGGAAAGCGCTAATCCTAAACCTTCGCTGCCTCGCGGGATATCTTCAGGTGAAGAAAAGGCTAAGGAGTAAACCCTACACAAGTCCAGAGTGGACTCCCTAAACTGGCTGGATGGCACCTTGTATGCCTCCTTCCAGCAACTTGTGCAGCCAAGCTGGTGCCAAACATATAGTTCTGCTTTTCTTTGGACTATATCAGCGCAGCCAAGAGGGGAGGTCTTGTTGTTTCAGCAGCCTAGGACTGTTAATAGTGTTTTATAGATAGGAATTATTTTATTCATGATTTGTTGATTATTATATGATTGATGCTGTACTTGTCATGTTCTGTTGCAGGCTTCCTCAAACTCGGCCCTCTAGATGGTTTGAGACTACAATTCCCATCATCCCTGACCACTGGTCCTGCTAGCTAGGGATCATGGGAGTTGTAGGCCAAAAACATCTGGAGGGCTGAGTTTGAGGAAGCCTGTTCTGTTCTGTTCTGTTCCCATTATTGGTTGGTTGCAAAGCTGCTTTGGGATTCATAAAATAAAACCAATCAAAGCAAATCACTGAAATTTGGACATACATCATTTGGAAGAGCTTCCTCCCTTGAAGATGCTGTCAATAAGTGGCAGGGAGGGGGGAAAGCTATTTGCATCCACCTGTCTTGAGAGACAATGGAGTGTGCCTCCCAGGGGTGAAGTTAAACCACTGCATTAGCAGCATCGAAGCCTGGGGCACAAGCCTGGACAGTGTGAATGGAGGTTCTGGGCTACCCAGATGACAAGAAAGCTTCCTATAGTTTGACTTCACCTTCAAAGGTGCACTTTTCCATTGTCTCTCAAGACAGACCGATGCCAACCAACCTACCGAAAAGGAGGCAGGGATGACCACCAACTTGGATGGTTTTTAAAGAGGATTGGACAAATCCAGGGGAGGGTTATGCTCTGCGCCCCCAGTCAGATGCAGCAATGCCTCTGAATACCAGTTGCTGGAAACTGCAGCAGGGGAGAGGGTTCTTGTGTCTGCACAACTGGATGAGCATCCTTCAATTCCTTCACCCAAGTAGTTTATAAAGACACTGAACTACTACAGGCCCAGGACAGATCCCTGTGGTGGCACCCCACTTGTCCCTTTTTTCCAGGTGATGAGGAAGCATTAGTGAGCACACTTTGGCCTCAGTCAGTCAACCAGCTACAAATCCACCTAAAAGTTACCTCATCTAGCCCACGTTTTGCCAGCGTCTTTGCAAGAATATTTTGGGGGACTTTTGTCAAGTCTTACTGAAATAAAAATGCACTACATCCACAGCATTCCCGATACACCAAGGTAAAGATACCCCTGACCGTTGTGTCCAGACGCGGACGAGTCTGGGGTTGCAGCGCTCATCTCGCTTTACTGGCTGAGGGAGCTGGCGCTTTGTCCGCAGACAGCTTCCAGGTCATGCAGCCAGCATGACTAAGCCACTTCTGGCAAACCAGAGCAGCGCACGGAAACACCGTTTACCTTCCCACTGGAGTGGTACCTATTTATCTACATGCACTTGACAGGCTTTCAAATTGCTAGGTGGGCAGGAGCTGTGACTGAACAACAGGAGCTCACCCCATCGCGGGGATTCGAACCGCCGACCTTCTGATCGGCAAGCCCTAGGCTCTGTGGTTTAGACCACAGCGCCACCCACGCCCACACCAAGCTTGTAACTCTTATCAAAACAAATGAGATTTGTCTGCCATGACTTGTTTCTGAGAAACCCATGCTGGGTCTTAGGAATCACAGCATCCTTTTCACGGACTGCTTGTTTTAATTATCTGTTCTAGGACCTTTCCTGGTATCAATGTCAAGCTCACCAGTCAGTAGTTACAGTGGTGCCTCGCAAGACGAAAAGAATCCGTTCCGCGATTCTCTTCGTCTAGCGGTTTTTTCATCTTGCGAAGCAAGCCCATTAGCGGCTAAGCGGATTAGCGCTATTAGCGATTTAGCGGCTTAGCGGCTATTAAAGGCTTAGCGGCTAAGCTGTTAAAAGGCTATTAACGGCTTAGTGGCTTTGAAAAAGGGGGGGAAAGCGGGGGGGAGGATGGCGAGACTCGCAAGACGTTTTCGTCTTGCGAAGCAAGCCCATAGGGAAATTCATCTTGCGAAGCGCCTCCGAAACGGAAAACCCTTTCATCTAGCGGGTTTTTCGTCTTGCAGGGCACCACTGTACTTGGTTCTTCTTCTCCCCGCCCCTTTTTGAAAAAGGGGACATTTGCCCGCCTCCGGTTTGCAGGGACCTCACCTGTTCTCCAAGAATTCTTGATTATAGACAAAGGCTCTGCGATTACATCTGCAAGCTCCTTTGGTACCCGCTAACTCATCAGGCCCTGGAGATTTGAATACATTTAAAGTGGTTAGGTGTTTCCTTATCAGCTCTTTCCCCATCTTGGGCTACAGCTCCCTCCTTACATCATTTATTGTTATCACCAGGTTGGGCATTGCTTTCCTTTTGGAGAAAAGCAGAGGCAAAGCAGGGGTTGTGCAGTTCCACCTTCTCTGTCATCCAGCCGCATTTCGCCACCTTCTCCACACAGATGACCTATTACTTACTTGTTCTTCCTCGTTTCAAACATAGCCAAAGAAACTTTTATTATTTTTAACCTCTCTTGTAAGCCTGAGTTCATCCTGAGCTTTGCCCTGCCTGACTCTCTCCCTGAAACTACTCTCGGCTACTCTTCATGAGTTCCTCATTCTTCCATTTCTTATATATGCCCTTCCTAAATCTCAGTGCATCTGTAATCTCCTTATGCAGCCACACCAGTTTCCTTAGATGCCTCCCACTTTTCTTTCTTGTTGGAATTGCCTGCCTTTGGGCCTCCAATATTTCACCTTTAGGAAACTTCTCTCCATCTTGAACTCGCTTCTCTTTGAGAATTTCTGACCATGGGATCTCACCCAGTTGCTCCTTAAGCTTAAACTCACCTGATCCTGCAGGTTCTTCTAATATTCTCATGTTCTTATCAAACACCAGAGGGCTGGAGCTTTCTGACTAAACAACAGCTGTATGTCCAAAGCTCAATGGGGTCTCTTGGAGATTAGGAACAATTAATCTGAATCCTCCTTCCAGCAACCAGGCAAGAGAACTGTGTGAACTTCAACACTCTTTAACTGGTTCCAGAATCAATTGGTAGGTATCCCCAAAAGCCATCTAGTCCAACCTCCTGCAATTAAGTCTCTCCTATATATACCATTCTGCTCTTTTGCCTTTCTCTTATTTTTATTGTATCTGTTTGTTTGTTTGTTTGTTTGTTTGTTTGATTCACTTCAAGAAAACCTCCCCCCCCCACCGCTTAAGTGATAAACTGAGGAAGGCATTTCATGTTACTTTATTTAAATACAGAAAGAATAAGTTACAGCAACTACGAGTTAACTCCATAAGGCTTATCCACTCAGCTTGCTGAAGACTCCTTTAGGAAACAGGGATAACCAACTTCTCCATAGGGATCGTCCATCTGGGGCAAGATGCTTTCACTACTTCCAGATTCCTGGCCAGGGGAACCTGACACAAGCCCCCCAACAAAAAAAACCCCCTTCTCTTTTTGAAAACCTTCTCCTCTGGAGAAAGAGGGGTCCCCAGGGTGGGGGGATCAATCCTCTGGTTCTTGGGGAGGGCGCCCGGGTCACAGGCTCCTCCTCTCGAGGAGGCACTTGGTCAGCCCATGTTCTTGCGGTTGCCATAGCCCCTGGGGTGAAGTTCCTTCCACTCATCCCATTCCCGGGCTTTGCGCAAAGCTTCATCGTCATCCTTCTCCTCCGCTTTCTTCTCTTCTTCCTGCTTTTCTGCAGCTGCTACAGGACCGAAAAAGGGGAAAACCAGACTGAGCGCACAGTAGGGAGGAAAACTCTGAATGCACTATGATTTCTGCATTGCAGGGTGTTGGGCTATATTGCCCTTCCGGGTAATATAGTTCTCTTACACTGTAGGATTTTAAACAGAGGTGGGTGCGCAGGGATTCTTTCCTGCATCGCAGGGGGTTGGACTAGAGGACCCCATGGAGTTCCTTCCAATTCTACTATTCTAAATCCTCAGCCTATTGTTATCTGCTGCTGCTGGAAGGCAGCGGGGAGACATTGTGGGGGAGACATTAATCAGGGCTTTGGCTAATTAATATTCTTCAGCCTTTTAAATGTGTTTGTGGGAAGGGGGGCATTGTTTTGTTGTTTCTGTTCTAACTATTTATATGTGCTTTTATCTTGTATTTTTATCAAATCAAATCAATCAATCACTAAACAAATAAAACAAAGCTATTCAGAGTGGGGGATTTCCAGTCTATTCTGCTCATAGACACAACTTATTTATTGCATTTCTGTCCCGCCTCTGTTCTTCCAGGATCTCAAGGTGGCATACACAGTTCTCTCTCCATCTGCATTTCATCCCCACAACAACCCTGCGAGGTAGGTGATACTGAGAGGCAGTGGCTGGTCCCCACGGTCACACCCAGGGAGCTTCACAGCCAAGTGGGGATTTGAACCCTGTCTCTCCCGGGCCCTAGTCTCTCACCATTACAAGAGACATCCTTCCCCCACACCCCTGAGCCAAATAAATACCTGAGGCCGCTTGTGATATGCCCTGATCAGGAAGGGCTCCTTGCTTTCGATGCTGCTCATACCAGTCATCCACTGTCATCGTCGCCAGGCTTGGGTAGCCAGCGCCAAACACCCTATAAGAAAGGAATGAACGTTTTTATCATTTAATCATTCAGCACAGTGGCGGAGCAGAGCTGTGCTCTAGTCCTAGCAAGATGGGAGTCTCTTTGGCTGAGGGGTTCTCATGTTTGGGAGACAGGTCTAGGATGGGACTGCCCTACCTCTGAAGGAACAAGGGTAGAGCTACAGGGTATTCCTGGATACATATTTGTCACTTACAGAATCACAGAACTGGAGAGTTGGAAGGTGTCCCTGAGAGTCAATGCATGAATCACAGTTCAAGAATACATGAAAGGCAGTCATCCAAGTTTCACTTAAAAATATTCAGTGAAGGAAGATTGTGGTAGTTTTTGTTATTGCCAATATCATCACCATTATTCATAGAATCAGTTGTTTAGTATTATGTTTATTATTATTAAAATTTATATACCGCCCTTCATCTGTAGAGTGCAGAGTGGTTCACAATACCAACATACATAAAATTACAATATAAACAAACACAAAATACATAATTAAAACAATAACAAAAGCAAACCAATCCCTCCACCACAACAACACATTTAAAAGGGCATTGAATGTCGCCTAGCACTTAAAGGTGTATAATGAAGACACCAGGCAAACCTCCACAAATGGGGAGCCACTGTAGAAAAGGCCTGTTTTCATGTTGCCACCTGAGGCACACAAAGAAGGGCCTCAGGTGGTGACTGGTGGGTGCAAGTAGGTTCCTATGGAGAGAGGTGGTCCCAAGGCATTTAAGGCTTTATAAATCAAAACCAGCACTTTGAATTGGGCCCGGAAGCTAATGGGCAGCCAATGCAGTCAGGCCAGGATCAGTGCATTATGCTCAAACCATCTTGCCCTGGTGAGCAACCTGGCCGCCAAGTTCTGCACCAGCTGAAGTTTCTGAACTGTCTTCAGAGGCAGCCCTATGTAGAACGCACTGCATCAATCTAACCTAGAGGTTAGCTGGAAAAATCCCCCAGAGCCATCTGGAAACCCATTGGGTCCATCAGCCTCTGAGAACAGACCATCCTCATAGGTTCCCCACCTCTGCAGAATCATAGAATCGTAGAGCTGTAGGGGGCCCCAAGTGTCATCCCGTCCAACCCCCTGCGGTGCAGGAATCGTAACCAGCATCACACACCTGGAAGGAGCCAGCCCCCCGAATGCCCCCCCTGAAAAGAGCAGAGCACCCATACTTTGCCTGGGCAGTATCCCGGGTCAGGATGAAGGGCTTCAACGGAGGCCCAAGCGGGCGTGGAGGCTGCGTCGCTGTACCCTAGAGAGGATAAAAAACGTATTTCAGCGCACAATCCAAAAGACACATTCTACCCTCCACAGCCAACTGAAGGGCCCCACCCCATGACACCCATTCAGTGACAGGTGATGGATTCTGCTGCCCACAGGTCACCTCAGATTCTCCCACGAGGGGAAGGACCATAGGTCAGTGCTGGAGAATTTGCCTTGCAAGAAAAGGTCCTGGGTTCAGTCCCAATGCCATCTACAGGTAGGGCTGGAAGCCACTGCTGCCAGTCAGTGTTGGTGGTACTGAGCTGAATGGAGCAAGGGTCTGACTCAATATAAGGCAGCTTCCTATGTTCCTACATACAATTTATCAAAGCTGCAACATTCAACTATCTGCCCTGCCCCGGGCCGGATCTGGAAGAGGGGGCTGTTCTGTATACAGGGCCCTGTAAGAGGAGCTGGCCATCTCACCCAGCCAACCAGGTGCCAAAGGGAAGCCCGCAAGCAGGACACAAGCATTACAGCACTCTCCCCTCCTGCAGCTTCCAGCAACTGGTATTCAGCGCAAAGTTAAACTGTGGAACTCGCTTCCATAGGAGGAAACGATGGCCACCAATCTTTAGAACAGGATTAGGGAAATTTACGGAGGAGAGGGCTGTCGATGGCTAAGAGCCACAATGGTTCTGCCCTGCCTCCACATTCAGAGGCTGCAATGCTACTCTTCTGCTCTGAGACTGTTTGCATGAGTTCCCTTTGGGGCACCTGGCTGGCCCATGTGAGAAGAGGAGGCTGGACTAGATGGGCCATTGGCCTGATCCAGAAGGTTCTTTTTATCTTCTGTTGTGCATGGGTCTTGCTTGCAGGCCTCCCATAGCAGACATCTGGGTGGCCGCTGTGATGGGATGCTGAGCAAGATGGGCCCCTGACCTGATCCAGCAAGGCTCCTCTTATGTCTTCATGGGTGTGGTCAAAGGACATCTGGGGAGCCCAGGCTGCTCCAGGGCCTCTGTAGCACCTCTGCAGGGTGGGGAGTGGTATTCTGACAGAGGGCTCTCCTGTTTTTCACATGTAAGGGGTCACATCGCAACCACCACAACCACAGGGGACCACTCAGATGCTCTCTCCCCATTGTAAAACCATATAATTGAAGAGCAGGAACAGATCCCAAGGGGCATCTAGTTCAACCCACTGCAATGCCTGAAGTGCTTTCAGGCCCCACAAAGGCAGAGAGGGCGGTCCCCTCCCCATGTCCCACCACCCTACCTGCTTCAAGGCATCCCGCCGAATGAGGATAGCGACTTCCTGATCAATGCTCTCGATTTCCTCCAAGCTTGTGCTAATCCACTTCTTGATCTGGAGTAAGTAGAACTCCCGGATCTGCTCCTCCTCTGCCTGGCCACCGTCGATGAAGGGCTTCAGGGTGGCCAACTGGTTCTCGAGCTCCTTCTTCTGCTTATATCTGTTTGGGGAAAGAACATGGAGGGGTTGGCCTAGATGACTCTCAGGGGTCCCTTCTAACTCTAAAGATAGGTTGGATAGGCATTTGTCGAGGATTTCTGCTTTGCTGGGGGCTGGACCGGATGATCCTTGAGGTGTCTTCCAGGATTCAAGGGATAAGGCTTTGAAAAACATTTATGTTCCTGTCTATTTTAAATTTGAGCACTTTGCTTTCCCTGTTTTACAAAACAGCTGCTTTGAGCCTGTTTTCTAAACTGCTGTCTTAAGTTTAGGTATTCAACCCACTGCATTATTTTATAATTATGGTTTTTCCAATGAAATTATTGTTTTATTTCTGGCTTAATTTAATTATTGTTTATTCTGAAACATACCAGAATTTAAATATTACCAAAAAGGTATCACAGTAACTGAAAACATTTAAAATCAAATTGACTTGAAACTGACATTTGCCACCCATAATCCAAGGAAGGCCTCCCTACTCACCTTTCAATCTTTGCCTGCCTGTTGGATGCCATGGCAAGGATAGCCGTCTGCTGATCAGTCCCCAGAACGGAGTTGATGTTGCTACCGGAGGACTCACTTTCATCCCCGCTCTCCACCTCCACCTCCACCTCCCGTGGGAGTTGGAAGCGCCCAATCCCATAGTCTTTGCAGACCTTCAGGAAGTCCATGAAGCCAGCACGGGCCCTCTGTACATGCTCCAGGCGCTTGCTGGGGTTGACCTGCTTCAAGACGAGGGCCGCCAACAGAGCAGGGACCAGCATGAACTTCAGATCGGCTGAGGAGATCTCCTCCAGCTCTTCATTGTGGCTGAAAGGAGAGAGCAGAGTAAAAATCATAGAGTAGGAAGAGATGCCCCAAGGGTCATCTAGTCCAGCCCCGCTGCAATGCTGGAATTAGAGCTAGAGAATCTGGCCAAGCTCTGCAGAAAAAACCTCCAATGGAGGGGAGTCCACCACCAGTTTCCATCCCTCTCTCATAACACTAGAATGCATGGACAATTTTTTCAAAGTCCTTCTTCAGACAGCACACAGCTAATTCGTGGAGTTCCCTACCACAGGGGAACACAGATGGCTTTACAAGAGGACAGGTTCATGGAAGAGGAGAGGGCTATGAATGGCTACTAGTCACAATGGCTTAGGTAGCCATCGGTGAAGCCTACACAGGGGCGCCATTGAGGCTCCCAGCTTCTGTGTGTGTGTACACAAATGCGTGGGGGTGCCAGACTGGGTCTTTGACCTGGGCAAAATAAACCCTAGTTTTGCCCCTGTGGGCCACTGTGAGAATAAGATGCAGAACTAGATGGGCGATTGGCCTGATCCAGCAGCCAGGCTCTTAGAATTATAAAACTATAGAGTTGGAAGGGACCATGAGGGTCAACTTGTCCAACCCAGGGCAACGCAGGAATCTTTTGCCCAACGCTAAGAGTCTCATGCCCTATTTGCTGAGCTATGTGAAGGTCTTAAAAACAGGGAAAAGCAATAGAAGAACCAAATCAAACTGCTTTTATTCCATAAATTGGGAATTTGGTACAGTGGGAATTTCAAATTCAACTAAGTGGGAAAAACTGCCTGTGAAGTGTCAGGATCTGAGCAGGGAATGCATGGTGGGGGTGGGCACCTCCCTCTTCTATTGTGAATGGGTGAGATCCAGCCCAAGCAAAAGCTTGTGGCGGCGAGGAGCTGAAGGTGCCTCTGGGCAGATGCAGAATCCCTCTGGAGCCACAAGCTGAAGATTGGACTGAAGCACTGCCGGTTTCTAAAGGTCATCAGGCAGGCGCTGCCATCCCGAGGTAGACAGTGAGCCATGGACAGTCCCCCCCCCCCCATGGGGTGTACATGTGGCGCCCTCTGCACATGCTCTACGGCACCTGAAGAGCTGGAGCTCGGCGACGGCGCTGGAGGCGCGTTCCAGGAGGCCGATCCCGCGCTGCACCTTCCGCTGCACAGCGGGCGCTCCCGACGAAGGTTCCGCGGCGCTGCCATCCTCCACCTCCTCCAGCAGACGCCAGCCGGACTCCAGCAGCTCCGACAGCCGAAGCGGCTCCTCCGTCGTTGTGCTCGCCGCCATCATGGGAGAGGCGGATGTGGAGGGAAAGGAGCGGACGGAAGTGGTACCGTCTTGCGGCTGAAGGAGGTGCCGCCATCTTTAACGAGGGCCTGCAGAGTGGGCGCCGTGACGCCCACGGGTTCCACCGGCGGAAGGAGGAAGAGAGGGTTCGGGCGGAAGCGGCGACATCGTACCGCTGAAGACGGCGGCGCCATGCTGGAAGAGGGCAGCAGAAGTGACAGTCGGCGCCATCTTGGTTTGGGGCTATTTCCCCGCCCCCCGGAGCGGCGCCGCCTCCTCGCTTTGCGGGCCCCGCCTTCCCCTCAGCAAGCGGAGGAGCCAATGGCGGGTGGGAGAGGGTAGGGACTACCCTGCAGGGCTGTTGTGTCAGCTGATAGGAGGGTTCCAGAGAAATGGGGGAGTGGGGGGCGGGGTCCTGGCACTTGTTCCGCTCCCGGTTCATCATTATTGCATTACTTATTATTATTGATGACGATGTTATGGGGGAAATTGGGGTTACGCTTTTACTGCCCTGCCCCCATCAAGGAAATGATAACACAATGAGACAACAAAAGAAAGGAAGGCCAGCGGTTGATCTTTACCGACCTGTTGCAACAGAGACATTCCGCCCCCCCCCCCCAAATCCGACAGCCCTTGTAAGAAGGTGAGGGGATCCAGAACAAAAGCATGTTACAATTTTTTAACCCTTGGGTGGTACCTTCCTCTGTCACAGAAAGACCACTCCAAAAACGCCACAGATGCATCGCAAAACGGGTTGTCCATGTCAATCCGATCATGCTCAGAGTTCATGTTTCTCCAACACATTTGCAAGTCTGCCAATCAAGCTGCCCAACAATACCTGATAATTGCCCTTCCTGGTCTGTCTGATAGATCCTTTTGAAAAGGGGAATACCTTGACTCCAGAATCTGTTATCAATGACCTGTTTCATTCATGCAGATAGATATCTGCTCCTTTGACAAGTCTGCTTGGACAGTTATCAATACTTGTTAAACCAGTTTCACAGAGGGGAGGCTCAGGAAGAATTTCCTGCTATGTGACTGGAGGTGTCTTGAGGTTGGCTTGGGTTTAAGCATGGCTCCTGTATTGCCCTCCGTTCTTTTACAGCTCAGGTTTTACTGTTAAAAGTGATATCTCATTAATTTTTCTATAACAATAATGATGGACATTATTACGGTATTAATCACTGTGCTTGTTCACAATGTTGTTGTTCATTTTTATTATTCATTGTTGCTGCTGTTATTGGTATTAATCATTTGTTATTATTTTTATATTTTATTGGATTTTAGGAGTCTAGAAAGATAGAAATGAAAATATTAAGTTGCTGGTGTTCTTGGCTGCATCTGCATCCCCACCATAATCTCAATTAACCCTCACAGCAACCCTGTGATGTAGGACATATTGAGAGGCAGCAATTGGCCAAAGGTCACCCAGTAGGCTCCATGGCCAAGTGGGAATTTGAGGTCAATTTGCCCACATGGTATTTATTTATTTATTTCCCCCAAAAAAATTATTGGTTTTCACAATATTATAAACAAACAAACACATAAGACAAACAAACATAAATCATAGCCTTATTAAAAATGACACTTATTAACTTTGTTAGGTGACTTCCCCGCTTCCCCTTGGTTGAATTTCATTGCATATCCTTTTAACGGTTTCCCAAATCACTGCCCACATGGTATTAGGCATTAATATACCTCCAAATCTAAAACAAATCAAGCCAATTTTATATACCTTGAAAAGTTTTTTGGTTTTGTTTTTTAAGAAAAAGATATTAAAACTGGCCAAAACTTAACTATCAAACTTGGAGAAAACAGCAGAAGTTAAAATGCATTTTTTTCTTGAAAATGATGCATTGTTCCCAGGTGCCAGCTGTGCCCTCTGCCAGTTGATGAGGATCCCCTTTGCACGTTCATCTACACCACTGATCAAAGGGAGTTGGATTTGATGACCCTTGGGGGTCCCTTCCAACTCTACAGTTCTGGAATTCTGAAAGATGTGGAAAAACTCTAAGCCATTTTCTTTAATCAGTTTTCTGATTGAAAGATACATTTGACAAATCACACCAGCGAAATCTCCTAACCCAGTAACCTGATTGACAGGAGAGAAGGTCAGTCTGGTGAGATTTTAGCCTTGGCAAACCCAGTCTGCTTCGGCTAATTGTTTGTAAGAAGCTTGCAGATGATAAATGAGTCGGATCTGACCAAGAACCTCCTCTTGACTGCCCAGATTCAGAAAATTGCAGAATTGGAAGGGACCCCAATGGTCACCTAGTCCAACCCTCCCCCTGAAATGCAGGAATTGCAGCAAAAGGAATCCCTGACAGACTGACAGCTGACCTCTGTTGAAAAGCCTCTGAAAAATCATCGCATTGTAGGGTGAGAAGGGACTCCAAGGGCCATCTAGTGTAACCCCCTGCAGCGCAAAGAGGGCTGTTAACAGTGGTAATAAAGGCCATTTTAAAAAAAAGATAAATTATTTATTGTTTGCTTTGCTTGCTACTGCACTTTTGGGTTGTTAAAAATGGTAATAAATGGCTAGATATTTGTTCATCTGGAATTCTCCTGCATTACTCCAGAAGAGCAAATAAAGATTTTAAAACAGGCTTAAACAGACAGAAGATTGGTCCAGCTAGTATTGTTAATATTGTGAGCTCACAAGACAAGATGAACACATAGTGAAAATATTTTTGGAGCATCAAAGCTGTTATATTGGGGGTCACAAGCTTGACCTAAAGTCAATTGTTTTGTTTTGAACCTTAGCAGAATCTCATTGTTTGATAAATGCTGATTACTTAAAAGAGTGATGAGCCACAAAATTCTGAAAATTAGATATTATTTCTGTAACAACTGTAATAATTTTGGTATATATACTTTGACACAACTCTGATAATATAATCAGAAACATTTATCTGAGTGTTGGTTGTAGTTCTACTTTTATTTTTATGTAATTGCCACATGTCATATGCTGTATTAAGATATATCTCAATGCCACCATGTTAAACAGTTGAAAAATGAAAATGAATAAAAAAACATTATGAAAAGAAATAACATTAGATGCTATTGCTGAAAAAAGTAAATGAAATACTGTAGTTTATAAAAAGTTAACTGTGATTTTAAATCTAAAAGAAATTTGGAAAAAAATTAAAATTAAATTACTATTTTTTAAATATATATAATTATATATAAAATTATATATATAAATATATCTGTTTATCTCTCTGTATATGAACCCTCTCGTTGGAAAGAGGTATAGCTTAACTCGGGGGCCCAGCCTCTGGTCACTTGCAGACGTGTTTTTCAACCACCCGCTGGCACTTCTTGCAGGTCACATAGCAGCACCAATGGTACCTGCAGCGGCACTTCTCCTCCACCCTCTCTGCATAAGTGTTGTAGCCGCGGCCGCAGCAGAGGAGGCGGCACCCGCCACTGCCCGCTGAAGTCTTGTTGCAAGGCCTGTTGGGGGGTGAGAGAACATAAGATTCTGAGAAGAGAGCCTGGCTGCCGGATCAGGCCAAAGGGGACTAATCCCGTCCAACATTCTCTTTTCACAGTAGCCAAACACCCCTAAGAGCCTAGGAATCTAGGCAGACTGCCTCTAGGCCCGTTGGTTCCATAAGAACATGAGAAAAGCCCTGTCAGATTTGGCCAATAGCCCAACAAAAACAAAGCAAAATCAAAGAAACATAGAGTTGAAAGGGATCTCCAACTAATCCATCATCATCATCATCATTATTATCATCATCATCATTATCATCATCATCATCATCATCATCATCATCATCATCATCTCCAACTAATCCAATCCCCTGCACTGGCAGTGGGATGACAGAGGTTCTGGGTTCGGGAATCAAGGCTCCTGTATGTATCATGCAAGGATTTACTCACCTATCCTGAGTCCCCAAGGAGCCCAGCTTGGGGTTCTTCAGACAATAAGTGGGGGAATGTACAAGGTAGGCCAGTTCATCTGCCTTCAGGGGCCGGAGTCTGCCTCCTCTGGGTGCCAGCTGCCTTCTGCTGCCCACAAGCCAAGGCATCACCTGTGTGGCCTCCAGGTACTTGGATTTGAGCTCTGAGCCAATAGTGGCTAAATCCCGCAAGCCTTTCCAGCAGGTCTTGACAGTGCAAGATCCAGACACCCCATGACACTTGCACATAGTCTCCAAGGAGTCTGACAGGACCTGGGAGAGGAGGAGGCGGAAAGATAAGAGAAGGACTGTCAGGCACCCAAGTGGGGAGAATTGAACCTCCTGCACCCACAATTCTCTCACCTGGATTCTCCAGTACCAGATAATAAAATCAGGGACCCGGGGGGCATCTAGCCCAACCCCCTGCAGTGCAGGAATGACCCTACTCACCTGCCGGCCCACTGCATTGTTATGGAGGTTTAGGACCCTGGAGATCTGCCTCCCCGCCTTGCTGAACTTCATGGGGCCGTCAACAAAGGCAGAGCCCAGCTGGAGTCCAAAGGGGAGATTGTCCCCACAGCCACCCCACTGAAAGCTGGGGTGGGGTGCCTCAGAGGGAGAGGAGCCACAGAAACAGAAAGGGACCTGCCCAGAAGCGCAGGCCCGGGCAATGGAGTGGCTGGCGGCGGAAGATGCCAGGGCGTATACAAAGGCGGACTCCCTGGTGCCTGCAAGAAAAAGAATCAATGAAATTTGTTTTATAAAGTGATGCACAGCATGGAGAAAGTGGAAAGAGGCAAGTATTATTTATTATCTTAATTAAATTGCTAGGAGGCAGCAAAGGCTACCAAAGAGGAGATGTAGTAGAAGTTTTGAAAATTAGGCATGACATGGAGGAATGTTTTCCTTCCTCTCTCAAACTTGTGGACCTCCAGTGAAGCTGAAGTGGTGGATGATTGAGGACAGATAAAAGGAAGGACATATTAGTTAAAACTATGGAACTCACTCCTGCAGGAAGCAGTAAAGTAAAGGTAAAGGGGACCCCTGACCATTAGGTCCAATTGTGACCGACTCTGGGGTTGCGGCACTCATCTCGCTTTATTGGCCAAGGGAGCCAACAGCTTCCGGGTTATGTGGCCAGCATGACTAAGCCGTTTCTGGTGAACCAGAGCAGCGCACGGAAACACCGTTTACCTTCCCGCCAGAGCGGTACCTATTTATCTACTTGCACTTTGACGTGCTTTCAAACTGCTAGGTTGGCAGGAGCAGGGACCGAGCAACGGGAGCTCACCCCGTTGCGGGGATTCGAACCGCCGACCTTCTGATCGGCAAGTCCTAGGCTCTGTGATTTAACCCACAGTGCCACCCGCACCAGGAAGCAGTAATGACCACTAAACTGGATGGCTCTAAAAGAGGATTGTTCAAATTCAGGGAGAAGAGGGCTATCAAGGCAGCTAGCCACAATGGCTATGTTCTGACACCTGTTTCTGAACCCCTGTTTCTGGAGGGGAAGAGTTTCGCTTGTGCTCAGATCCTGGTTGTAGGCTTCCTATAATGGGCATCAGGTCAGTCAGTATGAGAACAGAATGTGGGACTAGGTGGCCCTTGACCTGATCCAGTAGGGCTCTTATGGAACCTTGAAGGGGGCTGAATTAGATGACCCCTGGGGTCCCTTCCAACCAATTCTATGATTCTAACTGGGGAGGGGGAACTGTCTGAGTGGCCCACATTCCCACCTCGGCAAAGGAGGCTGGATCCAGCCAGAGGGGCTTTCCTCAGAGAAAGGGACAAAGGGGTGAAGATGGAACAAAGCTTGATCATTACCCCTCTGTAGGTCTGGGGCCAAGTGAGGCGCCCCCTCAACGGACGAGCAATTCCACCGGGAGTTGGCAAAGGTCTGTTGGCAGACAGCCTTGGTCTGGCGTGCTGCTTCCACCAGGCTGGGCATCGCCTCCAGGTGCCTCCGGCATAGCCGGGCAAGGGCGTCCGATGCTAGAAGGCGGCAGTCCTGGGGGTTATCCCAGGCCACTTGCGTCCCATTGGCCGCCAGGCTCCTGAAGCGGGGGTGGGAGAGAAGAAGAATGAGAGCTGTCATGACACCTGCAGAAGACACCTGGTTTCCACTGCCCGCAAAGGACCCACAAGTGGTCACTCTACCCATCTGTGGGTGGCATCAAGGAACCTCCCCAGTCCCTGGGGGTAGGATGGCGAGGGAAGCTCCCTGCAGATGGCGCTGCCGCCTTCAGAAACTAGGTGGGGGCATAAAGGAGGCATCAGAGAGGCTTTGTGTTGATCCTGCGAGGCCGGCTGGCATTGGAGGGGCTGTGCCATCTGCTAGGGGTTCTTTAGCTCTGGTTGCTGCCTTGTGCTGGATTGGGCTACTCCCTTCCATCTCTGCAATTCTGCGCTTCTATGGCCTCGGAATGCGGCGGCCTCTCCCCTTCCTTGGAGGTTTTGAAGCAGAGGTTGGACGGCCATCTGCCAGGGCGATTTCAGCTGTGATTCTCGCATTGCGGGCATACGATGGGCGGGGGGGGGGGGTAGAGGGTTTGGACTGGATGACCCATTGGGTCCTGGGCTGTGTTTGCAAGGCGGGCTGGTGTGGAGGGAAATCCCCGGGAGCTGGCGTCGTCGTCGGGGCTTCCCTGAACCCTGCAGAGCCGGCTGGTGAGGCATTCCTTCGTCCCCCGCTGGGCTTGGGGACAGAGAAGACGCACCCCTGCCAGGACCCCCCTCACCCCCAACCCACCTACCCACCCCAACGGGACTCACAACCACTGGATGGCGGCGCAGAGGCCAAGGCTGGGAAGCAGCAGGGCAAGCCCCATCCAGGAGCAGCGCATGGCTGGCGGAAAGAAAGGCCGGGGAAGGGCGCAGAGGCCTCTTAAAAGGGCTGCTCCCGACGCAATGGGCGGTCACCAGGCCCAGGTGGCGACTGGGAGGGTCGCCAGCCTTGCCGTAGGCAACTTTTGCCGTCGGGCCACTTCGGCGACGCTACTGCAGTTCCTCCTTGGCCCACTAGAGGGGGTGCGTCTCCGCTTCCTCCCGCGAGCGTGGCGCTCCCGGGAAAAGTGTACGACGGATTGGAACGCAGCCCAGGCGGGGTGTGGATTGAAGTGACCTGGAAGGGGAGTGAAACGGGGTGGGGGCGCCCTCTTGGAAAGTGAAGATCCTAGAAATGTAGAGATTATGTATTTGCATTTGCATTTATACTCCATCCTCTTTTTTTCCCCCAAGGAGCCTAAGGTTGTTGGTGTCCATCTGTCTGGAGAGACAATGGAGTGCACCTCGAGGGGTGAAGACAAACTGCTCTCCAGGGAGCAAGCCTGGGCAGTGTGTATGGATTGCGACTACCGAGAAGGCCCTCTGCCTGGTTCCCTGTAACTTCACTTCTTGCAGTGAGGGAACCGCCAGCCGACCCTCGGAGGAGGATCTCAGTGTCTGGGCTGAGCAATGGGGGTGGAGACGCTGCTTCAGGTATACTGGGCCGAGGCCGTTTAAGGCTTTAAAGGTCAGCACCAATACTTTGAATTGTGCTCGGAAATGTACTGAGAGCCAGTGAAGATCCTTTAGGACTGGTGTTATATGGTCCCAGCAGCCACTCCCAGTCTGGCAGCTGCATTCTGGATTAGTTGTAGTTTCTGGGTCACCTGGGCCCCACATAGAGCACATTGCAGTAGTCCAAGTGGGAGATAACCAGAGCATGCACCACTCTGGTGAGACAGTCTGTGGGCAGGTAGGGTCTCAGCCTGCGTACCAGATGGAGCTGGTAAACAGCTGCCCTGGACACAGAATTGGCCAGCGCCTCCATGGGCAGCTGTGAGTCCAAAATGACCCCCAGGTATCACACCTGGTCCTTCAGGGGCACAGTTACCCCATTCAGAACCAAGGAATCTGCCCCCCACCTGCCCCCTGTCCCCAGACAAAGTACTTCTGTATTGTCAGGATTCAGTCTGTTGACTGCCACCACCACCAGACAATCGCATAGGACGTTTATCACCTTCTCTGGTTCTTTCACTGTGCCTTCAGTATGCAACGATTGGAAAGTTGTAAGACTACACTGGATATTTACACATTCCAGGGACCTTTTAAAACAAATAGCCATTGAAATGCATCAAAATGGGCTCTGGTTCTGCTCCCCGGCCCGAAAACAGTCAGGATCTGGTCCATTAAGTTAAAGGAAGGATGAAGTATAGCGCAAGGTGACATGGGTAACATCCTAACCCTACAATTCTGATTGGAGGTTTTTCAACAGAGGTTGGTGGGTCATCAGTCAGGGTTAGTTTAGCTGTGGTTCCAGCATTGCAGAGGGTTGTGCCCTCAGAGCTTTCTTCTAACCCTAAAATCCTATGGTTTTCACAGATGGACATTCAGCCCTGAGGGAATCATCTGAGCCTCAACATGTAAAGAAAAGCTGGATTTTGGGATCCGTAGGAACTCCCATCCCTCTGTGTGCTTCTAGGTGCTCTACCAGTGATGCAAAATCCCCCCTGGAAGCCAGTGGGTTTTCCAGCTGGGGGATTACCTGAGAAATCCCTTGGGCTCCCTTCCCTCAAATAGCCGATTTCCCTTTGGGGCTAAGAGGCTCTCCCAGGTCCTCTGAGGTTCCTCCTTGGTTTTGCTTTCCCTTCTGGACTCTTCCCCCACTCCCCATTAAGCCTCCCAGTGCCTAGTCTGTGGCTTCTGTGGTCCTGAGAAATGCACAACCCTTATCATCTCCCTGCAGACACCCAGGTCTATTTATACACCAAACCTCCTTCCTTTGGGACAGTGGAAGAGGCACTGCAGGGTGGCTTTTAGAGGCTGCAATGGGCTTCCTCCAGGTACACCTCCTGTTTTGGGTGCTGCTGCCTGCTTTTCTGAGAGCATGGCCTCGCCAAATGGAGACCCCCAAACTTCTGCCCTGCTGGAAGGTAAGGCACCTAGAATCACAGAATTGTGGAGTTGGAAGGGGACAACCATCCAGTCCAACCGCTCATTGGAGTTTTTTTATACAGAGGTTAGGTCTGTATATATTAGAATCTGTCAAGAGGGCTGGGGACATCTATGGCCCTCCAGATGTCCTTGGACTCCAGCCAGAATGGCCAATGGTCAAGACTGATGGGGTTTGTAGTCACGGGTTCCCTAGGCTTGTTCTAACCTATTGGACACACAGCCCTCTCAAGGGTGAGCTTTCACCTCTGTCAAAATTAAATCCCAAAAATATTGTACCAAATTAGATTTTGCCATCAATATGTACTGAGTTTATTGCAACCCATCTGACAATTACCTGATATGACGAGATTGGGCGTGTTCAGGGTAGTTTGGCCGTAGTATATGCCTACGAGGGAAGAATGGAGAATGAAATTGATGGAATACGCAGAAATGGACAAATTAACAGTGAGAATTCAGAACCGACGAGACCAGAGATTCACCAAGGACTGGAATAAATTTACAGAGTATATAAAAAATGTATGCGAGGAGCAATTAACGTTTGTTGGTTTTCAAGAAGCTCTGTGAAAATAATTGGTAGAAATATTGCTTTAAAAAATATGATAAGATTAAGATTGTTAGAGTGCAATATAAAATTGAGAAATGTGAGTAAAAGTGATAATACGGAAAATTGTCAGACATGCTGATGGAAGTCTAAAATATGTAGATAATAGAAGCGGATGTTAAATTTTGGTGGAATGTATATTGAAAATTTAATAAAAATTATATGAAAAAAAAGACAATTACCTGATATGGAAGAAAACATATTTTGAAAAATGTATGGATTAACTGTATAAATAATGAATCTCAATAAAAAATAATTTAAAACAAAAAACAAAAACAAAAAACACCATTATTATTTTTTACATAAACAAAGGGGTATGATGCCATCGTGAATCAATTTCATTGATCTTTCCCTAAGAAAGCTGGAAACAGATTTTTGGCAGTTTTAAATTTTATTCCAATCCTCAGGGAATAATTTTTGTGCCGATATCCAGCTCCCGTATGTTTTTATGGGGTTCCATAGATCCGTAAGTTAAATTAAGCAATATGGAATACAATTTAGAAACTAATCTACCCCTACCCATTGTATTTAATAAATTTATAAATTGTATTAAGGGTCACAGAGTTTGCGTTTTTATGTTCTTTTGTATTAAAACTATGAATTTGTTTAAAAGAAGCCATTTTGACTCTCCCAAAGGGACCTCAAATATTTATCTGCAGTGGGAATTACATTGTCCTAGTAGCAGGGCCATTCCTTTGAAATGGTAAATAGATTAGTTCCTAAATCTCTTATTTACTAGTTTACACCTATTGACAGTTTGCTCAGCTTAACAGAAACTTGCCAGACTGGATTTGCAGGAAGGGGGGTAAGCCCCCTAGATTCCAGACAGTTTGTTAATGGGATTTGCAAGTGAAAAGAGAATTGGAAGGTTTTCCCCATCCTCCTACTACAGAGAAATATTTGAGGTCCCTTTGGGAGAGTCCAAATGGCTTCAAGGATTGCTCTCCTGTACTATTTCAGACATGTGGTTTATATACTTATGTATGTGTGTTTACCTTGTGCATTTATGAACATTTATTCTATATTCGATGCCTTAGAATTCTAATAACATTGGTTACTAGACCTGATGGCTCTGCTCTGCTTCTACAATCAGAGGCATCAGTGCTTCTGAACATCAGTTGCTGGAAACCAGAGGAAGGGAGAAGACTGAAATGTTGCTTTTTATGTGTTATTATATTTGTTATACGGGACGCGGGTGGCGCTGTGGGTAAAACCTCAGCGCCTAGGACTTGCCAATCGCATAGTCGGCGGTTTGAATCCCCGCAGCGGGGTGCGCTCCCGTCGTTCGGTCCCAGCGCCTGCCAACCTAGCAGTTCGAAAGCACCTCCGGGTGCAAGTAGATAAATAGGGACCGCTTACCAGCGGGAAGGTAAACGGCGTTCCGTGTGCTGTGCTGGCTCGCCAGATGCAGTTTGTCATGCTGGCCACGTGACCCGGAAGTGTCTGCGGACAGTGCTGGCTCCCGGCCTATAGAGTGAGATGAGCGCACAACCCTAGAGTCTGGCAAGACTGGCCCGTACGGGCAGGGGTACCTTTACCTTTACCTTATATTTGTTATTGTGTGGTTTTGCTATGTTATTATGAAAATGCTCTTTGCACTGTTTGATTTTGAATCACTTTCCTATTAGCTTTGTTATAAGTCACTTTGAGTTTGATTTTTTGGGGGGTGGAAAAGGGGCATAAAAATGAAAGGAAATGAGTGAGTGAATGAATGAATGAATGAATGAGAGAGCTCTTGTGCTTGGGTTCTGCTTACTGGTTTGCCTTTGGGACATCTGATTGGTTCTTGTAACTACAGGATGGTGCCCTAGTTGGACCATTGGCCTGATTCAGCAGACTCTTCTGATGCTCTTCTGGAACTTCCTGGTCCAGAGGTATTTGACCACTGTGAAAACAGGATGCTGGACTAGATGGATCACTGGCCTGATCCAGCAGGGCTATTCTTATGTTCTCATGTTTGTCTGACTTCCTTCTTCTTACGCCTTCTCTCTCCAGACCTGGATTTCTGTCTCTTGCAGAGGCAGAGGCTTGACCACGTTTCCACAAGGACTCAGCTATGAAATCAAGCGGATTGACCTCTCCCACAATGCCATCTCAAACCTGACAGACCATGACACATCTGCTTTGGAACAGCTGGAGCAGCTGGACCTGTCATACAACCACCTGCGCTCACTGTCCGGGGGAGCCCTGGGGCACCTTGCCCACCTTCGCTCCCTGATTCTGGCCGGGAACCAACTCCACCGAGACCATTTCTCCAATGGAAACGCCTTCCTGTCACTGGTGAGCCTGGCAGCCCTTGATGTCTCAGCCAACGGCTTAGATAACCAGATGGTGGCCTCATACCTCCACCACCTCCCAGTTCTGGAGTGGCTAGACCTGTCGGGGAACCACTTGACCTGTCTGGCAAATGGCATCTTCCAGGGGGTGCCCCGGCTGAGGGAACTTCACTTGAGGCGCAACTCCCTTGTTGAGATCGAGGAAGGGGCCTTGTCCCAGCTCAGGGCCCTGGAGGTCCTCGACTTGTCCATGAATTCCCTCCACTGCATCACAGGCTTCGGCCTAGCCCAGCTGCGGGTTCTGAACCTTAGTTACAATGCACTGGAGTCCTTTGATGGGGCAGGAGAAGAGGCCCCCTGCCGCCTCCATGTCTTGGACCTGAGCCACAACTGGCTGAATGCCCTCCCGCTGCTCCCCAGGAGGAACCGGCTTCGGTACCTAAACCTCTCCCACAATGCCATCACCACAGCGACTAACGAGAGCCAGAACGTCACGCCTCAGAATGTCTCTCAGAGCTTTGCAAAACTGATGGACCTGAATCTCAGCAGGAACCGCCTGGGATCATTCCCAGTTGCGCTTCTTCATGGTTTGGCTTCCCTCCGGGCTCTAAGCCTGGCGAGGAATTGCCTCAGTGACTTTGCCGTGGAGCTGCCCACGAATCACAGTTCACCAGGTCCCATTGCCGACAGGGCATGGCAAAAGCAAACCTCACTGTCTGTACGGATGCTGGACCTCCAAGGGAACTCCATCAGCCACTTGCCGCCACGTTTTTTCGACCTGCTTCCTGACCTGGAGGTGATGGATCTTGGCCTCAACCGCATCCAGCTCTGTCAAGCAAGGAACTCCTCTAAGGGAGAGTGCCTCCATGCCAAAACAGAGGACTGCACTACCTTCCACTGCCTTCCACACCTCAGGCACCTCAGCTTACGCGGGAACAACCTCAGGCTGGTGCACGGATGCCTGTTCCACCAAACGCCCTTGGCCTCCCTGGATCTGTCAGAGAACCAGGGCCTGGTCCTGCCCAGTTATGCTTTGGAGGGTCTGGAAGCATCTTTGCAGGAGCTCTCTTTGAGAGGGAATCGAATGAAGACTGCCAGCCTGAACTTCCCTTGTCTGGTGTCCCTGAGCATCCTGGACATGTCAGGGAATGACTTGAGTGCCGTCCCTCCCAGCTTGCTTTGCTCCCCGCTGGAGAAACTGGACATCCAAGGAAACCAGCTGGAGAGCATAGAAGAAGCTGCAGCAAAGCAGCTAAGAAGGAGTCTCCGGGCTTTGTCTGTGGCTGGAAACCCCTTCAGCTGCTGCGAGCGAAAGTGGCTGCAAATCCTGGGCACTTCCGTGCTGGACTTGGGTGAGACGCTGTGTTATTACCGCAATGGGGATGAAAGCTTCACAACTCAAATCAGTGGCGAACAGGCTGGGCAGCTTTGCCCTCGCAATGCGTACAAGGTCTATCTGGCTGTAACTGCATTTTTGGTGTGCACTGTGGGCCTCCTCTGCGCCAGTGTGCGCTGGTTCCTGAAAAGGGCTAAGACCTGCATGCCACTCTGTCTGGGCTCCCTAAGAAACAAAGTGGAGCCTGCTCCATCTCCAAGCAAGGAAGCCAACTCTACAATTTTATAATCTTTAAATATTCATCCTGCCCTTGTAAATGGCCTGTAGGATTTCTGCCTCTGCTTTTCCCTCTAGAGTGAGCAGTTGCTGTTTATTACACAACCAACTTTACATCTTTGCAAGCAGCAAAACAATTAAAAATACTTCATGCTTCTGAAAACATTTACAGAATATCAAATATATTCATGGGCCATAATTTCAAAGTAGCCAAGGATGGTACATTTCCGCCATAAAATACCTGGGTGAGATGTAATGAGCTGTGAGGTAGAGAAGGTTTCTGGTAAGAGGGGATTAAAGAAAAGGAGGGAAAAGGCAGATCTGAATTAAGGCAGGTAAGTGTAAAGTGATGCACATTGGAACAATCTCCTCCCTCTCCTTATTTGCAACTCCTGCATTACAGGGGAATGGACTAAAAATTATTCTTGTGGGTTCCTTACATCTCTCTATGCATTATCCATCAGCAATAGCCTTCTGCAAACATCCCTGAGTTTGCAGTTCTGTTGTTGGCATGGTGAGAGTGGGGGATCCCAAACCTTTCCTCTACTCCCACAACTCCAGGGAAAGGCTGCTGGCTGTCTCTATTTATAGCACTGTTTATGTAGCTTCTAGATAGGAGCTAGAGAGGAAGTTGTAGTGCAGGTTCTCAGAGGGTGTTTCCTGCATAGCAAAGAGAAGCAAAAACCTGGGTGCTCCAGTAAAGAAGGGGGAAAGGGAGCAATGCTCAGGGAAGTACAATGCAGCCCTGTTTAGAAAGGACTTCAAGGCGGAGGGAGGGGGCGGTCTTCCTGGAATTGGCATCCCATCTTTGCCCACCACTGGACCCAACGTAGCAGCAGTAGCAGCAGCAGAGAGGAAGGAGGCCAGGTGGCCACCCAGTCAGACCTTGGCCCAAGTCATGCCACCACCCTGTTTTATTCTGTTTTGAGGCAAGTAAAGAAATGTACACATACTCCCTGGGAGTAGGAAGATCCAAGGCAGGTAAAATAAAGCACTTCTTAGCAAATCTATGGAAATCCCTCCCACAGGAGGTAGTGAGAGCCATCAAAATAGGATTGGACAAATTCATGGAGGAGACAGTTATTGATGGCTACTAGCCATGATGGCTGTGTTCTGCCTCCACAGTTGAAGGTATTCATGCTTCTGAATACCAGTTTCTGGAAACTGCGGGTGGTGTGTGTGTGCTCTTGCGCTCAGGGCCTGCTTGCGGGTTTCCCATTTCGGCATCTAGTTGGCCACTGTGAGGACAGGATGCTGGACTCAGTAGGCCAATGGCAGGCTCTTCTTATACTCCTAAGGAGCATCCATGTCCAGGGGCAGTCTGTCTAGCTTCCTAGTCTCTTAGGGGCATTTGGTCCCTGTGAGAACAGGATGCTGGACTCGGATGGGCCATTGGCATGATCAAGCAAGGCTCTTCTCATGATCTTTAGGCCTTTGGCATCCCCCAGCCCACCCAGATTGAGCAGACCATTGTTTCCTCTCTGAAGTCACACTGGTAGCCCTCAGGCAACAAAACTGTGGGTGGCCCAATGGGATGGTCTGGGCCAGTCCCGACCCCCTCCCGACCTCAGGAACATACAATGGGCTCCCAGGCACTCATCTAAACGATCCAAGCTCCCTGGGGTCCTTGAGGGCCAGTCACTGGCTCTCAGCATAATCTTATCTCACAGGGTTGTTGCTATTGTGGGGATTTATTTATCACATGCATATCCCACCTCTTCTTTCAAGATCAAGCTGGATTACATGCTGTGAGGAAGGTTAGGTTGAGATGCATTGACAGACCCCCCCAGTCTCCCAGTGAGTTTCTTGGCTGAGCAAGGACTTGAACCCCAGCATCTCAAGGCCCTACTTCTCATTTAATCCACACAACAACCCTGCCTAGTAGATTAGGCAGTCAGTGACTGATCCCAAAGGTCACCTGGTGAGCTTTATGGCTGAGTGGGGGATTTGAACCCTGGTCTCTTCAAGGTCATAGTCCAATACTCTTTAACCATTACACCACCCTGGCTCTCAGTGAGGAGGGAGAGAACAAACAATTCTTGGGAGGAAAATGCTGGGATACAAATGCAGTCAACAGATGTGCCATCCTAGAACGCAGGTAGCCACTGGTGGAAGATCTGTCTGCCTGGCCGAAGTCTAAAGATGTTCTTCTAGAGCTGAAGGTTGTGGTGGTGGTGGTGGTGGTGGAAGCTGAACCCCTTCTGAGTTGAATTACTTTTTATTATCTTTTAGGTGTTTTTAGTTTTCTGTATTTTAACTGTGCCATTTTCTCTATGCCCCCTTGAGTCCCAGTCTGGGAAAAAGGCAAGATATAAATAAATGTAATAATAATCGTAAATGGCAGCTGAAGCAACAACAGCAGATATATTCCAATGTCTAAGACAATATTCTCCTGCTAATTATGCTTCTAAATACATATTCTACATTTGACCCCCTTTAGAATGGCTTTTTTTTTGAAATGTTTGCTTTTTTTGTTAATTTTGCTGTGTTAAATGTGCATTCTATACATGACCTATGTGTGTTATGTCCTACAGTGGTACCTTGGCTTAAGTTGTTGTTGTTGTTTAGTCGTGTCCGACTCTTCATGACCCCATGGACCAGAGCACGCCAGGCACTCCTGTCTTCCACCGCCTCCCGCAGTTTGGTCAGGCTCATGTTTGTAGCTTCAAGAACACTATCCAACCATTGGCTTAAGTACTTAATTCATTCCAGAGGTCCATTCTTAACCTGAAGCACCACTTTAGCTAATGGGGCCTCCTGCTGCCGCCACGCCGCCAGAGCACGATTTCTGTTCTCATCCTGCAGCAAAGTTCTTAACCCGAGGTACTATTTCTGGGTTAGCGGAGTCTGTAACCTGAAGCATATGTAACCTGACGTACCACTGTATTTAAGATTTTAACCTAAGATTATATTTTCCTCTTAGTTTTGAATGTATATTTTATCTTTTTCTGTGATGCTTTATTTTGGAATATTTTATTGGATGTTTGAATATAGCTTGCAAACCACTATGAGATTATTTTGCTTAAAATCATAAAGCAGTACAGGAAATAAATAAAAATAATGTAGGGATGGTTTTTGTTGCAATTTCTTCATTGCAGACTAAGTGTTCCTTGGGGCTCCCTTCCAAATCCACAGTTCTATGATTCTAAAGAATCCAATGGCTCTACAAACCTGATGAGCTAACTGAAAAGTTTTACCTTGAAAAATGCTTCTTCCGCCAGGCATTTAAGGATAAAATTATTTGTAGGAGTTGTCATGAAGGGTCTGGTGCTTCCTGAAACTCATTTCATGAAGAGGAATGGAAAAAATGGTGTGAGGATGGACTGAAGAGACTCAGAAAGCAGAGGAAAATTTTGTCGCCACAGACAACAAATTTGCAAATTGTACCAGGATTACCATATTGTACCATAGATTAAGAGTCTTACACCTAGGTGGTGCATGGAAGGGACTCAGGTTTATGTCATTCCTGCATTGCAGGGTGTTGAACTGAATCTTGGGGACGGGCCCTTTCAACTCTTATTTCTCTACGGGATCAGTGAAGGCAAGTCAGCATGGATCCCACTGGTCTGCCATCTGTTTCAAGGTTTTAGGATTATAGAAGCGTTAATTCCATACAAGTGATGGGCAGATTCTCTAGCTGGGATTCCTGCATCGCAGTGGGGTTAGACTAAATGAATTTTGGGGGTTACATCCAACCCTACAATTCTGATCTTTGACTCACTGGAGGTTTGTCAACAGATGATGGATGGCCACCCGTCAAAGATTATTGAACTGTGGTTCTTGCCTTGTCGGGAGTTCGAACATCTAAAGGGCTGTCACATGGAAGATAAACCAATGGCTTCAAGTGACAACAAAGGAGACAAAACCTTAGGATGAACTTTCTGGCGGTAAGAGCTGCTCGACCGTGGAACGGACTCCATCGAAAGGAGGTGAACTCTCCTTCATTGGAGGTTTTTAAACCGAGATTGGATGGTCACCTGTTGCTTCCACTGCTACAGTCTAGTGGTTTCCGCATTGTAGTGGGCTGGATGAGATACCTTCCAACTCTACGTTTCTATGATTTCCCCACACTCCGACTGAAGGCCTGATCATTCCAAACACAGCATCCAAAATCAGGTTGGAAAAAGTTTTATTTGCAATGGAAAATATCGACAATTCATGTAAACTTACATCCCTGTCTATGTACATTATGTATATTCTATATACAGACCATACAGTGGAGAACATGCCCGCCTGGCCGTTTCCCCTGTGCCCGTGGACCCTTTTGGCTACCCTAAGCTGCAGTGGGGAGCTGAACCACCACTCTACCAGCATGGTCAAAACCCGAGGAATTTGCAGGGGAGGAACAATTTTTCGTTCATCTATGGAATTCCCTCCCGCAGGAGGCAGTGATGGCCAACAACTTGAATGGCATTTACAAGAGGACTGGACAAATTTGTAGAGCAGGAGGGGGCTATCAACAGCTACTAACAACTGTGGTTATGTTCCACCTCCACATCTGGAGGCAGCAGTGTTTCTTAATGTCACTTGCTGGGATGGTGGAGGTCCTTCTGAGTAGGTGACAACTTTTGAGTACCAGAGTTAGAATTAAAAATATTTCCCCACAAATTGGGTAAAAGGTAAGCATCAAATCCATGTGCAGTGTCCTCGAGCACCAAATTTTTTCTGGGATCCTTACCAATTGCAGCCTGTTCAATATCTGACTACATCTGAACATGAAAAAGGTGTTCAGCAACCTCCTATTGAAGTATTGGCTTCTCTGTTTGTTCCCCCAGCTTAGGGTTGGTGATGCTGACACAAGTCTGCCTGCTTAGCCTGAAAAGGTCTGCATTACCTCTTACACTCAACTCAGCGGGGCAGTGAATGGACTTAGGGGGCAGTGAACTGACTTAGGGACAAGTTACTGGGCACAGGGCACCTGAATATTCCACGACAATTGGCACAGACGGGCCATGGATCACATGGCTCTATATCCAGGAGTCTCATTTTAAGATCCAACGTTTGCTTGTCAAAGAGAACCGAGTGATATGATCCCACCCCGGCCTCAGTTTTCCCTAGTGTATGCTAGGGGATCTCCTTTTCCCTAATGCAAAACCCAGAGGGGACCCCCTTTTTATGCCCTTCCTTCCTGCTGCCGCACCAATGAATAAATATCCCTTGTCCGTTCTCCCTGTCCAAGTCCCCTCTAGGATGCTGGAGCATCTCCCAGCCGTATGGCCCCAAAGAAGGTGGTGTGCTTGCTCATGTTGATGGAGATGTCTGCGTGGACCATCTTCACGGCGATTTTCTGCCGGGCTTTCAGGAGGCAAACCCCGGCTGTGTAGCAGGTGTTGAAGTTGGTCTTGCCCGTCTCGAGGCTCCGCGTGCACTGCAGGAAGGGCCTCTCGTCCACCACCACCTCGTAGCTGGCAAAGTCCGTGAAGTTGATATAATATACCTAGACAGGGGGGAAAGGGCATTATTTTAAGAAGGCAAGGGGGCCAGGCTACACGACCCCTGGTGTGCCTTCCAACTCTACAATTCTACCTCTGTTTCCAAGGGCAACTGAAATGCCCAAGTGACCTTCAACCAGCACATTCCTTGTTCAAACAAATGAGGAGCCCTAGAGTATTTCATAAGAACGTAAGATTAGCCTGCTGAATCAGGCCCATGGCTCATCTAGCCTAACATCCTGTTTTCATAGAGGCTGAACAGTTCCTTGTGGGAAGCAGGACAATAACACAAGAGCAATACTGCCCCTTCTGCGGTTTCCAGCAACTGGTGTTCAGAAGCACTGCAACAGCATAGCCCAGCAATTATGGCTTGTAGGCATCAATAGTCCTCCACGCTTCCATGAATCTGCCAAATCCTCTTTTGGTGGCCATCAACTGCCTCCTGTGGGGTGTGAATGTCACAGTTTAACTATAAACTGTGCCAAAAAGGTACTTTTAAAAACCTGTTCTAAACCTTCCAACATTCAGATTCATTGGATGTCCATGAGTTTCCAGTGTCACGAGAGAGGGAGAAAAGCTTTTCTCTCTGCACTTTCTCCATGCCAGGCATCATTTATAAACTCCTATAATGGTTGCCTCTTACTCATTGTTTCTCCAAACTAATAAGCCGCAAACACTGCAACTTTTCCTCACAAGGGAGTTGCTCCACCCTCTTGATCATTTCCTTTGTATTGCCCTACATCGTGGCAAGAGGAGCAAGAATGGCTGGGAGTCTTTTGATAAAGCACAAAAACGTTTAGAAAGCCAGCCATAAAAAAAGCCATGGCAAGCATTGCTACCTCTCCCCTTTCAGAAAAAGCAAGAGGGTCTGATCTGACTTCCGCTTGCAGAAGGGAAGCAACTGTTTTAAAACTCTAGGAAGGATGCAAGAACATGACAGGCAGAACCTAGCAGATGTGGGAGGGTAATGCCTGATAGCCGTCTTCCACCGATGTGCTGTCCCCTAGAAGGTGGAGCCAGCTGTTTTCCTGCTGCTCCAGAGGAGAAGACCCAAACCAATGGAGTCAAATGACAAAACCTTATGAAGAACTTTCTGAGGGCAAGAGCTGTTCAAGTGTGGAATAAATGACCTTGGAAGGTGCTGGACTGTGCCAAAAAGGTAGGTTTTTAAACAAAGGTTGGATTGCCATTGGTGATTTCTGCACTGCAGGGGGTTGGACTAGATGTCCTCTGGGGGTTCCTTCCAACCCTACAATGCTATGAGACCTGTCTTTGTACACAAGCAACTGGACTGAAAACAAAGCACCTCCTTCTGTCACGGTGTTCTCTCTCTGCCACCCTATTTTGGGAATAGGAACAGAAGGCCTTTTCCAGCGGGATAGCAGCATGGAAGCAAAATGTCCCAGACTGGGAGGAAAAGGATTTGGTTAATTGGCTGAAAACCTTTTTGAAAAGTATGTCATAATCTAAAAGCATCTAAAGGGCAGAGCTTGAATGACCATTAAAAGAACTGTACTCCCCAGGGTCATCTAATTCACCCCCTGTAATGAGGAAACAACAGCTAACATACTGCATGGTGTCTATGCAAATGTCTGGCTCGTCCAAGACTACACAGAGTCTTTATTCTTGGTAGTGATGGAACTCAGAGATGGAGAATACTTTTTATGTTTTAGAAAGCTTTATTACTTGAAAATTGGATCTTTGCATGAGTGATACTTTACTATCCCTTCGGAACTGCACTGGATACTTCTGTCCTTCCAGGCTGTGATGCTTTAAAATGTTCCATTCTTGTTTTAAGAAAACAAAAATGTTCCATTCTTGTTTTGATTCTTTTTGTTATGTTTGCACCTTTTTTGTTAACAAGCCAACAAAATATTATTTTTAAATTTTTTTTAAAAGGATGTTAACATTTCTTTATCTATCCAATTTATATCCCATCTTTTTCTCCAAAGAGATCAAAGTGGCGTACACGGTGTATTCTTCATTAAATCCTCCACAACAACCCTGAGAAGGAGGTGAGGCTGAGACTGGCCCCGCAAGGTCACCACTGAGTGAGTGCCTTTGGCTGCATGGTTAAAGTGCACTAGGACCAAGGAGAGACAAGGGTTCACATCCCCCACTTGCCTATTAAATTCACTGGGTATGACCTTGGGTGCCAGTCACTCTCAGCCCAACCTACTTTTGCAGGGTTGTTGTGAGGATAAAATGGGGAAATATATGCATGCCACCTTGAGACCCCTGGAGGAAAGGTAGAATAGAAATAGATTTAAAAAGTAAGTAATAAAGACACATTCTGCTTGCTCCAAAGCCGCCCCCGCCCCGGACGACCCAGGCGGTTTGCATTTCAGAGGTACCATACTCAGACCGTACTCACTTCTACCTGACTATAGACGAAGTAGGTGCCGTCCACCAGCACCTCCAGCTCCCCGCTACGGGCATGCAGCTTGAAGACACGGGGGTTCAGGGCGAGGCGGGACCAGTCGTTGAGGACTCCCCCTGAAAGATCTCAGTATGAGAAAATGGCAGTCACTCAGTACCCGTTGGGATGAGGAGAGACAAAATACCAGAGCAACGTGAACACAGGCAACAGCCGCTTGGCAGGCAAGCGGATGGGGGCTTGGAAGGAAGAGGTTTTTAACCAGGGTCGGGGGGCCACCTGTTAGGAATACTTCAGATGCGTTGCAGGGGGTTGGACTGGAAGACCCTTGGGGCCCCTTCCAACATCACAATCCTATGCTTTGTTGGAGGTTTTTAAATAGGTTGGATGGCCATCTGTCAGGTTTTCTTGAGCTGTGACTCCTGAACTTGCAGAGAGTTGGACTAGATGACCCTGTGGGTCCCTTCCAACTCTACAATTCTGATTCATTGGAGGCTTTTAAGCAGAAGGTGGTTAATGACCTGTCTGGAGATTCTCTAGCTGGGATACCTACGTTTGCAGTGGGTTGGGCTGGCGACCCTTGGTGGTTCCTTCCAACCCTATGATTCCATCATTCACATGATGTTTTTAAGGGATTTTTCAGCTGCGAGGCCTGCCTTGCAGGGGGTGAAACTAGATGACCCCTGGGATCCCTTCCAACTCTACAATACCAACATTCTATGGCCACGTGGGATGGGCCTTTTCTCCCCACTCCCACCTTGTTAGAAGATATGGAACCAAAGAAGGAAGAAGGGGTGCAGTTTCCAAAGTCCATTTCCTCAGGATTCTTACCATTCTTGACTTGAATCGCTGATCCCTGCCCTTGAAGGTGAACAACAGCCGGCTGCAAATTAAAAGAGGACCACTTGAAATTACTCTTGCTAGGCACACATAAAGCTGCTGTGCCAAAGATTCCTGTGTTACTTGTGATTCCTGCACTCGAGAAGATTGGACTACATGACTCTTTGGGTCCCTTCCATCTCGGCAATTCTAGGATTATATTAGAGGTTCTGGATGACCAAGGAAAAGGTTCTCTGGGATTCAGATAGGCAAAGAGTACCACAATTTTAAGCTACTGAAGGAGTCTGTGTGCTTGTAACCTTCAGGAGAGGCTGCTGTTTCAGACCAGTGGGGCTCTACCTAGTCTAGTATGCTGTTCTAGCAGCAGCCAAATACCCTTAGAAGCCTAGGAATTGAGATAGACTGCCTCTGGACTGGGAAGTTCCATAAGAGCATTGGAAGAGCCTAGCTGGATCAGGCTCCCAGCCCACCTAGTCCAGCATCCTGTTCTCATAGTGACCGACAAGATGCCCTAAAAGGAAATCAGCAAACAGAATTCAAGCATAAAAGCCCCCTCCCCCCCTGTGGTTTTCAGCAACTAGCATTCAGAAGTACTGCTGCCTCCAGCTGTGGAGAGAGAACACAGCCATCATGGCTAGTGTCCATCAATAACTCTCTCCTCCTCCGCTAATTTGTCTGATCCTCTTTTACAGTTATCCAGGCTGGTGGCCATGATTGCCTCCTGTGTTTAACTAAGAAGGGCTTTTTTGTTGTTGTTCAATAAAGGCTAGCTTTCCATGTTAAGAAGGGAGAGAGTTTTTCTAGATGAGGATTCATTGCTGTTCTTCCCTCAGGATAGATATCTCACCTGTACATCTCTAGGTCCTGCTTTATCCATGGCACCTGCAAAACAGAATGTGTATTAATCTTGGGTGGCGCTGTGGGTTAAACCACAGAGCCTAGGACTTGCCGATCAGAAGGTCGGCGGTTCAAATCCCCGCGATGGGGTGAGCTCCCATTGCTCGGTCCCTTCTCCTGCCAACCTAGCAGTTCGAAAGCATGTCAAAGTGCGAGTAGATAAATAGGTACCATTCCGGCGGGAAGGTAAACGGCGTTTCCGTGCGCTGCTCTGGTTCACCAGAAGCGGCTTAGTCATGCTGGCCACATGACCCGGAAGCTGTACACCGGCTCCCTCAGCCGATAAAGCGAGATGAGCGCCGCAACCCCAGAGTCGGCCACGACTGGACCTAACAGCCAGGGGTCCCTTTACCATTATATCATATTATACTATAGCCAGGGATAGCCAAGTGGTTCAGCATTTGAAACCACCATGACTGGCATTTCCCCTTTGCCCAAATGTCCAGTATCGACCCACCAGAAGCTCCAGTTTTGCCTGCGAGGCCATCTCCCCCCATTTGTGGTATCAGCTGATGGATGGAAAATGGGGTTAACCCTGCCCTGGCTACACAGGCCTGTTTTGCTCTTATGGTTGCCCTTTGCTGAAGCAGCACTTACCAGTGGGGCCTTGCAGGCCAGGGGGGCCTTGGGGGCCAGGAGGTCCTGGAGGGCCGGGAGGTCCCATCACGGCGGTGCCAGGAATCCCAGGGATCCCAGGGATTCCGGGGGGGCCAGGAGGCCCATGTGGGCCAGGCGGTCCTGGGGGGCCATGTTTTTTGCCTGTGGAAACAGTGCGTGTTAATTTTCGCTTCTGAACAGGGCACCCACTTTTCTTCCAACACACAAACTGGAACTGATTGGCCACTACTCTCCCCTGCCACAGACTCTGGCCAACATAGGTTTTTTTCTTTGTTTCCTTTTTTTTTAAAAGGTTATATGAGATTCTGCAAAATACTATGTAATCAAGTAGCATCTAATGACAATATACATAGTCCATATACAATTATAGAGCACTGCTGAATAAAAATAGACATAAAATAAAACCAAAATAAATAAACCACAAGTACATGAATGCGTGGAATGTAGCGATTGGAACTATTTACAGCTTAGACATAATGGTTAAGCAAGGCACCGTTACAAAACATGGGCGCTATCATGCTAAGGGAAAGGAATTCAAGAATTCAAATGCCCTGAGTCACTGTTTCAGCCATATTCATTTGTGAGCCAAGCAGGGTCTTTTGCTACGTCCCTCCTTGCTTACAAATAAGATGAAGACTGACAAAACAGGTACAAAATCATCTGTTTTCTTTAGCCTCTGAGGACTCTCAGCTTATTAGTTAGTTTTTCCAACAGGGCAATATCCATCCAGTGCACTAAGGAGTATGATCAGCCCCCTCTAAATTTTTCGACACACCTCTTAAAATCTTTGAATCTTAGAATCATAGAATTGTGGAGTTGGAAGGATCCTGGGGGTCATCTAGTCCAACCCCTTGGAATGCAGGAGTCGCATCTAGATCATACATGACAGATGGCCATCCAACCTCTGCTTCAAAATCTCCATTGAAGGAGAGTCCACTACCTCTCGTGGGAGTTTATTCTACTGCTGAACAGCTCTTACTGTCAGGAATTTCTTCCTGATATTTATAGTCATAATCTCATTTCCTGTAACTGGAATCCATTGCTTTGGGTCCTTGATCTGGACACTATACTTATGTTGATGCAGCCGAGAATAACATTAGGGGGGTTTTTTGCTGCTGCATCACACTGTTGACTCATGTTAAGCTTGTGATCTTCTGGGACCCCTTTTCACATATACAACTGGCAAACCAGATGTCCCCTATCTTATATTTGAGCAGCTGGTTATTCCTGCCTAAGTGTACAACTTGACATTTGTCCCTATTGAAATTAATTTTGTTGGTTTGGGCCCAGTTCTCCCATCTGTTAAGGTCTACTGTGGCATTAGCTAGCTCTTCCAGTTTGGTGTCATCTGCAAATTGGGTGAGCATCCCCTCAATACCTTCATTGAAGTTATTTCTAAAGATGTTGAATAACAACTGGCCCAGGACAGAATCCTGTGGCACCCCACTTGCCCTTTCCCCCCAGGATGACGGGGAACCATTAGTGAGCCTTCTTTGGGTTCCGTCAGCCAGCCAGCTACAAATCCACCTAACAGTTACTTTGTCCAGCCTACAGTTTACCAGCTTCTCCACAAGAATACCAAGGAGGCCTTTGTAAAAAAAACAACCCTAAAAACCTTTGAAGAGAAGCGGAAATAGCAAGAGAGCTCTTGGTTGGGCCTAGCATTAGTTTGAAAGGTTTCAACATTTGTGCTTCCTACAATTCTTCATTTGGCATGGAAAAATCCAGTCTGAGGGCCAATCTTGCCCCACCAGGAGATACAACTTTGCCTGTGAAGACATTTTTACCTCAAGCCATGCTAGTCTGTCAGAATGTTCTGCTCACTAGTCTCCCTCTTGAGGGAGAGGCAGAGGGGCAGAGAATGTGGAAGCAGTGGCCTGGCCAAGACCTTTGCATGCCTCTGGGTTTGACCTCAAGGGAGAGGGGCCCTGGTTTTGCCCTGCTTATTTCTCTCCAGGCCTTCTGGGGTAAGGCGAGCATGGAGCGTACAGCGGTACCTCAGGTTAAGTACTTAATTCGTTCCGGAGGTCCGTTCTTAACCTGAAACTGTTCTTAACCTGAAGCACCACTTTAGCTAATGGGGCCACCCGCTGCTGCCGTGCCACCGGAGAACGATTTCTGTTCTCATCCTGAAGCAAAGTTCTTAACCCGAAGTACTATTTCTGGGTTAGCGGAGTCTGTAACCTGAAGCGTATGTAACCCGAGGTACCACTGTGTAAAGCTCAGAGGCAGCTGTGGTTAGGGTTAAGGTCAAGGCAGAGGGGTTTCAGTCTGCAAAGGAGCTAAACACACCATCCACCAGGAACCAACAGCTCTGATTCATGCATTGTAAGGGGGGGGGGGCACTACGTGACCCTTGGGAGTTCCTTCCAAGCCTCCAATTCTAGGATTTTAGCAGCTTTTTCTTCCTGCTGGATCAATCATAGGCTATGACCGCTGTCTTACTGCATTTATAATTCACCTTTCTTTTCCTCCAGTGAGCTCAGGGAGTTCTCTCCCCTTCCTTATTTAATTCCCCACAACAACCCTGTGAGGTGGGTTAGACTGAGAGGCAGTGACTGGCCCCCAGCGACACCCTGTGAGCTTCATGACTGAGTGAGAGGATTTGAACCATGGTCTCTCCTAGGTCCTTGTCCAACACTCTATAACTACAACACAATGGCTTGTCTCCCCCTTCCCATTAATCTCCACAAGACAGTGAGGTAGGCCAGGCTGAGAGGCAACAACCAGCCCAAGGTCACCCATGGAGCTTCAAAGCTGAGTTGGGGATTCTAAGCCTGGTCTCCCAGCTCCTAGTCCTCATTTAATCCCTACAACAACCCTGTAAGGTAGGTTAGCCTGAGAGGCAGTGACTGGCCCAAAGCACTGACACAGGACAGAAGAGGTCTGAATTTCTGCTTACCTTTTTTCTTTTTTGGTGGGCTTGCACCTGCAAAAGAACAAGAAGAGATATTTTAGTCACTTGAAATTACGTATCGCATCTACTAACATCAATGCCCACCTAAAGGAACCATGGGGAGACAGAATGACAGAATGCTGGAGTTGGAAGGGATCCCCAAAAGTCATCAAATCCAATCCCTACAATGCGGGAATCACAGCTGAAGAGTCCATGACAGAGGGCCTTAAAAACCGCCAATGAATCCTAGAATGCTATTAATGTGACTAAGTCCTTTTGATGATACCAGTGTTGATGTACTGTTGAAAGAGCTGGTCTTATAAATCGTCTTAGCAGCTCATTGGATCTCAATGGAAGACAGCCCCAAATCTTACACTGGGCACTTGGTACCACTCACTTTGGAACAGAGCTAGAATTGAGAAAACGACACAACTTGAGATTTCGACAAGGGTTAGAGAACCTCCAGATGCTTTTTTACAGGATTTGGCATTACTTTATTATGTACCCAGTGGAAGCATAGTTTTGAAGATAAGCCTCCTCACCAGCCTGTCAAATCTGGAATAATCAGGCAACACTGATATTCTTTACTTGCAGTTTCATATTTTCACCCACGTGCAACTGGACTCAGTTTTATAGTTTTGCTTTTCATCTCTTAATTTTCAACTACTGTTGTAACATCGTCCCTGTGACAGCCCTTCAGGTATTTGAAGATGGCTGTCACGTCACCTCTCAGTCTCTTCCCCAGCCCAAGTAGGAATGAATGATGAGATTTTGGTGCATGCATGCAGACATCTATCCATCCTGTGGACATACTGTGTGTATCATCTATTAAGGATCACACTCTGGAAGGTTCCTGGTTTTCAAGCCAAATAAAGGCCTCTGAGGGTGGCTGATGCCTTCTGTTGTGTGAAAGAGAAAGGGGGCACCGTCCCCATCTCTCCCCGCCCCCCATCAGTTAAGAGCCGGCTCTGATTTCCCCTTTGGCAAAAGTCATTCTAGTAAATGAAGCTTTTAGTGAAGCGTCTTGTGAAACGGCTTGACATCGCCTTCCAGGGAAAGGTGGCTTTAATTACCTGGCATTAAAGGAGCCCCCCTGACCTCCTTCGCAAAAGGAGAAGGATAGTTTTCCAATTTTCCAGACACCCGGCGCCAGGGGAGAAGCTCTTCCTATTGTAAATAAGTCGCTGGGCGAAAACCTGGCATGTTGGTTCTTGTTTAGATTGGACTAGATGACCACTGGGGTTCATTCTAACTCTATGATTCTATGAAAGCAGATTCCTGCTAAATGTTAGGAAGGACTTTCTGGTGGCAAGAACTGTTTTGACAGTGGCATGTTCTCCCTCGGAAGGTGGTGGACTCTCCTTCCTTGAAGGTTTTCAGCAGAGGTTGGATGGCTATCTGCCAGGGCTTTTTTAAGTTATGATTCCTGCATTACAAAGGGTCAGAGTAGATGACCCTTGGTGTCCCTTTACAATCATGATTCCACAGAACTGGCAGTTCCCCAAGACCATATTGGCTATGAGTCCTGGGAGACCCACTCCCTTTTTTGCAGGCCTTTCCCACCTGGCCTGGGAGGATGGAGCTTTGACTCATTCCAGCTACAAAAGCTGAGGCTGCTGAACGGAATTTTGGGCTGGGGTGTTGTTTAGAGGGTTCTGTTTTGGGTGGCAGCAGGGGGGCTTGTTGCTGGTTTCTTTCTTTCTTTCTTTCTTTCTTTCTTTCTTTCTTTCTTTCTTTCTGTATCTTTATCTTAGATCTTGTTGTGATTCATGTGGACATTGTACAGTTTGTTGTGTATTTTTAAATGTTCTATTTATTGTTTAAGACTACTTTTGCTATGTTGTATTTATGTATGGTATGTTATAGGGAGGGGTAATACCACTGGCGGAGGACACTTCATGGTCCTTCTGGGGTAGTTTGTCCACCTTGGGGCCCCACCCTGCACTCAGCTCCCACCTGTGGCTCCTAGAAGCTGTCAGCATATGACAGTGGCCACACACTGGGAAACAGCTCCAACTGGCTAGCTAAACCAGGTGAGGGTAGCTAATGGGTCTCAAAGTTAGGGATTTCCCTTGTGTGCAAAGACAGGCTCTGGAGGATTGAGCGGATGAGACCAATAATCGGTCCAAAGGTCAAGAAGGCAGTTTCTGCATGTGCTGTAAAGGGAAGATAGGGCCAGATGGGGCTTGTCAGCCTGGGAAGGTAGCCCATCTAGGAGAAGGAAAACTCCAATCCTAAACCTTTGCTGCCTTGCAGGACATCTTTGGAGGAATAAAATGCTAAAGAGTAAACCCTACACAAATCCAGTGTGGAGTCCCTAAGACAATTAGGTGTTGCCTTGTTAGCCTCCTTCAGGCAACTCCTGCAGCCAAGTTGGTGGCAGACATATTCCTCTGTTTTCCTTTGGACCACATCAGGACAGCTCGGGACCTCCATACACATTGCCCAGGCTTGTGCCCCAGAGAGGTTACTTGGGTACTGCTAACACAGCGATTTGACTTCACCGCTGGTGGCGCACTCCATTGTCTCCCGAGACAGATGGATGGCAATAACATATGTATTTTTTCATGTTGTAAGTTGCCTTGAGCATGGGTTGAACAGTGTAAAGATGGCATACAAATGAATCTATGTGTCTATGTAATTCAGCCAGCTGTACGATATTCTGCATTTAGGCACTTCCTCATATTTCAAAGGCTACATTAAGACACAGCTATCAGTCCTTTATCTTTCACTGCTGTTTTCTGGTCTAGCACTCAGCAAAAACCTTTCAGACGGAGATTCTGGGGGACAAAAACACAAAAAACACAACCCCCTTTTTTGGCCTACAAGCTTTGTTTTCCTAACTTCCAATGAAGGAAGGGTACACTTCTTCAAAGACCCACAGGCTATTTCCTCTCACATGCTTTGATGTGGCATGGCCTAGGATGCTCAGCCTCATAGGAAATTGATAGTAGGGCTGAGTTCACAAGAATAAAAGCAGTCAAATTTTGTGCAAGAGTTCTTCAAGATACCCTGCTCACTCACCCCAACACCAATATCATGGTCAGTGAATTCCCAATGCAGGTCCTCAAGTCAACAGGGGGTGTGTCCCACTTAGAAAGGAGTTTCTCTTCTGGTGGACCCCTCATTCACATGAACAAGCTGGCACTGGTAGGTCTGGATGGCCATGCATAAGGAAAATCCACTGGGAAGATCCATTGGGCAAGATCTCATAGAAACATGGAATTGCATTGTTTGAAGAGACCCCAAGGGTCATCTAGGCCAATCCCATGCAATACAGGAATCACAGAATTGCAGGGTTTGAAGGGATTAACAGGGCCCTCTCATCTAATCACCTGCAATACAGGAATCACACTGAAGAATCTCTGACAGACAGCCATCTGACCTGTTTAAAAACCTCCAAGGAAGGAGAGCCCACAAATCTTCTGAGGGAGTCCATTCCATGGATAAATGGCTCTTACTATCAGGAGGTTCTTCCTAATGTTTAGTTCTTGCCATTTGAATTCATTGGTTTAAGTCCTACCCTCCAGAACAGTAGAAAACAAGCATGTTCCATCTTCTCTGTGATAGCCCTTCAGATATTTGAAGGTGGATAATAGATCTCCTCTCTGTCTTCCCTTCCCCAGGCACCTCTAGGTAACATTTCAGCAATTTGCATCAGCCTCCAATTATACCACCTGACTGCATAAGAAGAAGAACTGCTGGATCAAGCAAAAGGGGGCTTGTCTAGTTCTCACACTGGCTGATAAGATGCCCCAAATGGAAATCCCACAATCAGAACCTGAGCACAAATGCACTCTCCAGTTGTGTGCCCCACCATCTGGCGCAATGAGTATCAGGAACTGGCATGACCATAAGGAATGGTGGGAGGTTCCAGCTGGAGAATCCCTTAGGGAAGTCTCAGAAGAAGAGGGCTCATAGTCAGGGAAGGGGTGGTGGGATATGGAAGACAGGTCAGAGGATGAAGTCAGGGCAGAATGGTTGGGTGTTGAACAAGCAACAGGCTTGAGTGAGAGAGAGAAGGAAGAGGAAGAAAACACTACAGTTGTATGTCAGACAGCTAAAGGGGAGGTGGGAGCTGAGGTTGCAACAGATTCATATGAGCCTGCTGGTTCTGTTGTATACAACTCCCCACCCCACTTGTTCAGTGCTAGAAACTCAGATATATATAAGCTAGGCGTCAAATGGCTCCTTTAACCAGGGTTACGGTCGCCAAAACAGAATGCCTAGTTGCCATTCTAGGGCCAGATGGCTCAAAAGTCGCATTTTTCAATACGATTTTTTGGTTCCTGAAATTCACTCTGATTGCGCAGATAAAATATAATGGATATACTTCTACAGGATGCATTGCTAGTATGTGTCAAGATCCAAGGATCCCCAGGCATGCATCTCCAGATGGTGGAGACGGTCAGGTGCCATCCTAGCACCCAGGCATCTTCACTTGGTCTCAAGTAGCTGATAGCCAGGTGCACAAACACTGTTGCTAAGGACCTTTACATATAGCAGAACAATGAGGTTGCTGGGGCGGGAGGTTGCTGGGCACTCCCTGGTGGAATTTAAGACTGCAGGGAAAACAGCTGGACGTGGAGGAGACTTAAGAGGAAAGAGGGAGGACCAGATTGTCAGTTCTGGCAACTGCTTTACTTGGGCCAGTCTCGCTGTATGTTTCTCTGTTTGTATTCTGTTTCCTTGAATGAAGGATCAACTTTACTGCTTGCCTCTTGAGTCTCTGTGCTGACATGCAGCTGAACCAGCCCTGGCATTGAGCTAGACTGCCCCGGCATAAAAGTTTCTGCTTTCACAGTCATCCAGGTGAATGCACCTATCTAGTCCAGCATCCTGTTCTCACAGTGGCCAGCCAGATGCCCATTACAGGAAACCTGCAAGCAGGATTCAAGCACAAGAGCAACTCTTCCCCTCCTGCGATTTCCAGCAAATGTAATTCAGAAGCACTGGAGACAGAGCACAGCTGTCATGGGTAATGGCCACCAATAGTTCTCTCCTCCTACATGAATTTGTCCAGTCCTCTTTTAAAGCCATCGAAGTTGGTGGCCATCGCTGACTCCTCCAACATTCAACTTCATTGGATGCCCATCACCATGAATTGGTCTGGACAGGTCCCCTTTGGGCCTGATCCTGTAGGATGTTCTTCAGATGTTCTTATGAACTTGAAGGCGGCAGGGGTTTCCCCAACCCAATAACCCAACATGGAAACAGAGTGCTGCAAACCTGTTCGTTCAGCCTGTCAGTGTTATGAAATTATATATGTGTGTGTTTATGTGCATAGATCACATCACACCGCAAGAATTATAAACAGAAGGAAAGTAGAAATAACTGTGAGGCAAATGCATCTGAAACGGACGGAGCCAATTCGCTTCAAAGGCAAGCTGAGGGGGAATGAGAACCATATGGGGGGGACGTCTATTACAAGATGTGCATCTGTGCCAAGTGTGGTTGAGGGAAACTCTTGGACGGGGCAGGAGATTCTTCCCACAAACACATTTTTTAAACCCCAGAAGATGCAGGGAGCATGCCTGTGACAACCTCAGATGCCCGCGAGAGTTTGTGGAAATCCATAGAATTGTGGAACACAAGTCATCTAGTCCAATCTTCTGCAATGTAGGAAGCATGGCTAAAGAATCACAGAATTGTAAAGTAAGAAGAGATCCCTGAGGGCCATCCAGTCCAACCCCCTGAAATGCAGGAATCCCACTTAAATCTCCTCTCACTGGGGCGCTTCAACCTGTAACAGAGGAGCAACTGACTTAGCCCTAGCAGGGCCCATTTCAAAGGGTGCTGCTGGCCACATGTGAGCATCCCACCAGTTCCTTGATGAAGTGTTTCAAGATCAATGCAAAGGGAGCCTTAAAAACATGTGCTACACCAATCCTACACAGAATCATAGAATTGGGGGACCCCAAGGGTCACCCAGTCCAACTCCCCACAATGCTTGGTAGAACTAGAAACTAAGAATTACAGAGTGAGCCTTTGAGGGGGGATTTTGAAGAGGTGAATAGATTCTAGGTGACCATGGAGAGAGAGAGAGAGAGAGAGAGAGAGAGAGAGAGAGAGAGAAGAAAGATCCTGCCAGAGTTTGATGAAATTGAACACATTCCAAGGCCCTTGTTGCACCTGTCCACTACCCCACTGGAAGCCAATTTCATAGCTTCCCAAATAATGAAATCATATTTCATGGGCTACATTAATGTCCTGGGATATTATTTTAAAGCCCTTAACATAAAAGGGGAACAAATGGAAGGAGAGGCAGATTCAGGAGAGAGAAAAGTAAGTCCTTCTTCAGACAGTGCAGGGTTAAACTGTGGAACTCATTCCCCTAGGAGTCAGTGATGGTCATCCACTTGGGATGGCTTTAAGCGGGGCGTGCACATATTCTTGGAGGAGCAGAGGGTTACGAATGATTATTAGCTATGATGCCAATGAGTATGAATACCAGTTGCTGGAATCCCCAGGAAGGGAGAAGGCTGCTTTTGTGTTCAAATCCTGCCTGAAGTTTTCCCATGAGAGCATCTGGTCAGTCACTATGAGAACAGAATGCTGGACTAGATGGGCCACTGGCCTGATCCAGCAGCCAGACTCTTATGTTCTTCAATGGGCCACACCCTCACAAAGAACCAAGTTCGTTATATAATCAGAGCAATTAAAAAGAAGAAGAATTTAAGTTCCTAATTAAACTCAGATTCTCCCCCTTTCCCCCTCATTCTATGACTTTATTGCAAGAATTGGCACCCTTCTTAGCTGGGATGCAATGTTAAAATCATTTGCCTGGGTTTCCTTAGGAAGGTGGCCAAGAATTATGATCACATTCCCTTTAGAGTGGAGTAAGACCAGCTCTCTCTTCTCAACTCCCTAACAGACAAAAAAACTGAGAAGAGACTCTCCTCTGGTTCCAGGAAGTCATAGGATCATAGAACTGTAAGGTGTGGAGGTACCCCAAGGGTCATCTAGCTCCCCCCATGCAGGAATCAGAAATAAAGAATCTCCTACAGATGGCCATCCAACCGCTGCTCACAAAACTCCAATGTCGGGTGTAGATGACCCCTGGAGTCCCTCTACAATTCTAATTCAGCAGCAGCAGAACGAGACAGCTGATAATGTGTGTCCCACAGATACGTTTTTTGGGTGTGTGTTGTGTAATAAGAGAACCTGTGGCACAGAAGACATAAGTCAAACCTCTTCTCATACTTCAGAGAATTAGCTGTAGCCTCCAGCTCATGAAGGCCTCGTCTCTCTTGGAAACATTCCCAGGGCGGAGAGGAGAGGGGGTGGGAAACAGCTGATAATGCAAGATGGAGAGAATAATACCTTTGTAGGCTTTTGGCCCTGCCATCCTATGATCACCTTGGATATATGTGTAAATAAAAACATATACAGTGTCCTGAAGTCTCCACTGACCGTCCTTACAAATAAACCAAGCCTGGGTAAGCCTGGGAACCCCGGCCCAGAGTTTCCTATCACTTGGGAAACTGTGGTGGCTGCAACACTGGTGTTGGGTGTGGGATCATGTTTACTGGAGGAGAAGTGTGAGCCCTTTCAATCTATGGTCAGGTTGTCTATATGCGCAGATAAAACCACATATCTTAAAGACACCACTGTCTCTGCTGACCTTCGCCCCAACGAAACTCAACCTGGGTAATTGCTGGAACCCCTGGAGTCTCTCACGGCTCGGAGGTCAAGGAGGCATGTAACTATATATATGGGGCAGGGTGGGGGCACATAAATGAACTAAAGAAGCAAACTCAGGGTCTAACTCTGAGCATATTTTGTCTTACTGTGCCACTCACAATAAGGAGAGGCTATAGAATTCAGTGGGAAAGAGCCACAAGGAAGATGGGAAGTTGCTTTATGTAGAATTCAGCCCACTCTTTATTCGGGGTTCATCTAGCTCAGTGTTAACTGGGATTCTTTCGCTGCTATCCCTGCATTGTATGCAGCTGGACTACATGACCCCTGGGGGTCCCTTCCAACTCTACAATTCTATGAATAACAATAAAGACAATTAATTTTAGAGGATAAACTCTCTCCCAAGATTTGCACAAACAGTTTCAGGAAAAAGCCAAGCTGTGGCACTGAGCAGGAGGTGCCTTCCAGCCTGGGACCAGTTTACCTGTGAGATTTTGCCTTACCCTATAAATACCCACACAACCACTTCAAGCGGTGGAAGAAGCACTGTTACAGGTGCCACAAAATCCCTGTTCCAAATTTGCAAGAACTCAAATCATTTGGTGTTGCAGCACTTACGCTTTGGCACTCCCTACCTACTGATATCAAGTAGGTGCCTTCACTGTTCCCTTTTTGGTGCCTACAAAAACATTCAAGCCTGCCCAGACGCTTCGAAAGTTGATGTGAGTTTTGATCTGTTTTAATATTTTAACTTTTGTATCTTTTAAAGTCTTGTAACTCCTTTCCTGGATTTTTTTTTTTTTTTTTGTAAACTACCATGAGGTTGTTTTACAATTAAGAGGTGTAAAGCTTTTATGAAATGAATTTTAAAAAATAAGCCTGTACAAGGCCTGAATTTTGGACAAGCAGCTGAGATTTGTTGGAAAGTCAGCCTCATCCTTTAATGCATATAGACTGAGAGAGAACCTCGTCAGTTCTCCAAAACATGAAGAAATGTCAAGTTAAAAAATAAAAAAGGTTAGGAAAACCTCAGACATGCAACTAATTACAAAATTACTCAAATACTTGTCCAATTCAGCCCAAACTTGTCAGCAAAAGTGTCTTGGCAGGAGGAAGGCAATTGTGCAATTGCAACCGCTTGAGCTCAGGGCTGGGGAGTTAAGACATCAAGATCAGGCTCATAACGGAAAAAGGAGCTGCAAAATCAGAAGGCTGAACACGAAGCTGATCTTCATTCATCCACCAGTAAAATAAGAAAAAACTTGACGGTCTTGAGGATCACAAAGGAGTGGCACAGAGGAAGACAGACCAGGAAATATGTGTCAGTGTTCTTAGAAGATGAAAAACCCATTGCATGCAATGCTTCTGAATTGCAGCTGCTGGAAACAAAAAGAGGAGAGAGTTGTTGTTGTGCTTGGATCCTGCTTTCAGGTTTCCTTTTGGGGCATTTGGTTGGCCACTGTTAGGACAGGATGCTGGACTACATGGGCTATTGGCCTGATCCAGCTTACGTTCTTGTCCTTACATTTTCATATTCTGCAGATTAAGCACTTCTTGGATTTGCTCCGGAAATAACATGAGTGCACAAAACCCTGCAGTGAATAAGGAGTGATGTGAATGAAGACTATAGATTCATAGAATTGTTGAGTTGGAAGGAACTCTAGGGTCGTCTAGCCCAGTGTTTCCCAACCAAGGGCCATATGGCCCCCTGGAGGAACCCAGGATATTCGGGGGGGGGGGCGGGGAGGAGAGAGACAGGTGAAAATTGCACAAATGGGAGGCCACAGCATGAGGCTAAGGCACCACAGAGGGAAGCGAGAGGGGTGTGTGTGTCATTTTTTAAAAATCCTGATTGACTGGCTATCCGCTTGGCCAATCACAAGTGAGTAAGGGGATAGCCCACCAGGGCCTAGTACTCCTTTTTACCATGTGCATTTTCTTGGAGCAGTCCTGGTTTGTTTACAGCAGGAGAGGGTGATTACTGAGGCTCCCATTTTGACAGGTAGAGCTCATGATCCAGAACCCCCAGGTCAGGTAAGTGCAGTGGTAGGGTGGCAATGGGAGAGCTAGAGCTGCTTGTTACTGCCACCAGTGCTGGGCCCAGTGGCAGCCTGGGCCTGAATCTGGGCCTGAGGTGCAATCCACCTCAGCACCTAGTGGATCAGGGCCTTCAGATGTTGTCAAGCCAGGTGTCTCCCATCCTGTATGCGTGCATCTAGTTATTTCTACCCTAGTGGGGAACCTGATATTTACCTATATTGAAACCAGTTTGCTAATCAATACACAAAAGATAGAAGTGTCTGAGGTCAGTGTGGGTAAACTCTGGGCCTCTCGACATTGCTGAACAACTCCTATAAGAACATAAGAAGAATCTGCTGGATCAGGTTAATGGTCCATCTAATATAGCATCCTATTCTCACAGTAGCCAGTCAGATGCCTGTGGGAAGACAGCAAGCACAATAGAGCACAACAGCCCTAACCGCTCCTGTGGTTTCCAGCAACTGGTATTCAGAAGCATTGCTGCCTCTGGCCTTTAAGGCAGAGCACAGTTATAGTGGTTAGTAGCCATCCATAGCTCTCTCCTCCTTCATGAATTTGTCCAATCCTCTTTTAAAGCCATCCAATTTGGTGACCATCACTGCCTCCTATGGGATCAAGTTCCACAGTTTAACAACTATTTATCAAATAGAAGTCCTTTCTTTTATCTGCCCTGAATCTTATAACCTTCACTGGAGTTCTATTGTTAGAAGAGAGGAAATATTTCTTTCTCTCCACTTTCTCCATGCCATGCATAATTTTATAAACTTCCATCATGACAACTCCTGATTGCCTTATCTTAACTAAAAAATCCCAAATGCTGCAAACTTTCTTCGTGGGGGAAATCATCCCACCCCCCTGCTCATTTGATCTGCCTTTTTCTTTTCCAACTCTACAGTATCCCTTTTGAGGTTCGGTGACCAGTATGGTCCAGTATACCTGAAGGAGCGTCTCCACCCCCATCGTTCTGCCCGGACGCTGAGGTCCAGCGCCGAGGGCCTTCTGGCGGTTCCCTCATTGCGAGAAGCAAAGCTACAGGAAATCAGGCAGAGGGCCTTCTCGGTAGTGGCGCCCGCCCTGTGGAACGCCCTCCCATGAGATGTCAAAGCGATAAACAACTACCTGACATTTAGAAGACATCTTAAGGCAGCCCTGTTCAGGGAAGTTTTTAACGTGTGATATTTTAGTGTATTTTTGGTTTCTATGGAAGCCGCCCAGAGTGGCTGGGGAGGCCCAGCCAGATGGGCAGGGTATAAATAATAAATTATTATTATTATGGACGACGGTATATTCCAAATGCAGTCACACCATAGATTTGTATAATGGCATTATGATACTGTCCACTGGCAATGCTGCCAACCCTACTGGGATTGTCCCAGGGAACCATTCCTGAACCTCAGTTCCAGCACCAGTCATTGCTCTACTGACTCTCAGCACGACTGCAAACCCTGAAAATCTCCTGCCCTTTTGCAGCAGGTTGCAGCTTGCAAGGATAGAGGTTTATTTCTCCAGCTCTCTCTTCACCTGTGAGCCACAAACAAAATATGAAGCAAAAAACCTGCTGACAGAAGGATTAGTCATCCCAGCCAGTGTTCAACTATGCTAGAAGTAGCCAGAAGTCTTTTTTAAAAAGTCTGAGACATGAAGAAAAATCTTCCCTTCCTATAAATCTGTTTTCCCTGCAATGTCGAATTAATGTCACATATTTTCTTCTTTAATTACGTGTTCATGCTTCCACGGTATCTTGCAGAGAATTGCTGCTCTGCTTGGCGCAGTCCCTTGGCGCAGATTACCATCTATGTCTGGAGATGGCTGGGCGCCCCTTTTTGAATCAAGATGCTGGGCTTAGCCTTTTGAAACGGCACTGGTTTTAACAAATTTCAAAACCGCACCTATGAAACACTCTGGACAAAGAACATGAAAATCTAAGTAGAGCCCGATGGATCAGGTCAATGGCCTTTCCACTCCCTCTATAGCAGACACTCACAGTAAGGTCACTGTTGTTTCTCCTTACATCATTTACTCTGTTATCAACTGGTTGGGCACTGCTTTTGTTTGGGTGAAGACAAAGGCAAAGTAGGGGGGCAGAACATTTCCGCCTTCTCTGTCACCCAATAGCATTTTTCTTTCCCTGCTAAAAACAAGATTATAATACACCTCAACTTCATAAACATCTGGACAGGCTTGTCTAAACAAGAATGTTTTTAGCAGGCACAAAAAACAATACAGTGAATGTACCTGCCTGGTGTCAATAGGCAGGGAGTTCCAAAGTCTAGGCGCTGGCAGACTAAACAAATGTGGGATGGGCTATGTGGTGCCTGTAACAGCACTAATTCTGCCCTTTTTTTTGGCTCTTCTCTCTTTAGAGAATGATGCCAACCCCTCCATCACAAACAGAAATCCAGTCTAGTTACTAGTGGACACCAGGTTATTTATTGCCCTTTATTGGAAATTTCATGGTGTTTTACCATGTGAAGTACGTTCTGATAACGTCTGGGACATCGCTTCATCAGAGGGCTTGACCAGACACAGATATAGGGTGGTCTGGGGAAGAGGCTAAAATTGACCTTTTTGATGCAGATTGCTTTCCGTTCTTAGAATATATCTGCAGGGAGGGATCTTCCCATATCCGTCCAGCTTCCCCCTCTCTCGTAACACTAGAGCTTGAATGTTTGGAGATTCAGGACAGATAAAATGAAGGACTTCTTTAGTTAAACTATGGAACACCCTCCTGCAGGAGGAGGTGATGGCACTAAATTGGATGGCTTGAAAAGAGGATTAGACAAATTCATGAAGGAGAGTGCTACTAGCTATGAGGGGCATTGGCCTGATCCACAAGGCTCTTCCGTTTGCTGGTTTCCCACAACGGGAATCTGGCTGGCTACTGTGAGAACAGGTTGCTGGACTAGATGAGCCACTGGCCTGATCCAGCAGACTATTCTTATGTTCTTAAGTGTTCTGCATTAAGTGTTAGAAAATGGAACAGAAACACAGCTGTTGAACTGCAGCTTGGATTGTTGAACTTTAATAGTGTGGCATTGAGGGTTTTTTTTTTTTTAAAAAAAAGAGTGCTGTGGTATATAAAAATAAACTCTTAATTCTAGCCAAGAGCCCTCTGGGTATTTTGTTGAAACACATGAGTCTGCATATGTTAGAACTGTGGCAATATCTGTCAGCTGCGTAACAGACAGAGCTCTGTTTGGATTCCCACCTCAACGCCTGCAGGGGAAGGCAGAACCGTGCGCGATAGATAGTTGTGGTGCAGCCTTTAACGCAAGCCGAAAAGAAGGATCCCGTTAAGCATGCTTCACCCCGCCTATGAACTATGAGCTGCAGGTTGCTTGCAACCTGAGCGCCTTTTAGTTTGCATGATTTCAACTTTATGTGTTTGATGGACAGCCAGTTGAAATAGCACAAATTAAGTGTGCAGAAAGCTTAGGAGCTCTTTTTGCGCAGGGTTCTCCAGGTGTGGAAAGAGCTTAGAAGCTCTCCACCTTGCTTGGTGGACTCTGGGAGGATCTCACAGAGCTGTCTTGAGTTTCTTGCCAGAACCTCCAACAAAGGAGAGACCACCACCTGAAAGCCATCTAGATTGGTGGCCATCATAGCTTCCTGTGGGAGTGAGTTCCATAGTATGCACTGTGTGAAGAAGGATCTTCTTTTATGTGTTCTGAGGCACTCTTAAGAGTTTAAGCTGAAGCCCACAAAAAGATGAATGCTGTGAATTCTGAAAGGCAACAATCAGAGACTGTGCCCTAAGGGCTCTTGCATTCCTTCCCTGAGGAGCAGCTTTCAGAGAGAGGTGCCTGGCCTCAGATGGCTGAGTCAAAGGCAGGTGGGATGGAGCACATGATCTTAGGAAATCTTCCTGTTTAGGGAAAGATCCTTCGTATAGTGGCTCAGAAGAATCATAGAGTTGTAAGGGAACCCAACCCCCTGCAATGCCTGACTGCTGGCTGTGAAGTGTGTTGAAATGCAACATTAAAACAGAAAAGGTAAAGATTCTCTCTCACCCTCTGATCCTTCGCTGTTCTTGCTCCGCTTATTCCTCCGGACACGGCGGCTTCCTTCCCCGAAAAAAGGCCTTTCTTCAGGCGAGAAGAACTTCAGCAATGCCACCTGGAAGACAAGGGGTCATAAGTTCCACCTTTGGGGCTGAAACACACATAAAAAAGCAGCTGGCAAAAGGGACAATGCCACACAGTAAACACTGCCTATGGCCTTCTTTATATGAATGTAAGAAGAGCCATGCTGGATGAGCCCAATGGGCCAACAGGTCCTGTATCCTGTCCTCACAGGGGTAGTTCTGATGCTCCAATGGAAAATCCATAAGCAGGATTCATGCACAAAAGCATTCTCCCCTCCAGCTGTTTCTAGCAAGTGGTATTCAGAATTCTGGCTGCCTCAGACTGTGGAGACATAGTCATTGTGATAGCAGCCCTAAATAGCCCTCTTCTCATCTAATCCTCTTCTAAAGCTATATAGTTGGTGGCCATCTCTCCCTCCTGTTTCTGGGCCCTTCATCATCTTGGTCGCCCTCCTCTGCCCACCTTCCAGTTTATCAATATCCACCCCACCAAGTGGGGTGCCGGGCAGACTCTGCCCAATGCTAAATGGAGCAGTACTATCACTTCCCTTTATCTGGACACTCAACTTCTGCTGATTCAGTCCAGAATTGCATAATAGCCTTTTTTGATGCTGCATCACACCGTTGGCTCACATTAAGCTTGGTGTTTCCTAAGACCCCCCCAGATCCTTTTCACATTGTCAAGCCAGGTGTCCTCAATCCTATATGTGTGTGTCTGGTTATTCCTGCCTAAGTGGAGAACCTGATATTTACCCATATTGAAATTAATACATCTTCGACTAGTTTGCTAATCAAAATACAAAAGACGGATGTGTCCATCCAAAGACAGGCCTGGGGGTATTTTGCATTGTCTGGCAATGTGAGGAACCTGTGGGCCTCTGGGTGTTGCTTATGTTCTTATAAGAACATGACCTGCTGAATCAGGCCAAAGTTGCCCCATGTAGTCTAGTCCCTGGTCTCACAGGGGCCAACCAGATGCCTATGGGAAACCAGCAAGCAGGACTTGAGCACAAGAACCCTCTCCCCTTGTGCATTTTCCAGTACCTGGCACTGAGAAGCATTGCTGCCTCAGACTGTAGAGGCAGAGCATAGCCATTGTGGCTACTAGCCCTTGATACCCCTCTCCTCCATGAATTTGATGACACCTGCAAATCTGATGAGCATCTCATAATTATATATATATATATATATATGCTTTCGTAGATATATATATGAGCACTCTGGATTCTTTGGCAGACACGTTCTTTGCAACAGCACAGATTACAATTTAGTGCATTGTAGGCTGTAAACTCATTACCCAGGTGCTGAGGCCGGTATAAAGTTTCAAAAAGGCGAGGATACCTCAATGCCGAGGAATGTGGGATCCCCTAAGGGAGGTCACTACACCCCAGATTTTACTTCTCATCCTACACCTGCCTTGAGTTGCAATACCCAAGGGACTTTACAGGTGGAGAAACAGCTTTTCTCTAAAAGAACGTCAATATTCTAGAAATCTGTTCAGGCTAACACCTCTAATATGTTAGGATATCGTATACCCATGTAACCTAAAACATTTCTGGTTTGTTATCTAAAATATGTTATTCCAGAGAATGACCAAGAAACAGTGTTTATCCTCATAACTGCTGATATTATAATAGTTAAAAAATTGAAAAAGAAGTGTATCTCCTACTGTATCTGAATACTGTAACTTCCTACAAAAATACATATAAGCCAGGTTTACAGGGAAGAATGTATTTTTAAAAAACGTTTTGAATCAGAAGTTCAATGGTAATGTGCAACCTTATGCTGTAATAAGTAACAAAAGAATAGCAGCTTTCAAGGTCACCATGATCCAGAATTTGTCTTTCACTTTACATAACAGAGAACAGATTGGATGGTTGTTGCAGCATTATTATTGTGGCAGAGGACAGGGTAGCAATCATACACAAGGAAGCAATTACACCCAGAAAACTTTGACGAGTAAGTGGTGTGATAGCTGTTTGCAATGGGAAGCAATCACAACTCCACCATCCCAGTGGAATGAAGAAGTTGCCAGGGGCAACACTTTCACTGGACTCTCGGAAGATTTGCAAGAAGAGAACCCAAATCTCTTCCCGAGAGACACAGTCGATGCACCCCAGGGGTGCCCCTCAGTAGCAAACCTTCCTGCCCCTGAAATTGTGGCATCTGCTGTGCAGCGAGATGGGACCCACCAGTGTCAACATCAGGACCAGACAATGCTGCTTTGGAAGATCAGCATGAAGATAAGAAGAACCTGCTGGATCGGCCAGCGGCCCATCTAGTCCAGCATCCAGTTGTCACAGTGGCCAACCAGGTGTCTGTGGGAAGTCAGCAAGGAGGATCTGAGCACAAGAGCCCTCTTCCCCTCCTGTCAACAGAACATTGTATAAAACAATAAAAATAAGCTAGCCTTAGAACATAAGAAGAACCTTATTGATCAGGCCAGTGACCCACATAATTCAGCATCCTATTATCACAACTGGCCAAGTACAGTGGTGAGGGGAAAGCAGGTAATGGCTCTTCCCACCTGCATTACCCAGGAGTCTTCTTAAGGGAGCTGATTCCAGAGGAAGAACTGTGAGGGGAGAAAGACTCTGTTTGCCACCTGTGCTACCCTACCTCCAGCCCAAGGAAGGAACCTTCAGAAGGAAGTTGCTGCCCCGAGCAGTGTGTGTGTGTGTGTGAGGTTTTTTTAAGAAGCTGAACAGAGTGACGGATTATGAGTAAAGGGGGTGTGGAGTGTGTGTGTGTATAAACTTAACAAGTTGATTTTTTGGTGGCTACTTTGCTGATGTTGTTAATATTGATTTATAGATTATAAATGCTGTATTAATTTGTTAGTCATATGACTTTTGCTTCAAGTGTGATGTTTAACTTATTTTTTTAATTGTTACTTTGCTAACTGTTTTACAGACTGTAATTGTTTCCACTGATTGTTTGTTCATTATTCTTTATGGTTTAGGGTGTATTTAGGCTACAGTATTATGTCATTGTTATTTATTGTTTGTAAGCCGCTTTGGAATTCATTTGAATGAAAAGCGGCACAGAAATATAATAAATGAAATCAAATTAACCAGTTGCATGTTATGAACATCAGAAGATAAGAACCACCTGCTGCATCAGGCTGGTGACCCATCTAGCCTAGCCTCCTGTTCTCAAAGTGGTCAGTCAGATGCCCCAGTGGGAAACACTCAAGCAGTATCTGAGTACAAGAGCAGAATAACATTAGAAGAGCCTCCTGGATCAGGCCATTGGCCCAGCCAGTCCCATAACCTCTTCTCACAGTGGCCAACCAGAGTCCCAGATGTCCTGCAACTAGCAAAGTTTAGGGACTTTTTCAATTCAGGGTGTGGAGGGGAGTAACATAAAGGCTGACTCACACCTACTAGCAAGCGGGTCAAGTCTTTGTTACCAGAAAAGAACAAAAGGAACAGCCCTGCAATGACAAGCAAGAGTCCTCTATGGAGCACCTGATCTGTTAATATTATGAGATGGTGGACAAACAAAACAGGAACTCTTTGGAAACCATAGCCTGAGGTCACCCAAACACAGACCAGCTTCATGGAGAACTCTTATGGAATAAAACACCTGGCAGATTTTTTTAGCCCGCCCCCATAAAAAAAACACCCTGCAGCACAAAGGATAAAGCTATTAGGAACACAGAAAGCTACCTGCTCCCAAGTCAAGACCGTAGACCCATCTAACTCAGTGATGTTTACAATGATTGGCAGCAGCTCCTCTCCAGGATTTCAGGCAAGGTTTTCTATCCCAGCCCTACCAGGAGATGCTGCCAGGAGGGATTGAACCTGGGACCTTCTTCATGCAGTGCAGATGCTGGTCCTTCTCCTAAACATAAAATTCTAGTCCTCTTGGGGCCCTCTCACAGCACCTCTCAGTCTCCTCCAGGCTAAACGGATGCTGTTGCTGAGTGTCAGGTCAGCTTGTAGTAAGACCTCCCTCATCCTTGATCTCATTGTGGAGGAGGCCTATCTGGTCTGTATCACTGAGGCCTGGGTGGGTGAGCAGGATGCAGTCGGTCTCACCCAGTTGTGCCCACCTGGGTACTCAGTGCAGCATCAGGGCAGATGAGGGTCAGGGAGGGGAATTGCTGCAGAAATTCCCTCTCTCTCCAGGCTCTCTGTCCCATTGGGGGGGGGGGGGCTGGATCTAGAATATGTGTTCCTGGCATTGGGCAATTGGAACAGATTAGGGATGCTTTACTGCCCAACTTGCTGCCCAGAAGTCTCCCTGTCTGAACTGACAGAGCTGTTCTCAAAGGCAGTGTTGAGGACTTCCAGACTTCTGGTCCTGGGGCACTTCAACATCCATGCCAAGGTGACTGGCTGTGGGATGGCTCAGGACTTCATGGCTGGCACGACGCCCATGGGGCTGTCCCAACATGTCACTGGCCCAACGCATGTGACAGGCCAAACTCTGGACTTTGTTTTCTTAGCTGAGCAGCACACCGAGATCATCCTCCAAGGCCCTCCTTTGTGTGCCTCCTCCACAAGAGGTCCGGACGTTGGTAATGTGAAAGTGGGCCTTTTCTGCAGTGGCTCCGTTTGTGAAATGCTCTCCCTGGGGAGGTTCAGCTGGTGCCTTCATTATACACCTTTAAGCGCCAGGTTCCTCTTCAACCAGGCCTTTGGCTGATTGACATACAATGATACAATGCCCTTTTAAATGTGTCATGGGAACGGGGATTATTGGTTTTGTTGTTCCTATTTTTATTTGGGGTTTTTATATTGTAACTGTATGTTGTGAACCACCCTGAAATCTACAGATCTACAGAGTTGTTGTTGTTACAAATGTTAGCAACAACAACTCTCTCAACCACTGTTCACAAGGCTTGGTTTCCAGATCCATCCTCTTGTCCTCCTCTGCTCACCTTCCAGCTTGTCAATATCCTTCTTAAACTGGAGCCCCGAGAACTGGGCCCAGGACTTCAAGTGGAGCCTAACCAATAGAGTGATATTATGACTTCCCTTAATGGGACACTTGACTTCTGTTGTTGAAGCCTAGAATCACATTAGCCTTTTCTGTTGCTGCATCACGCTGTTGACCCCCAGATCCTTTTCATGTGGACAATTTTTTAAAAAATCAAGCACACATGTACACATACATTTTTCTTTAGATGCCAGGCAGGCCTGTGCGGGGGGTGGGAGGGGCGGCCCGCTCCAGGACTCAAACTTTGCACAGGCCTGATGCCAGGTATCCATATCACCAGGCAGGGAGCTCCGCCCTTAACAGCAGTGGGAATCAGAGTTCATTTATGAGCTCTTTGCCTGGCAGGACACATTGCTAAAGCTGTTCTAGGCTTTCTCTTTTTTACAATATTGCCCGCCCTCAAACACTGTTTTAATGCTTTCTTTTTACTGCCTTCTGAAGCTATCTATCCATGTATATATCAATTCATTTCCCACTACATTGGACCATGGGGTGTGTGTGTGCTTTGCCAGCACCAACAGGAGGCAACATAAACATGCCCAAGGGCAGTGGATTGTGTCCATTAAGCTTCTGCCCGTGGTGCGCCGGGTAGCCAAATCACTCCTGAGGCTGTTGACAACAACTGACTTAACAACACCTTTTCTTCCCAAACACGGCCGTTCCTTGTAGCGCATTAAAAAACGCAGATTACATCCTTCAGAGGTGGTAATTAAGGCATCAACTGAATTTATGCTGCCAGATCACATCACTGCTCCAAATATATATTATAATATGTGTTGTAAAAACAGAGGAGGGAAGAATGGCGTTTGCCCGAACATGAACGGGGCTCAACTAGGAGTAGCTTGTTTGTTCAGGCAGTTGCCTTCAGTGCAGGGTACAGCTGTGCCAAACGCAGAGATTAAGACATAGAATCATAGAACTGTAGAGTTGGAAGTGACCCCAAGGGTCATCTAGTCTAACCCCCTGCAATGCAGGAATCGCAGCTAAAGCATCCCTGATAGGTGGCCACCTAAGCTGTTTAAAAACCTCTAATGAATAATAGAATCGTAGAATTGTAGTGTTCGGAGGGACCCAAAGGGAGGCTGTGACGGCCACCAACTTGGATGGCTTTAAAACAAGATCAGATTTGTGAAGGAGAGAGCTGCTGATGGCTACTAGCCATAATGGCTAGGTTCTGCCTCAACAGTCAGAAGAAGCAAAGCTTCTGAATGCCAGTTGCTGGAAACCAGAGGAGGTGAGAGGGATCTTGTGTTCAGATCCTGCTAGCAGGGGTTCCTGTTGGGGCATCTGGTTGGCCACTATGAGAAGAGTAGGCTGGCCCTTTGCTGGATCTGGAATGGCCCTTCTGACATTCTTACAAGTTCACATTCTGGTCACCAGGATAAACCTGATAGGAGAGTGACAGGGTGTGTTGTTGTTGTTGTTTTGGACATGCTTACTTTTATTGTCCAAGTAGTCCTCTGTACACTTACAGATATGGGACTCTTGTCTGCCCAGACCTCAGAAAGAACCTTCTGGAGATGTCCAGTCACATGTCAGTTTTTTAAGATCTCTTAAGAACACAAAGCAATGGCCTTTCTGCTCTAGTATCCTGTTCTCAAAGTGGCCAACCAAATGCCCCAAAGGGAAACCAGTAAGTAGGACTCAAACACAAGAGCACTCTCCCCTCCTATGGTTTCCAGCAAATTCTATTCAAAAGCATTACTGCCTCTAACAGTGGAGGTAGAGCATAGCCATTCTGGCTAGTAGCCATCAACAGCCCTCTCCTCCATGAATTTGTCAAATCCTCTTTTAAAGCCATCAAAGTTGGTAGCCATCACTGCCTCCTGAGGGAAGGAGTTCCACATTTTAAATATGCACTGTGTCAATAAGTCTTTCCTTTTGTCTGTCCTGAATCTTCCAACATTCAGCTTCATGGGATGTCCATGAGTTCTCGTGTTATTGAGAGGGGAGGAAATTGTTCTCTATCATCCTTCTCCAGGCCATGGATCATTTTGTAAACGTCTATCATGTTGCCTCTTGCTCACCTTTTCTTCTTAGGCAGGGTGCTCAACAAACCCAGTGATTCATTCAATTAATCTCGTTAAAAAAAACTTTTTATCTATCCCACTCTTTTTTCCTTTACCGATCTCAGTGGGTAAACTTCCTTGACACAGATAACGCTTCCTGTGCCTTGGCAGAAAACAGGGCTCTGCTGATCTATATCAGCGACTGCTTTCAGATGCAGATGAAATATATGGCGGCCGCCAAACCCCCCTTTGTTTCATTGCCAGAAGGAAGGTTTTCACAGAGGCCTTAATTTCACATGCACACTCTGCAGCAGTTTGGCTTTACCCCCAGCAGTGCACTCCATTGTCTCTGGAGACAGACAAATGCCAACAACTCAGGAACACGGGACTCAGCCACAAAGCTACTTCAACTTTACTAATTCATAGGATCACAGCCCTTCATATATTTGAAGATGGCTCTCATATCCCCTCTCAATCATCTCCTCTTCTCCAGGCTAAACATCCCCAACTTCCTCAAACGTTCCTCATCCAGCCTGGTTTCCAGGAACGATGCAAACAATATGAGCATTAAGTAGGAAGAGCCACACTAACCAAGGAAGCAAAAGGCTTGCACACCGATCCCAAGCCAGCCCTGATGTTAGCTCAGTAGAACATTACCCCCACCAAGCAACCCCCACCACTAGAGTGGGCCTCCAGTCCAAACCGTCTGCAGCGAGTTGGGAGTAGATAACCCTTTGGGTCCCTTCCAACTCTATGATTATATTATTCATTGGAGGTTTTTAAACAGAGGTTGGATGGCCACCTGTCAGGGATTCTTAGGCTGTGATTCCTGAATTGCAGGATGTTGGGCTACATGAAACTTGGGGATTCCTTCCAATTCTACAGTTTAATCATTCATTTTACAGAAACTGGCATGCCTACTTAGGATCAGCATTTCAAGCTCCATTTGATCCAAGCTCTAACTGGAGAGTCCTTCTCATTCTCCACTTGCTTCTCCAGCCAGCCAGCCTACCCCAAAGGCAGGCTGGTGGCCAATGACATTCTTGACTCAATAGTCCTGTTACTTTTTAAAAAAACATCACCATTCTTTTCTGTTAACCTAACAAGCAAAGGTTTTTGAGACCTGAAGATAATAACTTGCTACCATGGAATGTAAGAATATACAAAGAGCCTGCTGCATCAGACCAATGTCCCATCTAGTCCAGCATCCTGTTCTCACATTGGTCAAATGCCCTTAAAAACTTAGGAATCTAGACAGACTGCCTCTGGGCCTGGAGGTTCCATGAGAGCATCAGAAGAGTCCTCCTGGATCAGGCCAGTGGCCCACCTAGTCCAGCATCCTGTTCTCACAGTGGCCAACTGAACTTTTCTCCATCAACTTTCTCCATACGATGCATAATTTTATAAACTTGTTAGACTTAGCCCACTCTTTAAAGTAGATGGAAAAAGGGAAGAGATAAAAGCTTTCCTCCCTCTGTCATAACACACTTGTGGACATTCAATGAAGCTGAATGTTGATATTTTCAGAGCAGATGAAAGGAAGTCCTTCTAAGTAAATCTATGGAACTCATTCCCACAAGAGGCAGTAATGGCCACAAACCAAGACGGCTTTAGAAAAGGATTAGACAAATAAATGGAAGAAGACAGGGCTATAAATAACTTCTAGCCATGATAGGTCTGCTTTGCTTCCATGGTCAGAGGCAGCAATGCTTCTGAATCCCCATTGCTGGAGAGGAGAGTGCTGCTCTTGTGTTCAGGTCCTGCTTGTGGGTTCCCCATGACAGGCCTCTGGTTGTCCACTGAGAGAACAGGATGCTGAACTGGATGAACCATTAGCCTGATCCAACAACCAGGGTCTTCCTGTTTTTGTATGGAACCTCCAAGTGCAGGGGCAGTCTGTCTCAATTCTTAGGCCACTGAGAGATGATGCTGCTGGACTAGGTGGGCCACTGACCTGATCCAAGAGAACTCTTCTTATGTTCTTAGATGCGTGAACCTCAATGTTTAGTTGAGCTCTTTGCTTGGGATACAGGAGTGTTGTTTGTTAAGCCCATTTGCCTGCGGCTATGTCTAAGACTCTTTCTGGCAAATCTAAGGGCTGCAATCCAGATCCAGTCCTGCATGCCAAGTCTGAGCTTGCTTCAGATCTCTCATCGATTCACCCTGTTGTGGCACGGAGTCTCAGCCTGCTAGTGTCTGGAACAGCAAAAACAAGGCTTATGAGTGGGGCCCAATGACTGACTCAACGTCACATTTGGAAAGGTCTAGTTGCCCTCGGGGTCCCCCAGCAGTTCCCAGATCTAAAACTGCTTCTGGACCTTGGAAGTTCCATAAGAAGAACCTGTCTGTTGGTTTAGGCCAACAATGGTCAATATAGTCCAGCATTCTTTTGTCACAGAGACGAACCAGACTATTGTAGGAAATCTGAAAGCAGTGTTTAAATGAGAAGAGAAGGGAGGAAACAAGCCAGTGTGTTGTGGTTAGTGTTTCTGTGTGACCAAGGGGCAGTCAATGCCCCCCAACCCAATCCATCTCTGTGTTGTTGTGAGGATAACAGGGGGAGTTGGAGAACCATGTCCACCAATTCTGAGTTCCTCGAATGAAAAAAATGTTTTTAAAAATGTAATAAACAAGCAAGCTGCAGCAGACTAGAGGCCTGCCTGAGTTCAGCATCCTGTTCTTACAGTGGCCAGCTGGGTGCCACAGAGGGAAGTGTCCAAGCAAGAGCTGAGAGCCACAGTGACTTGCCCTGTCTGTAATTGCCAGCATCTGATATTCAAAGTATTGTTGTCTCCGGTAGAATATAACGGACTCTCCTTCATTAGAGGTCTTAAAGCAGAGGTTGAATGGCCACTTCTCAGCGATTCCTTGGCTGTGAGCCCTGCATTGCAGGTAGTTGGTCTAGACCAGTGTTTCCCAACCGGTGTTCCGCGGCACACTAGTGTGCCGCGAGATGTTGCCTGGAGGGAGGCGGGCGAGTCGGGCGGCGAGAGGCGGGGCGGCGGCGGCGAGGAGAGGCCGCCCAGCGCGGGGCTCTCGCCGTCTGCCTGCCTGGCTGCCTGCGTGGCGCTGACGTCACGGGGCTGTAACGTGCCCCACATAGGCACACGCGGGGCGGCGAGCGAGCTCCCTCCCACATCCCATCGCCGCTCGCTTCGGCCGGCCTACTGGGCTGTCGCAGGCGGAAGGCCTGCGCATGCGTGAGGTTTTCGCGCCTTCGGGATTCCCTTCACGCCTTCCTCCTCCCGGGTCCTTGAGAGCGCGGGAAGCGGCAGCGCGAGACCGCGTTGAGCCTGGTAGGTATTGCGCTTGCCAAGGCAGTCATTTGGGAAATGAAAACTTGCAAAGCAAGCAACCAGTTCAATCTGAAGTACGTGTATGCTTAATATCCTGTATCTGAAACCTGTTCTGCCCCCTCCCCCACACTTGGTGCCATTTTCATCTACACATGCAGCAGAGTAAGTTGACCCAGAATAGTACCAATTCAGATGGCAGATGGGAGAATGACAGTGCTGAATGCTTTCCCATGTAGAACAGTCCCTGCAAATAAAAACCTAGCATATTTGGAAGAGGGATGCTAGCCTAACCATTACCTTCTATGCTGTTACTATTTTTTTTTTTTTTTTACATAAATAAAAAGTGACCTTTCCCCATCTGGCATGGTGGTGTGCCTCGAGATTTTTTTCATGAAACAAGTGTGCCTTTGCCCAAAAAAGGCTGGGAAACACTGGTCTAGACCAGTGTTTCCCAACCTTGGGCCTCCAGCTGTTTTTGAACTACAATTCCCATCATCCCTGACCACTGGTCTTGCTAGCTAGGGATGATGGGAGTTGTAGTCCAAAAACAGCTGGAGGCACAAGGTTGGGAAACACTGGTCTAGACGACCCTTTCCAACTCTAAAATTCTATGATTCTGTGATAAGCATGAGAAGCAGTCATGGATAGCCTTATTGAACACGAATGTATCTAACCTCCTTTTCTAACGCCATCCAAGTTGGACCTGGAAGACTCTGTAACTGAAACCCGACAGAGACCCCAGTTTCAATCAACTATATATGGAGAACTCAATTAAGCTGCAGTTCTCTTCAACTGATGCAAGGGGAAGGTCCCCACTCCTCACTTTGCAAGCTGTCATGGATGTTCCTTCCCTAAAGCTAGTCCACTGAGCTCTGGCATTGCAGGGGGTTGGACTGGATGATCCATTATAGACCTTCCCTGTCTATAACTGAATGATGAATCTGTGATTCTTTGACTGTGATTCCTGCCTAGCAGGTGATTAGATTAGATGGCCCTTGGGAGATTGTTCCAACTCTACAATTCCATGATTCTATGTTAAAAGCTCTACTTCCTTCGTGTCAGACAAGCAAGCAGAGTGTTGGACAAGCTTTTGTGCCATAAGACACGGAGTATGAGCCAGTTAAGCACTACAGCATCGAACAGACTTAAAGCATCCAGATGTTTCCTCACTCTGTACTCCAGATGGCTCACAGCTGGGTGACAGCTGTCTGCATTAAAGAGCAACTCTGCATAATAAGTCGCTAGAGAAAAATTAATTTCCCGTAAAAACTTTGCTAGTGATAAAAGGAAAATCCCATTAAAGGTCTCTGACTCCGCAATTGAGTTCAGTTGCGGGGCTATAAAACGATTCCCTTTTGAAATCCCATGGCCCAAGAAAACCCAAAATTAAGATGTGGAGCAGCTTATCTGAGGAGGAGTGATTCCTCTGGATGCTTGCAGGAGCTTTTTCTCTTAACAAACCAAGACACAGAGAACATAAGAAAGTAAGAAGAACCCTGCTGGATGAGGCCAATGTTTCATCCAGTTCAGCACCCTGTTCACTCAGTGGCCAAATAACCCTAAGAGACTAGGAAATGAAATAGGCTGCTGCTGGACTTGGAGATTCCATAAGCATATCTAGTGCCAGTGTCCTGCCCTCACAGTGGCCAACCAGATGCCCCAATGGGAAGCTTGCAAGCAGAACTCTACCCTCCAGTGCCTTCCAGCAACAGGCATGCAGAAGCAATGCTGCCTCAGACTGTGGAGGTATAATCATAGAATTGTGGAATTGGAAGGGAGACAGAGGGCCATCTAGGCTTTCCAACCTTGGCTTTAAAACCTCCAATGGTGGAGAGTCCGTTCCACTGTCGAGTAGCTCATAACCATCAGAAAGTTCTTCCTGATGTTTAGGTCGGAATCTTCTTTCTTGTAACTTGAAGCCTATTAGTTTGGGTCCTAAAATCCGGAGCAGGAGAAAGCAGGCTTGCTCCAACTTGCATGTGAAAGCCCTTTACAGAATTGAAAATGGCTATCATATCTCCTCCCAGATTCCTCTTTCCCAGGCTAACCCTCAACTGTTCCTCATAAGGACTGATTTCCAGACCCTCGATCATCTTGGTTGCCCTCTTCGGTATACACTTCAGCTTGTCAATGCAATTCTTAAACTTTAGCGCTCAGAAATAGACACAGGACTCCAGGCGTTATCTGACCAGGGCAGAACAGAGTGGGCCTTTTACTTCCCTTGATGCAGCCTATTATTTCTGTTGATGCAGCCTAGAATAGCATTCACTTTTTCTGCTGCATCACACTGTTGGCTTATGTTAAGCTTGTGGTCTACTAAGAACCCAGATCATTTTCTCATGTACTACTGGAAAGCAAGGTGTCCCCCAACTTATTTTTGTGCAGCTGGCTTTTCCTGACTAAGTGTAGAACCTGACATTTGTCCCTATTGAAATTCATTTTGTTAGTTGGAACCCAGTTCTCCAATTTGTTAAAGTCATATTGAATCCCAGTTCTGAGGCATTAGCTACCCCTCTTAGTTTGGTGTTATCTGCAAATTTGATGAGCATCTCCTCAATTTCTACATCCAAGTTGTTTATAATGATGTTGAACAACGACAGGGACAGGACAGTACCCCACTTGTTTCTTTTTTCCAGGATGTTGAGGAACCATTAATGAGCATTTTCTAGGTAGAACATAACCATTGTGGCTAAAAGCCATTAATAACCCTCTTTCTCAATGGATTTGTCAAATCAGAGGTTTTCAACCTTTTTGAGTCCACAGCTCCCTCGACCAACTACATTCTTTCTGCGACTCCCCTGTGGGGCTCAGAAGCCCAATTATGTCACCCCTTGTCTGTACAGAGGGCAGCCCCTCACCCCTTTTTGAATACCCTCTCTTGTGAAGCGTTCCCTCAGCCTCGCCTCCTCTCTCATTGGGAGTCCTCTGGGCAGCACCCCACCCCACTCCAAGGAGAGGTGCCTCATGTCGCCTCGCAGGGGCCTGGAAGAAGGATGCCCCCAGACTTAGGAGCCTGATGGAGATGACCAAAGATGAACCTGAGGCAAACAGCAGCAAAAGCCTTTGGGAGGCAGAGACAAGAGAGGGTATCAGAGGAGGGAGGGAAGGAAAGAGGGACAGAGGCCAGTGTTGCCTGCAGCACCCCGATTATCTTTCAAGAGAGGGAGAAAAAATTTCCTCTATCCACTTTCTCCATGCCATGCATAATTTTATATCACATTGCCTCTTTCTCACCTTTTCTCAAAACTAAAAAGTCCTTTAGGGTGCAACCTTTCTTCATAGGGGTATTGTTGAAGTGGCCTGTTGGACAGAGCAAACAGAATCTGCAATCCACAACAACCTCATTCCGCTCCTCCTAGGGATTCCAGCAAACATGAGACCGGAGCAGGCTCCACAACTTTTATTTTTTAGTTTCTAGGCTTTCCATCATAGGAAGACGGCGAAGCCAGAAACATGATATTATCTACATTAGCCATTCCTTGTACCGCTTACTAAAGAGGATGGTATTTGCAAATCTGAGAAAAATCTTAGATAAACAATTTAAGGGATTAGAGGAATGAAGAAGAAAACGATTCAGAGATGAAAAACAGCAAACCAAAAAGAAAAGCAACTTCACAGCCAAAGAACAAGTTGATGTGAATGGAATTCATTTAAGCAACAGCTTCTAAAATTTTGCCCCTTGGATGCTCAAGCAACTCAGCTAAGATGAAATGTACAAAATACATTCTATTCCCCCTTCCAGAAAAGAAACCCAATGTTTCACACTCTATAGCAGTTGTAAACACCTCATAGAATAGAATCCTACGATTGTAGTGTTGGAAGGGACACCAAGGATCATCTAGTCCAACCCCTTGCAGTGCAGGTATCACAGCTTAAGAATGCATGACATAAGTACATTCCTATGTCTGTTTAAAAAGCGCCAATCCAATCCAAAGGACAGTCCAAGATGGATGGTAGTTTCTTGAAGCTGAAATACTGAATGCCCAAATGCAGGCAATTTTAACAAGAAAAGTGGGAGGCATCTAAAGAAACCAGTATAGCTGCATAAGGAGCTTAAAGATGAGTTGAGATTTAAGAAGGGCATGTATAAGAAATGTAAGAAAGTGGAAATCACAAAGAAGGAGTATACACAAGGAGACAAAAGTTGTAGGGTGAATATTCGGCGGGCTAAAGCTCAGAATGAGCTCAGGCTTCTTGCAAGAGAGGTTATTTGGCATCATTCAAAGCAAGAGGAAGAACAAGTAAGTAACAGGTCCTGTGCATGGAGAAGAGAAATGCTATTGGATGACACAGAGAAGGTGGAACTACTCAACCCCTACTTTGCCTCTGTCTATACCCAAAAAGAAAGCAGTACCCAACCTAGTGATAACAGAATAAATGATGTAAGGAGGGAGCTATAGCCCAAGATAGGAAAAGAGGTGAGCTACTTTAAATGAATTCAAATCTCCAGGCCCTGATGAGTTGCACCCAAGGGTACTAAAGGAGTTTGCGGATATCATATCAGAGCCTCTGTCTATAATCTTTGATAATTCATGGAGAATAGGTGAGGTCCCTGCAGGCAAATGTTGTCTCCATCTTCAGAAAGAGGGGGAAAGAAGACCCAGGTTAACTTCTGACTGGTGAGGTTGACACTGATTTCAGAAAAGGTCCTCAAACAGGTAATTAAGCAGTTGGTCTGTGAGCTCTTAGAAAAGGATTATGTGATTACTTAAGACACAGCATGGGTTTCCCAAAAGCAAGTCATGCCAGACATGCCTCCCTATTTTGATAACATTGGTGGATCAGGAGAATGCTGTGGACATAGTGTATCTTGATTTCAGTAAGGCTTTTGATAAAAGTTCCCATGAGAAGCTGGTAAAATGTGGGCTGGACAAGGTAACTGTTAGGTGGATTTGTAGTTTGTTGACTGACAAAACCCAAAGCGTGCTCACTATCATCCTGGAAAAAAGTGACAAGAGGGGTGCTTTAAGGTTCTGTCCTGGGCCTGTTGTTGCTAAACGACTTGATCATGATGATGATGATGATAATTATTACTTTATTATTTATATGCCATTCATCTGACTGGGTTGCCTCAGTCACTCTGGGCAGGCTCCCAACAGAAAATTAAAAGCACAATAAAATCTCAAATATTAAAACCTTCCCTGTACAGGGCTACCTTCAGATGTCTTCTAAAAGTCATATTATTGTTTGACATCTGATGGGAGGGCGTTCCACGGAGAAGTCATGACTACTGAGAAGGCCTTCTGCCTGGTTCCCTGTAACTTCACTTCTTGCAGTGAGGGAACAACTTGGATGAATGAATTGAGGAGATGCTCATCCTGCAGAAGTTACTAACATAACGCAGGGCGTTCTTCCAGCAGGATAGCAAGTATTTCATAAGATCATAAGAACAGCCTGCAGGATCAGGTATGGGGAACCATGCAATCCAGTATCCTCTTCTCACAGTGACTGACCAGATGCCTAGTAGGGAAAACCCACAAGCAGGATTCAAGGACAAGGGGAACTCTCTGCTCCTGCAGTTTCCAGCAAGTGGTATTCAGAAGCATTGCTGCATCTGACCACGGAGGAGGAGCATAGCCACCATGGCTAATAGCCATCAATAGCCGAGCCCTCCATGCATTTGTCTAGTCCTCTTTTAAAGCCATCTAGGTTTGTGGCCATCACTGCCTCCTGCAGGAGATAGTTCCATAGTTTAACTATGCGCTGATGGTAATGAAACAGTTACTGAACACGTTATCAGTTTCTGGTGCAGATACAGCATAAATGAGACCTATGACTCCTGGCTGGGTCCACAAGCCGCAGTTACATTTCATTTATCTAAAGCCCAAGCTAATTCTGCACATCGACTCTCACCATCAACATCTGTGTCGTGAGAGATGTCTCAATACGCTTTGAACTGTGCCGCGTCACCAGCCCTGGCAACCTTGGGGCGCTAATTCGAAGCAGTTCTTTAGGGATTTTTGCTTGCCATTTGTTGATATTTTTAGACTCTTCGCAGTCCTCCTGCAACTGAAGGAACAACGAGCCACGGATTGATTTACTGCTTGAAAGCAAGTTGCTGTACCCCCCTCCCTTAATAACAGATTTAACAAATTTGTTCCACCTGCTCAATTATGCACCCTCGGCCTTTCTTGTGGTTTCACTGGAGTTTTTTGCAGCCTAAACCTCAAAGGGGCCTGAGCTCAGCAAACTTTGCACCGTGCCTGCCACTCATAATGAGCCCCACTGGAACGCTGCTTCAAATTACGGCTGAGGTTTCGCCTCTCGATTGATGCAAGCAGTCAGATTGCAAAGGCTGATAGGTGCGGCTGGCAAGTAGTGTTCAGTTCTCCAGAACATTCATAGAATTTGAGGGCTGGAAGGGACCCCCAGAGGTTCATCTAGCCCAACCCCATGGCAATGCAGGACTCACAGGTAATGATTTTTCATAGAATCATGTTTTTAGCAGGCACCAAAAAGAACAGAGTGAAGGCTCCCTGCTTGATGTCAAACGCAGGGAGCTCCAAAGTGCAGGTCCTGCCACACTAAATGACGGGTATTACGTGGCACCTATAACAATGTCACTGCTGCTGAATGAAGCGGTTGAGTGGCCTATATGGTATAAGGCGATCTGGCAGGTACACTGGTCCCTTTAAAAGCACAAGGCGGACCAGGGAGGAACAAGGAGCCGTCTTGCTGCAAGGGAAGGAGGTGGGCATTAAATTGTACAGGAGACAGTTGCTGGAGTAAGCAGATGGGGCTACAGCAGGCAACTGTAAGGATGGGCTCCTGGATAAGAATTAGCATGCCCTCCTATAATCAGTGGTGTATGGTGCCCTCTGACCTGGTGGGCAGCTGGGAAGGGAAAGAGGGGGTAGACTGGGAGGAGAAGGTGTCGGAAGCTGAAGAGGTAACAGGGTTTAGTGAGCAGGAAGAAGCTGTGGCAGAGAGCAGTCCAGAGGCAGAGGAAGGGGAGAAGGGGAGCCAGGAGACAGAGTTGAGGCAGGCTGCTGAAGAAGCCAGTGCGTCTCCCCCTCCTGCTGCAATGTGGTCCCCCTTCCTCCTGTTCTCCCAGAACATGCAGAGAAATGAAGAGGGTGGAGCAACGAGAGGCAAGAAGACAAAGCCTTGGGTTGCTGGGGGAGGAGCCTTAGACATCATGGGAATGTGGGGCAGCCCTCGCAACTGCCTCATCGAGGCAAGACCTACTGGGAAGAGTTGCTGCGATCACTAGGCCTGCACTAATTTATTTGAATTAAGAACTAACTTCACTGACACAGGTTATATTATTACTGACCTACCCTTGACTCTGGCTCATGACAGCCAATTAGTAATATAAAGAAGGAATACAGAAGGAGGTTCACCATAACCATCAGAAACACACTTTCCCCTCCACCTAGTTTGTGGTGTTAGGTCATCCATCGGGGTTGCCAAGCCCATCTCCTTCCCATAACCTGAATGGACCACAGGACAGAAGCAGCAAAACCCTGGAATTGAGATGTGACCAAAATCTACTGAATGGAGAAAAAAAATCCTATTCTGTCAAGTCATGCACAAATGTTCCTCGCTAAAAGTTTAGTTTGCAATTCCTGCATGATAGGGGATTGGACAGGGTGGCCCTTGAGGTCCCTTCTAGCCCTACAATTCTATGATTCATTGGAAGTTTTTAAACATAGGTTGGATGACTACCTGTCAGGGAATCTTAGGCTGTGATTCCTGCATTGTAGGGAGTTGGACTAGATGAACCTTGTGGGTCCTTTCCAACCAACCCTACAATCCTATGCCTGTATGAGCATTATGTCTGTTTCGAGCAAGTTGCCATCGGCACCAGATAAATACTCTTTTGTAATGGGCTGAGACAAGGCTCCTTGAGTCACTTGTTATGGAAAAACATGCACTGGTGTTTGACAGGTTTAGCTCAGATATTTTTTTCTGAAAGAATAGTTTAGACTCTCCTTGGAAATAGTAATAGCTGGCAAGCTCTCAGCAGAGCCCCTTGAGTTGGAGACACTGTTGATTCCAGAATTCATCTCCTGGATTAGATCCATGAAGCCCAAAGGCAGGAAAGTTTGCCAAAAATCAGAATAACTTTTATATGTTTAGTAACTCAGTATGTGTCGTTTCTACAGCACTTTCTGTTGGAAGAATTGTGTTGCATTTTGCACACAAACTAGGACTGCATCGATCTTGCAAGGTGGGTCACTATTGTGCCCTTTGGGTTATGTCTCGAGGGGCTGTCAAAGCAAAGGTTCAGGGAGAATTGATGCAGAGGGGCCGTAGCCCAGGTCTGGATCATCCAATTATTAGAAACAGTTTTTGGGTATCTCAAGCACATTTGCCATAATTAATAAACTACCAATATTCCCTGTGATTATCATTTATGGTGGGAATGTAAGTAGGTGCAAGATTTGGAGGGGATTTAATTTTGACAGAAATGATAAATAATACTAAAGAAACCCTTGTTTCTTGTCCAAAATTAATGTTACTAAATATGTTTTATGTCAAAAGAATTGGTTGTATATTTGATCTTAAGAGCACAAGTAGTCACTGAAACACAATGGAAAACATCACAAAACCTTACGCTGGATGCTTGTTACCACTCACTTTGAAATAAACTCTAGTGGAGAAAATTACATATAATTTGTTATTTTGACAAGGACTAGAACCTCCAGACATTTAGGGGAAGGCTCTGGACATAGTGTATCTTGATCTCAGTACCGCTTTTGACAAAGTTCCCCATGACATTCTTGCAGAGAAGCTGGTAACTGTTAGGTGGATTTGTAACTGGTTAATTGACCAAACCCAAAGAGTGCTTACTAATGGTTCCTCATCCTGGAAAAAAGTCCCAAGTAGGGTGTTGCAGGGTTCTGTCCTGGGCCCGATGTTGTTCAACATCGTCTTTATAATGTGTGCGGACTAAAGTAGCCAAGATGATAAAGGAAACAAAACCTGTTTTTATCTTTTGCTGGTCTGTCGTAACTGAGAGAATGAGTATGTGTACCCCTTACTTCTATAGTTGCCCTATTGCCTATTTAGCATGCTCTACATATGTATGTAGGTGCTTTTACCTTATGCCGGCCTATGACCATAATACAGATTCTTCTTTTTCAAGCCTTAGGAGGAACAGTGGAGGGATTTGGGTATGCTTAGCCTGGATAAGAGGACTCTGAGAGGAGATATTATACCTAAAGGGCTTTCAAACCGAAGACAGAGCAAGCTTGTTTTCTCCTGCTCCAGAAGGTAGGACCTGAAACAATGGCTTCCAGTTACAAGAAAGGAGATTCTGACTAAGTGTCAGGAAGAGCTTTCTGATGGTAAGAACTGTGGGACAAACTCAGAAGATGGTAGACTCCCTCCTTGAAGGTTTTTAAGCATAGGTTGGATGGCCACCTGCCACATATGATCTAGTAGAGACTTCTGCATTGCAGAGGGTTGGACTAGACAACCCTCAGGGCCACTTCAACTCCTCTATGATTCTAAGAACTATGGAACTCACGATCAAAGGAGGCAGTGATGGCAGCCAACCAAGATGGCTTTAAAAGATAAATAGACAAATAGCCCTCCATGACTACCAGCTTTCACAGTTGGAGGTAGTTGTGCTTCTGAATACCAGTTGCAGAGAACCACAGGAGGGGAAAGTGCTGCTCTTGTGCTCAAATCCTGCCTGTGGGTTTCCATCTGAGGAATCTGGTTGGCCACTGTGAGAACAGGATGATGTAGATGGTTCATTGGCCTGATCCAGCGGGCACATCTTATGTTATATACTCCTGTCACATCATTGGATGAGTGCCTTTCACCTGTGGTGGCTGGCAAGACAGTGGCAGCCACACCTGGATCAGGAGAGCTTGGCTGCAGTGGTCCAGCTACTGGAGACTATGAAGCCAGGAATTACTCCCTTCCGCTTTGCCTGAAATGCTGCAGACTGATACTGTCAACAGAGCATACCCTCTGCTCAGAGGCCTAACTGGCTATGATTTGCCACCAAGCCAAATTATTTGTAATTATTATTATTTCATACAATTTATAGTGCTTCCAAGTCCCATCCCAGAAAGGTGGCTCAGCAGGATACCATGGTTGTTGGTACTGAAAGCTACCAAGAGGTCCAGCAGAACCAACAGGGACACACTTCCCATGTCCAGTTCTCAAGATGACCAAAGCCATCTCTGCCCCATAACCGAGTCTGAAGCCAAATTGAAATGGATTTAGATAATCCGTCTCCTCCGGAAACCCCCAGAGCTGAGATGATATGATCCAGTAAGTTGCCCAGAAGTGGGGTACTGGAGACTGGCCAATATTTTTCCAAAACAGTGGGATTCAGGGAGGGCTTTTTCAATAGAGGTCTTATAGCTGCCTCCTTTAGGAACACTGCAACCTTGCCTAGTTGTAAGGAGGCTGTGACCACTCCCCTCACTCACTTTTGATGAGCCAGGAAAGGCAAGGGGCTGACACAGATGTGTTTGCTCTCACACTTCCAGGATCCTGCCCATGTGTTTGCTCTCACACTTCCAGGATCCTGCCCAATCAAAAAGTATCTATTAACACTGGACAAGCAGGGGCCAAGGTTACATGTAGATCTACTATAGCATCCAAGTCAGAACAGAGCCAAGTAATCTTCTCAGTGAACTGCTGAGCAAATTGTTCACAGTGAGCCATCGAGTGGTCGAAATTCTCCTCATGTGGGCCAGAGTGTAAAATACCCCTGACCATCGAAAACAGTTTTACTGGATGGCTCCTCGCTGATGCAATGGTGGCAGAGAAAAAGATTTATTTGCTGCCACAATGCCATACAAAATAGGCCTTCAAATGGCCTGTGTTTGTTCGGACTCATTCAGAGTTCCCGCCAAAATCATCTCACATACTGCATGATCACCAGCTCCCTAGAGAACCATTGGCCTGGTTGCCACCCAGGTCATTTCTCCATCCCAAAGGTCTACCAGAGCTTGAAATAGGGTGAGCATATGTCCGGATTTCCCCCAGATACGTCCTCTTTTTAAACTTTAAAATTTCTGCCCAGGTGGATTTTTAAAATAATGCAAAATGCCCAGATTTTTTTCCCTGCTGCCCGAGTACATCTGATCTATGCTGTCCAGGAGGCCGCTGATGGCGGCTGCTCTAGGATGAAGAATGGGTGTGCAGCGTCCAGTGGTGGCGGTGCTACTGCTGCTTTGGAGAGCTCTGCAGCTTTATCATAGGCAGGTGCCGAAGTCGCAGAAGAAACTCTGGCAGCCGAGGCAGCGGCTTGCAAGCAGTAGCAGCAGTAGAGAGCAAGCAAGTGAGCCAGCATGGTGGGATGGGGCTTTCAAAATCAAGTGTGAGACATCCAAGGCCTTGCTTGCTAGGAAAGATGCCCGCGTTGGGCATGGGTGGAACTACCTTTATTGAAGGAAAAGAAAAGAAGAAGTGAGGGGAGGGTGCCACTGCCACATGCCCCCACTTTCCCGTGGGTGTGCTCAGGAAATTGGGTTTTTCCAGCAGAGTTGAAGTGAGTAAGTCTTACTAACCTCGCTGCACCTAATGCCACACACAGGCACGAAAAGCACCCCTGCCGTTACAACACTGATTGGATCGTGAATGTTTAATCAGTGCTTTCTCCACGCTGCTTCCTTTCCCCAAATAGTCTCGCTTTTTAAATGGCGTGGTGGTTGGCTGGAAGACTAAGGTGGGGAGGCTTAGAAGTAACCCCAGTCGAAAGTCGGCAGGAAAGCCCGGAATATTTGGAGTGCGTGGCAGGCTGTGTGTACCAAAACAAAGCTATACCTTTCAAATCGGCCAAAGAGGATTTAAAATGTAGGTTGGCAGCTGTTGATTTGTCTTGAGGGGGGCAGGGAGAGAATGGAAGGCGGCCAGGCGACGGGGTGGGGGGGGTGGCTGAGGAGAGCATGGTGTATGCAAATAGGCGGAAAGGTAAGGTCCCAAATGCCTGCTGTGTCCAGGTGGTGCATCATGCAGCCGTGCAGTGATGGGGGAGGGAGGTGGTGCGTTTCAGAAGAGTCCTTGCCCCACTCTAGGCCCCAGTGCAAATGTGCCTTTGTTTTAATCAGACTCTTGCCAAATTTTGCTTTCCTTTCTTTAAAAAAACAATAATCATCACTTCTTCTCTCCCCCCACCCTGCCTAACCCAGCCAAATGTGGCATGTGAGACAAGTCCGCCACTCGCCCTCTCCTGCAGCAGCTCCAGGTCTCCTTGGCTCTGTTCTCCTCAAGTGCCTCTCTCCTTGCGCAGTGGCTTAATGGCAGGCACACCCTGCTTCCCCCCACCTGCATCTACAAACATGACAACCGCCTGTAAACATGGGGATCGGAAACTGCGTCCCACCAGTGTCAGCTTGTGGCTGCTGCCCCCTCTGCCCTGCCTGCCCTTCTCTTCTGTTCGCCAGCCCCTACCCCTCACCCCACAAGCACACGCTCATGTATTCCTTTTGCTACCTGCTAGTCGGAGGAGGAAGAGGTCTTGATCTCATCGGAAGAATGGTTGAGCTGAGTTTTATGAGCAAAATGTTTGCCATTTTAAGGCACATTTAATGTGCACATCCCCCTTAATGAGCTTTCGGCTTTAAAAATATTTGTCATGTAATTTGTTTGTAATGCTTTTTCTGTTTCTGGGAATTGATTAAAACCTGCCTGAACATTATTTTTTTATAGGCAGACTTAACATATTAATGGCTGCCACTGAACTGAGTGGGCTATATTAGTGATTTTTAACCACCGCAGTGCTTGTTTTGCGGGCTGACTGGCCTGGCAGGGGTTATTACTATATTGAGAGCTTATTCCCCAGTAAAAGGTAAACAACCCCTGGATGGTCTAAGGCAGACATGTCCAAAGTCTTCTTCGGGGACCTAATCTGGTTTAATCCGGCCCCTGTGGCAGTTTATTTCCTGGGGTAAAATCCTAAAAAAAAGTTAACAACTTTGGTCAGCCCTTATGGCCCTTCACTTCACCAAATCTGGCCCTCTTTGAGAAAAGTTAAAAGTTTGGACACCACTGGTAAGGCGACCAAGGGGTGTGGCGCTCATCTCACTTTAGGCCAAGGGAGCCAGTGTGTGTCCACAGACAGCTTTCCAGGTAATATGGCCAGCATGACTAAACTGCTTTTGGCGCAACAGGGCATCGTGATGTGTGCCAGAGCGCATGGTCATAAGGCAAATGTGTGCTCTTCTTTTGCTTGTCAAAATATGGCAACCCTACTTAAAAAAAAAAAAAAAAAAAAAGCCTGCCAAGGAAATAGGAAACTCCCCAAGAGCCACTATCGTAGTTGGTCCCCCACCACTGCAGAGGTTCTGAGTTCCAGTGAGTCTACACTCCACCAGGTAGTGATCTGACCATGACAATGGAACTATAGAAAGTTCCTCTACTCTTAAGGTTACCATCAACCAATTCAGGACAGAAAACCAAATCCAGACTGTGCCCTGCAGCATGGACTGGGCCAGAAATTATTTGGGACAGACCCATGGTTGCCATGGCAGACATGGAGTCCTGAGCCACTCCTGACACACCCAGTTATGTAAAGCAGACATGCATGCTAATATAATTTTTAAAATAATATATATTTTAAACTGCTGGTTTTATTCACATTTTGATTTTTTAGGAATACTTGCTTTTAACTTCTTTTTTATTGATTATTTTATGCTTAGAGGTTTTTACAATTAGGTAGTGTACAATTCTGAAAAGATGCACGGGGTGCTCTGCTCTCTGAAAAGATGCAAGAGGTGCTCTGGAAGAACTGTTTACAGATTTACTGTCAGTTTTAATAGACATGATATATGCAACTTAGCCTGTGGGTATTTCTTACAAAACTTGGCACTGGTCCATATACTATAAGCAAACAGAGGAAAACACCAGGGGAAGCTCTTAAGTGGCAAATTGGATGGGTTTTATCATTTTGCTTATGAAGGTGCTTAAGAACATTATATCCCTGCATGATAAACCCACAAGCTCTTATTAGCTTGAAATTTGCTTGGCGTTTATTTGTTTATTTATTTGCATTTCTATTCCATCCTTTCCTCTCCAAAGAGCCCAAGGTGGCATCCAGGGTTCTCTCTTCATTTCATTTCATCTCCTCATTTGATCCCCACAACAACCATGCTGTGACAGGTGAGAAACTCATATAGAGAAGTAAGGTGCCAAATGTCTTGTTAAACCAAGGTTGCAGTTACCAAAACGGAATGTCTACTTGCCATTTGTAGGCATGACAGCTCTAAGGTCTTATTTTTCCGAATAATGACTGTGATTGATTCTCAGTTAAATATCTGGCTGGTTCAGAATAGCTAGGTGAAAAGCTTTGAGAACTTAAACAAGAAAAGTCTCTTGAACCAGGGATAGTCCGCATATACTTTGGCCTATTCCGGACTCTTTTTACTTAATAGGGACTGCTCCTGTTCAGGCTGCACAGAAAAAGCAATTTGGTTCCAGAAATTCATTCTGATTGTGCAGATGAAATATAACTGATAAGCGTTCTACAGGATGGGGTATTAGTGTGTGAAAACAGTCAAGATCCAATGATTCCCAGAGGGTGAAGATGTCAGGCGCCATCCTGGCACCCAGGCAACTTCACGTGGTCGCAAATGGTTGAAAGCCAGGTGCAAAATGTGCCTGGCAAATTTCAAACACTGGTTGTGAGGTAGGTTAGGCTGAGAGGCAGTGGCTACCCCCAAGCTCACCTAGTAGGCTTCATAGTTGAGCCTAACCTACCTCACAGGTTTGTTTTGAGGATTGGATGGGGAGGGGAGAATAATGCTCACTACCTTGAGCTCCTTAGAGAAAAAAGGTGGAATGTAAATGCAAATAAATAAAATAAGATAATGGATTATGAGTGGAAGCCAGGAGAACACAGACACAGGGAGCTTCAGTTTCCAAAATAAAGCAGTGCTTATATATCCATTGTCTACCTGCAGAGTGATATGCAGAATGCAGACTTGTTTCATGGATCAGTGCAGGACCAGGACAATTTGTCAAGGGCCGGTCAGCCTTACCATGAGACTCCTTGTCATTTCAGCTTCTATACGAATTGCTGTGCTTATGTCAAATTATGAACAAGGGGAAAGAGCTGTGGTCCCCAAACACCCCACAGTGGGGCAATTTGATTTTTAAGGGGAGCAATTTGAGAATGAGTAATTAACAGTGAATGACCTTTTAGGCTACCTCCACACGAATAGGAGTTCATTTTTTCAATAATAAGAATTATATGTCACAGGTGGGAGACACCAGGATTTTAGTGGGGCATGGTCAAAAAATGTTGGGAACCACTGGGTTAGAGCTAGGGTGGCATGGTGGTTAGAGTGTTGGACAAGAACCTGGGAAAGACCAGAGCTCAGATCCGCACACAACCATGAAGCTCAATGGGAGTAACCTTGGGGGCCAGTCACTGACTCTCTCAGCGTAACCTACCTCACAAAGTTGTTGTGGAGATTAAATGAGATGGGGAGAACCATGTTTGCCACCTTGAGCCCCTTGGAGAAAAAGTCAGGATATAAATGCAACAAATAAATCATGCCATTAAAAAAACCACAGCTTCTTGTTATTCCAGAGCAGTGGTTTTCAACCAGTGTGTCATAGCACCCTGGGGTGCCTTGAATGATGGTCAGGGGTGCCGCGGGCAACACTGCCCTCTGTCCCTCTTTCCTCCCCTTCCTCCTCTGATGCCCTCTTGCACCTCTGCCTCCCAAAGACTTGTGTGGCTGTTTGTTGCAGCAGCCCTGGCTATAAGCTCCACAAGTGAATGGGGCCTCTGGGGCTGGCCAGGGGGTGCTGGCTGCCAGGAGCTGAGGCTGCCTCGGAGTAAGAAGCAAGTGGGTGAGGGAGCCCAGCCAACCAATCTGTCAGCCCTGGCTGCTGGGAATGGGCGGACAAGTGGGAGGCCGGGCAGGCAGGCAAGCAAGCAAGCAGCGCACTGGCTTTTCTTGTGCTGGCTGTATGCAATGCCTGCCTCAGAGCTGAGTGCCCAGTGCTCAAGAGGAGTCCTTCCACCATGCAGGCCCGGCAGCGATCCCTGTTGCCTCCCAAGGTGAGTAAGGTGCAAGTCTCAATGTTCACCTTTGGCCAGTCTCTGTCAAGCCACTAAGTATGGGGGCATCCTCTTTCCAGGCCCCTACGGGGCGACATGAGGATGCACATCTTTTTGGGGGGTGCTGCTGCCCAATGAGAGAGGAGTGGAGGCTGAGGGAATGCTCCACAAGGGAGGGTGTTTTAAAGGGTATGGGGATGCCCGCTCTACAGGCACCCGGCACCCAAGGGGAGACCTTCTGCCATGCAGGCCCGGTGGCACCCAAGGTGAGGTGTAGGCCTCATGTTCACCTTTGGCCAGTCTCTGCTGGGCTGCTAAGGCTGGAGGCATCCTCTTACCAGGCCCCTGGGGGACACTGTGTGAGCTCTCTTTGGGGCAGGGGGGCAGCTCAGAGATAAGGGGCGCAGCAGTGGCTGCCCTGAGGACTCCCAAGGAGAGGGGAGAGGAGAGGAGGCTAAGAGAACACTCCACAAGGGAGGGTGTTCAAAAAAGGGTGAGAGGCTGCCAGCTCTGCAGGCAAAGGGTGACATAACTGGGCTTCTGAGCCCCACATGGGAGCCGCACAAAGAATGCAGTTGGTCAAGGGAGCCATGAACTCAAAAAGGTTGAAAACTTTTGTTCAGCTGAGAGGTTAGGAGACACTAGCAGTTTGTGGCCTGATGCAAGGTAATTTGCAACAGGAGCCCTACCACCTTGCCGACATAGAGTAAAAAGAAGGTCCAGAAATGCATGTTTGGATTAAAAGTGGGTCCTGGTTTTGAAAAGGTTGAAGATACTGCCAAATGACTGCATGCAACTCTGCTGACCATAGTGGTAAATTTGTTCACCCATTTTTAAAAGACGGATAGCTCTTTTTAAGTATCAAATCATACCTACAGTTACAGTTTATTACAACAAACAAAGGAGCCCCTTCAGATCTAGGCTAAAACATGTTGCTTTAAATGGGGGGGCGGGGGGGGGAGATTAGATAGATAATATAGTGGTACCTCAGGTTACATATGCTTCAGGTTACATATGCTTCAGGTTACAGACTCCGCTAACCCAAAAATATTACCTTGGGTTAAGAACTTTGCTTCAGGATGAGAACAGAAATTGTGTTCCGGCGGTGCAGCGGCAGGCCCCATTAGCTAAAGTGGTGCTTCAGGTTAAGAACAGTTTCAGGTTAAGAACGGACCTCTGGAACAAATTAAGTACGTAACTCGAGGTACCACTATATAAGAACATTAGAAGAATCTGGCTGTTTGATTAGGCCAGTGGCCCATCTAGTCCAGCATCCTGTTCTCACAGTGGCAAAATGCCCATAAGAACCCAGGGATCTAAGTAGACTGTCTCTGAACCTGAAGTTTCCATAAAAGCATTAGGCAGAGCCCTCCTGGATGAGACCGAAGTGGACCCATCCAGTCCAGCATCCTGTTTTCACAGTGTCCAAACAGACACCTCAATGGGAAATTTGTGCAGGATTCCAGCACAAAAAGAATAATCCTTTTAAAAATAAATGTTAGATGGGGCTATTTGTCTTGAAATGCAACAACTTCTCCAGATCAGATCAGAAGAAATCAGATCAACAGCCTGAAAGAACAGCAGCTGCCCATAACTATTCATTTGGTCTTTACCAGGAACCCAAAGTTACTGCTCACATTTGGGCAGACTTAAGGCATTTTTAAAGAACAACAATGAAAAGTTCATTGAGTACAGAAGAAACTGATCCAGTTAGTTCATTTGGGCAAACAGAGCAGGATCCTCCTCAAAAGCTGAAAACAGGCATCTATTTCATGGCCAGTCTTTGCCAAGCACACAATTAATTAGAACAGCCTGGAAGTTGGTGGTGTTTTGCAACTGGAAACCATAAATTGCAACGTCTTATATTGGTATAATTATTGGGGATAGCGTGGATAGAATGCCTCACCACCACCACCACCACAATGTTCACATTCACATGGGTGACACAATTACTTGTAGAACCTTAGAATTGTAGAGTTGGCTAAAAGGGTCATCTAGTCCAATCCACTACAGTGCAGGAATCTCAACTGAAGCATCCATGACCTATGACCTATGTCCTATGACCATCTGACTTCTGCTTAAAAACCTCCAGCAAAAGAGTCTGCCAACTTCTTCAGAGGGAGTCTCTGTTCCACTATTGATGGCTCTTACCATCAGATGGCAGGGGTGCCAATTTGAATAAAATCTGGGGGACAGGTAAGCCCCGTCCCAAATAATCGATCACATCATTTGAATGGCAATGCCCTACAACTTGGGGGCAGAGGGCTAGACCCCTCAAATATTTTATGGGGGGAGCAAATTGACCCTGGCCCCTAGGAGTTGGCTCCTTTGTCAGAAAGTAGTGTTTAGTCGGAATTTCCTTTCTTGTAATCTCCATGCAATGAATCACAGACACTCACTTGCTTATGAGCTAAACTCAATAAACGAGCGCTCTCCTCGGGAGAAGGTGGCATCGTCTCCTTCACTGGAGGCTTTTAAACAGAGATCGGACAGCGTCTGTAAGGGATCTTTTAGTTGTGAGTCCTGCATTGCAAGGGTGCTGGACTAGATGATCCTGCGGGGCTCCCTGAAACTCCACAAAAGTTACTGCCTGCTCTAGGAAGCCGCCGCCCCGCCATCGCCGCCGCCACAAGGCGGGCTGCCAAACCACGATCTCCCCGAGGGTTGTTGAGGCCAACAGCGGCCTCCCGCGTCCCCATCCCTCTTCAGCTCTGGACCTGCGACCCTCCCGCCCTCGGACTCCAACTCCCGTCAGTCCCCGCCGTGGCGGCCAGGGACCAGGGACGCTGGGAGCTGGAGTTTGGCAGCCCCTTTGCAGCGAGCGAGAGCGCGCCGCAGGGCCCCCATGCAGCCCCTCCAGCGCCACCTGCGCCCCACCGACCAACCGCCGGACCCACCTGCTGCTGCTGCTGCCGCTGCCTGCCGGACTCTTGGGCGAAGCGGTGCTTGGGCCGGCCGGGACCAGAGACTTCGCCCGCCGCCCCCCCGTCCTCGTCGTCTGCGGTCCGCGCGACGCTGCTCTGCCTTGGCGGCCAGGCGGCCTCCGCCTCCCGGCGGCGCAGCTCGGAGCGCAGCTCAAGATAGCAGCCGAGCGTGAGGAGGTGCAGCGCCAGCGAGAGCGCGAAGAAGCCCGACAGCGCCCGCCCCACGCCCCTCCGGGCCCCGCCGCAGGAGCCGCAGCCGCTCCCGCCGCCACCTCGGCCTCCTCCTCCTCCGGCTTGCGGCTCTGAGCCCATGGCGCCGGCCCCTGGGGGCGCTACTGCGGCCTGCCCATCCCGGCTGCGGCCCTCCTGCTCCTCCGTGGCTGGGTGCCTGGCTGAGCGGCCGGCCGGGGCTGAGCGCGGCTGTCTCCGCCTCCCTCGACGGCCGCTCGGGGCGTCCGGGCTCCGGAGGCGGGGGCGGGGGCGGAGCCGGGGGGTGGAGCCTCCTCTGCGCCGGAGGGGGGCCCGAGGGGCCCAGGGGTCGCAGCTCCCGCTGGGCTCCCTTTCTCCGGAGCCTTCTGAGCGGGCAGTCTGCTGGGGGCGCTGCAGCCAGATGACCCTGCCTACTGCTGCCTACACTGGCTGGCAGCAGCGGCGCTTCCAGACGAGAGGACTCCTCCAGCCCTTGCCTGCAGCTGCCTTCGCGTACTGAGCCCTAGTGAAACCTCCTTACGAGGCGGCTGCTCAGCCGCAAGGGCCGCCCCCTCAGCGGTTGGAGGGCTGCCGCCAGACCGCCCCCGAACCGGAGTCTGCCCGCGACCCCCTTCGCTCCCGCACCTCTTGCTGCTAGGCGTGCGGGGAAGTTGCGATACTGGGGTGAACCCAGGCGCCTTTTGAGGGACGGCAGCGCCTCCTTGGGGCTCATCCCCTCCTCCTTTACGTTAAGGGGAAAGTCGACTCCTCTGATCCGATGCCCTCTTCAGGAGTGAGACAGAGACGAACTCTTCCAACAATGGGAGAGCAGAATAGAATCATCTCCTCGGGCAGAATAAGAGCGGAGGTGCAGCCTCTCCCGTTTTTCCGGCTTAGGAACATAAGTAGAGCCTGCTGCATCAGGCCAAAGGGGACCGGCTAGCCCAGCATCCTTGTCCTCCCAGTGCCCTTTATGGGAAACCAGCAAGCACAATTCCAGCACGTGAGCACTTTCACCTCCTCGTGCAGTTTCCAGCAATTGGGATTCAGAGCATTGTTGCATCTGACCATGTAGGCAAAGCATAGCGTTATAGATTTGGGTTTAAAATAATAAATGGTAGGATTTTGATGATTTGGGATGTGGAGGAAGAAATGCAAACTGCAAATGAATTCCTGGGCTAACCTACGCAAAATGACTTGGCCAAGCTAGGGCCATTAAGAAACAATAGAGGGCCTTTGAGGGCCATTGGCAATGCTAGAGTATTGTCCTTACCCCCTGCCCTGAGGTGTGAACAGAGACAGGGATTTGGAAGGTTGCCAGGGTAACTGTGTCTTTGAAAAGGGAGTCTGGAAGCAAGGGTTTCTGGGGAAAAGAAGAAGGAAGAGAGACTGAGATCCATCTTTGGGCAGCCTGACTGCAGAACTGACTGGGATAGATGCCTTGGGCTCCATAGCTTCACTGCTGTGGGGGACAAGCCCCTTCTGCAATGACCATGCTGTAAGATCTGGACTCCCTCCCTGCAGACTGAAGGTGTAAATAGGTGAATAAAACATATATCTTACACTGACGACAGTCTTCACTGTTTCCTCAATTATCCAAAGACCCTGGGTGGGTGCCTGGAACATCACAGGCTTTTGCCGCCACTTGGCAGAGAGGCAAGGGGAGGCACCCAACTTTTGTAACAATAGCAATTGTGGGGAGCAGCCATTGATGGCCTTCTTCTCTTCCACAAACTTGTCTCATCCTCTGTTAAAGTCATCTAAGTTGGTGGCCATCATTGCCTCCAGTGGTAGGGAGTTCGATAGGTTAACTTTGCACTGCATCAAGAAGGACTTCCTTTTTTGTGCCCTGAATCTCCCAACATACAACTTCACGGGATGCCCATAGGTTCTTCTGTTATGAGATTGGAGGGGGGGGGGAGCTTTTCTGTCTCTACCTTCTCTGTGCCATGCATAAATTTCCACACTTCTATCATATCATCTATTACTGTACTTGCTTTTTCTCTGAACTAGGTAAAGGGTAAAGGGACCCCTGACCATTAGGTCCAGTCGTGACTGACTCTGGGATTGCAGCGCTCATCTCGCTTTATTGGCCAAGGGAGCCAACGTTTGTCCACAGACAGCTTCCGGGTCATGTGGCCAGCATGACTAAGCCGCTTCTGGTGAACCAGAGCAGCACACGGAAACGCTGTTTACCTTCCCGCCGGAGCTGTACCTATTTATCTACTTGCACTTTGATGTGCTTTCGAACTGCTAGGTTGGCAGGAGCAGGGACTGAGCAACGGGAGCTCACCCCGTTGCTGGGATTCGAACCACCGACCTTCTGATCAGCAAGTCCTAGGCTCTGTGGTTTAACCCACAGCGCCACCCGCGTCCCTTATTTTCTCCGAACTAAAAAGTCCCAAAAGCTGCAGCCTTTCTTCATAGGGGAGCCATTCCACCCTCTGGATCATTGTAGCTGCCCTTTTTTGAATTATTTCCAACCCTGTACAGTGGTACCTCTGGTTGCTGACAGGATCTGTTCTGGAGTTCTGGTCGGATCCCGAGGTTTCCGCAATAGGAGTGACGGCTTCTGCGCATGTGCGCGGCGAAACACTTTCAGGTTTGCCGCTTTCGCAAACCAAGGGTAACGTAAGCCGAGGTGCTGCTGTAATGTGCTTTTTGAGATGACCAGAACTTTCCACAGAATTCCAAACACAGTCACACCATATGTTTGTATAACGGCTTTATGATACTTTATTTTCAATCCCTTTCCTAATCCCTAGTATGGAATTTTCCTTTTCCCTCTCTTTTTTCTTTGATAGTAATGTAGCCTCAGAAGAGCACTCAGACTGTCGTGATCCAGATATCAAAAAATCTGATCACTCATTCAAATGCACATCCATGCACGTGGTAGGAGAATGAGAGGATTCACCTCCAACATAATCCCAGAGTCAAATTCGGTACAGGGTTTTCAAGCAAAAAAAATTAAACTCGAGGGAAGAAGGTTTCATAAATATTACAATTACTCAGCCGACTTTCAGCACCTAATTAAAATGCAATTTGGCACCTGCCACAGCTGGGCTTGCCAACTCCCACATTTGAGGGATTGCAGCTCTGTCCTTCTCCGAAGCCAAGAAACTCCACGTCAACACCTGTTGAGTCATACGCCTGAAATTCCAGCCGCCTGCTTGCCACATGATTCCTCTTCTTGCATTCTCTTGCATCTCTGAGCGGGACACTGCTGGTTTCTTCAACGAGAAAATCAGTTTAAGATGGTCTCTCTACACTCTTTGAAGGCATCTCTGATGGAGATTGTCATCATTCATCCACTGCCAATTGCTGGCTTGTCCCGACAGCTTGGCTAGTTCTGTTTCTTGCTGGCCACCAGTACTTAAGATTTCTAATCAGAAGGAGCTCAGGCTTAGGCCTTTTGGGGAGGCCTTTCTGCCTGGTTCCAGGCTAAGGATGTCGCATAATCAAAGTGGAAAGGCTTTGACAACACAGTGCTGCACTGAGGGAAATAGTTGTAGGTGGAAAGGAAGAATACTGCAGAAGAATAGAATCATATAATTGTGGTGTTGGAAGGGACCCAAATAGTCATCTAGTTCTATCCCCTGCAATGCAGGAATTGTGGCTAAAGAATCCCTGGTGGATGGAGAACCAACCTCTGCTTAAAAGCTCCAATAAAGTTAAGTCCACCACCTTCCCAACCACTTGAAGAAAATCGGGATCATTTAACAAATAATCCACACACCTAAATCTCCCCCTACCTTTAAAAATGCAGGGAATGTTATATATCCTGGAAATTGAGATCTGTTCTTCAGAGACCCCTGAATCGGACTGGTGCCAACACCAACCCAAACAAGGTCTTCATTGGTATTACACCAGGCACCTGCAGCCAAAGGTTTCATAGAACTGTAGGGTTGGAAGAGAACACCAAGGGCCATCTAGTCCAACCACCTGAATTTTGATGTATAGATAACCAATTTGTTTAGCAGTTGCCTCGGAGTTCCATTGGCCTCCCATTATTTTCAATGTCTGCATGAAACTGCTGAGAGAGGTCACCTGGATCCTTGGGCTGAGTTGTCACTAGTACACACAGGTCTTCCTCTCGTCTTCTGCTACTCAGGGAGCCAGTGGAAGTCTTAAAGAGGCACCCTGAAGGAGTTCTAAAATGGATCAGGGTGAAGACCTGTTGTTTGGCCAGAGCTCTAACCTAGATTTGCAACCTAACACATCAGATCCACTATTTGGGGAGTCCACCTGTGATTAACATCATTCGGAGGTAGGGATGAATTTAGCAGCTGTGACAGCTTCCCCAACTGCAGCCCAAAAAGGAGAAAGCAGACCTGCACTCATTTACTATCATGTTTAGGGTATGTGGGACGCGGGTGGCGCTGTGGTCTAACCCACTGAGCCTAGGGCTTGCCGATCAGAAGGTCAGCGGTTTGAATCTCTGCGACGGGGTGAGCTCCCATTGCTCAGTCCCTGCTCCTGCCAACCTAGCAGTTAAAAAACACGTCAAAGTGCAAGTTGATAAATAGGTACCGCTCCGGTGGGAAGGTAAACGGCGTTTCCATGCGCTGCTCTGGTTCACCAGAAGCGGCTTAGTCCTGCTGGCCACATGACCCGGAAGCTGTACGCCGGCTCCCTCGGCCTTTAGAGCGAGATGAGCGCGCATCCCCAGAGTTGTCCATGACTGGACCTAACAGTAAGGGGTACCTTTATCTTTACCTTTAGGGTATGTTTAGCCTGGAAAGGAGGAGACTGAGAGGTGATAGGATGTTGTTGTTGTTTAGTCGTTTAGTCGTGTCCAACTCTTCGTGACCCCATGGACCAGAGCACACCAGGCAGGTGATAGGATAGCCATCTTCAAATATCTAAAGGGCTGTCGCATGGAAGATGGAGCGAGCTTGTTCTCTCCTGCTCTGAAGGGGAGGATGCAAACCAATGGATTCAAATGACAAGGAGCTTCCAATGAAGTATTAGGAAGAACTTTCTGTTGGTAAGAGCTGTTTGACTGTGGAACAGACCCCCTTGGAAGGTGGTGGGCTCTTCTTCACTGGAGGTTTTAAAGTAGAGGTCAGATAGTCATCTGTCAAGGATTCTTGAGCTGCGATTCTTACATTGCAAGGGGGTCGGACTAGATGATCCTTCCAACGCTACACATCCATGATTCTGTCAATAATAGACAGCACTGGTGTCTGCCTATATCAGGTTGCCCTTAAAGGCAGACCAGAAATTTCAGCTGCTGCAACATTCAGCTTCCTGAATGCAGTGGGGTGAGGTAGGTGCTTTGATACATACCACACTGGCTTTGTGTCAGTTGAACTGGTTACCCGTTCTTGTCTGGGCTCAATTTAAAGTGTTGGTACTGAGACTTAAAGTGCCACATGGATTGGGACTACCTACAACCCTGTAAACCTGTATAGGCCCCTGGGAAATCTGTTCTCTGGCCCACCACTGAGGCCAATCAGGCTGGGGGGACAGGGCCTTTTAAGGAATGGTTCCACAGTTGTGGAATTCCGTTCCCTGAGAACCGCCCTTCACGCTTCTCTTCTGGCTTTTACATGGGGACTTATTTATTCCTCTAGCCCTCTTTATTTCTAGCCTTCTTTATTCCTTCTTCACTTTTTGTTCATCTTTTTGTGGCCCTGTTTTAAATCTTTGGTTGCTTATTAGCATGTTTGTTCAGCTGTTTTAACATTTATGTTGCATGTGGTTTTGCAAGGCAGCAATGCTGCTTAATACCAATTGCTGGAAACTGCAGGAAGGGAAAGTGCTCTTATTTTGTTTTAAAAGTAGGAAGTGTAAATGAAAAAGTTAATAAATAGCAAAACAAGGTGGGAAACAATTGTGGGTTTTTTCTTGCTTCTTCAGGATTTTTTTTTTTAAAAAAAACATTTTTATGAGAGACTGGGCCTTGCAGAGCCAGGCAGAGGCCCGGGCCAGGTAGATAATGTGCCCCCGCTTTTTTTTTACCCTGGGGATAACTGAAGTCTTATAAATCAGTAAGTATATAAATAATTTTCACAAAAGTTATGCTGACAAATAATTTTATTTCAAAGCTTGAACCATATCTGCATATAAAGACAAAATGGAAAATATAGATATACAATATGCTGACCGAGGCCCTCTTTGGAATCGGAGGCCGGGGCCAAGTGGCCCATATGGCCCCCCTCTGTCTGGGCCTGATGATACAGTGGTACCTCGAGTTAAGTACTTAATTTGTTCCTGAGGTCCGTTCTTAACCTGAAACTGTTCTTAACCTGAAGCACCACTTTAGCTAATGGGGCCTCCCGCTGCTGCCACGCTGCTGCTGCACGATTTCTGTTCTCATCCTGAAGCAAAGTTCTTAACCCGAGGTACTATTTCTGGGTTAGCGGAGTCTGTAACCTGAAGCGTATGTAACCCAAGGTACCACTGTATGTCTCTTTTTAGAAATGCCAGTTCTCATGATTCACTTGTTCCCCCATAGTGCATAGTGCACCTATGGAACTCACTGCTGCAGAAGGCAGTGATGGCCACTAACTTGAATGAAGATTCAACCAATTAATGGAGGAGGGAAGGCTTCAGTGGCTACTAGCCACTTGCTAAGTCTCATTGAGTCTGTGGGTAAATATGTATAGGATTGCAGGCTATTTAGCATAAAGCTATTCCATGCATCCACCTTCCCTTTTAATTTTTGAATCAGCTCAGAACCTTCTAGATCTAGTGTCATTGCCTCTTTTTTTTTTTTTAAGAGCACAGGAGTAGAATAAAATGCTTCCAATAGATCCCATTCTGCTTGCCCCTCCTTTGCTCACACCCTGCCCTTACTCAGTCTCGTACACCTGTTTTGACTTGCCCCACCTGTGACTTGTATTGACACATGTTCCTGGGGTTAGGCAGCCTGGAGGCATCCTGTCTGGTAGCTGCTTCTGTGCCCCAAGCCCCCAGTTACATAAATAGCCCAGATGTTGCAATGGAAACCCACAGGCTTTCTAACCCTTGCTTTTGGGCAAATAAAAAAACAAAAAACAAAAAAATCAGTTAGTTCAGACTTAAATCACTCCTCTACGAAAAGTCAAACTCTGCAAACCCTTCCTAACAAGGCCTGCCAATTCCCCCCCCCCCCCCCCGAGAAAGCATGCAAAATGCTGTGGGGAATGAAGTATGCATTTGAGAGCACCTCACAGAAAACTAGTAATTGAGCCAGTGGTATGTGTTGTTGTTTTTTTTAAAAAAGAAGATTCTAGGGGGTTTACTAGATTGCGAGCAAAACATGAATCAGCAACGCTAAAAAGACAAATGTGGTTCTAGGTTGCATCAACAGCAGTACAGTGTCCAGGCTGTGAAAAGTAGAATCATAGACCTGTGGAGTTGGTAGGGACTGGTTCAAATCTCTGCAGTGCAGGAATTTGTTGTGTTGTTGTTTAGTCGTTTAGTCGTGTCCTGCTCTTTGTGACCCCGTGGACCAGAGCACGCCAGGCACTCCAGTCTTCCACTGCCTCCCGCAGTTTAGTCAAACTCATGCTGGTAGCTTCGAGAACACTGTCCAACCATCTCATCCTCTGTCGTCCCCTTCTCCTTGTGCCCTCCATCTTTCCCAACATCAGGGTCTTTTCCAGGGAGTCTTCTCTTCTCATGAGGTGGCCAAAGTATTGGAGTCTCAGCTTCAGGATCTGTCCTTCCAGTGAGCACTCAGGGCTGATTTCCTTCAGAATGGATAGGTTTGATCTTCTTGCAGTCCATGGGACTCTCAAGAGTCTCCTCCAGCACCATAATTCAAAAGCATCAATTCTTCGGTGATCAGCCTTCTTTATGGTCCAGCTCTCACTTCCATACATCACTACTGGGAAAACCATAGCTTTAACTATACGGACCTTTGTTGGCAAGGTGATGTCTCTATGGACAGCCAGTTCGTTTGGCTGTTACCTCACGGTTTTATTCATCTCCCATTCTTTTCAACATGTGCATGAAACTGCTGGGAGAGGTATCCTGGAATCTTGGGCTGAGTACATGCAGATGTTCTGTTACTTTCCTGCTACTGATCTCAAGGATTCCGGACTAGATGGGCCATTGGCCTGGTCTTATGTTCTTAGAAAGGCCTTTGGTCTGATCCTGTTGCTGCAGGCCTCTTCCTCTGTTCTTATGGCCATCAGAATTATTCACAAGTCTGGGAAACCAGCCTTTATTTTAAGTATGCTTTTAAAACAGAAAAACCCCTCTTATTTTACCTTTACAATAAAACAGCAATTGAAAAGAAAGCAGCACCTGTCCAAGGACCAATGAAATGTTGCCAAATGTCTTGTGGAATTGCTTGGAATTTACTGCCGTCCGTAAAGCTATAAAGGGACATCATCAAAGGCATCTTCTGGGGATCCCACAGTTTCTGGGAACATGTCCTTTGTTATGCCCTTGTAGATTTATTTTTGTAAAGTTTTTGTTGTTTTAAATTCATTTTACAATGTATGTAAAACAGAGGAAACAGTTCTAACAACAGATGAAAATCAAAAGATGAAAAACCTATAAAAGAGACACATAGAATGAGTTCACTTGCACAGGTTAAAATAACAAAGTATGAGTAAAGAACATCAGCATTATCTATCAAATGCAGTTCTAGATTTGCCAGGATTGTGATTAGGCTTGTCTTGAAAATGATGGTTCTGTTGTAATAAGGGAATGCCAAATCATATAAAAAAAATCTGGAGGTTCTAGTCCTTTTTGAAATCTCAAAATATGTGCAAATTTCCTCCATTATAGCTCTGTTCCAGAGTGAGTGGTACCATCCAGTGTAAGATTTTGGGCTGTTTTCCATACTGTTGCAATAACTATTTGAGTCGCCAGGATTATATAAGACCAATTCTTTTTATCATATATATTTACTGGTATCATCAAAAATATTCAGTAATGTTAATCTTGAACAACAAAAAGGGTTCTTTAGTAATGTTTGTCATTTCTGACAAAATTTAAACCCCAAAAGCTTAAATCAATTTACATTGTCACAACAAATGATATATGCCCTTGTGCATTTTACCTATACGGCTGAGGGAGAATTAAACAGGGCCCCTCAGATAATGTATTTGTGCTGTGAAATAACAATAGAATCACAGAATTGGAGGGCTGGAAGGGACCACAAAGGTCATCTAGTTCAACTCCCTGCAAAAAGAGCAATCCTCCAATTCGGGAGCTACGGTAATTCAGGTTGAGGGCCATGAGCCACTCAGGACTTTGAGATGTCACTACCAGGTGGCAGAGGGCTTCCTTCACCTTTAAAGAGCACCAGAGTGGTTTGAAAAAGCAATACCCTACAGGCAGCAAACATATCATCTCATAATTTCATTTTCATATCTCACTGTGGATAATGAATAAATATCACATTCTTCTCCACTGGACCTATGCCAGTCTTCCAGTGATAAAGGCTTTTTGGAAGGCCCCCAAAACCCATCTTTCTTCCACTGGCCTTTCAAGCATGAGGTTTATTACCTGGGCAATGGTCTGGTTGAGTTATGTCTCTTCTGGCTCAGCTTAAGAATATTGTGATGAGTTTGAGGGCCTCAGTTTGGTTGATACCCCTGGATCCCTTCCAAGCCTGTGATCATAGAACTCTAGAGTTGGAAGGGATGCCCAAGGGTCATCTAGTCCAAATCCCTGCAGTGCAGGAATCACAGCAAAAGAATCCCTGACAGGTGGCCACCTAAAAACACAGGAGAGTCCACCACTACTGATAGAGCCCATTCCACTGTTGAACAGGTCTTACTATCACTGGAGCAACAAAATACAAGTTTGTTCTATCTTCCATGTGACATGTGGCAGTCCTTTAGATATTTGGAGATTACTCTCATGTCGCCTCTCAGTCTCATCTTCAGGCTGAGCATCACCAACTCCCTCAACTGTTCCACACAAGGCTTGGTTTCCAGATCCTTCACCATCCTGGTTTTTCTCCTCTGCCCACTTTCCAGCTTGTCAATATCCTCCTTCAATTGAGGTGCCCAGAACTGGACGCTGGATTCCCTGTCTCGGTGTGGTCTGACCAATGCAGAATAAGAGTGATACTATGACTTCCCCTTATCTGGATATTCCACTTCTCTTGATGCAGCCTAGAATTGCATTAGCTATTTTTGCTGCTGCATCACACTGTTGACTCATGATAAACTTGTGGTCTACTAAGACCTCCTAGATCCGTTTTCACATGTCCTGCTGTCAAGCCAGGTATCCCCCATCCCAGAGTTGTGCATCTGATTTATTCCTGCCTGTGCAGAACTGACATTTGACCCTATTGAAATTCCTCTGGCTAGTTTTGGCCCAATCTATTAAGGTCCTATTGAATCCTGAATGCAGAGCTCCAGGTGCGGCCTGATCAAGGCAGAACAGAACCACAGTATGAGGCAGCTGGGTGGAAAGTGAAGATTCTGCATTTCACAGGATCTATGTCATGGGTAGGCAAACTAAGGCCTGGGTGCCAAATCTGGCCCAATTGCCTTCTCAATCCGCCCTGTGGACGATCCAGGAAACAGCGTGTTTTTACATGAGCAGAATGTGTCCTTTTATTTAAAATGCATCTCTGGGTTGTTTGTGGGGCATAGGAATTCATCCCCCCCCAATATAGTCTGGCCCTCCTCAAAGTCTGAGGGACAGTGGACCGGCCCCCTGCTGAAAAAGTTTGCTGACCCCTGATCTATGTGATGTGGAGCTGCTAGTACTGTGAGGGCAACAGAGCAGGGCCCCTTTGATTGATCTGGAGCATTGGCAAATGCTCAGTCTTGCCAGCCTCTGTAAGTGGACCAGCATAGCTGGAAATCAGCAGGGACTCCTAAGATAGACCTGGGCAGTGGTCAAATGTGAAAGAGTGAGAAGGAAAAACAGCCCGAAGGAAGAAGAATGAATGAATGAGAATTTACTTAAAGCTGAATCTGGCTGACACCACAAACCCTTATTTACCAGGCAGTTCCTGTTTATTTATCTGGAACTACCTTCCAAGGAACTGTGTCTAGGCTTGCAAGCCGATTGCAGGATCCAAGGCACATTCCTTGGAAGCAAGTTCCGGTTTCGAAATCAGTTATTTGGAATATTTATAAACCGCTAAAACATTACAAAACCCCATAGCAGCCGTTCTCAAAAGCATCAGATATATCCATCCTCCTGGTGAAAGCATGGGAAACGAATCATAGAACTGTAGGGTTGGAAATGACCCCAAGGATCGTCTAGTCCAACCCCCTGCAATGCAGGGACACAGGTAAAGAATCCCTGACAGCTGGCCATCCAACCGCTATTCAAAAGGAGGTTTCAGTAAAACTGAAAGAAAATTTTAAAGTGCCATCAAGGAAGTCTCATTGTAGATAACCATTTGCCCTTTCTGATAGGATCAGGGCTCATCAGTGTTTTTTGCAATGTGTGCCTCCAAGCCATATGACAGTTTCGAGCACAAATGGCTCAAGTCGGCCTCATCCAGCATGCCACTCTTCTGAAGCAGGCCCCAGGCAGGAATGCTCTGGGAACGTTTTGTAAAAGAAAACAACCCTCTTGGATCTCATTGCTTTTATTCATGGACACAAACTTGACATTTCGGCTTTAATCAAATCAGTTCTGTGGCGCTAACGTATTGTGAAAGCAAACAAGATTCCCTTCCCAAGCTCTTCCTTGCCAGGGTGAGTCAGTGTAATATAATGTCATCACTTTTCCTTGATTAGGAGGGGGGGGGGGGTTTGAAAAAAAGCTTTACTGGAAAGGAGGCTGCGATTCCAGCCTGGCCCTTTCTCAGTTACCAAACAGTTTATTATACTGTTTCAGGAGGGGCTGGCAGAGGGAGTGCAACTGGCTGGCTTGAGCCATTAACAGCTCAGAGTAAGTTCTAGGCTAGAACAGAACCAGGATTCAATATGGCTTTAACGAATTGGAGAATTGGGCCCAAATTAAAAACATGAAATGCAGTAGAGACAAAATTCAGTTTCTGCACTTAGACAGGAATAACTAGATGCACAAGTATAGGATGGGGAACACCTGGCTTGCCAGTAGTACATGTGAAAAAGAACTGGGAGTCTTTGTAGGCCACAAACTTAATGTGAGTTAAAAGTGTGATGCATCTGCAAAAAAGGCTAATGCAATTCCAGAGTGCATCAAAGGACGTCAAGTGCTGAGCTCAAGGGAAGTCAAGTCTGCCTTGGTCAGACTCTACCTGGAGTGCTGTGTCCAGTTCTGGACACCCCAATGGCATAGTCTCCAGCTGCCCTGAAAATGTCAGGACTGTCATGGAAACCCTTAAGGCATCATGGCTTCTCACTATGTCATGCAGAGACCTGAATTCTGCAAGCGAGGAAAGGGAGTGGGGAAGAGCGTGGTCAATGGGGGAGGAGGAGGCCCGGCCTCTCATGGTGGCACAGCGAGACCCACAGGGAGGGAAGGTGACCAGCTGCTGCCACTGTGCTCCTTTACCAGCCAGTACCACTGGATGCATCTGACTGTGGTGATGGTGGTGGCAGGAGCAGCCTCATATAAAGGGTTGTCATATGGAGGAAGGTTGTTTTCTGCCGCTCCAAAGGGAGTACCCAAACCAATGGCCCACCTGGCAGGTATTCTGGAGCTGTGATTCCAGCACAGGGTTATCTAGTCCAGCCCCCTGCAATGCAAGAGTCACAGCTGAAGAATCCCTGACATATGGTTATCCCACCTGTTTTAAAACCTCCAAGGAAGGAGAGTCCACCACCTTCTGAAGTCTTCTGTTCCACTGTAAAACAGCTCTTATCATCAGAAAGTTCTTCCTAATGTTTAGTTGGAATCCGATTTCCTGGAATCTGATGGTTCAAGTCCTCCACTCTGGAGCGGCAGAAAACGAGCTTGCTCCATCTTCCATATGAGCAGATATTTGACAATGGGTCTGATACTCCCTCTCCATATTCTTTTCTCAAGTCTAAACAACCCCAACTTAATTGATAAGAATATATGTTACTAAACACTGATAATTTATGATTTACATGATTTATGGTGCTTTAGATGACTTGTCATAGTTTAATTTTAAAATGAAAATTTCCCCCATCCAAGAATGAGATTCCCAGTCATTTTCTTAACTGCAGGAGATCAGAACAGTTTCACATATTCAGCATGACTAGGGTTGTTCTTAACAGCTGTAGAGTGAAATGTTTGCTTGGTTAAATGTCTGTTTCTCAAAAGAACGGGAGAGACATGAGTGCCACCCAGTGGATTTTGGTGAGACCAACAACTAGGGAGGCTTCCAGATGGAAGAAGTTTGAATGTCAAGTGTTGGCCCAGCCTGTGTTTCACCTTGGCAGAATATCCAGGTAAAGTCCCAATGATCCCTGACAGCCAGGAACTCCTCCTCTCCATGGAAGAGGGGGCTATCAATGGCTACTAGCCAGGATGGCTGTGCTCTGTCACTACAGTTGGAGGTAGCAATGCTTTTGAATACCAGTTGTTGGAAACTGCAGGAGGGGAGAAGGCTTTTGTGCCCAAATCCTGCTTGCTGGTTTCCCACAAGCAACTGTTCAGCAGTCCTTACGGATGTTGGACTAGATGGGCCATTGGATTGCATTGCAAGGAGTTGGGCTAGATGACTCTTGGGATCCCTTCAAATTCTTCAAATCTATGGCTCAATGACTTCTTACTTTGCCCTGAAGTGAGCACAAGCCCCTTTTCTGCAAATGAAGGAAGTGGGCCTTAGCATGATCAAGGCCACAGGCCCTATCCATTGCCTACCTGTGGCAGTCCCAGAAGCCGACGAGATGACAAGAGCTTTTACCTGTGAATCCTGCATTGCAGGGGGTTGGGTTACATGGCCCTTTGGGTCCCTTCCACTTCTACCATTCTGTGATTCTATTAAATCCTACAAAACATTTCACCTTTACCGCGAGAAGAAGTGGCAGGCGCAAAGAGAATCAGAAGGGGTCCCATTCCTGTCCCTCTGAGGGTGTGTGTAGGGGGGACTTGGGACTTATAGCTGGAAGGACAGCAAGGGAAACCTAGGACATATTTCAATCCCCCCCACCTTTGAGGCAGCTCTCAGATCACACCGTTTTCTCTTTGACAGAAGCCTACTTCATTTGTGGGCCTTACGAGAGAAGTCTTAACTCGGTGGCAAATTGAGTTTTTCCACGGAAAGTTGGAGAGCTCTAAATCAGCCCTCTTTGGATTTGTTTCAAATCCATAAGATTTGCCTGGAGACCAAAAGAAGCCTAGAAATGGACTGAGATATTTTTAGAGGAGGTGGAGAGGACTATTGGGGGCTACTAGCTATTATGGCTATGCTCTGCTTCTACAGGAAAGCTTCTGAAGAGCAGTCACTGGAGACCACAGGAAGGCAGAGGGCTCTTTTGCTCAAATCCTGCATGCTGGCTTCACAGTGAGGCATCTGGGTGGCCACTGTGAAAAGAGGATGCCGGACTAGATCAAGCACCTTCTGATGCTCTTATGGAACCTCCAGGCCCAGATGCAGTCTATCTAGTTTCCTAGGCTCTTGGGAGCATTTGGCTACTGTGAGAACAGAATTCTGGGCTAGGTGAGCCCCCTTCGGCCTGATCCAGCAGAGTCATGAATTCTGTCTTCTGTTCTAGAGGCCTCCTTTATACAGGCAACACCCCATTTATGTGGGGGTTGTGTTCCAAGGCATCACACATTTACCGGTAAATGAAATTGCATATATTAGGAACACCACTGAAAAAGCTTGCAAACACCCTTTAAACTTTTGGAAACCATGGAAAAACCCTTTAAAAGACCCAAAATCCATCAAAATCCACCACAATTGCTCCCTCCAAACTTCCTTGCTTAAATTTCAACTCTCCAAAGAACTGAAAGGTCTGTGCAAAAGGCTTGTGATGGTATTGCCAGATGGTATTTTCGCACTCTTTTAGGGCCATTTTTGTCCCTTTTGTGCCACATCTGGGTTTGCAGCAGTACACGGTCACATGTGCCTTGAAAGCGCGTAAATTGGGAGTTGCCTGTACAAATCAAATGTGAAACAAAATGGAGGTGCTTAGCACCACTACCAGACCAGTTTCTTTGCTAAGAGAGAAAAAGAGAGACAGAGGCAGGCCAGATTTCATCAGCATCCTCTTGCTGGGCTCTTTCCGCCCATCTCCTCCTCCTGCTGCTTCTCACCAGGATGTACCTGTTCCCAGTGAAATTCCAAAAAGGTCCTGCCTGGTCTTGCTCAGGTGCTCTTCCTTTCTTAACAAGCTCCATGAAAGGCTACACAATTAAGGCTCCAGTCAGACTGGGCGCAGCTCCTTCCATCATCCTCCCTAATTAATTAAGTAATTAGGATTTTACAATGTTCCTCCGGGCTCATTCAGAGGGAAAACATAAACAGAAGCCTCGAACAAAACAAAACATTGCTAATTTATTGTTCTTTCCTATAAAGGGGCATTGTTGCCAGGGATTCTTGAGCCACAAATCTTGCATTGCAGGGGGTTGCAGTAGAGGACCCTTCCAACCCTATAATTCTAGGATACTCTGCACTGGTCATAGACTTTTCTAATTACGGTAGTCCACAACAAGATTCCTAAATTGAAACTAGAACTTATTATTATGGCCAGATTCTACCTTGTCTAGAAACTTATTTTCTCCTCTCTTTTTTGGGGAAATTTTAATCCCACAGCCTACCCTTTTTCAATGGAAACTTATTTTATTGATTTATTCATTGCATTTGCAGCAATAAATCTTTTCCTCCAAGAACCTCAAGGTGGCTTGCATGGTTCTCTACCTCCACGTTTAATCCCCACAACAACCCTGTGCGGTAGGTCAGGCTGAGAGGCAGTAACTGGCTCCCAAGGTCACTAACTGTGAGCTTCATGGCTGAGTGGGGATTTGAACCCTGGTCTGACCACTACACCGCACTGGCTCTCAATTTGGGACTGGTCGTTTTAAGTGTCATTTGGGTATCTTGTTCCCCCAAACCAAAGTATTTTTTACGTGCTTCTGATGTGATTTCGGAGGTGCAGTAAACTGCTGATCTGGTGGCTCATCTCCAATCAGAACTGACATCTAGCGTCACTCACTCAAGAGGGTTGTTGTGGAGATTATCACATAAGGAGAGAATCACATGCTACCTTGAGGTCCTTGGATAAAAAGGCAGACTATAAATACAATAAATAAATGAACCAAAGCTGAATGAGGGTTGGAAGGTGGCGGACTCTCTTAACAAAGGTCAGATGGCTATATGCCAAGGGCTCTTTAGCTGATATTCCTGCATTGCAGAGTGGGATGGGCTAGATGACCCCTGGGGTACCCTCCAACTCTACTTTTTTATGATCAGCCCTTACAGCCCCCGTTTCGCCGAGACAACTTGGCCTTGTGTAAACCTCAACAGGTGGCAATTAAAGCATAACACAGCCTGCTTCTCCATGTGCCCCCCCTCGACTCTTCATGCTTCTGCAAAGGAGGTGCACCCAGACAGCTGATATTAAGACAAATTGGCTTCTTTTGAAAGAAGGTGGTGTGTGTGTGTGTGTGAGAGAGAGAGCATGCATCAGCGGCAAAGCAGCGGAGGACGTCCCCCCAGGGGACAAAACATTGAGCAGGTGACAGATGATATGGATCAGGTGAGGGCGGGTGCATGTCTGTGTATGGAGTTGGCCAGGAGCCCGCCAGGAGGCATGCTGGGGCCTTCCTCCACAAACCCTGGCCCCACCCCTCTCCAGTAAAGCAGCTGATTGGCAGCCGCCCAGCTTTCGGGGGAAATGAAGCATCATACACCTGGCTCAGCCTGCCAGCCTGGGTTGCCTTTATCATAGTTTTGTAGCATTGCAAGGGAACCCCAAGGGCCATTTAACTCAGGATTCACAGCTAAATAACCCCTGACAGATGGCCATCCAACCCGTATTTCAAAACTTCCAAGAAAGCATGATCAATGAGATTATCTGCAGGAGCATTATTGGACATTTCCCCAATTGGTAAGGTTCATCTGATAACAAGAAACAAAGCCTCTGCACATAGAACTCCCTGCCACTGGAGATTCAGCAGTTGCCTTTTGTGACAACTTCTAAACTGCTGCTGAAATATTTTCTATTCTGCCAGGCGAGGAAGAAGATATCCTTCCACAATGATTAACTGATACCTGTTTTTAACATTTTTATATGGTTTTTATTGTATGCCTTTGTTTTTATTGTATGTTTCCAAGTGCAATTCAAAGTGTTGCTGCTGACCTAAAGCCCTAAATGGCTTCAGCCCTGTATACCTGAAGGAGCATCTCTACCCCATTGTTCAGCCCAGACACTAAGGTCCAGCTCCAAGGGCCTTCTGGCAATTCCCTCATAGTGAGGTTACAGGAACCAGGCAGAGGGCCTTATTGGTGGTGGCACCTTCCCTATGGAACGCCCTCCCAACAGATGTCAAGGAGATAAAGAACTACACAACTTTTAGAAGAATCTGAAGGCAGCTTTGTCTAGGGAAGGTTTTAATGGTTAATATTTTACTATGTGGAAGTGGAAACTCAACTTGCAAAGCTGAAATAATGCACCAGGAGGGAAAGTTATCATCAATTCTTAACATTTTATTTCTTTACTGGGTTAAACAAGGAGCAGAGAAAACCCCTGATCCAAAATACAATGGAACTGAAAGCGTTACAGGTACAGAGACTACTGAAAACACAGAGTAGGATAATAGTTTTAATACAACTGAATTATAGCATGGTTTTGTTGTTTGGGTTGGTTTTTTCCCCTTCCCCCCTCCCTCAACTCCCAAACTGTTTTTGGAAAATAAATGTAATAGGAACTAGTGCAAAAAAGTTCTAAAGATGAAGCACAGTGTGTCAAGTGGCGTAAGAAAACCGTCCCACCCCCTTCCAAAGACACAGTCGCTTTATTATGACAGTTGACTCGTCTGCACTTTCACTAGACCCTTATTTGGATTATATTGTGCCCCAATTAATTCCTCTGGGTCTGAGAGCTTTTCTCATTCTTCCACGGTTGCTCCTTGCGAAAATCCAGTACCACTTACCAAATCACATTTTGCCAGCTATGCAGAAAGTCCCAAGAGAGATTTTGCTTAAGGGCTCCTCCACACTTCCACTCAACCCATATTTGGATTGTATTGTGTATCAATTAATTCCTAGTTTCTTGTTCTGTGGCCATGCCTTGCATAAATCCAATCTTACCTCTGAATCAGATCTTTATCAGACATGTAAAAAATCCAGAGATTTTGCTTAACTGAGCAAATAACTTTGAGGGTAAGAGCTGTTTGACAGTGGAACAGACTCCCTCGGGAGGTGGTGGACTCTCCTTCACTGGAGGTTTTTAAGCAGAGATTGAATGGCCATCTGTCAGGGATGCTTAAGTTGTGATTCCTGCATTGCAAGGGATAGGACTAGATGACCCCTGGAATCCCTTCCAACCGTACAATTCTATAATTTTTTTCTATGATCTTTAATTCAGTGGGTAAGATCAGATTTTCACAAGGCACAGTGGTGGATCAACAACAAGAAGTCTCAGAATCATGGGAACGAATAGCAGCACGATATGACTGAAATATGGGGCAAGCAAAAGGGTAGACAAGCCCTCTGTTAAGCAACACTTCCGCACATCTGGTGAGATCCAATTCAGCAGTTAAGATCAGACTTTTTGCAAGGCACGGCAGTGGAAAAAATGAGAAAAGCTCTCGGACCTGGAGGAAATTAATTGGCACATGACACAATCAAAACATGGGGTAAGCAAAAGTGTGGATGAGCCCAGAAAGGAGAAAGTAGGACAGAAACAAGGCAGGGAGAGAGTAGAAAGGAGGTTTTAAAATGTTGACTTCAGCAACATGACTTTAATCTTTTAAACCTCACCACTATGTACTGTAAAAAATGACTTGTTTTCCCCCATGGCAGGCCTGGCCTTGGTGCCTACAAGCACTTGAGAAGGGTTCAGCAGCAACCAGGCCCCGGGTCTCTGAATGACGTTCCCCACAACCTCTCTTAGCTCACCAGATCTCACTCAGTGGAGTGACAAGAAGAGGCAGGCATTGTTTCAATGTGCTGGGGTTCTAGTCCACCACAAAGGCCCTTGAAGTATTTTTAAATGAGATCATTAAAATAAAAATATATAAAACAAGCATTGTAAAGCAACATTTAAAATGAACCCACACAACACATTTTGAATACTAGATCAGAGCACCCCCCCACCCAATTGCCCTTGCCAGTTCCATTGGCTGCCTGGCCACCTCCCACCTCCAGCTTGTTTGGTTTAAGGACTAGAACTTTGAATCATAGAATTGTAGAGCTGGAAGGTGCCCCACGGGTCATCCAGTCCAACCCACTGCAATGCTTCCTGGGGGGTGCTTCTCCAGAAATGTCCTCTTGGACATGGAGGAAAAGTTAGAAGTGCCTTTTTAGGGTGACTAAAAATTGGGGATGGTGGGTGGGTACTGCTGCATTCTTGGACCGGAGAGTATCACGGTAAAGCCATGTCCTTCTCAGAAGGTGTCAGTGTTTGTATTGCCAACCATCAAATGAACAGACACAACTCGGGGCAGAAAATGATAGGGCTCTAAACACATTTTTGCACTGAAAAGGCAGGTTTTAAACAAAAATGCAAACACCATCAGCCAGGAGGTGAGGTGGTGATAACAACAGAATCACAGACCTTGGAATCAGGGCCCTGTGCATCCTGCCTTGTCTCATTCGGGCTGTAGTAAACAGTTCCAAAGAACTGGAAAATAGAGGCAGAAGCATTTTCTGTGCATCACAAATGATGGGAGAAAGTCGGATTTCATAGAATCATAGAGTTGGAAGGTATCCTCCAAGGGCCATCTCATCCAACCCCCTGCAATGCAGGAATCTTAGCTAAAGCCCTGACAGATGACCCATTGCCCCCCAACCTCTCACCTTGATGTGAAAGACAAAAAATACCCAAAATAACTTTAAAAGAAACACAAAACTGTGCATATACAGTGGTACCTCAGTTTATGAACTTAATCTGTTCTGGAAGTCCGTTCTTAAACCAAAACTATTCTTAAACTGAGGTGCGCTTTCCCTAATAAGGCCTCCCGCCACCGGTGCCCTTCCACCGTTTGGATTCTGTTCTTAGACCGAGGTAAAGTTCGCAAACCGGGACACTACTTCCAGTTTTGCGGAGTTTGTAAATCGAATCGTTCTTAAACTGGACTGTTCTTAAACTGAAGTACCGCTGTACATGTTAAAAATTGGGTTTTAACAGGCCACAAACTTAACATGAATCAACAGTGTGATACAGCAGCAAAAACAGCTAATGCAATTCTAGGCTGCATCAACAGAAATCTATGGAGTCCAGAACAAGGGAAAGAATAGCACCATTCTATTCTGCCTTGATCAGACCCCTCCTGGAATCCTGTGTCTGGTTCTGGGCACCCAGGTTTAAGGAATTTGGCAAGCTGGAAGGTTTGCAGAGGAGAGTGACCAAGATGATTAAGGGTCTTGAAACCAAACCTTGTGAGGAACAGCTGAGGGAGTTGGAGAAGCGGAGACTGAGAGGCCACATAAGAGCCCTTCAAATATCTGAAGGGCTGTCACAGGGAAGATGGAGCCAGCTTGTTTTCTGCTGCTCCAGAAGTGAGGATCCAAACCAAAGGATTTAGATTTCAAGAAAGAAGGTTCCAACTAAACATTAGGAAGAACTTTCAATGGGTAAGAAGTGTTGGAAGGTGGTAGATGGACTCTCCTTTCTAAACATGAGATAGATGGCTATCTGTTGGTTATTCTTTATAATGATAATGATGATGATGATACTATGATTACTGGATGAACTTTGGGGGAAATTCTCTTTAGCAGAGCAGGGACAGTTCAAATAACAAGGAGAAACTCCACGTTCAAAAAGGGAATCTGTCTCTTGACCGTTCTGGGCCAAACAAGACCTGACTTTAAAGACTTCATTTAAAAAATGGTTTCTTTAAAAAGCCTGACTAGCAGCAATGGAAAGGGTGTGGGTTTTTTTAAAAAATCAATATCAGGATCACAGAAAGTGGAAAAGCAGGAGTGATTTACTGTATTGGATTCCTGCATTGCAGGGATTTTACTAGAAGACCCTTGGGACCCTTTCCAATTATACCGTTCTATAAATTTAACCCTTTCCCTTCCAAGCTGCAGTTCTGCCAATAAAACTCTTATTTCAAATATGAGGGAACTCCCAGCGATTGCCAAACCAATTCCAAAAATGGAAAAATTGGACCACACCAGCGGGGGTGGGAGGAGGAGCAGGAGTGGACCTGCTATTGGTTGCATGTCCTAGGACATCTCCTGGAGGACAAGGGTGATGCAGGCATGCCCTCAATTTAAGCTCTTTAAGGAGCAAGAGAACCCCACTTGAAAAACCGTATCATAGTAGAGCTGGAAGGAACCCAAGCGCCATCTAGTCCAACCCATTGCAATGCTGAAGAGCCAACCCATCACATAACATGGCTTGACCAAGAGCACTGAAAAGGTTGCTTGGGAATTATTAGTGACTGATGGAGGTTCCTACAGGTGGGGGCAGGGGGCAGCAGGGCAGTGCGCCATCACAATTATAGTTTGGATTGGGCTTAGAGGATGATGGGGGAGGGGAAAAACAACAACGGATCTCTGCCAAGCCGTTTCTTTTGCCCCTAGGGCAAGTTACCCAGTATGGGGAAGAGATCACTGTGGCCCCATAAACGAGACATGTTATGTGTGGTGGCGGCCAGAGAAGTGGCCCTTGGTGGGCCGGGGGGGGGGGTTGCCTTTCCTAAGAAGGCAGTTCTTTCCAAGCCCCACTGTGGGCCTTTCCTCGGCCTCTGAGCCTCTATGAGGCTGAAGGCCGACAGCTTGAGGCCTGCTGCTGACAGAACCATTTTTCCCTGCAGAGACCCAGCCTGAGGTCTGCAGCCGATCAAACCCTTTTCTCCAGAGGCCGTGCCTGAGGCCTCCTGCTGACATAACTCTATTCTCCAGAGGCCCAGCCTAAGGCCTGCTGCTCACTGAGCCATTTCCCCCCCAGAGGCCCAGTCTGACGCCTGCTGTTGAACAATCGCTTGTTCCCACAGCCCCCCAAACGCTTCAGAGACTCACCCACTGCAGGGCGGGCCCTGCGACGACCTGCTCTGGGGGGTGGGAGGGGGCTCTGCGTTGGGGTGGCTTTGTCTGTGTCACCCCCAGTCCTGTGCCGCCGCCCCCGCCACTGTAGGGAGAGCTTCATTGTGCCCACCCAAACCCCTTCTTTCCTCCAGGTGAGAAAAGAGCTGGAGGTTTCCTTTTTCCCTGCCTTGCAGAGGAGGTTCACTCGTCCCTTGCGAGGGTCTCATCCATGGTGGGGTAGGCCCCCAAGCTCAGTCCCCCGCTGCTGTGCACGCTCGAGAAGGACACCATGGTGTGGAGGAGCATCAGGACCAGGACGCAGAACCGGATCTTGCTGTTGCTGAGGCGGGACCCTGCAGACACTGGCAGCAGGGACGGGTGGTGGTGGTGGTACTGGGTGTGGTGATAGTAGAGGTTGTAGTGCTGCTGCTGCCGTTGCTGGTGGTTATGGGGGGTGTTGTGGTGTTGGTCGTGGAATGGCTCTGATTTGGCAGATGCATTGCGATAGCCTTCCAGGTGCCGGTCGCAGGAGTCCCACCGCACATCACAGCACTTGGCTTCCTGGTCAGGCAGCTCCCTCTCCAGCAACCCTGGCAGAATAAGAACAGAAACAAAGGAGGAGAAGGAAGAGGTGGCATCAGAAGTGGCACAGGTCTGCTAAACGCTACCTTCAGGAGAGCTCACTGGTGTACAGGAAACCAGGGTTGCACTATAGGAACCCTCAAATAGGCGGTAAAAAAAGCAAGAAGCAAGCATTTGGACGGAATGGCTTGTGGCTTCCTTTGTCTCTGTACTAATGCACAAGGCATGGGAAATCAACAGGGTGAATTTGAGCCCTTAATCATAGAACTGAAGAGTTGGAAGGGACCCCAATGGTCATCTGCTGCAACCCCCTGTAGTGCTAGGGTTTCAATGGGCCAGCAGTGGAAAAGCTTGAAAAATATGCATTTGGCTGGGTGGTATAAGAACTTAAGGACTTTGGCTTTTGTGGAAAAAAATGACACATAAGCTATGTGTTTCCAGGTTGGGGGATCCAGGAGGCTTCTATGCCACCTGGTGGGACTTTCATTTCCAGTGCTTTGGACACAGATGCTCAACATTTACCATCCATGCCAACTTGGGAAGTAGGAATGTATCAATTTTTATCGGTGTGTCTCACCATTTCTTTCTCTTTTCATTTATTGTTTGCTTGCTTGCTTGCTTTGGATATGATGCAATACCCTGCTACTTCACTTTTGGGTTGGTAATTGTGTTGATATCTTTATTTTTTTTAAAGAAACACTAGGCAGGCTTTGGACGAGTCCAAGGCTAACTCCCTGTGGATAGTATCTTGGACAAGCAGAATATATTTTGTCCAAATATACAAATCCAACGATCCCAATGATCAGGGAATACAAGCTGTTTGACAGTAGGACAGACTCCCTCAGAAGGTGGTGTGCTGTCCTTCAGTGGAAGTTCTTAAGCAGAAGTTGGATGGTGTCTGCCAAGGATTGTCCAGCTGCAACTCCTGCATTACAAGGGGTTGGAATAGATGACTCTTGGGTTCCAACTCTACAATTCTATAATTCTATGACTAATGAAGGTGGTGGGCTCTCCATCAGTAGAGGTTCATAAGCAGAATACACAGCACGGGTCTGTCCTTGTGGCTCGTTGGAAGTTGAAACTGCTTCACATGTATTATTACGTTGTCGTCTTTATGAGGATATACGTTTGACTTTTATTACACCTGTTTTGCATAAGTCCAGGAAAGAATCGGAATACCATAGTTTAAAACTACTGCTAGAGGACAAGAATCCCAAGACTACATTAAATGTAGCTAAATTCTGTGCGTCTGCAATCAATTGCAGGAAGCAAGTGGTATCCCATAATGACCAAACCCCTAAATGTTAATTACAGGGGGCACGCTAACAATTAATTTTAATTTTTATATTTAAATCCTTGTTATATTCATATTGTCCCTTGTATTTCTGATATTTTTTATGGTCTGTGATATTGTGTGTGTTGACACTGGTCTGTGACCGTATTAATAAATTCATTCATTCATTCATTCATTCATAAGCAGAGGTTGGATGGTTGTCTGTCAGGGATTTCTGAGCTGAAATTCCTGCATTGAAGGAGGTTATACTAGATGACACCTGGGGGCACCTCCTCACTCTACAGTTCTCTGATTCTATAACATAGATTCTAAGCCTCACCTGTGCAGATGAAGCCAGGCAACCCTCCATAGATCAGCTCGTCATTGTCGGGCAAGACGAAGGGACATCTTGTTTGCACCTCCAGGCAGTATTGCTTGCATGGGATCCGGTGTTGGCACTGCAGTTGGGTCACATTGAAGTACTCAGAGCACAGCCATGCCTTGTAGACAGCCTGCAGGAAGGGAGGGAGGAGAAGGGGGCATTAGAAAAATGGGATCCACAAGACTGACACAGGTGTGGACGCAACAGGGAGCAGCCTTGCATGCTCTGAAGGTAGGAATAAAGAGAAACACTGTACAGAAAGAATGTAAACCCAGCACCCCTGCAATTGGATTTGGAATAAACGTAAGAGGAGCTCTGCTGCATGAGGCCAATGGCCCAGCTGGTCTAGCATCTTGTTCTCACAGTGTTCAAATGCCCCTAACCATTGAGGAATAAAGGAATGCCTCTGGACCTGGACCTTTGCACGTTCTCAGTCAGGCAGACAAACAGAACAGGTGCTGCAGATCACTGCAGCAGCTCCCTCACCATTCATGTCTCTTGGTCCCACGGACCCTGTGAGACAGCATTCCAGGCACCCCCCTCAAACTCTTCTGCTAAATGCCCTGTTTACAAGTTATGGTCATGAGAGCTTCACCTGCTGGACTTCTTCCTGTAATATTTCAGCCTTCGCTGATTGTGGGGGTCCAGGGTCTAGCAGGTGACGCTGCTGCCTCTTGCTCCTACATTTGAACACTAGGCTGAGCAGTTGAAACCTAACCGGAACGCACTCATTTTTGCCACCAGTTCAAAGCATAAGCACAGAGGTTAGGAATAAGAAATAAAGCTCCACGGTATCTCCTCTTAGTAGTTAGTCGATGTGCACAGGTCCCACAGAGGGTAAATAAAATCTATCTTTTAAACTTTCCTCTGCATGACACAGTTCAAGTTGGCACCAGAGCAGCTCCTTTCTCTCTCAAAATATTGCCCCTGGCTTTACAAATAATGATGCTCTACTACAGTTATTTGCTTCCAAATGCTACCCTCCCCACTGCCGGCAGCCTCTTTCTCTCCCCTCCTTCTCCTTTGTCTAGCTTTGTCTACACTCCTTTCTGCACCATCATCCTGCTTCGTTTCATGTTTGATTTCATTATCTGTCAAAATGGGTGTGGGTGTGTGATAACTCCATTCAGGAGAGAATGGATAACTAAAATCTGGGATGTAGTTATGCATGGTTAAGCTTCCATATATTGTGAGAACCAGAGTTGGTGGACATCAAGATAACATCTTCATCAAGAAATGGAGTCATGTTATAACGGAGTAGCACAGTAATACAGTACAGCTGTGATTCCTGCGTTGCAAGGGAAATTCCTGCGTTGCAAGTTTAGACTAGATGACCCTCACTGTCCTTTTCCAGTTCTATGATCTAAGAACACCAACTCTCCTTGGAGAAATCTCCTCACTGGAGATTTCTAACTAGGGGCTGGATGGCCATCTGTCGGGGATTCCTTAGTTGCAATTTGTGCACTGAAGGGGGCTGGACTATATGGCCCTCAGGGTCTCCTTCCAACCAGGCAACTCTGTGATTCACATTATGTAAACCAGTGAATAAATGCACTAAAGAATAATGCTGACACCACCATCAATAAAGGGCTTCATTTAGCAACGACACCATCAATAAGGAGTGTCAGGCTCCAAATGTTGGTGGTGGTGGGGATATCCTTCTTGCCTCTTTTTCGGTGACGCTAGAGAAGGGGAAGTTTTGAGAGGGGCTGTTTCCTCCCTTCCCGTCCTTTGCTTGTGGCTACCACTCGCTTGCTCACTCCCCCAAACTTGGTTGTGCTGCCCTGACGTGCCCACCCCCACATGCATCCTGCACATTTCTCTGGGAAGCAGATGTGGTTGCCATGGCAGCCATGAGCTGAGTGTTGCGGCTGGACCAGGATTTCCCAGCAGGAGAAGGAAACCGGCGGTTTTCGAAGGGAAATGACGGACAATCCTGCTTCCTATGCAATTCATAGAATTGTAGAGCTGGAAGGGACCCCCAGAAGGGTAATCAGGACCAACCCCTTGAAATGCAGGGATCATCACTAAAGAATCCCTGACAGGTGACCATCCAAACTCTGCTTGAGAACAGTCAATGTAGAGTTGTAAGGAAGGTGCCCCAATAGTCATCCAGTCCAGTAATGCAGGAATCACAACTAAAGCATCCCTGAAAGATGCTATAAAACTCATGGAAATGTGAGCTGTGGACATGCCCCACCCACAGGTTGTGCTGCCTAAGAGAGTGAACTCTTCTCTAGCCTGCTTTAAAGGGCTACCGTGTGTGCCGAGCTTGAACAGATGCTCAAACATCTCATTAGCAGTGCTCATTTCCCTGCATTCATGATTTATGAGACAGACCCAATCCAGATGCTCTGACCGCAATAAAACTGCAATTCCCAATAACTGCTGCCTTTAAAGGATAATTTTCTTTTTCTTTTTTTGTGGGTGGTGGTTGGGGGTTGCTTTGCTTCTCAGAATTATATTGTTGTTTTTATTGTTCCATTTTAATCCGTGTATATTTTATAGTTGCGTTTCTATACTCGGGAGTATTTGAAGAGCAAGCATCGAATAAACTGAAATGCTGCAATGCAAATATGTGCGGAAGAAATGAAGGGGGCGGCTCTGCTTTTCAAGGGAGGAGCAGGCAGCTAGAGCAGCACTGAGGAATCATAAGAGGATTTCCCTAATCCTCTTTTAAAACCATCCTGTAGGAGGGAGTTCCACAGCTTAACTCTGTGCTGCATGAAGGACTTCCTTCTCTCTGAATCACATCCTTGCAAAGGATCAGACAATGGGGGTAGAGAGAGATATGTGGTCCCCACCCATTTTTAGCACACAAGAAAGCTGTGATTACTGCACTGCAGGGCTAGATGACCGTTGGGGTCCCTTCCAACTTTATAAGGCAAACCTCTGCCTCTGGGAAACGGATGAAGCTGTGGGGGAATGCTATGTGCTGCTGTCCTGACACCACAACATGGATACTTGGGATGAACTGCTTCAGGAAGAAGACATTCCCCCAAAACTAAGTCAGTGCCCCCTCCCTGGCATCACCGAGGTGTAGCGGTTAGAGTGTCGGATTAAGGACCAGGGAGAGACTGGGGTTCAAATTTTCTTCCATCCGTAAAGCCCACTGGGAGTGACCTTGGGAGCCAGCCACTGCCTTTTGGCATGACCTACCTAACAGGGTGGTCGGGACGCGGGTGGCGCTGTGGGTTAAACCTCAGCGCCTAGGACTTGCCGATCGCATGGTCGGCGGTTCGAATCCCCGCGGCGGGGTGCGCTCCCGCTGCTCGGTCCCAGCGCCTGCCAACCTAGCAGTTCGAAAGCACCCCCGGGTGCAAGTAGATAAATAGGGACCGCTTTATAGTGGGAAGGTAAACGGCGTTTCCGTGTGCTGCGCTGGCTCGCCAGATGCAGCTTGTCACGCTGGCCACGTGAGGCGGAAGTGTCTGTGGACAGCGCTGGCTCCCGGCCTATAGAGTGAGATGAGTGCACAACCCCAGAGTCTGTCAAGACTGGCCCGTACGGGCAGGGGTACCTTTACCTTTACATAACAGGGTGAGGGATGCGGGTGGCGCTGTGGGTTAAACCACAGAGCCTAGGACTTGCCGATCAGAAGGTCGGCAGTTCGAATCCTTGCGACGGGGTGAGCTCCCATTGCTCGGTCCCTGCTCCTGCCAACCTAGCAGTTGGAAAGCACGTCAAAGTGCAAGTAGATAAATAGCTACCGCTCTGGTGGGAAGGTAAACAGCATTTCTGTGCACTGCTCTGGTTTGCCAGAAGCGGCTTAGCCATGCTGGCCACATGACCCGGAAGCTGTATGCCGACTCCCTCGACCAATAAAGCGAGATGAGCGCCGCAACCCCAGAGTTGTCCTGGACTGGACCTAATGGTCAGGGGTCCCTTTCCCTTTCCCTACCTCACAGGATTGTTGTGGGGATTAAATGAGGCCTAGGACCTGGAGACTAGGGTTTAAATTCCCACTTGGCCACAAAGTTTGCTGGGTGTGACCTTAGGGGCCTGTCGCCGCCTTCTCTCAGCCTAACTCACCTCACTCACCTCACAGTGGTGTTGTTAAGGATTACACAGGAGCCAACCAGATGGAAAACCCACAAGTAGGATCCCAGCACAAGAGCGATTCTTTCTACTTGTGGTTCCCAGCAGCTGGTATTCAGAAGCAATGCTACCTCCAGCTGTGGAAGCAGATCAGAGCCATTGTGGCTAGTAACCATTGAGAGCCCTCTCCACTATGGTGGGCATCAATGCCTTCTGTGGGAATTTCTTTCATCTTTCGCAAATCTTCCCACATTGGGTGTTGATGAGTTTTAATGACGAGCGAGAGAGGAGAGCTTTTTTCAATCCACTTTCTCCATGCCATGCATCATTTTATAAATTTCTATCATGTCATATCGTCCTCACCTTTTCTCCAAATTGTCCCAGATTGCTGCAACCTTTTCTCCTTGGGGAGCCGCTCCAATTGCCTTGACTGCTTTGCTTGCCCTTTTCTGAACCTATCCCAACTCCACAATATCCTTCCTGAGGTGAGGCGGCCAGAACTCTACACAAATGCACTGTAGATTTGCATAATGGAGCATTATGATACCTGCAGTTTTCAATTTTCAGTTCCTTTCCTTATGACCCTTAGCACTGAGCTTGCCTTTTTCACAGCCACCAAATACTAGGCCACCTCATTTGGATGAAGAATTTGCAAGAACTCGTCCCACAAAGATCTTTCAGATACCACCACAAAAATGGGCTACCTAGTCCTTGGTACTTCAAAGTTAATTCAAAGGTTTTGACCTATAAAGCCTTATGTGCCTTAGGATCCCAATACATCCCAATTGGAACCACCCCAGTCCCTACGACCATCATTTGAAGCCCTTTTCTTTGCTCCCCTTCCATGGGAGGTCTGCAGGTTGGCCATGCGTGAATAGGGCCTTTTCAGTAGTGGCTCCCACCTTGTGGAATGCTCTCCCCAATGAGAGCTCTCCTGGCACCATCATTACATAACTTTAAGTGCTAGGCAAAAACATTTCTTTTCTGCCAGGCCTTTTTGGCTTTTAATTAATAATAGAATTGTAGGGTCTGAAGCGTTCCAGGGCTCATCTAATCCAACCCTTGCAATGCAGGAATCTCAGCTAAAACACCCCTAACAAGTGGCCATCCAACCTCTGTTTGGAAACCTGCAATTGAGCCACCCTAGTTAACATCAATAATAATTCTAAGATACTATATCTTTAACTCCCAGGCAAATATAAATAAATAAAATCCTCTTTTGCCAGGTCTTTGGCTTTTAACTATGACCTTTTTTTGCACACATGATAAGTTTTAATCTAGTTTGTGTGTGTGTGTGTGTGTGTGTGTGTGTGTGTGTGTATATATATATACAGTGGTGGGGAGTATTTGATCCCCTGCTAAATTTGCCCATTTGCCCTCTGATGAAGACATGACCAGTCCATAATTTTAATGGTAGGTTTTTTTTGTAGCTGTGAGAGACAGAATAACAACAGGAAAACCCCCAGAAACCCAGAAGACAAAAGTCACAGATTGATGTGCATTATAATGAGTGAAATAAGTATTTGATCCCCTGCTAAATTTGCCCATTTGCCCTCTGATGAAGACATGACCAGTCCATAATTTTAATGGTAGGTTTTTTTTGTAGCTGTGAGAGACAGAATAACAACAGGAAAACCCCCAGAAACCCAGAAGACAAAAGTCACAGATTGATGTGCATTATAATGAGTGAAATAAGTATTTGATCCCCTATCAACCAGCCAGATGCCAGGCTACCTGGTATCTTCACTGTATGTAATGAGCTGAGATTAGAAGTGCCTGCTGTGGAGGTCTTACCTATAATCCCAGCTAGTTATAGTACAGTGGTACCTCTGGTTACGTACTTAATTTGTTCCTGAGGTCCGTTCTTAACCTGAAACTGTTCTTAACCTGAAGCACCACTTTAGCTAATGGGGCCTCCCACTGCTGCTGCGCCGCTGCCACACGATTTCTGTTCTCATCCGGAAGCAAAGTTCTTAACCCGGGGCACTATTTCTAGGTTAGCGGAGTCTGTAACCTGAAGGGTATGTAACCTGAAGCGTATGTAACCCGAGGTGCCACTGTACCTGTACAAAAGACACCTATCGACAGAAGCAATCAACCCAGCAGATTCCAAAGTAGCCACCATGACCAAGACCAAAGAGCTGCCCAAGGATGTAAGGGACAAGATTGTAGACCTGCACAGGGCTGGACTGGGCTACAAGACTATTGCCAAGCAGCTTGGTGAGAAGGTGACAACAGTTGGTGCAATAATTCGCAAATGGAAGAAACACAAAATAACTGTCAAGCTCCCTCGGTCTGGGGCTCCATGCAAGATCTCATCTCGTGGAGTTGCAATGATCATGAGAACAGTGATGAAGCAGGCCCGAACTACACGGGGGGAACTTGTCATTGATCTCTGGGCAGCTGGGACCATAGTCACCATGAAAACAGTTGGTAACACACTAAGCCGTGAAGGACTGAGATCTTGCAGAGCCCGCAAGGTCCCCTTGGTCAAGACAACACATGTACAGGCCTGTCTGTAGTTTGTCAATGCACATCTGAATGACCAAGAGAAGAACTGGGTAAAAGTGTTGTCGTCAGATTAGACCAAAATTGAGCTCTTTGGCATCAATGCAACTCGCCGTGTTTGTAATGGAAGGAATGCTGCCTACGACCCCAAGAACACCATCCCCACTGTCAAACATGGAGGGGGACATATTATGCTTTGGGGGTGTTTTTCTGCTAGGGGGACAGGACACCTTCACTGCATCGAAGGGACGATGGACAGGACCATGTATTGTCAAATCTTGGGGGAGAACCTCCTTCCCTCAGCCAGGGCATTGAAAATGGGTCGAGGATGGGTATTCCAGCATGACAATGACCCAAAACACAAGGCCAAGGCAACAAAGGAGTGGCTCAAAAAGAAGCACATTAAGGTCCTGTAGTGGCCTAGCCAGTCTCCAGACCTTAATCTCATTGAAAATCTGTGGAGGGAGCTGAAGGTTCGAGTAGCTACACATCAGCCTCGAAATCTTACTGACTTGGAGAGGCTCTACAAAGAGTAGTGGGACAAAGTGCCTCCTGGGATGTGTGCAAACCTGGTGGCCACCTACAAGAAACGTCTTACCTCTGTAATTGCCAACAAGGGTTTTGCCACCAAGTACTAAGCCATCTTTTGCAAAGGGATCAAATACTTATTTCACTCATTATAATGCACATCAGCCTCTGACTTTTGTTTTTATGGGTTTCTGGGTGTTTTCCTGTTGTTATTCTGTCTCTCACAGCTCCAATAAACCTACCATTAAAATTATGGACTGGTCATTTCTTCGTCAGAGGCCAAATGGGCAAATTTAGCAGGGGATCAAATACTTCCCCCCCTCACTGTATATGATTGCTTTTATTTGCAGTACAGTGGTACCTTGGGTTAAGTACTTAATTCGTTCCGGAGGTCCGTTCTTAACCTGAAGCACCACTTTAGCTAATGGGGCCTCCTGCTGCTGCCGAGCCGCCGGAACACGATTTCTGTTCTCATCCTGAAGCAAAGTTCTTAACCCGAGGTACTCTTTCTGGGTTAGCAGAGTCTGTAACCTGAAGCGTATGTAACCTGAAGCGTATGTAACCCGAGGTACCACTGTATATATCAGCAATAAGCCGAGATTCATAGACAGCTGATTTTTTTAATAAAAAAAAATGTTTCAATGTATTTATGTTTGTTCATTCCTTTAAAATGTTATATGTCACTTTGAGACTAGTATATTTAATTAATAATGATAGCATTAATAAAGTTGCCACAGGACAGAGCTGTTCACTTGCTGCTGGATTACAACTCCCATGCTCCTCCCTGACCTCTAAACATGCTGACAACTGGGGCTGATGGGAGTTGGAGTCCAGCAGCATCTTGTGACAGGGGCACATATGCCTGCGGGAAACCAGCATGCGGAACATGAGCACAAGAACATAAGAAAAGCCTGCTAGGTCAGGTCAAAGGCCCATCTAGTCCAGAATTCTCATAGTGACCAACTGGATACCCCAAAGGGAGATCTGCAAGGAGGACCTAAGCACAAGAGCAACTCTCCCCTCCAGTGGCTTCCAGCAACTGTTACTCAGAAGTATTGATGCCTCAGATACGAGAGGCAGAGCACAGCCATTCTGGCCAGCAGCCATCAATAAAGGTAAAGGTAAAGGTAAAGGTACCCCTGCCCGTACGGGCCAGTCTTGACAGACTCTAGGGTTGTGCGCTCATCTCACTCTAGAGGCCGGGGGCCAGCGCTGTCCGCAGACACTTCCGCCTCACATGGCCAGCGTGACAAGCTGCATCTGGCAAGCCAGCGCAGCACACGGAAACGCCGTTTACCTTCCCACTATAAAGCGGTCCCTATTTATCTACTTGCACCTGAAGGTGCTTTCGAACTGCTAGGTTGGCAGGTGCTGGGACCGAACGATGGGAGCGCACCCCGCCGCGGGGATTCGAACCGCCGACCTTTCGATCGGCAAGTCCTAGGTGCTGAGGCTTTAACCCGCAGCCATCAATAGCTTTCTCCTTTTCAAAAATTTGTTCAGTCCTCTTTTACAGCCCCTCACCACTGCCTCCTGCCTGAGTCCCATAATGTAACTGGGTGCTATGGAAGACACATGAACTTCTGAGAGTTGGTTTCCAGCAACTGGTATTCAGAAGCATTCCTGTCTCTCACGGTGGAGGCAGAGCATCGCCATCATGGCTAGCAGCCACTGATGGCAAACCTCCCCCAATTCACTGACCCTCTGTTTTCCCTGCTTTATAACACCACATTTTCCTGCTGTGCTTTTACTACAATTCCATGATTCTGCACCTAGATCCGAGCCATGCTACCTCCCCCACAACCTGGACTCATCCCTTAAGCAGGGATACAGGACCAGGGGCCTCACATGGTACTTCAAATGAGTAAGGTAGGCAGGTGTGGGCAAGCAAATGGGGTTATATTAGTCACCCTTGAGCTCAAAACAGGGTCTGCTAGCCATCCCTGAAGCAAAACAAGTAACTTACTCCCAGAGAGCCAGTGTGGTATAATGGGTAGAAGGTTGGACTACGGACCTGTGAGAGCTCAGGGTTCAAACCCCCTCTCAGACTCCAGGAAACTCACAGGGGGTGGGGAACACAGTATCTGCCTGTCAGCCTAACCTACCTCTCAGAGTTGTTGTGGGGATCAATGAGGATGAGGACCTGAGGGACCAGGGTTCAAATCGCTGCTCAATCCTATAGCTCACTGGGTGCAACCTTGGGGTCCAGACACTGTCTTCTCTGAAGCTAACCTACCTTGCAGGGTTGTTGTAGGGATTACATGAGGAGGGGCTGGCCCCTAAAGTGGAAATAAGTGCAATGAATAGATGTAATGAAATAAGAGAAAGCCCAGATTCCTTCCATGGGAGAGGAAGGAGCTCCTGGTGTGACCCCCCATTCTACAAATTCTCACAACTGAGAGCAAGTGTGGTGTATAATATAATAATAATAATAATAATAATAATAATAATAATAATAATAATAATAATAATTTATTATTTATACCCCACCCATCTGGCTGGGTTTTCCCAGCCACTCTGGGTGACTTCCAACAAAATATTAAAATACAATAGTCTGTTAAACATTAAAAGCTTCTGCTCGGGGGTTGCATAATGGTGTAGAGGTTAAAGGGCTGAATTATGAGCTGGGTGATACCAGGGTTCAAATCCCCACTTGGCCATGAATCTCATTGGGTGTGACCTTGGGAGCCAGTCTTTGCCTCTCAGCCTACTTTGCAGGGTTCTTGTGAGGATAAAACAGGGAGAAATATGGTATGTGCGCCACACTGAGCTCCTTAGAGAAAACAGGGCAGTCTATAAATGTAATTAACAACAACAACAGAAGCAACGATGACGACGACAACCCTACCTTGCAGTCTCTCAGGCAGGAGCGCACGGAATAGTCCTCGGCCTGCAGGTACTTCTCCAGCAGCTCCTCGAACTCCTCGTACTTTTCCTGAGCGTGTTGGTCCAGCCTCTGGTAGGCCTCGAGACAGCTGCTGCAGGCCTCCCCGCGCTGCGCCCCGCCTGCCGCCGCTGCCACGTCGGCCAACAGGCTCCGGAGGCTGCAGTCCAGGCTCTCCGCGGCGGCCATGCCCAGCAGCAGGTCCCAGACGGTGTAGGCTTGGCAGAAAGGGAGCCGCAAGCCGCGGAAGTGCCGCTCCAGGAAGGCTAGCTGCGGCGGGGACGCCTCAGCAGGCGCGGCGGCCGAGAAGGCGGACCCGGGAGGCCCTTGCAAGAGGCGGCGGTGGCTGCAGGCAGAGCTTAAGTCCAGGCAGGGCTGCGCCGTCGGGGCCGCGCCGTCGGGGCTGCTCGCCGCCGCGGCTTCTGGTCTGGGAGGCGCGGCCGGTTGGCCACAAGCTGAGCTCAAGTCCTGGTTGGGGCAGAGCCGCGCCTCCGCTGTCGGGGCTGCGCCTCCACCGCTCCTCACCGCGGCCTCCGGTTGGGCGACGCTCCTATCCTGGGCTCTGAGCTGGGCCCCGGCGGCGGCGCAAAGCCAGAGGCGGTCGGAGAGAAGGACGGTGAAGAAGAGGAGAGAGGCCAGCGACAGGCGCCATTTCTGGGCCCGCTCCGAGTCGGCGCACGGTTTCTCGGGGGGGTTCGGCGGGGTTCGGATGCAACGGCGGCGGTTCTGGGAGGCGGCGCCGCCGGTCATATTTTTGGAGGGGGCGGCGGCGGGGGGGCTCCGGCTCCTCTTCCTTCTCGGGGCTCCTCTCCGCACCCCCTCCCCGGTAATGTCACCGGCCTCCTCCTCCTCCTCCTCCGCGGCATGGTGGCTCGGCGACGACGGGCGGCGGCGGCAGAAGCATCCCCGGCCACGAGGCGACGCGCGGCAGCGGCGCCCCCCGTCCGCCGCCGCGCCCTCCGCCGCCGATCCCCGCCCCGAGGGCGCCCCCAGCCTCTTCCTGCCGCTGCCGCCGCGGGGCTGCTGCTGCTGCTAAGGGCTCCCGCCGGGCAGGGCATGGTGCTGCGTCGCCGCCGACGGGAGGCCCCTCACCATGGCCGGCCCCGGCGCGTCGGCATCCCCCGGCTCCGGCTCCGTCCGTCCGTCACCGCTCGGCCCTCCTCCTTCTCCCCCTCCCCCCCATCCCCGCTCAGCTCCGACGGGGCCTGGCCGGCCGGCTCGCTCCCGATCGCTCGCCGCGCGCCCGCTCCGCCTTCACCCGCTTCTCCTCCGGACAGCCGCGTCGCGGAGCAGGAGCCTGGCGCCGGGGGGAACTCCGCCTGCCCATCGCTCGCCTTCAAGCCGTCGCCATCTTCCGTGAACACCTTGAGGAATGGGGTGGGGAGTGGGCTGCTGCTGCTGCTGCGCGAGGGCGCGTGCGCGCTGCTTGCTACCGGCCCCAACACCCCTCGAGCCGGCGGCGCGCTTCCTCCTTCCCTTGGCCGGACAGCTAGTGGGGCAGCGGGCTGAGACTCCTTCTGGGGTCCCCCTCCAATCTGGCTCCCCTCAAGAAAACCCCCTCCGTTACCCCTTCCAGGCACCCTCTCCGGGCAACTTTTTCCCCGGGAGGGACGGAGAAAGGGCCTCGGGCTTCCGTCGACTGTTCCCGAGCATCTCCATTGTCGCGACAGCCTCTCTCCGCTGGCGCTGTGGTTCTGAAAGGACAGCTCCGGCCAGCCTTCGGCCAAGAAGCACGCGCCGCCGCCGCCGCCGCTCCTATATTGCCTGGACGCCCACTCTCTCGACTGTGGAAGGGACTCCCTGGGAAGGTGGCGAGCTCTCCTTTGTTGGAGGTTTTAAAGCAGAGTTTGGACGGTTACCCTCCAGGGATTCCTTAACTGTGATTCCTGCATGGCATGGGGTTGGATGAGATGAACCTTGGGGTGCCTTCCAACTCTAGTATTCTATGAAGCACCTCCACACCCCTCAAAGGCATCCTCCTTACAAAGGAGGGGGCTTCCAGTTCGTCTGCCTCCCAGAACCTGTAGAGGCCCATTTCCCCTGCCAGCTGCTTGAGGGGGGGGAATCATGACAATTGTGGGTCCCCCTGTGTTTGGTCTCTATCACATCCTGTTCCTCCCCCATCTGAGAGTCTGAAGCAGCTGAGACAGTCACTCCTGCTTGTTTGAACTTTGCACTCTGATGGGGGATAATAGTAGTTATTATTTTTCATTTATGACAGTAGAACAAGGCCTTTTCAGTAGTGGCTCCCCATCTGTGGAAGGTTCTTCCCTGGGAGGCTCGCCTGGCACCATCATTACTTATCTTTAAGTGCCAAGCAAAACAAAAACTGTTCCTTTTTCTCCATGCCATTGATTCTTAGCTTTCTGTGGCCTTTTGCTCATGTGTGGGATGTTTTAATGCAGTTTTTTAAAAAGATTTTTTTTTTATTTTTAATGTAGATTTTAATCAATGCACATGCTCCTTTTGTAACAATTATTTAATAATAATAATTTGTATTATAATTAATAGTAAAGAGAATTTAAATGTAATAATAATGACATACCCCACATTCCCCCCCCCCAAGGATCTCAAGCTGGCATAATGGTTCTTCCCTTCTTTTAAACCTCACATCAATTATGTAAGGTAGGACAGGCTAAGACGTGGTGGCTGATTGTGCCCATGTTCCCAGGATGTTGAATGTATGAAACACATTTTATTATACTGTAGTCTGTATAACCATGTTAGACAGCTTCTAATCAAACCAATATTAACAGAACAACCTGGATTTGCTGACTCCTTTTATGTTAAAGTTCTCTTTGAGGATAAGACTGATTATATTACACTGGCTGTAGCACAATTTCTCTCAGAGGCAGGAAGAATCAGAAATCATTATCTATGGGCTAAAGCTCCTCTGTTGGATAGCAAAGCCACTCTTACGGCTTAATAACTGTTGATATATGCCATTTGTTTTACTGTGCATTTTGGGTCTATGGACCACAATAAAGCTGTTTGTGTGGAAACCAAGCCAGATGAGGAATGGTTAAGGGAGTTGGGGATGTTTAACCCGGAGAAGATTCAATGATTCCATAACCCTGTGAGGTGGGTCAGAGTGAGTGACTGGCCCAAGGTCACACCAAGTGACCTTCATGGTTGAGTGCAGATTCAAATCCTGGGCTTTCTCAGGTTCTAGCTAACCACTATGTCACCACTGGCTTTTTGGTTTGTCTAGACTTCTCCTTCTCCTCCTTCTCCTTCTCCTAGTCCACTTTTTCCCCAGACTGGGACTCAAGGTTGTTTATGATTAAAACAGTGTGGTTGAAATACAAATAGTCATAACAGCACTATTCAAAACCTCTTTTCCTTAAAAAAACCTCCCCAATAATGATCAGTTCCCCCAAAGCTTTGGCATTTTTCATACCAATACTTTCTTCAAAATGCGCAACAAACTCAAAATAATCACTTTGACATTTTTAAAATACATTAAGCAGTTCTAAAACACCAAAATGGCATGATTTTTTTCTTAACCTAAGTTCCCATCAACAGCAATTGCAGCACAGCATTAAAACAGCTTCATCCTGCAGAAGGCCATTCAAGGTGGGGAGCAGCAGGTGAGACATAGGAGGGGGCCTCAGAGCCCAGATAAATCTCCCCCTGCTTGGTCTTGAACTGGTCTTTGACCATAATAATAAATTATTACTACTACTACTACTACTCCCCCTGCTTGGTGTTTTTCTGGGGACCTCTGCCCATGCAAGAGTGCCTCTGGGCATGACTTAGTGGGCTGGTCACTGCCTCTCAGCCTAACCTCCCTTGCAGGGTTATTGTGGAGGTTAAATGAGCAGAAAAGCCATGTATGCCACCTTGAGCTCTTACAAGAAAAAGATGGGATAGAAATGCAATTCATAAATACATTGCAATGGGATTACAGGGTTGATTACCTATTGGAAGCCTTTTTTGGTATGCAGAGTGAGCAGCTTGTGAACTAGTGAATCTTTGTTAGAAAGTCGGCTTGGCTTGCTGCAAATACACGCCTGTTTGTAAGCAAATGATAAAGTTATTTATTGTAGGAAACACATAGTAGGTTGGATGGAAAAGTTGCTGCATTGCACGGGGTTGGACTAGATAACCCTTTGACTTCCTTCCAACTCTGCAATCCAATAATTCTATGAACAGGTTTCCAATTCCAGTATAATTAACTAATCTAGAGAAGAACATGGCTGGTATGCTTGCTCCTTTGGTCTCTTAGAGGGTAGTTTATTTTATTTGTAGAAATATTTGTATACTGCTGTACAGTGGTACCTCGGGTTACATACATTTCAGGTTACATACACTTCAGGTTACAGACTCCGCTAACCCTGAAATAGTGCTTCAGGTTAAGAACTTTCCTTCAGGATGAGAACAGAAATCGTGCTCCGGCGGCAGCAGGAGGCCCCATTAGCTAAAGTGGTGCTTCAGGTTAAGAACAGTTTCAGGTTAAGAACGGACCTCCGGAACAAATTAAGTACGTAACCAGAGGTACCACTGTACTGAAACGAGACCTCTACAGCTTGCACTTCTAATCTCAGCTCATTACATACAGTGAAGATACCAGGTAGCCTGACATCTGGCTGGTTGATAGGGGATCAAATACTTATTTCACTCATTATAATGCACATCAATCTGTGACTTTTGTCTTCTGGGTTTCTGGGGGTTTTCCTGTTGTTATTCTGTCTCTCACAGCTACAATAAACCTACCATTAAAATTATGGACTGGTCATTTCTTCATCAGAGGGCAAACGGGCAAATTTAGCAGGGAATCAAATACTTTCTCTCCCCCCCCCCCCACTGTATATATATACACACAAACTAGATTAAAACTTATCATGTGCGCAAAAAAAAGGTCATAGTTAAAAGCTAAAGACCTGGCAAAAGAGGATTTTATTTATTTATATTTGCCTGGGAGTTAAAGATATAGTACCATAGAATTATCATTGATGTTAGCTAAGGTGGCTCAATTGCAGGTTTCCAAACAGAGGTTGGATGGCCACTTGTTAGGGGTGTTTTAGCTGAGATTCCTGCATTGCAAGGGTTGGATTAGATGAGCCCTGGAACGCTTCAAACCCTACAATTCTATTATTAATTAAAAGCCAAAAAGGCCTGGCAGAAAAGAAATGTTTTTGCCTAGCACTTAAAGTTATGTAATGATGGTGCCAGGAGAGCTCTCATTGGGGAGAGCATTCCACAAGGTGGGAGCCACTACTGAAAAGGCCCTATTCACGCATGGCCAACCTGCAGACTTCCCATGAAAGGGGAGCACAGAAAAGGGCTTCAAATGATGGTCGTAGGGACTGGGGTGGTTCCAATTGGGATGTATTGGGATCCTAAGGCACATAAGGCTTTATAGGTCAAAACCTTTGAATTAACTTTGAAGTACCAAGGACTAGGTAGCCCATTTTTGTGGTGGTATCTGAAAGATCTTTGTGGGACGAGTTCTTGCAAATTCTTCATCCAAATGAGGTGGCTGTGAAAAAGGCAAGCTCAGTGCTAAGGGTCATAAGGAAAGGAACTGAAAATTGAAAACTGCAGGTATCATAATCCCCCATTATGCAAATCTACAGTGCATTTGTGTGGAGTTCTGGCCGCCTCACCTCAGGAAGGATATTGTGGAGTAGGGATAGGTTCAGAAAAGGGCAAGCAAAGCAGTCAAGGCAATTGGAGCGGCTCCCCAAGGAGAAAAGGTTGCAGCAATTTGGGACAATTTGGAGAAAAGGTGAGGACAATATGACATGATGGAAATTTATAAAATGATGCATGGCATGGAGAAAGTGGATTGAAAAAAGCTCTCCTCTCTCGCTCATCATTAAAACTCATCAGCACGCAATGTGGGAAGATTTGCGAAAGATGAAAGAAATTCCCACAGAAGGCATTGATGCCCACCATAATGGAGAGGGCTCTCAATGGTTACCAGCCACAATGGCTCTGATCTGCTTCCACAGCTGGAGGTACCAATGCTTCTGAATACCAGCTGCTGGGAACCACAAGTGGAAAGAATCACTCTTGTGCTGGGATCCTACTTGTGGGTTTCCCATCTGGTTGGCTCCTGTGTAAGCAGGATGTTGGACTAGATGGGGCATTGGCTCTTCTTATGTTCTTATGAGTGGCAACCTTAGCCTCATTTTCCTTTTGAAGGGACAGGAGTCCCACCACTCTCCTTGGCTTCCAGCCTCCAGAAGTGCAGAATCTTACCATGATTTAGCTTATTTACTCACAGCATTTACACCCCAGCTTTCCTCCAAAGAGCTAGAGGTGGTGCTTTAATTGTTCTCCCCCTCCTCATTTAATCCTTAACAACACCACTGTGAGGTGAGTGAGGTGAGTTAGGCTGGTGGAAGGTGGCGACAGGCCCCTAAGGTCACACCCAGCAAACTTCGTGGGAATTTGAACCCTGGTCTCCAGGTCCTAGGACTCATTTAATCCCCACAACAACCCTGTTAGGTAGGGAAAGGGAAAGGGAGCCCTGACCATTAGGTCCAGTCGAGTACGACTCTGGGGTTGCGGCACTCATCTTGCTTTATTGGCTGAGGGAGCCAGCATACAGCTTCCGGGTCAGGTGGCCAGCATGACTAAGCTGCTTCTGGCGAACCAGAGCAGCACACAGAAACGCTGTTTACCTTCCCGCCGGAGCAGTACCTACTTATCTACTTGCACTTTGATGTGCTTTCGAACTGCTAGTTTGGCAGGAGCAGGGACCGAGCAACGGGAGCTCACCCCGTTGCAGGGATTCGAACCGCCAACCTTCTGATCGGCAAGTCCTAGGCTCTGTGGTTTAACCCACTGTGCCACCCGCGTCCCTCACCCTGTTAGGTAGGCCATGCCAAAAGGCAGTGGCTGGCTCCCAAGGTCACTCCCAGTGGGCTTTATGGCTGGAAGAAAATTTGAACCCCAGTCTCTCCCTGGTCCTTAGTCTGACACTCTAACCACTACACCTCGCTGATGCCAGGGAGGGGGCACTGACTTAATTTTGGGGGAATGTCTTCTTCCTGAACCATTTCATCCCAAGTGTCCATGTTGTGCTGTCAGGACAGCAGCGCATAGCATTCCCCCACAGCTTCATCCGTTTCCCAGAGGCAGAGGTTTACCTTATAAAGTTGGAAGGGACCCCAACGAATTAAGTACTTAACCCAAGGTACCACTGTATCATAAAAACTCCTGCCAAGCTAGCAGTTCGAAAGTATGTCAAAGTGCAAATAGATAAATAGGTACCGCTCTGGTAGGAAGGTTTCCATGCGCTGCACTGGTTCGCCAGAAGCGGCTTAGTCATGCTGGCCACATGACCCAGAAACTGTACACCGGCTCCCTTGGCCAGTAAAGCGAGATGAGCACTGCAACCCCAGAGTTGTCCGTGACTGGACCTAATGGTCAGGGGTCCCTTTACCTTTATATCATTGAAGAGGGCAGGGGGCAGAAAGGGGCCATCTGTCAGTGATTCCTGCATTGCAGGGGCAGTATATCCTGCTTCATCACCTGAGCCAAAATGGGAAGTTGCCTGCTCTCCCCGCCCCTCCCCCCCCCCCCCCGTGCCGAAGCATGAAGCTCTGCCACTGCCTAGGCTACTCCACTTGTGAGGCCCCTCCCAATCCCTCACCCTCACAACTAGAAGAAAATGGAAGAGTGTTAGAAACAAAATTGAGTGAAGCCAAGGATGATGACGGGTATTTAAAATTCTGCAATTCACAATTTCTCCTCTAAAGGACATAAGATATTATTGTTAAATACCATGGTGATTACAGTGGTACCTCTGGATGCGAACAGGATCCGTTCCGGAGCCCCGTTCACATCCTAAAGCGAACGTAACACACAACTGCATGTCTGCGCAGGTCACGTTTTGCTGCTTCTGCACATGAGCGTGACGTCATTTTGAGCGTCTGCACATGCGCGAGTGGTGAAACCCGGAAGTAACGTGCTCTGTTACTTCCGGGTCGCCACGGAGCACAACCCGAAAGTGCTTAACTTGAAGCGTATTCATCCCAAGGTATGACTGTAAAAAAATGCATAAATGTTAAAATTAACACTGAAAAACTTTTGCAGTAACTGAACTTTGTAAACTTTTTGTGGAATAAGCATTAATTTTTAGGAAAACGAAAATCACCCTGTTAACGTGGGTGATCTGACATTAAGTAAAAGTGAAACAAAAGAAGTGCCATGGTCAGATCACTTACTGGTTCAACTGGACTTCTCCGCTACCCTTCCTCTCTGCAGGGACGTGGGACCAATTCTGATGGTCTGCCCCCGCCACTTAATGGATCCAAATGGTTTCCAGAGAGTGGTAGGGGATGCTTTATCCCATGTTGATGGCCTTTCAGCTGATTCCCTGGTGGCCTGCTGGAATGCGGAGCTAACCAAGGCTATCGACTCTGGTTCCAAAGCACCCTCTCCAATTGCATGGAGCCCAGACAGCCCTGTGGTTTTCCATGGATCTGAGGGCGAGGAAACAATCGCTGAGACAGCTAGAGTGCCGGTGGCGAAAAACTCATTTTGAATCAGACCAGACACAGGTTAGAGCTCAACATCGAGCCCACCAAGTGGCAATAGTGACAGTGAAGAGGATTTTCTTCACTGCCTCTATTGCATCTGCAGAAAATAGTATTAGGAGACTCTTTCAGGTGGTTCATAATTTAATGGAACCACCTTTGCCATTGGGGCCTGGTAAAGACCCCAAGATTTCCTGCAATGATTTTGCAAAGTTTTTTGCAGATAAAGTCGCTCAGATTCAGAAAGAGGTAAACTCCACCATAGGAGCAGGGCTACAGCCCTGTCTGGTTGAGTTGCATGGAATTAATTCCAATCTGTTACCTCCAAGGATGTGGACAGGCTGCCTGGATGAGTGAAACCAACCATCTCCTTGATCCTTGCCCATTCTGGCTAATAAAAGCAAGCCGGGAAGGGCTGGGTGATGGGCTCTGCGAGGTGGTAAATGCTTCCCTCTGTGAGGGAGCCTTCCCAGACCCGCTGAAAGAGGCTGTCATTAAACTGCTTCTTAAAAATATATATAAAAAATTAGACCCAGCCAATATGGCCAACTATTCCCAGGTCTCAAATCTTCCATTCTAGGGCAAGGTGATTGAACGGGTGGTAGCTGAACAACTCCAGGCATGCCTGGAGGATTCGGACCATTTGGATCCCTTCCACTTAGGATTCAGGTCTCATCATGGGACTGAAACTGCCTTGATCACACTGGTCAATGTTCTCCAATGGGCTAGAGACAAAGGTGAAAGCTGTTTCCTAGTTCTGCTGGATTGCTCAGTAGCCTTTGATACCATTTACCATGACATCCTGCTGGACTGTCTAGAGGGGCTGGGAGCTGGGGGCACTGTTATACAGTGGTTCCGCTCCTTCCTCCTGGGCCGTGTTCAGAAAGTGGTGATGGGGGATGAGTGTTCAGACCCCTAGGCTCTCACTTGTGGGGTGCCTCTGGGTTCTGTCCTCTCCCCCATGCTTTTTAACATGTACATGAATCTGCTGGGAGAGATCATCAGGGGGTTTGAGCTGGGTGTTCATCAGTATGCGGATGATACCCAGCTCTACCTCTCTTTCAAATCAGAACCAGTGAAGGCGGTGAAGGTCCTGTGTGAGTGCCTGGAGGCGGTTGGAGGATGGATGGCGACTAACAGATTGAGGTTGAATCCTGACAAGACAGAAGTACTCTTTTGGGGGGACTGGGGGTGGGCAGGCGTGGGGGACTCCCTGGTCCTGAATGGGGCAACTGTGCCCCTGAAGGAGCAGGTGCGCAGCCTGGAAATCATTTTGGACTCACAGCTGTCCATGGAGGCGCAGGTCAATTCTGTGTCCAGGGCAGCTGTCTACCAGCTCCATCTGGTATGCAGGCTGAGACCCTACCTGTCCACAGACCGTCTTGCCAGAGTGGTGTATGCTCTAGTTATCTCTCGCTTGGACTACTGCAACATGCTCTACATGGGGCTACCTTTGAAGGTGACCCAGAAACTACTACTAATCCAGACTGCAGCAGCTAGACTGGTGACTGGGAGTGGCCGCTGAAAGACCTACATTGGCTCCCAGTATGTTTCTGAGCACAATTCAAAGTGTTGCTGTTGACCTTTAAAGCTGTAAACGGCCTTAGCCCAGTATACCTGAAGGAGTGTCTCCACCCCCATTGTTCTGCCCAGACACTGAGATCCAGTGCCGAGGGCCTTCTGGCAGTTCCCTCACTGTGAGAAGCCAAGTTACAGAGAGCCAGGCAGAGGGCCTTCTCGGTGGTGGTGGAACGCCCTCCCATCAGATGTGAAAGAGATAAACAACTATCTGACATTTAGAAGACATCTGAAGGCAGCCTTTTTTAGGGAAGTTTTTGATGACTGATGTTTTAATGTATTTTTCATCTTTGTTGGAAGCTGCCTAGAGTGGCTGGGGAAACCCAGACAGATGAGTGGGAAATAAATAAATAAATAAATAATAAAAATTCTTCTTCTTCTTCTTCTTCTTCCTCCTCCTCCTCCTCCTCCTCCTCCTCCTCCTCCTCCTCCTCCTCCTCCAAAAACACCTTGAGTTTACAAATTATATTGCCTGGGAAGTGTAAATAATATGATCATGATTACCTAACAGTGTGGCACTTTTACAATCTACTTTATGGTGTCATTAAACAGCCGGTTTTAAAATACATATTAAGAAGTAAACTACAACCATCAAATACAGTAAGACTAAAAATGCTTCCCCCCCAGCCTTCCTCATAACAAAATAGTCCAAAACTTCATTAAAATACGTTTGTCTAAGTTTGTCACTTTCAATGTACAAAATGCTCAGTGCAGACAACCTCTCTTGAGACATCATCGCCCTTAATTCATTTTTAATTCTTTTGACTCTTGAAAAACTCCTCTCTCCCAAGCAGTTGGTGACCATAAAGCTAAGAAATAGCTGCAAGATTGCTTCCACATTAAGAAAGGCCAGCTGAATTTTTTCCTTGTACAGTGGTACCTCTGGATGCGAACGGGATCTGTTCCGAAGCCCCATTCGCATCATGAGCCGAATGCAACCCATGTCTGTGCGTCGCGATTCACTGTGTCTGCGCATGAGTATGACATCATTTTGAGCATCTGCGCATGCACGAGTGGCAAAAGCTGGAAGTAACCCATTCCGTTACTTCCAGGTTGCCGCGGGACACAACCTGAAAATATTTAACCTGAAGCGTCTTTAACCCGAGGTATGACTGTATACAATTTGATAAAGTTCTGTTTGAGACAGAGAGTGCTCTGCTGTAAGCCTATGGCTTTGTCTCACGTACAGGTGAAAGTGCAAAAGTTCATCAAGAAGTTTCAGGTCAATATCTTCTGGGTATGTTTCCATCAACAGTTCAACACCTTGCTGAATTTCTTGCTTAGATGCTGTCAGATTAGCAACAATTGTGCAACATCACTGTACACAGTATTTCTTCTTTTTAAATTGGCTTCAAGTGCATCTAATAAAGGAATCAGATTGAAGAACTTTCCTTCTGTTTGATATATGATTTATACCCCAGTGGGGAGTTTCCCTTCGACAAAGTGTAGGACATGAGTAGGCAAACTAAGGCCCGGGGGCTGGATCCGACCCAATCGCCTTCTAAATCCGGCCTGTGGACGGTCCGGGAATCAGCGTGTTTTTACATGAGTAGAATGTGTGCTTTTATTTAAAATGCATCTCTGGGTTATTTGTGGGGCATAGGAATTCATTCATCCCCCCCCCAAAAAATATAGTCCACCACCCCCCCAAGATCTGAGGGACAGTGGACCGGCCCCCTGCTAAAAACGTTTGCTGACCCCTGGTGGATCATGGCAATGAAAATAATGAATAGAGTTGGGGCAATAACACAACCCTGTTTAACACCTGATCCCGCTGTGAATGGTTCACTTTGAGAGCCATTGTTATCTGCGATTGTTGCTGTCATATTATCATGGAGGAGCCGAATGATGTTTACAAATTTATCTGGACAGCCAGTTTTCAGAAGGACAGTTCACAGGGTGTTACGATTTAGTGTTGAAAGCCTTAGTCAGGTCAATAAATGTCATATACAGCGGTTGGTTTTGCTCTCTGCATTTTTCCTGAAGCTGTCGAGCGGTGAGGATCATGTCCACTGTCCCCCTAGAAGGCCGAAAACCATTTTGGGATTCAGGAAGGGTCACCTCGGATATTGTTAAGAGACGGTTTGCTAAGATCCTTCCAAGAATTTTGCCGGCTGCAGCTAATAGAGAGATGCCTTGATAGTTTCCTCTATCAGTTCTGTCACCCTTTTTTTTTTTTTAAAAAAAAAGAGAGATTGATAATTTTGGCATCCCTAAAGTCTGCTGGGATTGCTTCTCTTTCCCAGCTTTTTTTGATGAGCATGTGAAGTTGTGTAACTTCAATTCCACCCACTTTGAAGATTTCAGCAGGTATCCCATCAGGTCCACTGGCTTTGTTGTTTTTCACTCGGTTAATAGCTGTACACAACTCTCTAGATCTGGAGATACTGCAAGCTCATCTCTAACTTGTTTTTGCAGAATTTGTGAGAGGACCTCAGCAGCTACGGGGGGAGTTGCGGTTAAGGAGATGTTGGTAGTGTTCTTTCCAGCGCAGTGCAGTAGCTTCTTTATCTTTTAGAAGTGTGGTACCATCTGCTGAGCGTAGGGGGCATATGCCATGATTTATTGGCCCATAGATGGTCTTTGTAGCTTTAAAGAAACTCTGTGCATCATGAGTGTCGGTTACGTCCTGGATCTCTTGAGCCTTTTTTATCCACCAGTGGAACCAGTGTCCCCACAGTGGAAGGATGTGTGGATCCAGAATTGGCTTCCACAGTCACTTATGGACTCATTGTTAAAACCATGTTTATGGAAGAAAATCTTACTCAGCTACCAGAAAAAAAGAGAAAAAAGAATAAAGGAATAAAGGATTTTATCCTAAACTTATCGGTATCTCTTGAAGAAAGTACTTCTAAGGCATCAGGTGCACTTCTGTCATTTCTTTGCCGTTCCCTCACTCTTTGTCTCCTTGTTTTGTAGTTGACATTTGGCAAGGGGGCTTTTGCTTGTTCTCAAGCTCATCAAAATCAACTCTAATTTTCCTTTAAAAAATCCAGAAGTGAACTGTACAAACTTGCACAAGAACTCAATAACAGGTCTGATTTCTGAAGGGCTTTTCTGACCTCTGAAAATGACCTAGAACATAGGTCCAAAAATGCACCATAAATACAAATTCCAGTTCTTCCATTTTCTGCAAAAGATTGTTAGCTTGAAGTCTGGTCTCCACCTTCCCATTAACATCAGAGTAGAAATGACTGAGGGCATTAGTGTTAGCACTGTAACTTTCCAAGACAGCTTCTGTAGCTTTTGCGTGTGTGTCCCACCTAGTGTCTGACAAATATTTAGGCACTTTAGAATCAGGTGAAAAGAAGGTATAAATTTCATTGATAATGCCAAAACAGTTCATTGCATCAAGGCAGCAATCCACAGCTGAACAGTAGTGGGCAGAGCGGAGGAGACTCCGTGGTCAGAACACCAGACTGGGCTTTTAAACAAAGAACAAATATTTTATTGACTATTTACAAGTAACAGGCTTATAAACACAAAAAGGCACTTTAAATCAAACACAGAAAGGAAAATGCCACCGGGCACAAATAAAATAAGACAAAACGCAGTTCCTCTGTCCCTGAACAGATCCCTATACTTATTTTCCCTCGGGATGAGGTCCAGTTACCAACCTGCAGCCTGGCCTCCTGCCTTCTGCAGGTAGCTCTGGATCCCTCCGAGGATCCATTCCCACTGCTGTCTTCCCTGATCCCCAAGGCCTCTCTCTGCCTGAAGCTACTGAAGGTAGGTAAAGGTAAAGGGACCCCTGACCCTTAGGTCCAGTCGTGGCTGACTCTGGGGTTGCGGCGCTCATCTCGCTTTATTGGCCGAAGAATGGAAGGGGCTTGGGAGAGCTTGCTTGCCTGGTCTATCTCCCCCAGCCGGCCCCCCACTCACACTCTCCCACTGATTAAAGTGCAGCACATACCACTACTGACCTGACTGTTGAGCTGGGAAAGGCTGTGCAGCTGGTTGTTGACTGTGAGCCTGCTGGCTCTGGAGTCTGTACTCTGAATAGTAGCATCAGGGACCTAGAAGGGGCAGGTATTGTCAGTCCAACCCCTGCACAGTCTAATCAGGGCTGGCCTTAGGGCAATTGGAGCAATTGGGCCAAATTGGCCCCTGTGCACTAGGGCAATCTAGATGAATTTTATTTATATCTCTAAGACGCGGGTAGCGTTGTGGTCTAAACCACAGAGCCTAGGGCTTGCCAATTAGAAGGTCGGCGGTTTGAATCCCCGTGACAGGGTGAGCTCCCATTTCTCGGTCCCTGCTCCTGCCAACCTAGCAGTTTGAAAGCACGTCAAAGTGCAAGTAGATAAATAGGTACTGCTCCGGTGGGAAGGTTAACAGCATTTCCATGTGCTGCTCTGGTTCACCAGAAGCGGCTTAGTCATGCTGGCCACATGACCCGGAAGCTGTACGCTGGCTCCCTTGGCCAGTAAAGCGAGATGAGCGCCGCAACCCCAGAGTTGTCCGTGACTGGCCCTAATGGTCAGGGGTCCTTTTACCTTTACCTAAGATTTTGCAGACTTTGGCTGTGAACTGTGAAAAAAATTCAAGTTGGGCCCTAGAGTTTCAAATAGGGCCCCACTGGCTGGCCCTGAGCCCAAGTTGCCCTGCCCTCGCATGAAGTCTTGGGTTTGCAATTTTGGGAGAGGGGAAACTGCCCGCTGGGGGGGGGGGGGGCGGGCAGGCTGGGGAGGCCCCCTAGATTGAGAGGCACTAGGCTTCAGCCTGCTTAGCCTATACAGTGGTACCTTGGGTTAAGTACTTAATTCGTTCCAGAGGTCTGTTCTTAACCTGAAACTGTTCTTAACCTGAAGCACCACTTTAGCTAATGGGGCCTCCTGCTGCAGCTGCACGATTTCTGTTCTCATCCTGAAGCAAAGTTCTTAACCTGAAGCACTATTTCTGGGTTAGCAGAGTCTGTAACCTGAAGCTTATGTAATCCGAGGTACCACTGTACATAAATCCGGCACTGTTCAGCCCACCTCACGGGCATATTGGCTCTGCTTTATTATGTTCTTTCCAATTGGAGAATTCCCTTGTTCTCTGTTGCAGAGTTCAGCCACTGCAATTGAACCAGTGGCCACTAGAGGGTGCACAAGGACAGGGAAACAAGCAAGGATCCCGTTTCAGCTGGCAGGAAGCCAAGAAGTGCTCCCTGTGGCCTTCCATGTGCTTTTTTGCTCTGGTTCCAAGAGTTCAGTTAGGAGTGCCATGGAGCAGGATGCCACCCACTCCCTCCTTCAGCTGCAAAGCCCTCAAGTAAGTTGCATGCAAAGGCAGCATCGCAGATGCTCCTCAGATTGGAGATCCCTTTTGCTGAGAGTTTGCCCCACACTTCAGGTCTTAGCCAATTGCAACTTGTCACCTCTTCACACCTAGAATGAATATAGAGATAAAAAGGGAAGAGAATGACTGCTGGTGCTAATGACACTTCTTTGAGGACTAGCAAAAAGGCTTTGCAGGCTGGGTGTTGGACTGTGTAATTCAGGACTGTGTAACAAAGAGAGAAGCTGTGTCAGTAGGTTAGAGCGTGGTGCTGATAACACCAAGGTTGCAGGTTTGATCCCCGTATGGTACAGCTGAATATTCTTGCATTGCAGGGGGGTGGGACTAGATGATCCTCAGGGTCCCTTCCAACTCTTTAATTCTATGATCTATGAAGGCTAGAGCCGGGCAATATATCAATACATTGTCTGAAACTGGTTTGAAGTTTAGATTGTGGTAACGGCTTCAGAATTTTGAGCTGGCAATATATCGTGAATCCCTTTTGGCTCCCTGGTCACTGCCAACATAGCAGATTTCACTCCTGAGTGACGCTTGTGCCCTGTAAGGCCACTTGATGCTCTCCCACTCCCTCCCTCCCACAGCCTCAGCAGAGGGAGCCCAAGAAGGTGTAGCCCACCCACCCATTTATCTGCCTGTGCCTTCACTGGAGCAAGTGGGTTGCCTTGTTCCTCCTGGTTGCTCCTCCCCCTCCCTCTCTCCCTGTCTACCACAATTGACCCTCCTTATTTAAGATGTAGTGATATTTCACTATATCACAATGGTTAGTTGGTAATATATCACAGTGTTGAAGAACAGGTATTGCCCAGCCCTAGTGATAGGGTTCTTGTGATGGTCCTGGCATTTCGGGGGCAGATGGAGACTATGGATTAAGTGGGCCATTGGCATGCCACTTGTGGTGCTCTTGTGGAACTTCCAGGCTCAGGGGCAATCTATCTTGATTCCTAGGCTGTTAGGGTAATTAGGTGAGTGAGAACAGGATGCTGGACTAGACAGGCCACTGGCCTGATCTAACAGCCTCTTCATATATTCTTAACAATGAGAAAAGTTATCAGGCATGTGGGAATTAATCAGCACAGGATATGATCAAAATGTGAGTCCAGCGAAAGCATGGCTGAGTGCTGGATCTTTATCTCACCCAGGTATTCCAGTGATCCTTTCTCCCTCTGCCTACCTTAATTCTTTAGCTCCAGTTCCTGCACTGTAAGGACTACAAGACCCTTGGTGTCCCTGCCCACACCACAACGCTATGATTCATTATAAGTTTTTATACAGAGGTTGCACAGCCACCTGCTGGGGATTCTTAGGCTGGGTTCCTAAATTACATGGGGGTTGGACTAGCTGACCCTTTGGGATCCCTTCCAACTCTGCAAGCCTATGGCAGGAACACCCCTGCCTCATCAAAGGTATGGCCCATCAGTCTTGTGGAGACCAAGGAGGGTGGTGGAGGGCAGAGCCTGGATTTGGCCCCACTGATAAGACGGGGCCTGGTTCAAAAGAGGGCAAGATACCTAGAAAGGACCAGGGGCTTATATCATGGAGATAAGGGAGGCAGGGCTCAAATCCCTAGATAACTCCCTGGCAGATATATGGCCTCCTGTCCTAGAGCCAATTGAGACAGAGAAAAGCCAGCTGGGTGTAAATTCGTAAGTCAGACTCAGAAGTCTCTCTGAACCCCATAGCTCAGTTTTTATTTATTTTGTCCATTAGCTGCATTTGTATCCCACCTTTTTTTCCTTCCAAGGATTTTGAGGGGATGTATGTGATGCCCCCCTCCTCATTTAATCCTCACAACAACCCTGTGAGGTGGGATACGCTAGTGTGGTGTAGGGATTAAGGGTGTCAGTCTGGGACCTGGGTTATTGTTTTGTATGTTGTTATGTACTTTTGCCTTTGCTTTAATAATAATAATAATAATAATAATAATAATAATATATTATTTATACCCCACCCATCTGGCTGAGTTTGCCCAGACACTCTGGGTGGCTTTCAATCGAGTGTTAAAAACAATACAGCATTAAATATTAAAAACTTCCCTAAACAGGGAATGAAAGGTGATACATAAATTTAATACTAATAATAATAAATAGCAGATCTTTCATTCTGTTTTATGAATAATCTCCTTTTTTCCTTTTTGTTGTATTTTTTAAAAAAGTATTTTTGTTCAATTTTAGCCATATAAGGCAAACAACAACATAGAACTTCATGAGACATACACATGAAAACTAAACCAAACCAAAAGCTTCTATAACATGGTGAGAGTACACAGTTTGGAGTGCCTTGGAGGACATCTGTTTTGATCATGGGGTAAGTTGGGGTTGAAGGGAGTGTACTTTTGACCGGAGCACAGTTCGACCGAATCCCCACAGAGTTGAATGTCACAGGATGCGGGGGTGGGGGTGGGGTGGAGAGGGGGGGAGAGAGATGTTTGCTAACGTAAATTTAGTTGAAAAAACACGAGCTGCTTTGACCGCGGAACCCCTTAAAAAGACATGGGAACTTGATACTGGCAAACGAAATATTCCCTTGAATTGGAATAAAATTTTGAAATCTTAAAATCTCTTTCCAGTTTTCTTTGGAAAAACTCTTTGGAATTACTACGTAGATATCATTACATTCCTTTGCCAATGTAATCCCCCCCCCATATCAGCTAATTGTTGGAGGGGCAGCGATAAACTTGGAATGTATTATCATGGATGGAGGGAATTTAAGTTGCTGCAAGATTTGACAGAAATGATAAATATTATAGAAGCATAAAATTGTAGAGTTGGAAGGACCCTGAGGGTCATCTAGTCCAACCCCCTGCGATGCAGGAATCAAAACTAACACATCCATGACAGATGGGCATCCAACCTCTGCTTAAAAACTTCAAAGGAAGGAAATTCCGCTACCTTAAAAGGGAGTCAATTCTACTGTCAAACAGCTTTTGCCATCAGAAAGGTCTTCCTGATGTTTAGTCAGAATCTACTTGCAACTTGAATCCGTTGGTTAAGGTCCTATCCTCCAGAGCAGACGAAAACAAGCTTGCTCTGTTTTCCATGTGACAGCCCTTCCTTCGGATATTTGAAGGTGGCCATTGCATCTCCCAGTCTCTTCTTCGGCAGCCTAAACATACACAACTCCCTCAGTCAGACTCCATTTCCACACCCTTAATCATCTTGGTCACCCTCCTCTGCACATGCTTCAGCTTGTCAATATCCTTCTTAAATTGTGCTGCCCAGAACTGGACCAATTAATATACAGTTAGAAGATTAGGAGAGGTTATGGAATGAAGGTTTTAACTTCACAGCATGCAGTACACTTAAAGAAAATGTTATGAAAATGATGTATAGGTGGTATTTAATACCAGTTAAACTGGCCCAAATGTATAGAACAAAAAATGGATGTTGGAAATGTAAGGAAAAGGAAGATACCTTTTACCGTATGTGGTGGACATGTAAAGAGGTAAAAGCTTTCTGGGAAATGATATATAATGAGTTAAAGAGAATGTTTAAAAACATCTTTGTTAAAAAAACCCAGAAGCTTTTTTATTAGGTATAGTGGGTAGAGAGATACCGAGACAAGATAAAAAATTGTTCTTATATGCAACAACTGCAGCAAAAAAATTGTTAGCCCAAAGATGGAAACAGGAGTTACCAACAAAAGAAGAGTGGCAGATGAAAATGATGGACTTTGCAAAACTGGCGACACCTACGGGAAGAATCCGGAACCAGCGAGATTAAGCAATACATAAGGGCTGGAACAAATTTATATTATATTTGAAAGACAACTGTAAGCAATTAACATCATTAGCAGGGTTATCTGAAGATCTGTAAGGTGAAATTGCTAGGTATTCAGGTTGAGTAATATAATATTCTAGGTAATGATATAACAAGGATAGGAAACGAAGTGAAATGTAAAGATGTAAAGTTTAATTTTGTAAACTATCAGACAGGAGGGCGGGAAGTCGTTAGGCTCAGTTGAGCCAAAGAGATAAAACAAGAGGGTACGATGTTACGTAATGTGATTATATGTAAAACCAATAAAAATTATTTATATATATAAAAAAAAACTGGACCCAGTATTCCAGGTATGGTCTGACCAAGGCAAAATAGAGTGATACTATGACTTCCTTTGACCAGGACACTAGACTTCTGTTGGTGCAGCCCAGAATAGCATTAGCTCCCCCCCCCTTTCCCCCCCGCTGCTGCTGTATCACACTGCTGACTCATGTTCAGCTTGTGTTCCATCAAGACCCCTAGATCCTTTTCACATATACTATAAGCAAGCCAGTTATCCCCCATGTTATATTTCTGCAGCTGGTCCTTCCTGCCTAAGTGCAGAACTTCACATTTGTCCCACTTGAAGTTCATTTTCTTAGTTTGGGCCTAGTTTTCCAATTTGTTAAAGTCATTTTAAATCACAATTCTGTCTTCTGCGGCATTAGGTAGCCCTTCCAGTTTGGTGTCATCTGCAAATTTTATTACTATCCCCTCAATTCATTCATCCAAGTTGTTCATAAAGATGTTGAACAACTACAGGCCAGAACAACACCCTACAGCACCACACTTGTCCCCTTTCCCCCAAGATAACGAGGAACCATTAGTGAGCCTTCTTTAGGTTTGGTCTGTCAACTTGCTACAAATTCACCCAACAGTTACCATATCCAGCTTCTCTGGAAAAAATATAATGGGAGACTTTGTCAAAAGCCTTACTGAAATCAAGTTACACTATGTCCATAGCAAGTTAGTAACTCTATCAGAAAAAGAAATGAGATCCACCAGGAATGACTTGTTTTTGAGAAACCCATGTTGGGTCTTAGTAATCACAGCATCCTTTTCTAAATACTCAAAGATCGACTGTTTAAAGGTCAAGCTCACCTATTGGTTGTTATTTGAGTCTTCTCCTCCCACCCCTTTTTGAAGACGGGGACAACATTTTCCTGCCTCCAGTCTGCAGGGACCTCATCTGTTCTCCAAGAATTCTCAAAGATTATATACAGAGGCTCTGAGATTACATCCGCAAGCTCCTTTAAAACCCTTGGGTGCAACTCCTCAGGCCCTCATCAGATTTTAATCCATTTAAAGTAGCTAGCTGTTCCTTTACCACCTCTTTTCCTATCTGAGGCTGCAGCTCCCTGCTGGCATTGTTTATTCTGTGATGACCAGGTTGGACAATGCTTTCCTTTTGGGTGAAGACAATTGCTATATAAACTATTATTTGCTGTCCAAAAGGAATGTTAATTGAATATTGTTAGGAGTTTGTTGTGGGGGGGCAGACTTCATAAAAAGGAAAAAAGGTCGCTGTCTTTGTCAGCACGAAGGAAACACATGAGCAGATCACTAATATCTGCTGAAACAGAGGTCAGGGGATTGAACCTCAAACCTCTGAGGAAACCTGAGGGAAATGACCTTTGTAGTGATGCAGGATGCAACCTCTGAGCTTCCAAAGGTTTGGGGGATGTTTGTCCATCAAGTCAGAACCTGGCTGCCACTGAAGATAATTAAACAGAGCTCAGGTGGCTACCTGTCAGGGATTCTTTAGTTGTGGTTTCTGCATCTCAGGGGGTTGGACTAGATGAACCTCAGGGTTCCTTCCAGCTGTAGAATTACAATGGTACCTCGGGTTAAGAACTTAATTCATTCCGGAGGTCCGTTCTTAACCTGAAACTGTTCTTAACCTGAAGCACTACTTTAGCTAATGGGGGCCTCCCGTTGCTGCCGCACCGCCAGAGCACAATTTCTGTTCTCATCCTGAAGCAAAGTTCTTAACTCGAGGTACTATTTCTGGGTTAGCAGAGTCTGTAACCTGAAGCGTCTGTAACCCAAGGTACCACTGTATTTGGAAAAGAGTAAGGTCATGGGCATCTGCCTCTAGCACCTGTGGTAACACCATCCTACCCGCCCCCCCCCCCCGACAATTAAACACTGGAGAATTGTCAGAAATGCTTCCATGCTCCCCTCGCCCGCATTTTATCTGGTATTAGGTTTCAAATTCCCCAGCTCCCTCCAAGCCATGAGAGTTGTGTTTATCTAGCCTGAGGCCACAGCAGAGTGGAATCATGGAATCAGAGAATTGAAGATTTGGGAGGGATCCTCAAGGGTCATCTAGCCCAACCACCTTCAATGCAGGAATCACAGCTAAAGAATCCCTGATAGATGACCATCCAACCTCTGTTCAAAAACTTCCAATGCAGGAGAGTCTGCGACTGTCTGTTCCACTGCTGAACAGCTCTTACCATCAGAAAACTCTTCCAGGTGTTTAGTCAGAATCTCCTTTCTTGCCATCTGAATCCATTGGAAGAGTTATTTACCTGTGCATGGGCTATTAAGCCTCGTCAATGTTGTTATAATGAACCCCAAACTGGCACAGACTAGGGGACAGGGCTACATGATTTTTGGGGTCCCTTCCAAACCTACAGTTCTCTGATTCTATTAAAAACAGTCCCCACTTTCGCAGCCTGTCTCACATCTCCTTTCCCTTCCCTCACTGTGAACCTTTTCCTGATGCCTCCCCAGCAAAAAGATAAGAGGCAGTTAAATTTATCTTCAAAGACCCCCCCTCCCTGACCTGCATCTCAAAAAAAATGTGGGTCTTTAACCCCCTGCCCGTTGCCTCCTTCCTCTGCCGTATAAATCTTGTCCTTATCGCACCCTGCAAAGAAAAAAATGGGAACGAGGGTGGGGAAGGGAGAACCAGTGGGAGGAAATGCAGCAGGATTTTCTGAGCCAAAGAAAATTTCTGGTTTGTATTAAGGAGGAAGGATGAAAGAGTGCAAAGGGCCCCATGGAGAGCATAAATTAGGCAGGATGGGCCACGGGAGAAGATTTACAGGAAGGCCCTCCCCACTCTCGGAGAAACAACAATGAGACGCACACACAAAAATCCTGCAGTCACAGCCAGGAAGGCACCAAACTGGGCCTTAAAGAATTGTAGAGCTGGGAGGGACATCAGGGGTCATCTAGCCCAACCCCTTTCAATACACGAATCACAACTAAATTCAGGAATCACCACTAGCTTGTCTCCTTCACATCGGTGTCACTACCTTGCACGAGAGCTGGCTGGATGCAGAAGGTGTTGTTAGGAAAGGGATTTAGAATAAATCTGCCAATATCATCACGCAGTTATAGAAATCTATGGCATGGCTGCATTTGGAATATACTGCGTACAGTTCTGCTCACCTCACCTGAAAAAAAGAGGTTGCAGAGTTGGAAAGGGTTCACAAAAGGGCAACCAAAATGACCACCTTCCAAGGTAGTCCCTTCCACTGTCAGAAAGCTCTTCCTAATGTTTAGTGGGAATCTCCTTTCTTGTCTTTTCAGTCTGTTTGTTCATGCCCTCCCCTCTGGAGCAACAGAACACAAGCTTGCTCAACTTCCCTGTAGCAGCCCTCTAGGTATTTTATAGAATCATAGAGTCAGAAGGGCCCCCCAAGGATCATCTAGCTCAACCCCCTGCAATGCAGGAATCACAGCGAAAGAACCCCCGACAGATGATGGCCATCGGACTTTTGTTTCAAAGAAAAGAAAACTGAGTCTGCCACCTTCCAGCTGAATGGCTCAGGAAGTTGTTCCTAATGTTTAGTCAGAACCTCCTTCCTTGCAACTTGGATCATTGGTTCAGCATTGAACTGAGTCATGATTGGACTGAGTTGCATTAATTATTCTAACATTCTTTGCTGCATTTACCTATCATTGTGTTTTATATTGCTGCAGAGACACAACTTTTGTGTTCCCTCCTTCAGTGCTATCAGGATTACTGTGAGCTGTATTGAGCTCAACATTTGCTGTTGGAAATGCAGAACACAAATCAAAATCAAATCAAAATTAACACTTCTGGATGTGAGTCTTGGCAGATATATGCAATGTGTGAAAACAGTACAATTTTTGCAGAGTTATGGTGACATTTTTCATGCTCCCCAGTTTTTCCTTTCTTTCAGCTCATTTGCTGTGGTTGCATTCCTTTTGTGAAGGTACACCAGTCATTTATACTTTCTACCAGTCTAGGATTCTATTATTCTTTATATCCCCTATCCACCAAAATGTGATTCGCCATTTCTTCCCTACTGTTTCTTTTATTTATTTTTCTAAACTATGTGTCAAATTAATAAAGTTTTTTTAAATAAAAAAATACTACTAATAAAAAATGACTCCACCCAAAATTGCTCCTCAGTAGGTTTCTAAGGAAAGAGGCAATGCTGCAGCTTTAGTTTAGATTCTGATTCTCTGCATTTTTGCCCAGACTGCAACGATGGCATCTTCTCTGGGTTATCAGTACCTGGGTTGGTAGGACCTTGGTGAGTTTGCATATGAGGCCAGAGGTCACCTTATCTCTTGATTATTTTAAATCCAGCCTCTCTGTTAGGATTCCCCAGGGCCTTGACCCCAAGCAGAACAGCACCTAGTGCTCCTTGACTCGGTCATTCCCCATTCCAGACAGGTACACGAAGAAACAAGAAACTAATAAGATTCTTGCTGGGTCAGGCCAAAGGAGACCGAATCTTGCTCAGCATCTTGTTCTCTCAGTTGTCCACTAGATGCCACAATCAGAAACCAATAGGCAGGACCTGAGTGCAAACTTCACTCACACCCACATTTTCTTTTATTGTGGAGAACCCTACTTGGCTCTCTCCCCCCCAAAATCATCCATGCAATCATTGTTCAGCCTGGGGGTTCAGGGAGGATAAGGAGGTCAGGGAAGGGGTTAGCACTCCCCAGCTCTGTGTCCAATTTCCTCCAATCCCCTGCTTTATTTGTTAAGGAAATGTTGATCCTGCCCTCTGTCATTCTTGACCCCAGGTCAAGAATGACAATGCATATCAGTATACTAATGCCAGAAGTTAGAGATAATCTCAATACCCAATAAAGTGCTTAAGAGCTTGGAAAAATAAACAAAAGTTGGGTGCCACCCCCAGTCTCTGCTGAGTGGTAGCAAGATTCCAAGGGGTTCCAGGCACTTACCCAGGGTCTGTGTTTCCTTTGGAGAATTGAGACACGGCAGAGACTGTCGTAACTTTGAGAAATACGGTTTATTCACCTAGTCACACCTTCAGTCTGCATGGAGGGCAACCAGATCTTACAGTATGGTCATCTCAAGCAGAACTTGTTCCCCACAGCAGTGCAGCCCTGAAGTCCAAGGCATCCTTCCCAGCCAGCATTCGGCCAGCCTGCCCAAGATGGATCCCAGTCTTTCTTCTCTCCCTTCTTCTTCCCAGCACACCTTGCCCCAAAAACTCTTTTCCTGTCGCCTCAAAAACATACCCCATCACCATGGCGACCTCTGTCTGCCCAGGCCCAAGATTCCTCTTTGATAGGCCATCAACACCTTTTAACACCTCTGTTCCAGGTGAGGCCCTGGCTTGGCCTGCCGTTTTCCCTTCAATAACCCAAATAATTGAAAACCTAGCATTTATTAATTTCTAGGGTTTGGGGTTTAGGGGAGGGCCCCCCTCCATTCTATAGCATCATGTTTTAAGCTGATGTCAAAGGACACCTGTGTAGCCCTGGTCAAACATATGGAGGGAGAGCATCCCACCTCTAGGGCACCAGGCCACTCTAGGACACTGGGCAAGGCGATTCTTGGGATTCCATGGAACACACCAACCCTGCAGGCAGGACACTGAGATGGGTCCCTTCTAACACTAGACCTGGTGGGCATTCAGTGAAGCTGAATGTTGGAAGAATCAGGACAGATAAAATGAAGTACTTCTTCACACAGCACACAGTTAAACTGTAGAACTCACTGCCGCAGGAGGCAGCGATGGGAGGACAAGAGGACCATCAGTAAATGATTATTATGCTCTGCCTCACTGGTTGCAGGCAGCAACATTGCTGAATATCAATTGTTGGGAACCGTCGGAAGGCAAAGGGCTCTTGTGCTTGGGTGCTGCTTGCTGGATTCTCTATAAGGCACCTGGTTAGCCAACAGGATGTCCTTGTCCTGATCCAGCTGAGCTCTTTTTACATTCTTCTGTTCTTAGCAGGTAGGCCATTGGTGACAGAGAACTGGCAAAACAAGTGTCCCATCTTGTAGGCTGGAAGCCTGAAGACACAGTCTTCTGTTTGCACAGCTGAGGAGGTGGCTGCGCCAAGAAGCCTCCCAGGTGGACAAGGAGGTCTGGGGTGAGGCAAGCATTTTGGGGACAGACCTGCCAAATTAAACTCCTGCTCAGCATTGCTTGCTGGGTGGTCTTATGGACATCTCTTTCTTTCCTTTCCTCTGCCTGTTTCTTTCTCTTTCTTTTCTTCTTTCTTCTTTTTCTCTCTTCTTCATTTTATTCTTTGTCTTTATTAGGCTCCAGAGATTGTACACTGTTAGCCTGAGAGCAGCCACCAGGACCATGTAACACTGGTCCTAAAGGATGTACACTGGCTGTTTGTACGTTTCTGAGTGCAATTCAAAGTGTTGGTGCTGACCTTTAAAGCCCCAAACAGCCTTGGCCCTGTATACTTCCATCATTCAGCCTGGACACTGAGATCCAGCTCCGAGGGCCTTCTGGCAGTTCCCTCATTGTGAGAAGTAAAGTTACAGGGAACCAGGCAGAGGGCCTTCTCAGTCATGGTGCCCATCCTGTGGAATGCCCTCCTGTCAGATGTCAAGGAAATAAACATCTGTCTGACTTTTAGAAGACATCTGAAGGCAGCTCTGTTTAGGGAAGCCTTTAATGTTTGATGTTTTATTGTGTTTTTAATATTCTGTCAGGAGCCACCCAGAGTGGCTGGGGCAACCCAGTCAGATGGGCGTTATACAAACAATAAACTGATGATGATGATGATGATGATGATGATATGATTGATGGAGGGATCCTGGTGGGGAGCAGGGAAAAGTTAGTCTCCCAGGGTGAGAGGCTGGGAGGAGAAAGAAAAGATCCAATAGCCAAAGCCATGTCCTGTTTAACTCTGGCCCAGTAAACCAGCCTTGTTTATAGACTACCTGGCTGAGTTTTGATGGCAGGATTTCTTTCTTTTTTAAAAAATTAACCAGTGCCATTTAACCAGTGCCATTTGCATAATCTCCAACATTCCTCAGATGAAAATAGGGACAATATCCAACCTCCAGAGACATGCCCACCCTGGTGCTCATGCATCAACAAAGATGAGTGAGAAGAGAGCGGTTTGCTGCGCACATGCGCAATTGCAGGAAGACGAGATGATGACCTTCGGTTCTTCCTTGCATGCCTGCCTAGACACCACCTGCTCATTCCTGGCCCAGACCATGAGGAAAGTTTCTTCTGGCTGAGGCACTGCTTCAGAAAGTCTGCCGCTGCGACATGCACCTCCTCCTACTCTCTCCCTCTCTCTCTCTTTTGCAAGCAATTGTCAAGTGACATCCCAAGCCCCGCTGAGCAGTGGATGGGACACGACTGGGAATTGTTCGCAGGAAAAGTCCCCAGAAGGGTGGCCAGCTCCACGAACAATCCTTAAGGTGGAAGGACTTTTGCTGGGGAATCTAAAAAGCACAGAGGGTGGGGAGCAAGCTCTTTTGATGTTCTTGTGGAACCTCCAGGCCCAGAGGAAGTCTATCTCAATTCCTAGGTTCTCAAAGCCATTTGGCCCCTGTGAGAACAGGGTGCTGGATTGGATGGGCCATTGGCCTGATCCAGCAGGGCTCCTATGTTCTGAGAGCCCCACCTCTCCCAGGGCTGCCGCAGCCCTATTTACCACAGGCCTGGGAGTTGGAAAGGAAGCCTCCGCTCTTTGCCTCTTTGTTCCCTGAGTGACAGGCCCCTCCTGATGCCGACACCCTTTCTCACAGCAACACCCCACAACATTCCTGTCTTCCCGCCTGCGGTCGCCAGGAGGGCCCCCCCTCCTTGCTCCACCCTACAGGCAGCTTTGAAGCGGTTCCAGCTCCCAGGCTTGGATCCTGTTCCCAGGCACCTGGAGTGGCAGTCCCTGGGCCTGGAGGGGAGGGCTTGGCATGGCAGGTTGCTTGCTGGGACAGACCCCCCCCCAATGAGTTTCTGTATGCAGCAGTTGCATGCACGCACCTGACTCCCTCCACTCACGCAATCTGTTAGGACTGAGCACATGGGCATAGCCAGGGGGTGTAAATCAAGTAAATAAATAAAAACACTTAACTAACTGACCAATTGCATCACAGATAACTTGGTTCTGCCCCCCCCATCATAAAGCCTCCCCCCCCCAAAAAAACCAAAATGCTGGCTATGCCCATGACTGAGTATGGGATCATCCGGAAAGGAAAATTGATGGAGGAGAGGGCTATCGATGGCTGGACAGCTATGCTCTGCCTCCACAGTTGGAAGCAGTGAATGCTTCTGAACACCAGCAGCTGGAAAATGCTTTTGTGCACCAATCCTGATTGTGGGTTTTCCTTTGGGGCATCTGCTTGGCCACTGTGAGAACAGGATGTTGGATTACGTGGGGCACTGGTCTGATCCAGCAAGGTTCTTCTTACTTTATTTCCTAAGCTGCAGGGTTCTATCCTGGCACAATGCTATTCAACATCTCTATAAATGACTTGATTCAAGGAACTGAGGGAATGCTCAGAAAAATCCACAGATGGCACCAAACTGGGAGGGGGAGCTAATGAGCCTGAAGACAGAATTGGGATTCAATTTGACCTTACTAGAATGGAGGACCGCGCCCAAACTCACCAAATGAACAGTTGAGGTAGTCGGGCATGTTTAGCCTGGAGAAGAGGAGACTGAGAGGTGACATGATAGCGATCTTCAGATATCTGAAGGGCTGCCACATGAAAGGAAAACCTGTCAGGAATTCTTTAGCTGTGACTCCTGTGTTGCCAATTATGCTCTGTCAGAAGAGGTTGGAGGGGAAACTGCCTGGGCGTCCCTTTGACTGTCAGCCTAGAGGGTTCATATCAGGTTAAATCTTCTTCTGATGTGCTCCCGTTTGGCTCAGGACCCAAAGACATGTGGGTGGGTGGGGGGGACTTGTGTGTCATTTTCAATTAGAGTGTTTTCTTTTTTTCTTTTTCTAAATTAGCTGATGCAGAATTTGGCGGCCAGGTTGCTCACCGGGGCAAGATGGTTTGAACATATTACACCGATCCTGGCCTGACTGCACTGGGTGCCAATTAGTTTCAAGTGCTGGTTTTGACCTATAAAGCCTTAAACGGCTCAGGACCGCAATACCTCTGAGACGGTCTAGAAGTGGCACCGTGCTTGTGGAATTCTCTCTCGTGTGTGTTTTCCCCCATTGGTGTTGTGGCAGCAGCACTCGCCCTTCTTCCGATGAGAAATGCTCTATCAGGGTGAGGGGAGGCAAAAAAATGGGGGTTGAGGAGGGACAGTTTTTGGGATAGTGAGAAATGTCCTTATTTTCAACTGAGGAATGCTGGAGGGTATGTTTCCAGCAACTGGTATTCAGAAACACTACTGCCTCTGACCATGGAGGAGACAAGATCCATCCTGGCTAGTAGCCAGCAATAGCCCTCTCCTCCTCCATGAGGTCTGGGTCCATGAATTGGTCCAATCCTCTTTTAAAGCCATCTAAGTTGGTGGCCACCACTGCCTCCTGTGGAAGGGAATTCCATAGATTACTGTATTTTTTGCTCTATAAGATGCACTTTTCCCCTCCTAAAAAGTAAGGGGAAATGTGTGTGCATCTTATGGAGCGAATGCAGGCTGCCCTGCTATCCCAGAAGCCAGAACAGCGAGAGGGATTGCTGCGCAGCGCTCCCTCTTGCTGTTCTAGCTTCTGGCTTAGCCCCTCAGTCCCTTCCCCCACCTCCCAGAAAAGCCCCCAACGGAGGGCGTGTGTGTGGCTCTTGGGGGCTTTTCCCTGAGGAGGGAGAAGGGCAGCCCGTCAGTGATGGACTGCCCTCCTCGGGGAAAAGCCCGCAAGCACCGCACACACGCTCCACGCAGCTCGTGAAAGGGAGCGCTGAGCAGAGCCTGGGATGCATACAGGCTCTACTCAGTGCTCTCTTTAAAGAATATTTTTTTTCTTGCATTCTCCCTCTAAAAAATAGGTGCGCCTTATGGTCAGGTACGTCTTATGGAGCGAAAAAATACGGTAACTATGCGATGTGGGAAGAAGTCTTTTCTGTTGGGAAAGAGGGAGGAAAGCTGACCACTTTTTCATTTTATAAGCTTCTATCATGGCTCCTCCCACCCACCTTTTCTCTAAGCTAAAAAGTCTCAAACGCTGCAGCCTTTCTTCACATGCTTCCTTCATAGGGAAATTGCTCCAGCCTCCTGAACTTTCTGGTTGCCCTTTTCTGAACCGGTTCTTTTATCCCCAACTCTGCCATATCCTTTAGGAGGGGAGTCTTTCCCCTTCCAGCTTCCTGCCTGGATCTGGGTCTGCTGCCAGTTCTGCCTCTGTTGTTCCTTCGCCTGCCCCAACCTTATCATTACGGGTGTTGGGACCTGCCCAGGAAAAAAGAACAAAAGAGAACTCTGTCTTGCATGGGAGTGACTGGCCGGGCAAGGCAGCATGTGGTCTCTCGTCACGACCAGAAAGTGTTTATATATATATAATTTAATGAAGAACAAACAAGACTAGCCAAATATCCCAGCAATTCACAGTGTGAAAGAAAGAAAGAAAAAAACAATTGAGCATGTAAAGTAACACAGCACATGGTTATGCTCTGCCTCCATGGTTGGAGGCAGCAATGCTTTGGAGTACCAGTTGCTGGAAGCCACAGGTAGGGAGAGCTTTTATTGTGCTTGGATCCTGCGTGCCGGTTTCCCACTGGGGTATCTGGTTGGCCCCTGTGAGAAAGACTGGGATAGCTCCGTCAATAGAGCATGACTCTTAATTTCAGGGTTTTGGGGGCTGAGTCCCACCTTCCTGCCTTACAGAATATTGGACTAGACGTCCCTCGTGGTCCCTCCCCGCTCTACAATTCTATGAATCTATGATTATAGATTCATTATAGATATGAATCTATAATCAGGATGTTGGGGTAGATGGGCCATTGGCCTGATCCACCTGATCCTCATGTTATTATTGCATTCTTGTGACAGCAATGCTTCTGAATATCAGAAACCACAAGGGGGGGGGGTGATTGCTCTTCTGCTACTTCCCTCAATTTCCCACTGGGGCAACTGGCAGCGCATAGTGGTTAGAGTACCACAGGAGGGAAGAGTGCTTTTTTGCTCAGTTCCTGCTAGTGGGTTTCTCTTTGGCTGGCCATTGTGAGAACTGGATACAGTGGTACTTCTGGTTAAGAACTTAATTCATTCTGGAGGTCCGTTCTTAACCTGAAACTGTTCTTAACCTGAAGCACCACTTTAGCTAATGGGGCCTCCTGCTGCCACCACACGATTTCTGTTCTCATCCTGAAGTAAAGTTCTTAACCCAAGGTACTATTTCTGGGTTGGCGGAGTCTGTAACCTGAAGCGTATGTAGTCTGAGATACCACTGTACTGGTCTTGATGGGCTACTGGCCCTGATCCAGCAGGGCTCTTCTTATGTTTTCATATTGTTATACAGAGATGCCGTAGATCCCAAAGGGGCCACAGTGGAGCTTTCAGGCCAGGCCTCCCCTCACTGAGAACCTTCTTTTCCTAACCCCTGGATAGCCCTGATCCTGCTTGGCCAAAATGCTGCAGAACTACAGAGGTGGGTGGTGATTCCTTCATTGCAGCTCCACGACCCTTGAAGTTCCTCCCAACGCTACAATTCTGTGATTCTATGATTCATTGGAGGTTTTTAAACTAGGGTTGGATGGCCATTCACCAGAGATTCATTCACTGTGATTTCTTCATTGCAGGGTGTTGGCCTGTTGGCCCTTGGGGCTACCTCTCAACCCTACAATTTTAGGATTCTATGACTACTATGGGGGGTGGGGAGCCCATTACATAATCCTGCTGCCTTCTCTGGTCCTCCAGTCTCAGCTGCTACATATCGGCCCCTTGACAAGGTTGTGGGAATCCTAGCGCATTTGAGGTTTCTGCAAATGCAGCCCCCACAGATGTTTATTGGGGAGGGAGAAGATCAGACCAGCATCGAAGGAACTTAGGTGTTTCCCCCTCCCCCTTTTTTTATCTTGGATGTTTATGAGGTGGCCAGACCTTGCCTGGTCTGTTTGAACTTGTTGTGAAGCCTGGCTGGGTTTTATGACTTGCTTCCCGAAATGTTTGACGTTGGCAAGGCTGGGCCTGTCTGGGTCGCTCTGAGCCAGTCTCTTTACTGAGGATCCCAGAGTGGGGGGGGGGGGCAGATAGATTGGCTAATGGATGGATGGGGGGCCAGTGAGGTGCCTTTGAGTCCTCCTAGGCTGTGTGCACAAAGAGATAGAATCAAAGTATTGTGGAGTTGGAAGGGCTCCCCTAGCACAACCCCTGAAACTCAGGCATCACAGCTGAAGAACCCCTGACAGGTGTCTATCTGGCCTCTGTTTCGAAACCTCCAAGGAAGGAAAGCCCACCACTTTCCAAAGATGTATGTCTTACTCTCAGATAGATTTTACTGCCAATCCTTCCCAATATTTAGTTGGAATCTCCCTTCTTGTAACTTGAATCCATTGGTTTGAGTCCTAGCCCCCGGAGCAGGAGAAAATAAACTTGCTCCATCCTTGTTTGTTTATTTGTTAAATGCTCCTTGATTGCAACAACAACAACAACAACCACCCTCAGAGCAGGTTACAAAAGATAAGACAAATAAAATCCAGAAAGATCCACAACCCTACTTTAAAACATACAAAAGTTAAAATACTAAAACAGGTTAAAATTGCTTCCTGAGCATCTGGGAATGTTTTTAGCACGCACCAAGAAGAGTACAGGTAAGGCACCTGGTTGATATCGAGGAGTAGAGATGGCCTCCTCTGGGAGCCAGGCAGCCATGCGTCTCAACACCAGTTGCTGGAAGCCACTGGATGGGAGAGGGCTCTTATGCTCAGGTCCTCCTTGTGTGTTTCCCATTGGAGAATCTGGTTGACCCCTGTGAGATCAAGATGCTGGACGAGATGGGCCATTGCCCTGTTCCAGGAGGCTCTTCTGAGGTCACAGAATCTGGCGATTTTACTCTTATCCAAATGAGGGATATATATATAGAATTACCCAATCAGCTTTTCATCCATTTTATCACCTCCATCCCAGGGTGGAAGACTTCTCAACTCCTGGCAGCTCAGTCCCATCCATTGACTTCAATGTTTCTACTCTGAGTAGGATTAGCATTGGACACATCCCCTTTGACTGTTATTTAATTATTTGGTTATGTATTATTTAGTTATTTTTCTTATTTATTGTTTACATACTATTAACTTACTAGTAAATAAGTAAGTAAATAAGTAATCGTAAGTCAATAGTAAGTACCGGTAAGTAAGCAAGTAAATAAATAAATAGTAAGGAAGTAAATAAATAGTAAGGAAGTAAATATTAAGGAAGCATTGCTATTTATTTACTTACTATTTACTTACGATTACTTATTTACTTACTTACTTACTATTGATTTACTAAGTACAAGGCTAGCATGGGATGTTGCATTCACCAGAATAAATGGTAAAGCAGGTTATCTGGATATTTGTGATGAGATGCAGACAGTGGAGGGTACCATCACAAGAAATGAGAGAGCAAGAGGTGTGATGCACACAACTTAAAAGATATACAGAAACATAAACCTATACCTGAAACCATCACAGACACAAACAGCACCAAGAATAAAAAAAGTCTGTATTACATAGATTCCTGCATGGACTAGATGGTTCTTGGCGTGCCTTTCAACAATTCTATGATTCTACATCAAGAAACATTGTCAACCAATTTTTAGATGTTGCTTATCACTAATTTTTCAAGAAGTTTGCAGAAGAGACATATGCCAATATTCTTTTTCTAATGTATTCAATAATTCACTTATTTTGTTATTCGGGAGGGAATTGGGGCAGGGTGTGTATTACCCTGGCGCTTTTAAACTGTAGTTTTTATAAGATGTTACAAGCTTGTATCTTTTTACCATTACAAGAAATAGATACAAACAAACAAAGGGAGAAAAAAGTGGCTGCCTTTGTTTTTTCTTTCAAAAAATGAGTGTACCAGGCAAGCTTTTCATGTCATGATTTCCCCTATATTCTTTGGACCAATCAATAGACATGCGGCAGCAAAAAGGTAATTTGACAAGTATTTTTGTTTTATATTTTGATTCTTTCCACGGTTTTTATGAATGACTCACCTGAAGGGGGAGCAGGAGTGAAGCCAGTAGTGGCTGTTCCTGGCCACGAGAGGGAGGTATTGGTTCATTTTTGAGGAGTGCCATTGGCTTCCCTTTCGATAATCCCACTAACAATAATTTTTTTTTGGGGGGGGGTGTGAATTTCTAGACCCCCTTTAAATGGGACATCCCTGATACAAATGTAAGCAACAAGGCACTGAAAATCTTCACTTTTACATGTTAAAATTGCCCTCAAAAAAGTTATTCACTGAAGAAAAACACAATTCAGGGCTTCAGAGTTGTGTAGTTCTGCAGGGGAGAAGCCATTCTGTAGGACGACAGTGTGGTGCAGTGGTTAGAGTGTCGGACTAGGACCTGGGAGAGACCGGGGTTCAAATTGTCACTTGGCAATGAAGCTCACTGGGCGACCTTGGTCCAGATACTCACTCTCAGCCTCTCCTACCTCACAGGATTGTTGTGGGGATTGAATGAGGAGGGGAAAGACCACATAACCCTTTCACAGAAATAGTGCAAAATAAATGCAATAAAATAAATAAGAATACAAACCTCAAATGTAAAAAACCAGAGTAAAGAGGTGCTATTATAAAGGCAGGATGGAAATGCAATAAACAAGCAAGCTTGCTTGGAAAGAGGCAAAATCCAAAATTTAAGGGAATGTGGGTCTGGAACGCCCCCCCCCCCCCAAAAAAAAATTTCACCACTGAATTTGATCAGTACTGTGTATGTATAATCCAGGTTGTTCCAGGCATGGAAATGATTTTTTTTTCAGGCTACCCCCCTCATTGGGAGTCTCCTTGCAAAGAGAAAAAAGGCAGCTCAGGTTTTGTCCAAGCAGAGGCCTCTGTGGACCACAGGTCACGTCATCTGGTTGGGTGGACAGCTGTCAGGGAGTCTTTAGTTGGGATTCTTCCATTGAAGGGGTTGTATCAGACGACTCTTGTGGGTCCCTCCCAAGCTGACAAGTTTATGATTCTATGCTGTGTGATCTGGACTGGCAAACTTGGGACATCCAAGGGGTGGTGGTGGTGGGAATGTAGAGGAGGGAGGGACATGTTGTACCAAGAGACCTGGCCAGGTGGGCAGAGGGCTGCATCTGAACTGGGACTTAGCCCCTGCACCCATTGAGAAAACCCCAGCTCACCCCTAAAAACGTGATTATGAATAAAGTGGAGGCAGTGTGTTCTAGCCAGGTGGGAGCAGAGCAGGCTTCTTGTCTCTTCAGGAAAGCTTCCTGAAAGGAACCAGGTGAGCTGTGATTCCTGCATTGCAGAGGGATGGGTTACATGACACCTGTGGGGGTCCCTCCCAACCGTACCATTCTATGACTCTAGGCCCATTTGGAAGAGGCAGACAGACAGACCACCTTTTTCAGGAGGCCCTGAGCTCAATCTCTCCCCCCCCCCCACAGCACCATCTTCAGGTGGGCCTGGGCCTGCGCCCCCCTACCTCTGAAGCCTTGGAGAGCCCCCAGGTAGCAAAGGCTACTCAAGGGAGGGGAAAAGAAAGAAGCAGGGAGTACGAGCCCCCCTTCCCTAAAGCAGGAAAGTCTCCACTCTGGCCTGGCAGGCTGCTACATCTGTCGAAGCACCTTGCTGCCGCCGCCAGCCTACCTTGCAGGGCAAGCGTGAGGGAAGCTGAGGAAATGTCTCCTCCTTTATGGTTGGAAGTTGTTTTATTTTCTAAAAAAAAATATTGTGTTTTAATGCTGCAGTCTCCTCTGGGACCAAGGGGCGCGGGTGGCGCTGTGGGTAAAACCTCAGTGCCTAGGACTTGCCGATCGCATGGTCGGCGGTTCGAATCCCCGCGGCGGGGTGACCTCCCGTCGTACGGTCCCAGCTCCTGCCCACCTAGCAGTTCAAAAGCACCCCTAAGTGCAAGTAGATAAATAGGGACCACTTTATAGCAGGAAGGTAAACGGCGTTTCCGTGTGCTGCGCTGGTGCAGGCTCGCCAGAGCAGCTTCGTCACGCTGGCCACGTGACCCGGAAGCGTCTCCGGACAGCGCTGGCCCCTGGCCTCTTAAGTGAGATGAGTGCACAACTCCCGAGTTGGACACGACTGGCCCGTACGGACAGGGGTACCTTTACCTCTGGGACCATGACAGTGAAGGGTGGGCAGTAAATAAATTAACAATACATCAATACTATACGAAATCTTTTAAACATTTTATCAATATTAATATATTCACAAATGCTTAGTATAGACACTATTATTGCTTAATAAATAACAATATATTGACACCAATAATAAAATCTATAATAAAACAATAGATATCAAAATTAATTAGTATTGTTATATTAATCCCAATGACATAATACCACTAATAAATTATTAACAGTAATAATGATATTAAAGCTCGGCTGCCTCCCTTCCCGTTATCCTGTGAGATAACGGGTCAAGCTCTGTGAGAGCAGCAGCAGCTGTCAGGAGTAGGAATAGGTCTCCTCGTGAGCCGGCCCGTGCAGCGCGCGAGTCAACGCCGACGCGGCAAAAGCGGTAGCAGCAGCAGCAGGCGCGGGATCGGTCCCCTGGAGCGTCTGCCGCGGCCGCGCCTCCCCGAGCTGGGCGTGGCCTCCGGCTCCTCCCGCCTTCTCCTGCAGCCGTCACTCACGGCAGGACCCGTTCTCCGCCGCGCCGCCATTGGCTGACGCACGGGGGCTGTCCTCGGTGACCGCCTGCTCGCGGGTGTATAGCGCGGCAAGGGGTGCGCGGCGCGCCAGTCGGGGTTTGGCGGCCGGAGAGTGCGCGGCGTTGGAGCGCAGCGAGCAGGAGGAGCAGCCCGGGAGGGATTGCTTAGCCTGGCCGGAGGAAGAGGGATCGCAGCCGGCTATAGGAGCTGCCTGAAGCCGCCGCAGGAGGCGCCGTGGAGGATCGGGGATTTACTTTTCGCTCGTGGTGTGGATTTAACAGGGGGAGTCGGAAGCGCAGGCGCCGGAAAGCCGGCGGCGGAGGCGGCGGAGGAGGAGGATGGGCCGCCCGGAGGGGACCCACGACGGCCGCCGCCTCCTCTGCCGTCGGCTGCTGCTGGGACTGCTGCTCGCCCTGTGCCGCCTGGCGCCGCCACTGCTGGCCAAGAGCCTCGAGCCCGTCGCCTGGAGCGCCGCCAACCCAAAGTACGTGCAGCCTCGACGGGGACGGAGGGCGGGTTGGGGAGGCTGCCGGCCGAGGCCGGAGCGGGGAGCACCGGCTGCATCTTCAGTCCCAACTCGGGAGCGGCTCCGTCGGGCTCTTCTGTCCAGGAATCCCTTCTGCCGGGGCTGGGTTGGACAGGGCGGGCGCTGGAGTCCCCTTCTCCCCTCCCCGCGTTGTTCCTTCGCCCTTGACCGGCCTCGGAGGGCGAAGCGGGCGCTCCCGCTCGTCTGAAAGGCGCCGGCGTGTCCCGAGTCCGGTTTCGGGTTTTTTTCCCCGGGGAGGAGAAAGGGCACCTGAGTGGGTGGTTGCATTTCTCTCTTAATTTTTTAACCCTCTCCCCAATTTTCATTTATTGTCTTTGGGAGAGAATGGCACTTCTTTGTTGCTGAAACAGAAAACCAAGTGAGTCCGAATTGCCTGTGTGTTCTTTAAAAATGTATTTTTAATTGATTTTCAATCGCTTAATGAGCAAACAGGAAATATCAAGGCAGCACTGTCCAGATTGTGGAAGACAAAGGAGTCTCCTGGTGTGTGTTGGAAGGGGGGGGGGCGCCTCCTCTTTTCCATCTATTTTTTCTCTGCCAGTCGGGAGTTTATTTCTCTTAATAGGCGACGGATTAATTCTTTCCCCTCCAAGGACTTGTCTAACTTTCACCCCTGTTAAATGCTACACTCAGGGAACCCCTTCTTCACCCATTCCTCTCCGCTTTAAAACTAGGCTTCTTGAGTTGAATGGTACCCCCAAGGGTCACTCAGTCCAACCCCCTGTGATGCAGGGGTCAAATTGGGTGACGGGTTCTTTTGTTGCAGGAAAGTGGATTTTGGCTTGGCGTATGTGTGCGTGCAGAGAGCTGAGTTGGAATGGGGCAGAGAGCTGAGTTAAAGGTGGGGGGCATAAGTGCCACACTCTTAAGGTGTTAGAGGGTTTTCGTAAGGGACCTGCTTCCTTCCTTGGCTTCTGTTTGGGCCCTGAGCACTTCACCTGGGGGGAGTGTCATCTCAGGTTGCACCCAAACTGGATGCTGGCGCCCACTCTTGGGTGTGGCTGGGAAGGTAGTTGTTCCTGGTGAATGCTGTTGAATAGGGCGCCCAAAATTGACCCACTCTGATAATGGAAATTGACCCACTGCAAATGGAATATTTCTTCCTCTCCTCGTCTGGCACCAAGCGACCCCTGGGGTCAGGTTTATCCCCTGCTCCTCTGTGGTTTGTGGGGCTACCCCTAAACCTGGCTTGTCCAGAGTAGCTGAACCCCAAAACCAAGACTTTGAGTTTTTAGTGAGTCGAAGCTGCGCCCTGGAAAAACCACTGTGCCCTGGAAAAACCACTGAGACACCCAGGAATAGATGGTAAACATTGGTGCCAGCATAGTGTTGATTTGTCCAGCAGGCCTTCTGCATGCCGCCTTGGCAGGCCTCTGTCTGTCAGACCCAGCTGCAGAAATGTTTGCCAGGCGTTTGCAGACACAAAGCATCACCCACTTCTCTTTACTGGGCTGTGGGGTTTCCTGAGTTTGACTTTGCAGAAAGTCTCACTAAGTGCCTGGTTTCCAGTCTTCCCGGTTCTCCTTTTACGCATTAATTTTAACCTGAGATACCTATTGTACTAGCTTGTGCTGGGCAAGGAGGACAGGTTTTGGATTCAGCCCTTCCACTTCTCCCTCATCAAAATGCAAATTGGAACCTCCCTGGGGCAGAGACTTGTCTGTCCCCATGATACAATATTCCATGGAGTGCCCTTCACATGGCAGCATAATGAAATAATACTTTAATAGTGGCAAGAAGCATCCTTGGATGTAGAGAAAAGTGTGTGGGTCCTCCCTCCATGTGATATTTATTTTTTATTTATTTCATAAAAATTACACACTGCTCGATTGTAAAAGAAATAAAAATCCTCAAAATGGCTTACAAAAAAGATAACAAAATGATCTCTGAATAAAAAGGAGGAAGATAATTTAAGACTGATGAAAAGTTGAAATAACAATAAAACAGATTAAAATTTCCATCAAGTTTCTAAACATCTCGAGAGGCTTGTCTATACAGTAATGTTTTCGACAGGCACCGAAAACAGGACAGTGGAGGATAGGCAGGGAGTTCCGAAGTGTAGGTGCTGCCACATTAAATCTAATAATGTAAACAATAATATACGTGGTCAGGCGGCTTGATTTCCAAAAAGCAAAGTGGTTTCCTAAAATGATCACTAAGAAAAATTACCAACAACAAGGCAAGATGTACAAAAAATTAAAAACTAAGTGATAATGATAGGAAGTGCATCTTTTTGCACCCACACTAATGGAAGTTAAGTGGGTGGTGGTGGTGGGGTGGCCCAGCAACTTGGGAGCGCTTAAAAAAGCTGCGCTGTTGCTTATCTTTATATTGTTGTCAATAGGTTTGATAATGTAGCAGTATTAAATAAATAAATAAATAACATTGTTTCTGGGATCCTGTAAGTCCACTGTTGGGACCTCACATTTTTCCTTTTTATTAAAATAATTGCAGTGCAATTCCAGGCCTGCCTCTGTACTTGGTTTGTGCAAAAGAAATGTTAACAATGGCAGATGTTTCTTTCCAAATAGTCCTCTCAACTGCGAGAGTAAAAAAAAAAGTCCTCTGAGAGATGTTTAGATTCCCGGTTGGAGTGCTAATTATCCAGAGACGTTTGGAGACTGATTTCATCAGGATGTTTTGGGAGCGGCTATCCTTTATCTTATAAGCCTGTTTATCTCTTTTAGGGTGTGGGGGGGAAATCAAGGGTGAACTAACCCTCTGGAGTGCACCCCCACTTTGTCCGTCAGGGAACAAACCCCAGAAAGTGGAGGGAGGGAGGGAGAGGTGGTGGTGGTGGGGTCATATTCTTTTCAAGTCACATAGTTGGGAAAGGACCCCTTTTCTCCAGCCTTCAAAATCATCATTAACATTTATTAAATTTATTAGCTGCTACATTTCTCTGAGCACGACAAAAAGAATTATTTTGAAGACATATTCATATCCCTGAAAAAGGGGAAACTTTTTGATGAAATTGAAGAACGTGGTTCCTCCCCCCCCCCCAAGTGATCCAGCAGATCAGTTTTTAAGGGTGGAACTGGAATTCGTGAGCAGAATTCTGGAAGAGTCTGGAATCTTCACGCTTTCTTGTGGGGGGGGACTCTGTTGGGGAGTTGAGGGTTTCTTTTATTTGGGGGTAGATGTGCGTCTTTAAGTACAGTGGTACCTCAGGTTAAGAATTTAATTCGTTCCCGAGGTCCATTCTTAACCTGAAACTGTTCTTAACCTGAGGTTTCACTTTAGCTAACCGCTCCCCCCGCTGCCGCCGGAGCACGATTTCTGTTCTCATCCTGAGGTAAAGTTCTTAACCTGAGGTACTATTTCTGGGTTAGCAGAGTCTGTAACCTGAAGCGTCTGTAACCCGAGGTACCACTGTACAACTGGACCGATGTGGGTCTTGAAGTTTCAAGACCCTTCTGTGGGATGATTGGTCATCGCTTCCAAATAAAAAAGGGATAGCATGCCAAATAACAGCTAGAAAGTGTCTGTATGATAGGAGACCTTCCCTGCCAGATCTTTTATTTTCTTCACTTATTCATACAACATAAGAGCATAAGAAGAGCTTGCTGTTATCAGTGTCGCTCGCCAGATTATGAGAAGCTTGCAAGCAGAATTCGAACACGGGAGCAACTCTCCCTTCAGTTTCCAGCAACTGGCATTCAGAATTGTCGCTGCCCCCTGACCATGGAGGCACAGCTTAGCCACCGTGGCTAGTAGCCATTGATAGCTGTGTCCTCCTTTATGAATTTGTCTCACACTTTTTTCCAAACCATCTAGGTTCATGACCATCACTGCCTCCTGTGCCAAGCGAGTCCCACAATTTAACTAAGAAGTTCTTTCTTTTATCTATCCTGAATCTTCCTGCATTCAGCTTCACTGGGCATCCATGAGATCCAGGTGTCATTTGCACTTTCTCCAGATCACGCATAATTTTATAAACTTCCATCAGTATTCAACAATGCCCTCCCCACCCCACCTGGAGCACCAAATGCCTATTTCATTGCATTTGATTTTAAGTTCTTTAAAAAAACAAAGGTATAGTTCGGCAAATGTGTTTAGAAGCCTGTGACTTTTGAATGCTTTTGGACTAGATTGCCCTTGAACCCCTTCCAATGCAATTCTAGGTTTCTGTGTTCTGTTGATATTGCATATGTAATAAAACAAGACCAGGTTGATTGAAAAGTCGGGGTTTTCTAGGCTGTTCAACTCTCTCGGGACGTTGGGTTGTTAGTTTGTCCAGTTAATATGAAGTCCCAGAGTTGCGAGATCTGGTTCTCAAAGCAAGCCTGCATTTAGGGTCTCCCAACAGATGGAGAACGTTTTGCCATGATCATTTAGGTTGGTGGCCATCACTGCCTCCTGTCCCATAGTTTAACTATGTACTGAAAAGAAGCACTTTCTTTTTCCTCTGCTGAATTTTTCAGCATTCAGTTTTGTTGGATGTCCATGAGCTACAGTGTTAGGACCGAGGAAGGAAAACTTTTCTCTAGCCAGGCATAATTCTTTAAATTTCAGTCATGTCGCCTTTTTTCCTCTACGCTTAAAAAATTCCGAATTCTGCAACTTTTCTGTGTAGGGGAGCCGCTGCATCCCTACGGTCATTTCGGTTTCCCCTTCTCCGAACCTTTCCCAACTCTGCAGTATATTTTTAGAGGCGAGGTGGCTGGCACTGTACTCAGTGGCATGTTGCATTCACCATGCTTTCCCACTTTTGGATTTGGGGTGGCAGGAGTAGTCTGTGGTTGTCTTGCAGAGCAGGTCGGCAAGGCAGAGAATACCTTGCAGGGGAACATCCTACCCTTCCGTGTGGCTGGAGATCTTGTTAAGTTCCCAGCAAAATAATACGGTCAGAGACTTCAGCTGAGGAAGTTTGTGTACTAAAAGCAAGCGAACTGCTTAGTTTTAAAGACCAGCTTTTCCACACTTACTGCCCTGTAAAGTCTCTCTCTCTTTCCCCCCACTCTTTTTGTTTGTTCGTTCTGGAGCTTCCTCTGTGAAAACCCGCTGTTTGAAGCTGAATTGGAGCAAACAGCAATTCGGGTTTTCTGTGGATTGCTGTTTGCTCTGATTGAGCTTTCAAAGAGCGGGTTTTCACAGCGAGAGGTCTGGAGAAAACAAAAAGCATTAAAGTGTGGACTATGCGTGGAAAGCATGGGGGAAAGGAAGTGTGGATAAGCCTGGAGTTTGGATTCCACCCCCCTTCCCAGATGCCTTGAGAAGACCATCATGAAAACATGGGGGGTTGGGCTAGATGACCCTTGGGGATCCCTTCGAACCCTGCAATTCTACAATTCTATGGAGGTTTGTTTATTGTAAAGCTTTCCGTTTTATTCTATAAAACAGAGAACAGTTATAACAACAGGTAAAGATTGACAGACAAAAAGTGAAGCTATTAAAAAGGCACATAGAATGAGACTGGTTGGGCTTGGGTGAAGATAACAATGTCCAATTAAAGAATATCCCCTTTATTTGATCATTCCAGTTTTGCCAGGCTTGTGGCAAGGGTTGTTTAGTTAATGATGCTTCTGTTGTATATGTCATATAGAAATGCCAAATCATACAAAAAAAAAAAAAAAAAAAAAGCCTGGAGGTTCTAGCCCTTGTTGAAATATCAAATTATGTGCATTTTTCTCCACTATAGCTCTATTACAGAGCAAGTGCTAGCTACTAAGCATCCAGTGTTAAGATTTTGGGCTGCTTTCCATAGAATTGTAATGACCGTTTGAGCTGCCAAGATCATATATAAAAGCTGTTCTGTTGATACTGGTATCATCGAAAATAATCAGTAGCATTCATTCTGGACAAGAAATAGCAGCTTCTTTAGTAATATTGATCACTTCTGTCAAAATCAAATTCCAAAAACCTTCCACTAACTTGCTTTCATTGGCGGTTTTTAAGCAGAGTTTGGATGGTCGTCTTTAGGAGATTCTTTAGCTGTGCAATTTGTGCATTGCCAGGGTTGGACTAGATTACCCTCGGGGGGGGGGGGGGCTTCCCACCCTTTGATTCTGTGCTTCATTTCAGGAGATTCTCTGGAGCACATAATGGTGGTTCTGCCTTCTCTGCCCCCACCTAACTGGCCTCCACAAGTGCTGTGATTTAATATTTGTTTTCAGAACAAATTGCCTATATCCTTTAAAAAGAAAAACAAGAAGTGTGGAGTTTTCCAACCTGGTAGAAATGGTGTTGCACTTTGCGGTATTGAGAAAATGACTTGAAATGGTTCAAAATTTCATATGATTTAACAGAATGTAGAAAAGATGGATACTAACACCTTAAATAATCTATTTCTATTGTAACCAGCAGACGGAAAACCAGAAGTTTTCTTCCTTTATCTTTAATGTTTCTTATCTCTCTGTTCTTTTCTTCTTTTTCTTCTTTTCCTTTCTTGTTCCTGTCTTGTTCCCTTTCTCTCTCTATCCTCCCTTTCTTGTCTTTTTGATTCTGTGTGTTCCAAATAGTATTTTATTGTATTGTGAAAACTGTAATAAAAATCATTTTTAAAAATGAAATCGTTTCAAATTTCTGTGCACTACTCCTGCCTCCAGTTTTCTTTTCCTCGCTCCGACATAACTTCTGCTACTCTAAAACAGTAGTTTATAACTATCTGAATGCCACCCAAGCCAGGATTGTAGGAGAACTTTTAGCTTTTCTTAAAATATCCCTTTGGCTAACATTCTTGAGTTAAATATCTGATGGGAAGGAACAAACGCCGCTTTACCAGATTTTACTACCTGTTTTAAATCTTCAGTTTTATAGAATTGTAGAGTTGGAAGGGGACATCTAGCATTGCTTCTAGGTAAGCAGGCAATCATTTGTTTTGTATTTTGGTAGAGATAATGGAATCGGAGTTCTCTACCTTTTCATAATATTTAAACATTTATTTCTTTGTAGTTGCAGGGCGAAGATGTCTCGAATAATTCATGAAATGCTTACGATTCGTTCTGCGTTTCAAATTCGCTATTGATTCTTGATCGTCTTTTGGAATTTTCCTTCCAGGAAAAGTCCCTGTATATATGCGCGTGTCTGTGAGTGTGTCAGACAGACAGACAGACAGACGCTGGTCTGGTTTTAATTTTATCCCCTCGTGCCTGAAGGGGGAAGTCTGCGTAGCAAATATCTTTCCGGGGAAAGGAGAACAATGGCCTTGCTTGGGTGATTTCAGTCATCCTTTTTTCTGCAATGCCAGACGTCCGGGGTTGCTCGATTCGGGGTAATGGGGTAACATCTTGGAGCCAAGGGGTGAAATTTTGTGGAGAAGTCATAAGGACGTCTGAAGAACATGCTGGATAAGTTTCCATCCTTCCATCCCAGCATCCTGTCCACACAGTGGCCAATCAGATGTCTCTTGCAGAAAACCAGCAAGCAGGATCCGAGCAACAAGAGTCCTCTTTCCTCCTGCAGTTTCCACCAGCTGATACCCAGAAGGTGCCTCCAACTGGAGGCAGAGCATAGCCATTCTGGCTAGTAGCCATTGATAGTCTTCTCCTCCATGAATTTGTGCAGTCGCCTTTTAAAACCATCCCAGTTGGTGGCCATCGCTGCCTCCTGGGGGAGCAAGTTCTGTAGTTTGCACTGAGTGAAAAAGGACTTTCTTTCATCTGCCCCGAATCTTCCAACATTCAGCTTCACCGAATTGACCACGAATTCTAGTGTTAGACGGGGAGGAAAACTTCTCCCTCTCCACTTTATCCATGCCCTGCAAAATTTTTGAAACATCTGTCATGTTACCTTTTACTCACCTTTTCTCTAAACTGTAAAGCCCCAATCACAGCAATCTTTCCTCAAAGGGGAGATACTCCATCCCCTTTCTCATTTGATTTTCTGAACCTTTTTCATCTTTGCGATTTTGAGGTGAGCAGAACTGTGCACAGGATGTTCCAAATGAGGACAGACCATAGGTTTTTTTTAAAAAAAATATGATGTGGCATTTTTGTTTTCAGCTCCTTTCCTAAGGATCTTCCTCAAAAGCCCTTCACTGTTTCCATCGGGTAAATGTTGATCCACATGGGCTTCCATGTGTCCCTTCTTAGAAATAAAGACTCCAAACAAAGAATAGGTTTCAGGCTGGTTCAGAAAAGGGCAACTGAAATGATCAAGAGGAACTATGGAACTCACTGCCACAGGAGGCAGTGATGGCCACAAAATGGGATAGCTTTGAAAGAGGATTGGGCAAATTCGTGGAGGAGGAGAGGGTTATTTATGGCTTCTAGCCACAATGGCTATGCTCTGCCTCCGGAGGCAGCAATGCTTCTGAACCCCAGTTGCTGGAAACCACAGGAGAGAGGACTCTTGTGCTCGGGTCCTATTACCTGGTTTCATGCAGGGATTGTTCCCCGCCTGACCGTCCTCACTATTCACAAAAAATCAAAGTTCCTTCTTGCCATTTTAGTCAGTAAAGATGGTGTATTCAATTAGGCGCAGCATGGAGAAAATCTGTTTGGCCACTGTGAGAACAGGATACTGTCTCGGATGGGCCCCTTGGCCTGATCCAGTCAGCCTCATCCTGTGTTCTTATGGGAACCTCGGGAGGGGGAGTTCATTTGTACTCGAATCCTCCATGCAGGTTTCCCAGCGGCATATGGTCTGCCACTGTGAGAACAGGATGCTCTGCTACATGGGATCTCATTGTGTGCTTACAAGGCCTGATGCTTCTGAATGGCAGTTGCTGGAAACCGCACAGCGGGAGAGTGGCTGCCTTGCTTGTACTTGCTGGTTTCACCCTGGTGCATCTGGTTGGCCTCTATGAGACCAGGATGCCTCCCTCATCCAACAGCCACGACGGCCTCTCATTTCCTCAGGTGCTGAGAGGAGCGCAGGGCTTCATGTCGGCCTTGCTCCACTTTAGAAAAGAGGCTGGTGGAGGAGGAGCTGGACAGGAGCCAAGGGCTCCTGGGCCTGGGATTGGGAAAAGGGAAGGCTGTAGGTGTTGTTTCACCTGAGACATCAGGTGTACCTGGGCCATACCATTGTCAGGTTGCAGGCGGAGGGGTGGGTGGGATTGCAGGATTGGCTGCTCCCCCTATATCCCTGTATATGGGCTTCCCTCGTGCTGAATCCGTAATGCTGTGGTGCGATTATTGAAAGAAGCAAGGCCTTGTCAGCATAGAACCAGAATTTTAGGGGTGGAGGGGACCCTGAGGGTCATCCAGCCCAACCCCCTACAGTGAAGGGGCCCCAACAGGTGGCCACCCAACCTTTCCCCATATCAGGGAGACAAGAGACGGCAGGTCCTTAAAGTTTCTGCCTCCAGGTTGAGGTGTTGCAGCCTGGGGAAACCATTATTATATTATTACATTACATTACATTTCGTTTTCATTTCATTTATTCAGAGCATTTTCATCCCCTCCCGTCAGCCAAAAAGGCTCCCAGAGCAGCTTCAGTGAATCTTACAAACAAACAAACACAGCGCACAAGGAAAAAAGGGACAAGGAGGGACCAGAAATATCAGAACTCAAGACAGCAGTTTCTAAACTGTTGTTGCTGCAGTGGGCAGCTGCCACAGTTCAGGGGCTGATGGGTCTTCATTTTTGACAGAAATGATTGAATGAGCCTTTTCCACATCTCTCCCACTGAGGCAGCCTGGTGTAAGGGCAACTCAAAGTGATTTACAATATTTTAAGCAACAACAACAACAACCCAACCCCCCCATACATACATGATAACCAGCATTTTGTGTGTGTGTGTGTGTGAGAGAGAGAGAGAGAGAGAGAGAGAGAGAGAGAAAGAAAGAAAGAAAGAAAGGTGTGTCTTTTCCTTAAAAAAACGCTATGTTAAAACATCCCACCCACGCAAAAAGGCGATAGATGATTAAAAGCCAAGGCGTGGCAAAAAAGGAATTTTTTGCCTGGCACCTAAAGATGAGTAATGGTGGTGCCAGGCAAGCCAAAATAAACTTGGCCATGATTCCTGAATTTTTTTGGGGGGCGGGGAAACAGGGGTTGGACTAGATGGCTCTTGGATCCCCTTCCCCATTCTCCCCACTTCCCAATTGTATTGCAAGCTAGTTGAGTAGCCACAGCTCCATGTGCAGGAAAATTCTACCTCTAAATGCCATGGGCTTGGAAGCTGGCAAGTGGTTGGGGTAGAATTCTTCCTTATTTCCTTCTTCCTCCTGTCTGCTGTGGAAAGTAGAATATTGTGGGCTGGATGGATTTTTGCTTCCATCCGAAGTTCTTGAGCAATCATGGAGGGCTGATATACAGTGGAGTGGACTCCCTCAGAAGCTGGTGGGTTGCCATTCCTTGGAAGCAGAACGGCTACCTGTGAAGGGATTATAGAGCTGTGATTCCTAACTTGCAGTAGTTGGGCCAGATTTCTATTTTTTAAAAAATAATATTTTATTTTTTACCAGTTGGGCCAGATGTCTCTTAGGCTGCCTTCCAACTCTAAAATTCTACAACCTGCTTCCTCCTCCCCTGTTTGTCGTTGCTGAGCATCCCGCACCTCCTGCCGGCCAGTAGCCTGAGGGGTGGACAACTGAGCCCCCTCAGGACTGAGGTCAGACTTGCTCTCCGCCGTTTGCCAGAGGCCCTTGACAAAGGTAATGGGCACAATCCTGCGCAGCTGAATGCTGTCAGTGCACGATATCTCAATGGGCAACCAGAGATGGGAAACTTCCCAGCTTGGCTTTTTATAGATGATGAGGACCAGAGAGAGTCCCCCTTATGTCAGTAAGCCCCTTCCCCCTTGTGTTGATGCAGAATTAAGAGCCTCCCATTCCCTGCAAGGTGCTCCTTAATCATAGTTGCGTATAGTACAGTTGGAAGGGATCCCAAGGGTCATCTAGCCCAACCCCTGGCAGGTGGCTATCCAACCTCTGTTGGATGGAGCGGCTCCCCTGTGAGGAAAGGTTTCAGAGTTTGGGACTTTTTGGTTTAGGTAAAAGGTAAGGAAAAGAGAAAGCAGTGAGAGAAACATTTTCCTTCCTCTTTCATAACACAAGAACTCAGTGGGGGACATTCCATGAAGCTGAACGTTGGAAGATTCAGGACAGATAAAAGAAAGTACAGTGGTACCTTGGGTTACATACGCTTCAGGTTACAGACTCCGCTAACCTGGAAGTAGTACCTCGGGTTAAGAACTTTGCTTCAGGATGAGAACAGAAATTGTGCTAATGCGGCGCGGCGGCAGCGGGAGGCCCCATTAGCTAAAGTGGTGCTTCAGGTTAAGAACAGTTTCTGGTTAAGAACGGATCTCCGGAACGAATTAAGTACTTAACCCGAGGTACCACTCTTCTTATTCACACATAAACTATGGAACTCACTCCTGCAATAGGCAGTGATGGCCGCCAACTTGGATGCCTTTAAGAGAAGATGAGAGAAATTCCTGGAGGAGAGGGCTGTTGATGGCTACTAGTCAGGATAATGGCCATGCTCTGCCTCCACAGCTGGAAACAGCCATGCTTCTGAATCTCAGTTGCTGGAGACCATAGGAGGGGAGAGAGCTCTAGCGCTCAAATCCTGCTTGGGGGTTTTCCATTTGGGCAAATGGCTGGCCTGATCCAGCAGGCTCTTCTTGTGTTTCTCTGTTTAATATCTGTAGGAAAGGAGGCTGAGAAAGTGAGGCATGTAATGGCAGGAAGAGATAGAGTTCCATATATTTTCATTAACAAATCACCTTCTTTAGTTCTTGCACTCAAACCCATGATGGGCATCTGGTCAGCCACTGTGGGAACAGGAGGCTGGACTAGATGGGCCATTGGCCTGATCCAGCAGAGCTCTTCTGATTCTCTCTGCTCCAGCCGGGTCCTGTCCTGCCTTCTGAACATTTGCATTCTTCTTTCTCCCTCTGCAAAACTGCCGTCTCTGCCTGGGCCCCAAAGAGGCAGGGCTGCGAGAGAAGTGCTTGGTTCACTCTCCCTTCCCTTTGATTAAAAACATGGTCTCTTAAGCAAGCAGCCCCTGAAATGGCTGAGGCAGGGCAAGTATGTGTGTGTGTGGAGATGCAGGAGTGGGAGCGATTGGTCTTCACTTGGAACAGGAGGGCAGTTTGCAAATGTCCGTGCTAATTAAAAGAAAGAGTGTGCAATTGCCTGCAGGCCTGCCTGCAAACTCAGCTTTGCTTTTGTGAGGAGTGCGATTCCTTTGTTTAGTTTTGCCACCAACATGATCTCGGTCTCCCGTGAGAGGGAAGCAGGGAGTCCATTTCAGGCCACCTTCCTCTCCCAGGAGAGAAGCATGTTTTTAAGATGTTGCTCACTCTGTGTATGCCCAGACAATCTTTCTTTCTTTCTTTCTTTCTTTCTTTCTTTCTTTCTTTCTTTCTTTCTTTCTTTCTTTCTTTTCGGAGCAAGATTTGCCTCCCAGTTAAGGGAGCTTGATGGCTGTACATCAGGAAAGGAATTGAAAATAAAACTACCAGTAACCTAATTCCATTAGATAAATCTCTTGGTGCCAACCACACTTGCAATATACTGTGTACGGTTCTGGTTGCCTCACTTGAAAAAGGATAGTACATGGTTGGAAAAGGGCAACCAACATTATCAAGGGGATGGAGTGACCCCCCCCCCCCGTGAAGAAATCTTGCTGCATTTGGGATTTTTGTAGCCTAGAGAAAAGACAAGTAAGTGGTGACGTGCCTGGCATTGAGAAAGTAGGTAGGGAAAAGTTCTTCTCCCTCTCACAGAACACCAGAATTCATTGGCATCCCATGAAGATGAATGTTGGAAGATAAAATGAAGGATTTCTTCACTTAGTACGTAGTTAAACGACGACACTCGCTCCCACGGGAGGCAATGAAGGCCACCAACTTGGGTTGCTTTAAAAGAGGATTGGACAAATTCAAGGAGGAGAGCACAGTGTTATTGGTGGCTACTAGCCAGGATATCTACGTATTCTGCCTGCACTGTTGGAGGCAGCAAATGCTGCTGAAAGCCACAAGAGCAGAGAGTGAATCTTGTGCTCAAATCCTGTTTGTGGGTTTTGCACGAGGGGCATCTATTTGGCACTGTGAGAAGAGGACACTGGAGTAGGTGGGCCGCTGGCCTGATCCAGTAAGCTCTTTTGTACAAGCTTGTCTTAGCCTCCCCTAGGCCAAGACTTTGCCCTGCAGAAATAGCTTGACCAGAGGCCACCGAAAGGCACACAGATGCCTGACTTGTCAGCGAGGCAGCACTGAAAAGCTGCCCTTAACTCAGGAGTCCCCATAATTTGCTTATGCTCCTGAAAATGTGCAAGCAGCTAAAAGTGTTAGGGGGAAAGTGTGATCCTGGAGGCTGGTTTCTCTTTTCCTAAAAAGAATCTTAGAATTGTCCAAACCCCTGCAATTCAGCAATCACAGCTAAAGGAATCCCTGACAGATGATCAGCTGACCTCTGTTTAAAAATCTCTAATGAGGGAGAGTCCAGTATTTTCCAAGGGACAGTATTTTCTTACCTTCAGAAGGGGAGGTGAGAGGAAGTTGTGGAAAAAAGTTATTGAAAATTTGGACTGTAAAGGCTAAATCCTTCCCCCCCCTTTTTTTCTTTTTTGTACTATTTGAAACTTTAATAAATATTATTTAAAAAAAGAAAGAAAGTTTTTTCCTAATGTTCAGTTGGAATCTCCTTGAATCTGGGTCCTCCCGTCCGATGCTTCAGAAAACAAGCTTGTTCCATCTTCAGGTGGCTTATATCTGCAGTTTATGTCCAGGCTACCTGGAAGACTGTATTCCTGCATATGAATCTGCCTGGGCTTTGAGATCTTTGGAGGAGGCCCTTCTCTCAGTCCCACCACCCTCAACTTGGTGGTGTTGCAGGAAAGGGCCTTCTCGCTGGTGGCTCCTCTCAGACAGCTTAGGAACTCCCTCCCCAGAGAAGCCAGACTGACTCCCTCCTTGCTATCCTTCTCCCAGCAGGTGAAAACCTTGTTTCAACAGCCTGCTTGGGGACTGGCTGCTTTAGTGAAACGCCTGGTGCTGTGCTGCTTTTATTGTGATTATATGTTTTTAATAGAGCTTTATTAGATGCAATACGGTTTATTCCAAATTATATATGTCATTTTAATTATATTAATGTTTAAGTGTTTTTAAATTATTGCTTCTCCTTCCCTGTGTTTTTAGCTATTCTTATTTTATTTGTAAGCCGCCTTGGGTTCCTTTCAGGAAAAAGGGCAGGGGATAAAGAAATAGATGATGATGATGATGATGATGATGATCTCACCTCTCAGCTCTTCTCTGAGCTAAAGTGCTGAAATTGTATGATATTGGCTATCTGTAATCCTAACGACTCCTCTACAGGGTAGGACACTGTGTCTGGGCTATTGAAATGAATCTGCATCTGGTCGCCCCCCCCCCCCCGGCAACTCCTGCTTTCAGAGTCCTTTTTTTGTCTGCCAGTAAAATATATCTGGAAGGAAGAAATGGGAGACTGAACCAGTAACTTGAAAGAAAGCTCACCCAATTAAAAATGGAAGAAACCCCCCCGCAAAGGGTAAAAAGCATAAAATTACTTTTGTTACGAAAAATATATATGCAGTTACAGTGATTCATAGGAAATGCAATAAAGGTTGTATCTCTGCGTAACTGTTGCCAAATACTTCAAAGTAGGCAGACGCACTTAGGGTGAGTGTCTGTGAAATGATCTTGGAGGCGAAGTCCAGGATAAAACCAGTTATAGATTTCCTACCCAGCTGTGATGGGGGGCGGGGAGAGAAAGTTCAGAAACCCCTAATCCGACCTGTGAGTTACTGTGCACAGTACTGGGCAACTCACCTCAAAAAGGATCATAGAATTGTGGAGTTTGAGGGGAACCCAAGGCTCATCTAGTCCAGCCCCCTGCAACGTAGGAATTCGCAACTGCACTGCAGAATTGGAGAAGGTTCAGAAAAGGGCAGCTGAGATGATCAAGGGGTTGGAGTGATGCCCTGATGAAGAAAGATTGCAGCGTTTGGGACTTTTCGGTTCAGAGGAAAAGCAGGGAAGTGGCAATATGGCGGCACTTTATAAAATTATTCATGGCCTGGAGAAAGTTGGAGAGAGAAATGTTTTATTCCTCTCATGATGCCAGAACTCGTGGACATCCAGCGAAACTGAATGTTGGCAGATTCAGGACGGATAAAAGAAATTCTTCCTTAGTTACACTCCTGCAGGAGGGCAGTGACGGCCACCGACTTGGATGGCTTTAAAAGAGGATTAGACAAATTCATGGAGGAAGAGAGGGCTATCAGTAGCCACAATGGCTGTGCTCTGCCTCCAAAGATGGAGACAGCGTATTGTTGGAAACCCCAGGAGGGGAGAGCGCTGCTGTGCTCAAATCCTGCTTGTGGGTTTCCCATTAAGGGCATCTGTCTGGTTAGGCGCTGTGGGATAAAGGCGCTAGGCGAGATAGCCCTTTGGTCTGATCCAGCAGACTCTAAATCAGAGGGCATCTCCACCTTCCTTCCAGCCCCTACCTGAATACTGGCATGTTGGAATTTGAACTGTTTTTCCACAAGGGGTTGCCAGCCTGCTGTGGCCCCTCTCTTTGCTGGGAGCCTGCTGCTGGCATCCCCATATACCTTCCGGGATCCCCTCCAGACCCTCTAGACCTGTAGAGCGTCCCTGATCCATTTCTGCCTTCAGACTCTTTCTCTCTGAGCAGGACTTTGGTTCCAGAGAGACGACTGGAATAATTATTGCAGATCATTTCCCACTTTAACAGGGTCCTGCTGGATTGCTTAGTCTGCTGAACGCATTGCTCATTCTCCCCTCTCAATTTCTGAAGCCTTCCTCATTCCAGCAATTATTTTTTTTCCACCCAGCGGGATCGTATTTCTGCTTTAAGAGCTTTAAACCCCCTGCAAAGAAACACTCTAGAATTGTTGCACAGAATCAAAGAATTTTAGGGTTGGAAACGACCCCCAAGGGTCATCTAGTGCAACCAACTGCAAACAACGGAACGTTAGGCAGAACCTTCTAAGGGCAATAGCCACTGGGCCACTTTGAACAGGCTGCTTTGGAACAGGGTCCTTTGGAAGGTGGTGCGCCTTCCTTCGCTGGAAGTTCTTAAGCAGAGGCTGGATGGCTACCTGTCATGGACGCTTTAGTTGATATTCCTGCATTGCAGGGGAGTGGACTTAGATGACCATTGCAGGTTACCTTCCAACTCTACAGTTCTACATTCTACGTTAGGGTGGTCCACGTTTTCATAACAACTAGGCCACAAGAGTACTTCCATCATAGAACCTGTGGGCCACACACTGCCTTGATGCACCATGGTGGTGCTGGAGAGCGGCCAGAATTTGACACCTTCCCACCTTCTTTCCAAAGCCCAGAGCCTGCCCCACTTACCAGGCTTTGGAAAGGCAGCTTGAAGGAGGGAGGGGGGCGTCAAATGTTGCGGGAAGCTGCACGTCGGACCACCCTGATTTACATGGTTTGGGCCATTCTCCCTCGAGGCCCACCAGAATATGTTTTGCCCTGCGAGCCTGGATCTGTATCTGCGCTCTGAGCATCCCCACTCCCAGCTGTCAAGGCTGGCAGGGTGGTGTGTTTTCTGCAAAGGCCTCCTCTCTCTCACCTCCCTGCCCCCCAGCTCTGGGTGATGGATTGGCCCTTGAAAAGGGGGCCCTCCCACATTCCACCCCATTGAAAAGGGCTTGACAAGTAATGAACTCCCTTTCCTTTTCAGAGGCTCCGAGCTTGTGTGACCTCGTTTCTTTGTCTATGAGGCAAATGTGATTGGATGAGGCCTGCTCCCTCTTCCTTCCTCCCCCCCACTCCAGGTGCTGCTGCCCTCCCTCCCTCCCCAAAACCTGGAGATAATAGGGCAACTCCGGGTCCCCTTTATTTGATGGGCGTAAACTCCCTGGTGCTAGGGGTCATTAGGGAAGGAATTGAAAATAAAGCTTCCAGTATCGCAATGCATTATACAAATATTTGGTGTGTTTGGAATATTTGGCCACGTCACCTCAAGAAGGATATTTGGAAAAGTTTCAGGAAAGGGCAACCAAAACTGTCAGGGGGACGGAGTGACTCCCCTGTGACAGACGGCCACCCAACCTCTGCTTAAAAACTTCCAAAAAAGAAGAGTTGCAGTGCATGAAGAAAGGTTGCATTGTTTGGGACTTTTTAGTTTAGAGGGCATGAGTAAGAGGCAAACATGATAGAAGCTTATGAAATTATCCGTGGCCTAGAGAAAGTGGACACCCAACAAAGCTGAATGTTGGGAGATTCAGGAGAGTTAGAAGGAGAGTTAGACTTCTTAGTTAAACTTTGGAACTCACTTATGCAGGAGCTCATGATGGCCTCAGACTTGGATGGCATTAAAGCAGGATTAGACTTCATGGGGGAGAGGGCTATTAATTTCTATTGGCCACAGTGGCTATACTCTGCCTCCGCAGTTGGAGACAGGAATGCTTCTGAATACTCGATAATTCTGAATATCCTTAACACGCCATTTTCAGAATGATTTTACCATCAAGAAAGTTCTTCTTGTTTAGTCTGAATCTCCTTTATTTTAACTTGAATCCATTGGTTTGGGTCTTCTACCCTGGAGCATCAGAAAAGAAACTGGAAGGGACCCTGAGGGTCATCATAGTCCAATGTTTTGCAATGCAGGAATCACAGCTTAACCGCCTAAGTCTTGGTTTCCAGATCCTTGATCATCTTGGTTGCCTTCTGCTGCACACGATCAACCTTGCCAATGTGCTTCTTGAATATCCTCCTTGTAACTTGAACCCATGGATTCCTAATTACAAGAAGGGAAATTCCAACTGTACATCAGGGAGAACTTTCTGACAGTAAGAGCCGCTTGACAGTGGAATGGACTCTGTTGGGAGGTTGTGGACTCCTCTTCAATGGAGCATTTAAAGCAGAGGTTGGGTGGCATTTAAAGCAGAGGTTGGGAGAAACAGCACTCCCAGTGGGGTCTGGTCAAAGCAGTATAGAGTAGTGCTGTGATTTTTCTTGATTGGGACACTTGAGTTCAGTTAATACAGTCTATAATTGCATGAGCCTTTTTTTGCTGTTGACTCATCATCTTCCTTTTTTACATGTCCTGCTATAAAGCCGGGTGCCCCCCCCCCCATATTTCGGCATCTGATTATTCCTGCCTAAGTGCAGAACCTGGCATTTGCCCCTATTGAAATTACTGTATTTTCCCTTGTATAAGATGCCCCCATGTATAAGACGCCCCCTGTTTTTGGGTACTCCAAATTAAGAAAACACCCCTCAGCACTACCTGTGTATAAGACGAGCCCCAATTTTAAACCTATTTTTTTGGTAAACCTAGTTTATACACAGAAAAATACGGTAATTGGATGAGCTGTAGCCCAGTTCTCTGGTCTGGGACTCTTTCGCTCCATTTGGGCTTGGAGGTTCCTGTGGGTCATTCTGACCTGGGTATCTCCACTTAGAAATTTATCCCCACATTGCTTATGCTGAATCTGCAACTCTCTGATTTGCTTAATGAATGTTTCGTGCCAGTACAAGCCTGGAATTCGCTTTGAGCGTTGCACATGGCCAATGAGTCACTTATTTTAGAATGAGGAATAAAAATTGGAAACTACATTGAAGCAGGAGGAGGCTGTCTCAGCTCAATGCATCAGCAAGCAGCCTGTTCCTTGAGGAGCCACAGATCCCAGGGGAGGGTCATTCTCACTAAGGGCCCCCAAGAGTGGGTTTGGGCCTAGGTGAATTTCACCCCCCCAGGCCCCCCAACAAGTGCAGACCAGCTAAAAACCCTTACGTGGGATTTGTATTGATGTACAAGCCCCCACTCCAAGCAACTATGCCCTGCTTATTATACAAATGAAACATGGAATAGGAAAAGAAAACAATTAGCCAGAAAGTGCATATAAAAAATATAAACGTTTAAAAGAAACTTTTTTGTTCTGTTTGGGAGTTTTTTTTGCAATAGATTTGTGATGGTCCATGTTAAGCATTGGAAAGGCATAAAAAAGTTTTCTAAATTGGCTCCATATTCCATGTGACAGCCCTTCAGATATTTGAAGGTGGCTCTCATATCCCCTCTCTGCCAACCTTTCCCCAGAATAAACATATCCAACTCTCTCATTCTTGGAGTTATAGAATTGGATGGGGCCACAAGAGACATCTAATAGTCCAATCCCCTACAATGCAGAACCCACAGACAATCCATTCCTCATAGGGTTTGGCTCCCAGACCCTTGATCGTCATGGCTGCCCTCCTCTGCACACCTTCCAGCTTATCAATATCCTTCTTGTTTTAACACTGTAAGTATTTGCACATGGATATCTGTATTTGCTTGGAACTGTTTGGAACCTCTCCAAATGCTTTTGGTTTGGGTTGGTTAGGAGGGAACTGTGTTAACCTCTAATTTCTGCTGTCTCTCCGAGGGCGAGTCTTGTCTTTGTCTTTTACAAGCTCAGCAATCCCATTTTCCTGTTCCCTGGAGATCTGCTGAACCCACTCAGGTAGAAAGGACGTCTGAGGTTTAAAAATAGACCCCACAGAGGTAGAGGCAGGTTAGAGACCTCTCCCGCTGAAAGAAACTGAGCAGATGCAGTCGGAGCCAATAATAGCTCTCATCGTCGTGATTGCCAATTAAATGTATTCCTTTCCATAAAATTTAAGCCCCGCTTGATTGTAGAAAACCTCAAAGCGGTTTGCAAAAAGACTAAAAATCAATAGAATGATTGGTAAAAATGGTTGAAACATTCAATTAAACTAAAATACTGTAACGCACATCAGCATTCCAGGTAACAGGGTAAGGTTTGTCTTAAACAAAAAATGTTTTTAGCAGGCGTTGAAAAGTGTACAGCAAAGGTGCCTGCCTGATATCAATAGGCAGGGAGTTTCAAAGTTTGGCTGCTTCCACACTAAAATATTGATTTATTATTACCATTACTATTGTTACTATTGCTATTAATACCAGTCTGGGATTCAAGATAAAATAGAAGAAGCTCAAAACGCAGGAAATTACATTAAAATGTAATTACACACTAATAGAAATTAAAATGATATTGAGAAAGATCCATTAGAAACATGGGCAACAACAATAGAAACAGTAAATGGTATAGTGAAGGCATCAAAAGGCAGGGAGTCCCACAGTGTAGGTGGAAGCACAATAAAAGAGTTGTGTTCTTACAAATGCAGAATGGGGATTTTGTGGTACCTGTAAAGGACTGCAGCAGTTGTGTGGGCTCCTGTGGGGGGTAAGGCAATCTCACAGGTAAATCAGTCCTAAATTATTAAGGGCTTTGTATATAGGCAGCGACCATTTTATGCATGTCCAATTGATATGCAATCACACACTTGTTGCTGCCGACAAGGAGGTGGACCGAAAATGGGGTGGGGCGGAACATGTGTGTGTGTGTGTGGCTTATGTGTCCTCTGCTGATGCACACTTCGGTCAGGACAGAACCCCCATGCATAATGGTCGCCACCTGTACCACTTGAACTCATCCTAGTAGCAAATGGAGAACCAGTGCAGATCTTTTGAGTACTGTATAGGGATTATATACAACAAGGCCTTGCAGCAACTGGGCTGCAGAATCTTGTTCCGGCTGCAGCTTCTGGATCCAGCACGGCAAAAGCCCCACCAAGAGCCCATTGCAGTACAGTGGTACCTCTGGTTACAGACTGGATCCGTTCCGGAGGCCCGGCCGTATCCCGAAAAGTCCGTAACCAGAGGCGCCCTTACTCACGCAGCACGATTGAGCGCTTCTGCGCATGTGCACGTGGCGAAACCTGGAAGTATACACTTCCGGGTTTGCCGCATTCGCAACCCAAAGTTTACGTATCCAGAGGGATATGTAAGCAGAGGTATTCCAGTCTTGAAGGGGCTGATTTTAAAGGGAATGTAAGGATCTTAGCTAAGGGCCAGCAGCGGCGCCTGCAAGGACCGGAAGGAGCCTCTTGCTCGCTGGGGATCAGGTTTTGCAAACGGCAGGCTCAGAATGGTCACGGCCTCCACTTCACAAGGCCTCTCCTGGGAAATGGTTGCCATGGAGAAAATCCTCCCAGTTCACGGCTGCGACAGAAGGCTGGATTTGTTGACATGCAAAGTTGTTTTCTGTGTGGTGGCGGACATTTTGGGAAACCTCTTTTTCTCTCTTTCTCTTTCTCCCTCCTTTCTTCCTCTTTCTCTTTGTCTCCCACTTTCTCTTTCTCCCCTCCCTTCCCTCTCTCCCTCCCACTCACCATCTCTGGTTGAATCCAGCTCAGGAAGCACTTCAAACTAAACTTTGGAACTCTCTCCCACAGGAGGCGGGGTGGCCACCGATTTGTAGGACTTTAAAAAAAGGATTAGGCAATTTCGTGGGGAGAGGGCTATTGTTGGCTTCTAGCCAGGATAGCTATTCTCTGCCTCCATGGTCAGAGGCAGTAAATACTTCCAAATACCAGTTGCTAATATCTAGATTCCTAGAGGTTTTGGCTACTGTAAGAACAGGATGCTGGACTAGATGGGGAAAATGGGCAAGAGACCTGAGCTCTAAGTGCCCAGTATATTTAATAGCATTGATTTGAGGACCACTGTCTGTAACTCATGTGGACGGACTCTTTGCATTGCAATTATATCCCACCTTTTTTCCTCCCAAGGAGCTCATGTTGGCATACGTAGTTCTCTCCCTACAACAGCTCCTTGAGGGAGGTTAGGCAGAGAAGGGCAGTGATTTGGCCCCTAAGGTCAGTCACTCAAGTGAGCTTCATGGCTGAGTGGGGATTTAAACCCTGGTCTTTCCCAGGTCCTAGTCCAGTGCTTTAATCACTACAACACACTGGCTTAAAAGGTGCTTGCCCAGATGTGAGGATTTCACAAAAAGAAAAACAACCCTGTTTGTGTTTGCCTCAAGAGAATGCAGAACAGAAATGCGACCTGAGGTTTTTCCCCTGCTTCCTTCCTTAAATTTGGCTACACGGGGAAGCAGAATAGTTCGCAATAACGCCCTGAAACAAAGTGCTTTTTAAATTTATTGCATGTTTTTATTTCTTACACATACATTGAGGCACATGCTTACTCAGCTCCTCCATAGAATTCTAGAATTGTAGATTCAGAAGGGATTCCCCAAGGGTCATGTGGCCTAAAGTCCTGCAGTGCAGGAATCACAGCTCAAGAATCCCTGACAGGTGGCCATCAGGGTTCAGCATTGCAGATGGGGAGAGTGATTCACTATCTGGACAGTCCATTTCACGAGCCTTCAAAGCTGTTTGCTGTTTTTCCCTTTGACTGTCCTTTAATCTGGATTTATGGCTGGATTTATTGAGCTTTTGAATGGTTGCAGGTGCAGCAACTGTTGCCTTACAGAGGTTATAGGAATACTTGCTTGTTTTATTCTGAACTGTGAGAGTCACTTTTAAAATCTGTTGCTGGGCACTAAAATGAAAAGAAAGAAAAAAGAAATCCCCTATAGCTGAATGGGCAGCCCCTTGGTTGGATCACATATGAAGAACTTTGATTTTTCTCTACTCTTCCCTTGTGTGTCTTTTTGATTGTAAGCCTGTTTTGATGGCATGTAAGGCCCCCTGGGAGCCTTCTTGGCTGAAGAGTGGGGCACAATTGCTGTAAGTAACAAGAATTGGAGAGCTGGAAGGAGATCCCATGGTGTCATTCAGACCAACTCCCTGCCATGCAGGAATCACAGCTAACATAAGGCAAGCCTTCCTGGATCAGGTCACTGGGCCATCTAGTCTAGCATCCTGTTCTCACACTTATCCCTGTGCGACACCCACAAGCAGGACCCAAGTGAAGAGCCCTTTCCCCCTCCTGTGGCTTCCAGCAACTGGTACTTTGAAGCATTGCTGCCTCCAACTGTGGAGGCTGAGCACAGTCATCATGGACAGCAGCCATCAATAGCCCTCTCCTCCGTCCTCTTTGCTGTTGCATCACACTGTTGACTCATGTTAAGTTTTTTGGTCTACCAGAAGACCCACAAATCCTTTCCATATGGAGTGATGTCAAGCCAGGAACCCCCAGTGAATGAATGAAACAAGCAATGAATGGAACCTGGTAGCCAAACAGGACTGCCCAAAGATCAAGCCAAATGGCTGGGAGGGGTTGATGGCACACCCAGATATGATTTGCTCAGTGCTACCATGTGGTCATGTTGCTGTAGCTGTGATACCTGCAAGGTAGGGGGTTGGACTAGATGATCCTTGGGGTCCCTTCCACATGTAAAACCCTATGATACTGTCACATGATCACAAATTGCAGTGAGTGAAACAAAAGACGTACAGGAGGCTGAAATCTGAAGCCACGGGTGCATCGCCAAAAAAACTGATTGTACGAATAATCTCTGCTAAGTGAAAAGGGCTGTATTTATTTCCTTGCCAGTTCAGTGTATCCTTGAGGAATCAAGCCCTTTTCTGCTGCAGGAGAAAGGTTTTTGGTGGTTTTTTTTTGCAATTGGGGATGCCTGGCCACCCTCCAGGAAGACGGGTGACCCCTGTTTTCTGAGGGAGCTCAGTATGAATTTATAGGTGTTCTGGGAAGGCCAAAATGGTGACTAGATCAGCCGCTTGTGTTCCTCCTGCCTGTCTCTGCCAAAACAAACAAGAAGGTTTTTGGCCTCCTCCAGAGTTCCCAACACTTGCTTGGGGAGACAGAGGGAAGAGCAGCTAGGAAATCTGGATGTTTGTAGTCCTCTCTGGTAAGAACCTGCCACTTGCGATGTGTCACTTCACAGTTGCTAAGGTTTCCATGCACCTGAGATGTGCTCAAAACCCAAAATCGTATTTCCTGGCTTCTTGTGAACCTGCACTTTGGGTGGCTTTAACCTCCCAAATCCGTAAAGGGTCCTGTGTTCAGTTCTGATAACTCCAGTTTAAGAACCATAGAATTGTGGAGGGACACCAAGGGTCATCTAGTCCAACCCTCTTCATTGCAGAATTTACAGCTAAAGAATCTCTGACAGGTGGCCACCCTACTTCTGCTTAGAAGGATATTGACAAGCTGCAAGGTGGTTAGAGGAAGGAGACTGTGTTAGAAACTCAGGTACATAAACTAATCACCAAATGTCACCTTAAGCCTAAATTATGGTCACTACAATGGAATGTCTAGGCACCATTTCCGCACGGATGAAAATTTTTCTTTCATTTATATATCACTTTATATACTTTAAAAAATCTCTCAAAGCAGTTTGCAACACATTAAAACATCAAACAAAACGATCCAGAATAAAACAAATTCAAGCTTCAAGGAGCATATTTGAGATCCTTCTGTAAGTGACAATTTGCTTTCCCTTATTTATTAACTACTTAATTTATATAGTTGCCACATAGCAGAAGTACTCCAGGAAGCCAGTGTAGTGTAGTGATTTGATTTTGGACCAGAACCGGGGAGTTCAGGGTTCAAGTCCCCACTCAGTCATGAAGCTTGCTGGGTGACCTTGGGCTACTCCCAACATCCTGACCTATCTCATAGGGTCTTTGTAGGGAGAGGCTTGAACCATGTACTCCTTGGAGAAAGAGGTGGGAGAGGAATGCAATAAATAACCTTTTCTGCTTACCTGGTTAAGAAAATTGGAGGGGCTTGCCAAATGCAGGTGTCAGTCACCATCCTGGCACCCAGAGATCTCCATGAGGTCACAGTTGGAGCCATGCCAGTCGCAAAATGCACTTGGCACTTGGGAAATTTCTAACACCAGAGGGAGATCGAGATGATCTAGGGGGTCTTAGTGAAATGCAAGCCTAACTTTCGTCGGCAGTGTGATGCAGAAGCAAAAAAAGGTTTCTGCCCCATTTTCCCATTGAGGTTCTGAGAGGCCTCAGAACTGGGGAGGACTCTTTGGCATGCCAAAAAAACAAACCACTCTCCCCAGCGTTGGAATAAATCTCATTTCTCCCATCTGAATTCTGCACTCCTTCCCTTCTCTTCTCCCTCCTTTTCCAGATCTGAAGCCATAACCTACTTCAGGGAGAGGACAAAAAGGGGTATTATGGTCTGCTCTTAGAGAGGGAGTTGTTCATCCTGCCGCTTTCTCCCACCTGTTGAATTGCAAGGAGATTTTGGGGGGTGGGGTGCACACACTTGGATCTCCTCCCCTGTGTTTGAAGTTAGCCAGGCACCAGGTGCATTTTGCTGCTGGTGCGGGTTCAATTGCGACCACATGGAGATCTCTGGGTGCCGGATTGGTGAATGACATCTCCATCTAGCCTTCCCCCTCCAGCTTTCTTAAGCAGGTAAGCTGAAGAGCTTGTTTATTGTGTTTATACCCCAATGTTTTCTCCAAGAAGGGTTCAACCCCCACCCCACCCCACCCCACCCCACCCCACCCCACCCCACCCCAGGTTAATCCCCACAATGACCCTCTGAGTTAGGGTAAAAGGCTGTGGCTGACTCACTCCAAAGTCACCCAGTGAGCTTCATGACTGGGGATTTGAACCCTGATCTCCCAGGTCCTAGTCTAACACTCTAACCACTACACCACAGTGACTCCCTAGGGTACTTCTGCTATGGGGCAGCTCTATAAATTAATTAGGTAAATCAATATAGAGAAAGTAAAATGACATTTAGAGAAGGAACTGAAATATTTACCTTGAAATATTCTAACTGGTTTGATTTGGTGTTTTAATGTGTTATAAACCACTTTGAGATTTTTTTCTTTATAGTGGCATAGAAATGAAATGAACAAAAACAAATTTCACCAGGGGAAAAATGGCATCGAGACATCTCATTCTGGCAGCTGTAACACATAGATTTAAAGTGCCGTTTGGCAATTAGCTTAAATATATTGAGTTTCTAACACTGCTCCTGTCCCCCCGCAGCTGGCTGTTGGAGTTTTTTCTTTTTTTGTAAATGACTCCAGTGAATTTTGTCACCCTGCTACATTAAATATTTCAAGGCAGTGCAGCATTAAAAGTAGTTTAAAACAACATATAACAAGAGGTAAAATGAGAGTGTGGTGTAGTGGTCAGAGTTTTGGACTAGGTCGGACATGGGAGATCAGGGTTCAAATACCCAGTTGGATATGAAGCTTACTAGGTATGAACTTGGGACAAGTCACTGCCTCCCAACCTAACCTACCTTGCAGGGTTGTAAGGATTGGATGAGGAAGGGGAGGACTATGTTGGACATTTTAGCTCGGAGGCAGCAATGCTAATTGTTGGAAACCACAGGAGGGGAGAGTGCTTTTCTGCTCAATTCCTGCTTGGGCATGGTGAGAATAGGATGCCCTATTCTGCAGGTCTCTTACGATGCTGTAGTTCAGGGGTTGGCAAGGTTTACCTTGCCTAGGCCGGTTCACTCCAGCGGAGATCCCTCCGTAGGCTGGATGGTGCACATGCCTGCGGTTTTCGGCGCCTGCACATGCGCAGATGCGATTGCCGTGGGGACTCGCAGAACGGGTGGCTCGGGGGTCGGTTAAACGACCCCCCTGGGCCGCTTGTGACCCATGGGCCTTAGGTTGCCGACCCCTGCTGTAGTGGAATCTCCAGTCCCATAGATTCCTAGGTCGCTTTGGGTATTTGGCCACTGTGAGAAGGGGATGCTGGACCAGATGAGCCACTGGCCAGTTCTAACTGAGTCAGTACCTACTGTACGATTCTATGTTCTTACAATACTCTTCGGAGACTGGACTCCTAATCAAGTTCCCCGACTACTTTTGCTGCCGAGACTCACCCCATCTTCCAAACCAGGCGCTCAGCTGCCAATGCTGACATTAGATGCCAAAGAAATTCTTTGCTTTGGAAGCTGGATGTGTGTGTGTGTGTGTGTGTGTGTGTGTGTGTGTGCTGCCTTCCTCTTTGGCTTTCTCTTGGGGGTCAAGTAAGGAGTGGGAATCATGCTGGGTCGAGCCACCTTCCCATCTAACCTTCCCTCCCTCCCCCCCCTCCCGAAAATCATTGGAGAAGGGGCTCCATAGGCCTTCATAAGCCAAATGCAAACAGAGGAACCTGATCCCCTTCTGTCAGATCATTTAACTGGTGTTTGGAGCCCTGCTGCTTTGCAAAGGAATCTATGCTCATTTGGAATTTTGGGTGGTGGGACGGGGAAAGGTTTTCTCTGGCGGGGAGCCTGCAAGAAGAGCCAGAACATGTGTGCGTGTGCGTAAAGCACATTCTCCTTTGTGCTTTCTGAAAGCCTAACCAGGGAGCTTGGGAAGCTTTGTGCTTTTGGATGCAGTTTAGGGTGGAGAGAGAAGAGGACTTCTGGTTTCCCTTATAGAATATAGAGTCATGGAATTGTAGAGTTGGGAGGGAGTTCCAACAATCATCTAGAGAAGCCCCCTACAATGCAGGGATCACAGCTCATGAATCTCTCTGACAGGTGGCCACCCAACCTCTGTTTTAAAGCTTCCAATGAAGGAGAGTTATTGTTATTAACTGTTAAGGTCATCTTGAGTCCTTATTCTATCTTCTGCAATATTGGTTACCCCTCCCAGATAGGTGTCCCCTGAAAATTTGATGAGCCTACTGTCAATTCCTTTGGGACAGTAGTAGCCAGATTTTGGAATCATCAGGTTTTTCTTCTACTACAACTATTTCTGTTGGACTTTATTGCCCTTGATCTGGACAGTGCACTTCTGATGATACAGCCTAGAATTGCACTAGCCTTTTTTTTTTTTTTTTTTTTTTTTTTGCTGATACAACACTCTGTTGAATCATAATGACCTTGTGGCCTAATAGGGCCCCTGAATCTTTTCCACATGTATTTCCGTCAAGCCAGGTGGCCCCGCATCTTATATTTGTGCATCTGATTTATTCCTGCCCAGGTGCAAAAACCCTTCTCTGTGCTTGCTTTTTCCTTTCCTTCCCAGCCTGGAGTAGGGAATCTCCTTTCTTCAGCAAGTTCCCATTTGCAGGGGAGAAATGATGTTCATTTATTTATTTATTTAATAAAATTATACACCGCTTGATTAAAAGAAGAAGAAAAAACACTTCAAAGTGGTTTACAGAAAACTATAAAACAATAGAATTATGAATAAGACAAATCAACAACAACAATTTAATTCTCATTAAGTTAAAGTAACAATAGATTGAGCTTAAGACATGCATCAACTTTGTAAGCAAAGTTTATAGACAAGCTTGTCCATAAACAGGAGTGTTTTTGCATGCGCTGAAAAGAGTGCAGCCTACCTGATATGAATAGGCAGGGAGTTCCAAAGTGTAGGAGTCACTGCACTAAAGAATCAAGTCTTTACAGAAGCAGAGGGAGGATTACGTGGCACCTGTACTGTTGCCAGTTCCGCTGGTTGAAGCAGTTGAGGGAGCACATATGGGATCAGGCAATCGCACAGGTGTAATCTGGTCCCAAGTTGTTAAGGGCTTTATAAGCTAACAGTAGCACCTTGAACTTGGCCTGGTAGCCAGTGGTCAAGTAGTGCAGATCTCTGGAGCACAGGTGTCATATGTTGACAAGGCCTGACTCCTGTCAGTAATCACCCTGCAGCATCCTGAAGGGAAGCCCCACATAGAGCGCTTTGCAGTAATCCAGTCTTTTGTGTATTTGGGTAGGGGGCTCCCTCCCTCCTTGTCGATCTCAGCAGAGCCCTGGGGTCTTTTCTCCCATCCCCACCCCCACCTCCTCCTTGGGCAGGCTGGGACTTTAAAACCAGGCCCAGCGCCTCATTGTCTCACTTTTCCAATTATCGCCCCATGTCGGCATTCAGCTGCCTTACGGGTTTTGTTCAGGCGGTTTTTGTTCAGGCTTCCGTCAGTTCTCATCAGCCTCTTTTGTTCTCCCCCCCATTAAACCCCACACCCCACAAAACCTCTTAACAAAGGCCCCTCTTTTGAATTGCCTGTTACCTCATTCTCAGCATGGGGGGACCCATTGATGGAGATAATCACATTGACATGCCCATTTTATATTTTGGTGTGTGAGGGGGTTGCTGGATGTGGTAGGGGGTGAGCCAGACGGACACTCTCCACTTCTCCCCCACTTTCCCGTTGGGAGGAAAGTCAGGATGGGGTGGGGTGGGAAGCCGGCTCCAGTCTTAATTGGGCTGTACTCCATGCAGGGTCGTTGTGCAGCCACCTTCTTTTTTTTTGGGGGGGGGGAGATCAGGAGGGGGAGGGAATTACCTGAGATAGGTGGAGTGGAGTGGTCATACTCCTGTTATAGGATTGTATGGTTGGGAAGCCCCCCCCCCCAATTAAGTCTAGTCCTCTGCAGTGCAGAAGTCACAGCTGAAGAATCCCTGACAGATGGCCATCCAACCTCTGTTGGATGCAGATTAATGGATACAATTAATCATAGAATCCGAGAATTGTAGAGTTGGAAGAGACCCAATGGTCATCCAGTCCAACCTCTTTCAGTGCAGGAATCACATCTCAGGAATCCCTGACAGGTGGCCATCCAAAGTCCATTTAAAAACCTCCAACAAAGGAGAGCATGCCACCTTCTTCTGAGGTGCTGCTAAAGACTTTGGACCAGTTTCAGGAGGCGAAGCTCTTTGTTTGGGGCCGGAAAATAATTAACTGCTGGGTTATTTGGAGGCCGAGGACTGAACAAACGGAATCTGGGGATCCGGAGTGGACAATGGTGGTCATTAGCCCTTGGTAGCTGGGCCAGGAAATTAGCCTGGTAGGTGCTGGAAAGGGACCCAGTCTTTATTTGGGAGGCGGATTGCGCTCTGGTATTTCACTTGGGGAGGAAGGGGAAAGTAGTGGGGCTGCTGGCCAGAAGTTGTTAAAGAGCAACTGCACAGCTTGGAGGTCTAAGAAAAAGTGTGTTTGACGGCGTGCCAGGAACCTTGGGATTCAAGTGGATCTCCGTCAATTGTTGCTGTTGCTGTTGAATTATTAACCTACGCTTCACCAGCAGGGCCCCAGGGTGGGTTGCAAGAATTTTTAATACAGAATTAAAAGCTGTTAAACCGCATTATGTTCACAAGAATTGGGTGGGTTCAGAAAACACACATCTCGGGTGTCAATGGCTACCAGCCAGAGTGGCTATGCTCTGCCTCCAGGGCTGGAGGCAGCGATGCTTCTGAATGCCAGTTGCTGGAAACCACAGGAGGGGGCAGTTGCTTTTACACTCAGGTGTTTCTTGTGTGTTTCCCATAATGTGCATCTGGTTGGCTGCTGTGAGAACAGGGTGCTGGACTAGATGGGCCCCCTTTAGCCTGATCTAGCGGCTCTTCTTAGGATCCTTAAGGACCAGGGTAAAGAGGTGCCTCTTCATCTTTCTCCAAAAGCTGTACAATGATGGTGCCTGATGCATCTCTGGGGGAAAGGTGTTCCACAGCTCAGGGGCCGCCACAGAGAAGGCCCCTGGCCAGCCCTCCCACCCAAAGTGGAGGGATACCAAGACTAGCTCTGCCAATCTCAGCATCTGAGAGGTACTTTAGGGAATACCTTCAGGTATTTAGGATTCAAGCCAAATTTAGAGGCTGATAAGTGAGAGAGATGTTTTGTTGCAGCTGGGGCAGATGAAGGCATCTGGTTTCACCATTAGAGATGCACCATGGAGTTTCTTCTGTCTGTGCTCCTTCCAATGGTCATTCCTCCTCTGGTCACTGCTGCAGATACACAACCTGTCTGTCTCCAGGCACTGTGGTTGTCTGTAAGGGATTCCCAAATGGGGTTGATGTTGCCAGCCTTCATATTTCACTTTCAGACATCTATGTAACACAGAGGTGATCTGCCAATGGACCTGGTGCCTGAAGCTAGCTCCCCAAAGAACATCTTCCATTTGGACATGACCAAGCCAGCATAGATGTTACTGAGACGGGAGTGTAAACATGCTGGGATTGTGGGCTTGGGAGAGCACATCTTTGTTTGAAACCCTGTCCTGCCATGCGATACCCCAGATCTTGGGGAAGGTGTTGAGGTATCACTCCTGATGGTTGCCCACCACTCATTTCCATAAAGCAGCTTGCTCTAGACACAAGCTTGGTAGACCTTCATCTAGGTATTGGACATTAGCATCACATTCTCCGATACCCTTTTGGAGAGGTGAGCCATTGCCAGAGCTGCCTTGCCAGTACTCTTGTCCAGCTAAGCATCAATGGAGTGGCTGCTGATTATGGTGGAGCCCAGAAGCACAAAATCATTTATCATCTCAAGCATGTGGTCACCAATGCTGATGCATGGAGTGCTGACAACGATGTTGGTCTTTGTCAGGCTGATGGTAAAGCCAAGCTCTCTGTAGGCTTGGTCAAAATGGTTGACAAGCCTCCATAAAGCTTCCTTGGCGTGTGCTGTCAAGGCTGCTTCATCTGCAAACATTTCTCAGAAAAGGACCAGCCATACTTTTGTCTTGATGCAGAGATGTGCCAGGTTGAACAAACCTCTATGAATAGATGTACAAACTGTCTTCTGTCAAGCTGAAGGCATATGAGAGCAACAGGGAGAAGAATATGCCGCAGAGGGTTTGGCCGAGAACATGGCCCTGTTTCACACCGCTCTTTACAGGGAAGGTGGATGAGGATGGGCCATCATATTGGACGGTGCGGCACATGTTTTTGTGGAAGCTTAGGTGGGTACCCTATCTTGTTGAGTAGCTTCAAGAACCCGTTTTGGCTGACAAGGTCAAAGGCCTTCATCAGGTCTATGAAGGCGATGTAGAAAGGGTGTCTCTGCTCTCGGCATTTCTCCTGCAGCTGATGCAGTGAGAAAATAATGTTGACTGTTGACCTCAAACCCACTGAAGTTCCTGAGTCGTTTTCAAGGGCAGCTCCACATAGAGTGCATTGCAGCAATCCAGTCTGGAAGCACATTTCAGGTGCTTTAAAAATCCTGTGAATGATCTCACTCTTACACAAGGCACTTAGATTGATGGTTATTTATGTCTGGGTGTCCGATGTGTTTTTGAGCTTACGTTGGAGTAAGCACTTTCACTGATACTGGGCGGTTGTGGGACCAGTTCCAGGCTGCTCTTTCCCCTGTACTCATGAGTCTGGATGCAGATGAGAACTTGCTAAAGAAGGGAGAGTCCCCTCTCCAGACTGGGATGTAAAGGAAAAAACAAGTACTGAAGGAGGATTCCACAAGTAGGCAGGAGAAACCAGATGCACAAATGTAGGATGGGTGATTCTCAGCTTGACAGCAGGACATGCAGAAACGATCTCAGGGTCTTAGGAGACCACAAGCTCCACATGAGTCAACAGTGTGATGCAGCAGCAAAAAAGGCTAATGCTATTCTAGGCTGTATCCACAGAAGTCTAGTGTCCCTCTCTCATAGCACTAGAGCTTGTGGACATCCATTGCAGCTGAACGTTAGAAGATTCAGGATGGATAAAAGGAAGTCCTTCTTTATGCAGCACATAGTTAACCTGTGGAACTCACTCCCACGGGAGGAAGTGATGGCTAGCAAGTTGGATGGCTTCAAAAGACCATTGGACAAATTCATGGAGGAGAGGGCTATGAAATGGCTACTAGTTCTGCTTCCACTGTTGGAGGCAGCAGCGCTTCTGAATATCAGATGCTGGAAATGACAGGAGGGGAAAGTGTTGCTGTTGGGCTCAAATCCTGCTTGCAGCTTCCCCACAGTTATGTATTCAGCCACTGTGAGAAGAAGATGCCAGATCAGGTGGGCCGTTGGCCTGATCCAACAAGCTCTTCTTCAGTAATATTCAGTAATGTGCACATACACCATCACTTTCTCCAAACCTCCAGTCAAGTATACTGCTGTTCTTTCCAGCTTTCCGCCCTTGTTCTTTGACTCTGTTGGGGAGGACAGCATTCCAACTTAGGCTTTGCTAAGGCTGAGTACAGATCTTTGTCGGAACCAGCCCCAAGGGGAGTGTGAGCTTGCAAGCCTGCACTGGTCCTCTCTTGGTCTTGATCCAGCTTCAGGCGGCTTACTCAACGCTTGTCTGGAAAAGGAGACACACAGCCAATCAAGTTCACACTGCTTTATTTTTAAACCTGTTTCCAGTCCTCCATCAAATGGCCCTTCAGCACTTTGAAGACTTGTGCATGCTGTTGCCAAACCCTTGCAGTAATATATGCGTTGCGTGCTCACACCCTGTTTGCAAAGTTCAAAGTGCTGCCTCGTCAAACCCAAACCCTTCCCCACACCCAGGACACCCACACAGCTCTAAGAGGCCCATGGGAAGACGGAAGCACCTGCCCTTAATGCTGCCACTGTGTGCAACTGAATGAAGCTCTACAATTCTGTGATGCGATTGGAAGTTTTCAAACAGAGGCTGGACGGCAACCTGCCAGGGAGTAAAATTTCTAATCCACATTAAGAGGTCTCCAATACTTGGCTCTACTATGTCATTTAAAAAAAATTACGTTTCTTAAATTCTGTGCATCATTTTCAAAGCAGAGTTGCTTTCAGGTAAAAAACAGCCTCTTGGAAGATAATCTTGTGAAGTTTCTTGGAATATTTTCAACCTTCACCTCTCCTTCATTGGTGGGTTTTTTTCCTTTTGAAAAAAACAGATATTGGAAGGTGATCTGTCAGGGATTTTTTAGCTGTGATTTCTGCATTAAAGGGCCCCTTTGGTCTGATCCAGTAGCTCTCTTCTGGTGCTGCTATGGAACCTCCAGGCCCAGAAGCAGTCTACCCAGATATGTAAGTTGCTGTGGGTATTTGGCCACTGTGAGAAGAGGATTCTGGATTACATGGGCAACTGCATTGATCTAGAGGGCTCTTTTTATGTCCTTGCCTTACACAAAGATCCAGAGGAACAGGCCTTATTGAAGCAGCTGCTGGTCTCTCCTCCCTGATCCCAGTCCCCAGGGAGGTTCTGTGCTACCCAGAGGCTTTGACTGGCTTGTGGTGTGAGGGTGTGATCCTGGCCTGGGAATCCTCTCTCGCTCTGCGTCTCAGCCCCGGTCCTTTGCAGAAGCCCTTAAGGCTTAATTTTAATTTTTTTTACTGAGTGTGTGTTCTGGAATGACATCGGGAACTGCCTGGATTTGCTTAGGAAGGGCGTGTTTCCATGTGTCTATGTTATATCTATGTCATCTGCAGTGTGGTTGCCTCTCTGAACGTGTGAATTTTACTGAAGTGGTTGGTGGTGTCTGCAAAACAATGCAAAGCCCAGAAACAAGATTTGCCACCACCCTGGAAATGGAACTCCCGGTTAGCTTCATGGCTGAGTGGGGATTTGAACCCTGATCTTTCCCAGGTTCCATTCCTCATTTTATCTTTGTGAGAACCCAGCTTTAACCACTGCATCCCTTTTGTCATTTTTTCTCCAATAGCGTGATCTTCCCCTTTCTCTCCTAGGTCCTTGGTCTCCCTACCCTTGCTGAGATAGATAGTCTTTCTCCTCTTCCATCTGACGGCCCTCTAGTTATGTGAAGGGTTATGTGCCACCCCTTCCAAATCTTCTGTCCCATAGGCCAGTTCCCCTCCAACTCTAGGATTCTGTAATTCTTGAGCTGGTATTCCCCTCTCTGCATTGCAGGGGGTTGGACTAGATGACCCTAGGGGTCCCTTCCAAGTCTAGGATTCTATGAAATGGCTTTACAAGTCAGCCCTTGGGCCCTAATTCCAAACCCTTGTTCCACATGGGTGTTCTACTTGGGTACTTTCTGTGTATCATGGAATTTTAGAACTAGAAGGGATCCCCAAGGGTCTTCTAGTCCAACCCCCACCAATGGAGGAATCACTGCTATATGTTGCTGCAGCTTCTTGTGCGTCCACCTCCACTGCTGTTATCCCTCTTACTGAAGCTCTTACGGAGGTCTTCATGCTCTTTCTTTCTTTCTTTCTTTCTTTCCCAGAATTCTCTTGCTTGGGCATCCAGGGGGAGGGCAGAGGCAAGGACGGTCCTGGCACCCCCAACGCCTATTTTTTTCCTTTTAAATGAAGTGCCTTTCAAGCGCACAAAGGGGACCCCAATGTGATTGGGGATGGAGAGCATTGTTGGTTTAATCAAGTAACAAAATGGCAGCTGCTTATTGGGGGGGGGGAGGTTTCTGGGGTTAACCAAAGCATCAGGTTTTCCTTAACCACCGAGGGATTTTCCTCCTCCCAGATTTCCAAACATCTCTGTGTTTGGGGCTGAGAAGAGGAGGGGAGCTGAGTTTGGGTGTAGGGGGGAGCTTAGGGGTTGCCAAGGGAACCTCTTTTCTGCCCCATTGATGCATCTTGTAAATCCATTTAGGGAGGACGTGGAGGTGGGCCCCTTTTGTCTCTGAGCCTCGTTAAAAGTGAAAAAACATGGAGGGGGAAGAATGGCCTCAAAGTGTGTCTCTGAGGGGTCCAGGGGTCCAGGTCGAGTAGAGAGGGCAGCAGGGGACAAAGGCAGCCCCATAGCCTCTCCTTAGCTCCCTGGACTTTATTAATAGAGGAGTATTTAACCACCACCCTTGCTCCCCAGACAATTGGAGCATTGGGGTTGGAGGGCTGGGTTTGGAGCAGGGTGTCTATGTCTTGCCACACCTAGCAGCATTTCACCTAGAATTGGAGAATTGTCACCATGGGCCATATAATCCAGCCCTGAGCAATGCAGGGATCACAGCTAAAGGATCCCTGATAGATGGTCACCCAGCCTCTGTTTAAAAACCTCAAATGAATCATAGCACTGTAGATTGGGACCCCCAAGGGTCTTCCAGTCCAACCCTCCGCAGTACACAAATCACAGCTCAAGAATCCCTGAGAGGCAGGCATTTGAGCTCTGTTGAAAAAGCTTCCAAGGAAGGAGAATCCTCTACCTTCCAAAGCCTGCCTTTCTTTCTTTCTTTCTTTCTTTCTTTCTTTCTTTCTTTCTTTCTTTCTTTCTTTCCCAACCTCCCTTCACCTTCCAAAGCCTGCCTGCCTGCCTTTCTTTCCTTCCTTCCTTCCTTCCTTCCTTCCTTCCTTCCTTCCTTCCTTCCTTCCTTCTTTCTTTCCCAACCTCCCTTCATCTGAAGATCACGGGGCTGTATAAAAATACATACCATAGTAACAAACAAAAGTTCTCCCTTCCCATCACATTCTAAAGGCTATAGCCAAAGACCTTGGAGAAGAGGAATGTTTTTGCCTGGAGTCTAAAGATATGTTGTGAAGGTGCTAGACAAGCCTCCCTGGGGAGAGTATCCCACAAGCTGGGAGCCACCACAGGAAAGGCCTGTTCTTGTGTTGCCATTCTCCAAACCTCTCCCAGAGGAGGCACACAGAGACGGACCTCAAATGATAACCGCAGAGTCCAAGTTGGTTCAAATGGGGAAAGGGAGTTGTATGATTGCATGGTTGGAAGGAACCCCAAGGGCCATCTCTCAGAAATAATGTGTTGAAGCCCTTAGTTCAGAAGGCATTTGCTGCTGTGATTTAACCCTTTTTTGCAATTCAGGAGAATGGATGGGAGAAGCCTTTCAGCTCTTTGTGTTCAAATCAGGTGCTGATGAAATGCTGAGAGAAGCTCTTTACAGTGCAGTATAAAATATGAGGCTGCCTCTGGAGACATTATTTCCTGTTGGATGAGCTTGATTCAACATCTCCCCCCGCCCCGCCCTTTATAAAACTCATTCCCATTAGGAAATATATTCCCAAGTTATGCTAATAGGCCAGTGAATATTCATGAGCTGATTACAAACACATGGTCACCTGCTGGGTGATTGTGGCTGCTTTTGTGGGAGGTTTAGCACCCTAAAATAAGCAGGACTGAGGATTAATGTTGAGTCGGTGGAGGAAGATGGAAAATCAGCGGGTGAGGTAGCAATTCCAAATTTTTATTTTTTTAAAAATCAAATAATGCCATTGTTGTTTGTGACTCAGAGGAGGAAGAAGGTGGCAGGAAAGGGGGATAAGAAGGTTTTTTTTAGGTAGATCCTGAACTTGGAGCCAGCAAGCTGCCTGAAGAGGAAGTAAAAAAATTAAACAGTGTTGCTGTTCTGATTCATTCTGGTGGTTCCCAAACTCAGCATCCTGGACCCAAGGACAGGCAGAAGCATTGGAAGAATTCTATAGAAACAGGATGCTTTTAAGAGCAACTGCTCCCCAGTTTCTTAAGAATGTAAGAAGAGGCTGCTGGAATAGACCAATGGCCCAGCAAGCCCTGCACCTGGTTTTCACAGTGGTGAAATGCTCCAAACAACCTAGGAATAGAGAGAGAGCCTCTGGCCTGGAGGATCCATAAGTACATACGAAATGGGGCAAAATGAACAAAATAAATTTCAGTTGGGACAAATGTAAGATTCTGCACTTAGGCAGGAAGAACCAGTTGCACAAATATAAGATGGGGGACACCTGGCTTGCCAGTAGGACATGTGAAAATAATCTTGGGGTTTTAATAGGCCACAAGCTGAACACAAGTCAACAGTGTGATGCAGCTGGGGGAAGGGGGAAGCTAATGCTATTCTAGGCTGTATTGACAGAAGTCTTGTGTCCTGATCAAGGTCATAGTAAAGGTAAAGGGAGCCCTGACCATTAGGTCCAGTCGTGACCGACTCTGGAGCTGCAGCGCTCATCTCGCTTTATTGGCCGAGGGAGCCGGTGTACAGCTTCTGGGACATGTGGCCAGCATGACTAAGCTGCTTCTGGCAAACCAGAGCAGCGCACGGAAATGCTGTTTACCTTCCTACTGGAGCGGTACCTATTTATCTACTTGCACTTTGACGTGCTTTCAAACTGCTAGGTCGGCAGGAGCTGGGACCGAGTAACAGGAGTTCACCCTGTCGCGGGGATTCGAACTGCTTACCTTCTGATCGGCAAGTCCTAGGCTCTGTGGTTTAACCCACAGCGCCACCCATGTCCCAAGGTCATAGTACGGCTCTAATCTGCATTGGTCAGACCCCCACCAGGAGTCCTGGGTCCAGTTCTGGGTACCACAGTTTAAGAAGGATATTGACAAGCTGGAAGTTGTGCAGAGGAAGGTAACCAAGATGATCAAGTGTCTGGAAACCAAGCCTTATAAGGAATGATTTAAGGAGTTGTGCACGCTTAACCTGGAAAAGAGGAGAAAGAAAGGAGATATGATAACCATCTTCACTTATCCAAAGGGATTTCACATGGAAGATGGAGCAAGCTTGTTTTCCCCTGCTCCAGAGGGTAGGACCCAAACCAATGGCATCAAGTTATGAGAAAGGAGATTCTGACTAAACACCAGGAAGACCTTTCTGACAGCACGAGCTGTTTGACAGTGGAACAGACTCACTCGGGAGGTGGTGGCCTCTCCTTCCTTGGAGGTTTTAAAGCAGAAGTTGGATGACCATCTGTCATGCATGATTTAGCTGAGATTCCTGCATTGCAGGGGGTTGGACTTGATGACCCTTGGGGTCACTTCCATCTCTACAGTTCTGTGATTCTATTAATGGAGACAGGATTGTCCCAGCGCAATCTGTTAACGTATATCCTTGGGAGTCCCCAGATTATCAAGCCAGATGCAGCACTTAGGCCGTGAGATCGAATTCCGCTTAAGCCCCTTCTGGGAATCCGTAAACCACTGTGTGGAGTGAGTGGGGATTAAAGCTGAATTGCTCAGCGCTCTTCAGAGATTTCATCCTGAGCCCCCATGAGAAGCTGATGGTCATAAGCCACTAGCTGTTTGGGCCCCATTTGCTATCTTTAGGGCAGTGGGCCCTCTGTTTTTCAAAAGCCAAGCTATGGACCCCCTACTTTTTAAAATGCTGTTATCTCTGCGGTAGTTTTTATGTGAATGGTGCCACCATACCCTCCAACATGTGCAAGTGTAAAAACTGAGATGCACAACTTTTGGGCTGTGCTCCCACATCCCCTGTGATTGCACGGTGCCCAAAACCGCACAAGTTGCGCTTTTTTGGCACCGTGCTCTCATGTGAGAGCATATCCCCACCCCCACCCCAAAGGATGTCCTGGGCAGTTGGCGGGTATGTGCCACGGGCCCCTGGGTGGGTTGCATGGACCCACTATTGGAAACCACTGCTTTAAGGTATAGATCTCCAGGCAGAGGAGTCATAGAGTTGGCAGAGACCCCCAAGGGCCATCTAGTCCAACTCTCTCCAATGCAAGAATCACAGCTAAATAATCTGTGCATTTCTGTGCTTTTATAGAATCATAGAAATGTAGGGTTGGAAGGGAACCTGAGGGTCATCTAGTCCAGCCCCATGCAATGCAGGGATGATTATATTATCCACTTGGTCGGGTTGTCCGTGGTGAGCTTGAGGCTCTCCATTGCCCTTAACGCTCCCCCCTATTCTCTGCAAGAGTGTCTGCTGCCTGCCCCCCAAGGCCCCTTGGCCAACAGAGCTCTCTTTGTTTACTCAACTCAGTGGTCTCAGAAGGGGCACTTTCACTTTAACCACCAGAAAACACCTCTAAGAACAATGTAGGAAACCTCACCTGGTACCAGACACCTCCTTCCAAGGTGAAAGAGGCTTCCATATCTGTTCCCCGCCCCCCCAAGTTTGAGCACAAAGGAGTCTTTGGAGGAAGGGGGCTCTTGTTCTTGAGCACAAGCACTGGCCAAAAGCAATAGCAAGGAGCCCCCCTCCACACCTTTTTTTTGGAGGGGGGAGAGGGGGACATAAGCATATAAGGGAATTTTGCTAGTAGGCAGCTTGAGGAATATGTTGACCCAGTAAGATCCATTGGACTTTGGAACAGACAACCTTTGAAGAAGGAGGCACACCTTCCTCCTTTGGAGAATTTTAAGCAAAGGTTAAGGGCTATCTTTCCAAGATATTTTAGCTGGGATTCCTGCATTGAAGGGGGTGGGATTTGATGTCCGGAAGCCTGAGTGGACTTTTCCCAGTTAGTTTAAGTCAGTCTACATTCCCTTCATTTCTGCCAGAGTTTTATCACCTGGACCAAAGATTTTGGGACACAGAAACATAGAATTGTAGAGTTGGAAGGGACCCTGAGGGCCATCTCATCCAAGCGTCTGCAATGCTGGAATCTCCGTTAAAGCATCCCTGGCAGGTAGCCCATACAACCTCTGCTTAAAAAACCTCCAAGGAAGGAGAGCCCACCACCTCTTATGAGAGTCTGTTCCACTGTCAGAAAGCTCTTACCCTTAGGAGGTTCTTCCTAGTATTTAGCCAGAATCTCATTTCTTGTCATTTGAATCTGTTGGTTCAAATCCTCCCAGAGCAGCAGAAAACAACCTTGCTCCATCTTCCATGGGACAACCTTTCATATATTTAAAGATGGCTGTAATTCCATCTCTCAGTCTCCTCTTCTCCAGCCTGATCATCGCCAGCTCTCTCAACTGTTCCTCTTCTTAAGGCTTGGTTTCCAGACTCTTTATCATCTTGGTTGCTCTCAATTACTTCTTTCAAGTTGTGCACACATTGGGCCCAGGACAGAACTCTGGTGTTAAATACGCAGGATTGTGATGCATAAAGTCAGAAGACAAATACTGTAGTGTTGGAAGCAACCTCAAGGCTCATCTAGTCTAACCTCCTGCGATGCAGGAATCTCAGCTAAAAAATCCTTTATAGGACCCACCCTTGGGTGGGTGGGCAAAGAATCCTCTCCTTCCTTGTGTTCCAGCCCCACAGGTTTGGGTAAAGGGGTGGGGCTGTGGATTTGTGTAATATAATCCCTGCAGAGTATAACTCTCCACAATTACTTTAAATTTGTCTTAATTTTTGTGGATGTGAGTGTTGCAACTCCTGCATTTGGCATTCTAGATTGAGTTTTTTGAATATCCAGTGTATTTCATCTACATACATGGGTTGACAAAGCATTTTTAATCTGTTTGTTCAGAGCATTTGCACCCTGCTCTTCATCTTACATGCAGTCAGTGAAAATGAGACAGTCCCTGCCCACGCAGGCTTACTGTCTTTTTTTTTTTTAAACCACACGCAAGAAAAAGGGAGGAGGAGGGAAGAGGAAAAATAAAAATTCTGGCATTCATTTCTAAACTATTCAATGGCTGATAGAGCTGGGTTTTCAGCAAAGCTGATGGAATGAGGCTCCTGCGCCCCATCTCTTCCACTGCTGGGTTTTTATTTCTTTCATTTCTTTGGACGGAGGAGTGTTCAGTCTTGTGAGCTGGGGCAGAACGCTTACGCACCTTATCAGCTGCTTCTGAGAAACGGGCCTCAGTCCCATGATCTGTGGGGTGGTTTCGTGGGTGAGTCACCAGGCTGCCAAAAGGCATGGAAGGGGACCTTTGTACATGGGTGGGGTTTGTCAGAAGGCAGTGAGAAGGGGACACTCTGAACAACTTCCTTTTAAAAGCTCTGGGCAGCGTTATGGGCTCTGTGTCATAGACACCTGCAACATAGCATACCTAGACCTTATTTTCTCTTGCCTTCTCTGCAATTGGCTGTGATTCCTGCACTACAGGGGGTTGGACTAGATGACCCTGGGGGTCTCTTCCAACTCTACAATTACAGGATTCCTACATCTCCTTTCAGACATTCTGAACATATTCTGAATCACAGGTTAGAGGAGCAGAAATACAAACACAGCCCAGCTTCAAACAGATAATAAAGTATTTGCCTTATGGAAATGATTCTGAAGTCTAGTTTCTGGAAACTGATGTGGGGAGAGGGCTTTTTTACTCAGACCCTGCTTTCTGGTTTCCCATAATGAGCATCTCGTGAGCCACCTTGAAAAGAGAATGCTGGACTGGATGGTCCCCCTTTGGCCTTATCCTGCAGGACTCTTCTCAAGCTCCTATGGAACCTCCAGCTGCAGAGGCAGTCTATCTCAATTCCTAAGATGTTAGGGGCATTTGGCCCCTGTGAGAACTGGACTAGGTGGACCAATGGCATGATCCAGAAGGATATTCTTACATTCAACCATTCTTAAGTTCTGCATCCTTGTTGCGCATTTGTGGAAAGTGTTTTCTCTCCCCCTCCTCTCACTTTCTCCCCCATCCCCCTTGCTTTAGGAAAGAGGTAATGCCTCGCAGCCTGACTGGGGGAGGGGGGGTGCAGCCAGTAGTCTGGGCCCACACCACTATTCCCCCCACCCTCCTGGAGCCCCCTGTTTCTGCCCTGCAGCAGTCAGGATAATTTTGCCTTCACATCTGTTCCTGAGTTATCTTTCACCAGGAGCAGATTATGGTCGTTAGCCTAAGTCTGTGTTCTCCAAACTTTTCCCCGCCCTCTGGGCCACACTTTCAGAATAAAAATTTGCTTGTGCCACACCCAATTTTTTATTGATAAGAAATGCATTGGAAAGCAAAAAAGAAACAGCTCCTAGCAGTTCTTGATTATACCATAGAACAGGATTACTTTATAATGTGATCATGGGATATGCAGAAAGCATAAAACAATGTGGCGACATAAGAACATGAATCATTCCCAAAATGTAATTATAAATGAGCCTCTTCCATATGTACCTTAAGTACGTCTACAAACTCCATGAGAGGTGTGAGCTTGCATTTGCCAGGTAATCTCATTTATATTAGGTCTAATTTGACGCAGACAAATTCTCATCTCCTCTTCAACACAAAGAAGCCTTCCTCTCTTCCGATCTTTCATACTGTTTCTGGGTTGTGTGTGTGTGTATTCATACTATACTACTACACTGAAATGTTCAAATGTTTCTTTGATTGCCCTTGAATTCCCCCCTCCCCACTTGTCATCCTCTCCTGCCACACCAGTGTGGCGAGTCACACCCTTTGAGAACCTAAGTTGATGTTCAGTTCTTCCATCTCCTTGCCTTCATCCCTCGATAACTCTTGCCATGTAGAATAGTAAAGTTGGAAGGAACCATGAGGATAATTATAGTCCAACTTGCTGCAGTGCAGAAATCTTGCCCATCATGGGGCTCAAACCGACAGCCCCGAGATTAAGAGTCTCATGCTCTACTGACTGAGCAAGTCCACCATAAATGATCATCTGCACCAAGTTTATTGCAGCCCCTATGACAGTTAGGTTATCTATACCCAGATATGTACATATGAGCATAAGATTAGAAGCAGTTTTTAAAATGTCAAAAATGTTTTTTTCCCCTGTAACATTTTGGACATTTGTAAAAACTGCTTTTAATGTTTTGTTTTAATGATGTTACATGCCCTGGGACCTTAAGGCAGAAAGTGGGACAACAACAACAACAATAATAATTGTGATTTGTGTATTGTAGGAGGTTGGGTTTCAACCATCATCCTCATCATTGCTCTAATATCTTTCCTTCTCCTTTCGCAGGTTTGTGTCTGGAAAGGGACTGATCATCTACCCAGAAATTGGGGACAAGCTGGACATTATCTGCCCAAAGGCTGAGTCCTCCAGGCCCTATGAGTACTACAAGCTCTACCTGGTGAAGCGCGGCCAGGCAGACGCCTGCAGCACCATCATGGACCCCAACGTGTTGGTGACCTGCAACCGGCCTGACCAGGAGATCCGCTTCACCATCAAGTTCCAGGAGTTCAGCCCCAATTACATGGGCCTGGAGTTCAAGAGACACCAGGACTACTTCATCACCTGTGAGTCTCCCCGGCTGCACGGTTTGCCCTCTGGTCTTATTTTGCCCGACTACTTTTCATTAGTATATTCATATTTATATCCCGCCTTCTCCCACTGACAGGGACTCAAGGTGGCTTTATAGCTAAAAGAGAAACAGCTAGAAACAGAGAAGGGGAAAGGAACCATTAAAAAAGCAATCAAACATTAGTATAATTTTTTTATATACAGGCGTCCCCCCACTTACGCGGGGGTTACATTCAGGGACTCCGCGCGTATATGGGAAATTTGTGTAACGTGGGGAGGGGTGCTTTTGAGAGAGGCTGGGAAGCAGCACTCTTTCAGCTGATAACTGTCCATCCCATTCGCCTTCACCGGGGCTGTGATGTGCCCTTGCCTGCTTCTGATGATCAGAAACTGGATCTGGGGGTTTGTAGCTGGGTGTCTCCAGGTGCCCAGCGCCGCTACGGGGCCTCTCAGTGATCTCCCCGTTAGTCTCGGAAGTTGCTGGAGACTGGTTTCTTTTCATTTAGTTTCGCCCCCACCCTCAAGAAATAATGTTGCTGCCCTTTTTGTGGGGCAGCGAGAGAGAGGGCAAGGGAGGGTGGAGGGACTTTCGAACCCTGCCCAAGAAACACAATTGATACGAGCAAGGGAGGGAGGGGCTTTTGAGAAGGCATGGAGCATGCCCCCCCCCCGCAAGAGAACCCTGATAGCCGGGAAGAAGAAGGCCAAAGAGAGTGAGTGAGTGGGGGGGCCGGCAGTGAGACACTTGGAGCGGCCGTGCAAGCTGTTTTCCCTGCTCCCCTGCTCTCTCCTGCTCTTTCGGCACCATTTCCTGGTTCAAATCATTTATTTATTTCGCAGTGACGCATGTAAATGCAGTTGCAGTTGAGTGGAATGCGCATAATGGTGTGTGTGTGTGTGTGTGTGTGTGTGTGCGCGCGCGCGCGTGTGTGTGTGTGCACGCCTGTATCTCTTGTCTGTCTATCTATCAAATATTTTTTAAAACACACACGTATTGTTACAATAAAAATATCACAGAACTAGCCCTTTCTTTAAAAACATTCTGTTCCCAAAATCCTGGTAAGCCCCAGCTCTGGCCTTAAACCTGTCCCAACCCCAAACCAAATCCCATTCCTAATCCTAAATCAGATGTAACACCACCCCTATTCACAAGCTGAAATGTGTGTTTGTGTCCCGTGCTTGCAGGCAGGGTCCAGAGTGAGTCTCTAGGCTGGGCCCCTCAAAGGTCCCTGTCGTCCCCGTCCGGTCCCACCCCACCCCCCATGCGCAGGTTCAATGTGGCTGGTCTTTGGCTATCAAGACCACCCAGAATGCAAAAATCACTGACTTTCAATGGCCTCTCAGCCTTTCCGCTCAGATTCAGCATAAAACACACACCATATCATTGCTTTGTGTTCTGTAGCAACACTAAGGGGTGCTTCTCCGTCTGTCACAATTTTGGCATGACCATTGTGCATTGTTAGTATTAATCAAAAGTCAAAATGTAAAAGTGGGTTTCGTGTTGCAGGCTGTGAGTCTGAGGCAGGTTTTTGGTCTGGACCAGTAAAAGCCCATTGGGCTAGAGCAGTGTTTCCCAACCTTGGGCCTCCAGCTGTTTTTGGACTACAACTCCCATCATCCCTAGCTAGCAAGACCAGTGGTCAGGGATGATGGGAATAGTAGTTCAAAAACAGCTGGAGGCCCAAGGTTGGGAAACACTGGGCTAGAGGACTGAATGCTGGCTTTTCTTCCATAAGAACATAAGAACAGCAGTGAGTGCCATGGTTTAACTGCACTGTGTGAAGAAGGACTTTCTTTTATCTGTCCTGAATTTTCCAACACAAGCTTCATGGGATGTCCACAAATTCCAGTGTTAGAAAAGAGGGAGCAAAACATTTCTCTTTCCCCTTCCTCCATGCTTTGCATCCATTTATAAACGTCTGTCGCATCTCTTCTGTTGTCTTTTCTCCAAACCGAAAAGCCCCAAACGCTGCAACCATTCCTCATAGGGGAGTCCATGTCATTTCCTTTTGGTGAAATGTCTCCACATATTCAGCAGGGGTAACTCGGGAGAGAATTGAATATGTGTTTGATTGAGAACAGTTGCAACATTTGGGACTTTGTAGTTTAGAGAAAAGGTGTCATGATAGAACTCCCAACGTTCCTTGAAAGGCTTAGTTTCCAGGTCCTTCATCCTCTTGGCTGCCTTCCTCTTGCACACCTTCCAGCTGGTCATTATCCTCCTCCAGAACCGGACACAATATCTCTATCGTGCTGCCTCTGCTCCAAACCAAAAAGTCTGAAGCGTTGAGCCATCCCAGGCCGCTGTGAGGTCTAGAACAGACCCGAGCCTTGTGTTGCTCCTTGGGGTTTGCACAGCTGCCGTGCCGTTCAGCCCCCGCCACCTGCTCCAGTTATATGGCCGAGGGATGCTTTTCCGGAGAGAGTCTCACCCGTGCCCCCCCCGCCCCACCCCCACTTCTGCTTGCCGGCTTCCCCACAGCTGCCATTGCTTCTCAAGAGCAAAGAGTCCCAGCGTGCAACATCTCTCTCAAGGGCTCCTTTATATGGGAGGAACAAGGACTTGTTAGATCTGGGATTTCCCTCCTAGCGAGGAAGCCAGCCTGGGGACTTGAGAGCATCTTAGGCGGGAGCAAAGACACAGCCTGCTGCTCGCTCACTTTTAGTTTGGAGGAAAGGTGTGGAAGAGGCAGTACAATAGGCGTTTATGAGATTATGCATGGCCTAGAGAAAGTGGAGAGAGAAAAAGTCCCCTCTCCCCCTCAAATGCAAGAACTCATGAGGCAGAGTGTTGGGAGATACAGGACAGATAGGAGGAAGGACTTTGTAGCACAGTGCATATTTAATTTGTGGAACTTGCTCCCCCAGGAAGCCCCAATAGCCACCAACGTGGATGGCTTTGAAAGAAGATTAGACATGGGGGAGAGGGCTGTCAATGGTATCCTCTTCTCACAGTGGCCCATCCAGATGCCGATAGGAAATTCACAAGCAGGATTCGAGCACAATGACACTCTCCCCTCCTGCAGCTCCCAGCATCTGGCACAGAAGCATCGTCGCCTCTGATTGCGGAGGCAGAGCATTGCCATTGTTTCTAGTTAGTCATCAGCAGCCCTCTCCTCTGTGAATTCGTTCAGTCCTCTTTTAGAGCCAAGCAAGTTGGTGTCCATCACTGCCTCCTGTGTGAGGGAGTACCACAGGTTAACTATGTGCTGTGTTAGGACTTCCTGAATCTTCCAGATTTCTTTGTTTGCTGCTTTTCAAAGCAGCAGAGAAAAACAGGAACGCATCTCAGAATCAAACATTGCAAATGCAATTTCATAATAGCACCATGGGAAAACAACACAGTAGCAAATATATAACACATTGTAAACGAACAACATTTCAGCAGTGTAAATATAACAAGATTGCATTAACAACATAACACTTTCTGGCGGTCGTGAAAATGAAAAGCGGGCCTGTCAGTTTCACCTATATCCTGGGGTGAAGCCTATTGGGATGCTTGTTTGGGGTGGAGAGCAGCACCAGGGGGCTCAATGTGACGAGCCTGATTGCGATGTGGGGGGGGGGGCAAGGATGTGGGACTTAATGGCCATAGAGATATGTGGGTAGAACAATCAGAACAGCTTCCGTGGAGGCAAGCAGGGCATCACCTGCCCCTTTCATTTTGGGCCCCACATCCCAGGATTTGACTGTTTGCAGGATTTAGGACACCTAAAAAGAAATCCATTCTTTACTCAGAGCTTAGTTAATCTCTGGAACTCCCTCCCACAGGAGACAGGGATGGCCACCAATTTGGATGGCTTTGAAAGAGGATTTGAGAAATCTGTGGAGGAGAGGGCTGTTGAGATGGAGGCAGCAATGCTTCTGAATGCCACAAGTTGCTGGAAGCCACAGGAGGGGAGAGCATTGCCTCTCCTGCTCAGGTCCTGTTAGCTGGCTTCCCATTGGAGCATCTGGCTGTTTAGGACAGAATGCTGGACTGTGTGGGCCATTGGCCTGATCCAGCACTTATGTTCAGATATTCATTGGTGAGGATTCTCTATTGTCAGCTGTTGTATCTCTTCTCCCCACACCTGTGGGTGATTGGTGGCCTGTTGTCTCTGTCTGTCTGCTCCAAGCAGAACGATGCCCTTTCTGCTGTGAGTAGGTCACTTCCTCGCAAAGGGCAGGTGGATCCTCAGGCAGAGGGGGAGCAGTGAAAGGTGAAGGGTCTGATGTGAAAGGTTGGGAAGCTGGCCTTTTGGATCCCTGTCAAATGCCTCCTGTCCAGTCTCCACCATATCAAGAGTTTCAGCAAGATCAGAAAAGGGCACCCGCAAACAATCAGATGACTCCCCCAAGAGGAAAGGTTGCAGCATTTGGGACCTTTTAGTGCAGGGGAAAAGCGATGAAGAGGCGGCACAATAAAAGTTTAAGAAATCATACATAGCCTGAGGAAGGCAGGCATAGAAAAGCTGTTCTCCTTTTCTCGTGACTCCAGAATTTGTGGACTTCCGGTGAGGCTGAATGTTGGAAGACTTAGGACAGACAAAAGAAAGTCCTCCTTCGTTAACCTATGGGACTTGCTCCTGCAGGAGGCAGAGATAGCCACCAACTTTGATGGTTTTAAAAGGGGATTGGATAAATTAATGGAAGAGGGGGCTACTGATGGCTACTAGCCACAATGGCTCTGCTCTGCTTCTATGGTTGGTGGCAGTAAGGCTTCTGATTATCAGTTGCTGGAAACCGCAGGAAGGGAGGGGCTCTTTTTCTCCAATCCTGCTTGCAGGAGTAGCTCAATCCCTTTAGCTTAACTTGTGTAATGTCAGGCTTTCTGTTCAAGACCAGTAGAAATATGGAACAAATCTGGAGCCAGCGGTTCCTGCCTTCTGCACGGCTAAGTGGAGGCAATGGACAGCAAGGGGCTTGGGAGATGGGGAGGAGTCGAAAGCTTGAACGGAACCTCTGCAGCACTTTCTGTAGAGCTATAGCACCTGCCTTGCAAGCAGAAACTCCCATCTTCAACCTCCTGGCATCTCCAGTTGGGGCTGGGAGAGAGACCCCTGCCTGAAACCCTGGAGCACCATCGCTGCCAGTCAGTGTAGACAGTACTGAACTAGATGGACCAATGGTCTGACTTACGACGAGGAAACTTCCTATCTTCCTTTGCTATCCTAAAGGCAGCAAAAACTACTTAACATATAATGTACACCCAGAACAGCAGAAATGCTGTTTTGGGAGCTGATGGCAGCCAGGCCAAACTCTGTAATGCTCCAGATCTTACTGGAGAAAACCCGTCTTTTCATAACTTGTTCCTTTACAACTGCGAGGGGCTGGACATTTCCAGGAATTTCCAGGCCTTTTGCTTTGCAGGAACCCTGCATCATGGTGTTTTTAGGCTGAAATCTCACCCTGCGTCGTGGTGTTTATCGGGTGAAATCCGTTAAGCTGAGCTGCTGTTTTGAAGGCCCTGTATACTTTTGTATACAGGTGTCCCCTGCTTACATGGGGGTTATGTTCTGGGCCTCTGCGTGCATCACTGAAATTGCATAAAGTGGGGAGCCCCCCCCCCCCACTTTAATAGAGAGCATGTGTGGGGAGGAGAGAGACTTATGTGCACGGCTGGGGCTGCTGCTTGGAAGTTGCTTGAGGCCTCTGCCCAGCATGCCTTCCCTCCATTCAGTGCCATCGCAGCAAGCGAGTGGCCAAGAGCGACTTCCAGGCAGCTGACCTGAGCAAGGGAAAGCATGCCGTTTCATTCAAATTCTTTACTTACTTTGCGGCGACCCTTGTAAAAGCAGTCGTGTGCAAGTAGAATGCGCGTTAAGTGGGGGAATGCCTGTATATTCTTTCCTCTAAGGGCAACCCAAGAGTTTAAGCAGCCCTGCAAAAGGGAAGCAGGGTGAGTGGATCCTCCATGGCAGTGATTGCCCAACAAAGGCCCCCGTAGCTCAGTGGTAGAGCATCGATCTTGAAGGCAGAAAAATCCCTTTCCCAGTGGCATCTCCAGGTAGGGCTATAATAGACTTCTGCCTGAATCCCTGGCAAGCTATTGCTGCCAGTCAGTGTAGATAAGAGAAGCAAGGGTCTGATTCAGTATAAGGGAGCTTCCTATGTTTTTCCATTCAGCTGAGCCTGTTATTGAGAACCATGAGGACTGGAATCTTACTTTATTCCTAGCAGAAGTGTCACAGCTCAGTGGTAGAGCATCTGCCTTGCAAGTTCAATCCCCAGTGGCATCTGCAGATAGGGCCAGGAGAGAGACCCCTTAACTGAAAACCTGGAGGGCCATTGCTGCCAGAAAGCATAGACAGTGCTGAGCAAGATAGACCAAGTACTCAATATAAGGCTGCTTCCTGTGTTCCTTTGTCTCTCGTCCTGTCTCATGCCTGACCTTAATCTTCCTTGACTTCTCCTCCTTGCATCCACTGAGCACTGATCCTCAGCCTCTGGGTGGGCCAAAGATCTTCGTCTGATCTCGGATCCCCCGCGAGTCCCAAGACCTCTCTGCTGCCAACTTCCAGAGATCGCCGTAAAAAGCAAGTCTGGACCACCCACGTTTTTGTCTTCCCCTGAAACCTCAAGAGATGTAAGCTCCTCTCCCCTTGCCTTTTCTATTACTGGCAGGATTTAAGCCCAGAGGAAGCTTAAAAGGAGGGTGGGCGGGGGCTGTTCTCTTCCGCTGTGCCCCCCGCCCCTGGTTTCCAAAACCCAGGTGGAGAATCTGCTGCATTTTCTGGACCATGGCAGTTTCCTGGGGCTCATCATTCTCTCACCTGCTGCCAAACACCCCGGGCACAGCTGTTACCCCTCTTCTCCTGCCGAGAACGTCAAAAAGGATATTGTGGAGTTGGAAAAGGTTCAGAAGAGGGCAACCAAAACTATCAAGGGGATGGAGAGACTCTCCTATGAAGAATAGTTGCAGCATTTGAAAACAGGTTGTAGTGCAAATAAAAAAACCGTTGCAACATATGAAGAAATCTTGCAGTTTTTCGGACTTTTTAACTTAAAGAAAAGGTGAGGAAGAGGGGACACAATAGATGTTTATAAAATTATGCATGGAAGTTTATAAAATACTCCTTTCTCATAGAATCATAGAATATTGTAGAGTTGAAAGGGATCACCAAGGGCCATCTAGTCCAGCCCCCAGCAATGCAGGAATCAACAAGCCCTGGCAGATGGCCATCCAACCTCTGCTTAAAAGCCTCCAATGAAGGAGAGCCCACTGCATCTTGAGGGAGTGCATTCCACTATCAAACAGCTCCCATTACACTAGAACTGGTGGACATCCCATGAAGCTGAATATGGAAAGATTCTGGACAGATAGAGGAATGTCCCTTCTCACTGCAGCGCAGAGTTAAACTCTGGAATTCCTAACCTCAGGAGGCAGTGATGTCCACCAGCATAGATGGCTTTAAAAGAGGATTAGGCAAATTCATGGAGGAGGAGAGGGCTATCGACCACAATGCTTCTGAATCCTAGTGGCTGGAAGCCACAGGAGGGAAGAGAGCTGTTGTGCTCATGTCCTGCTTGTTGGTCTACCTTTGGAGGTTCTGTTTGGGGACTGAGAACTGGATGTTGGACTAGATGGGCTATTGGCCTGATCCAGCAGACAAGTTTTTCCCTGTGTTCTTCCAGAACCTCCAGTCCCAGGGGCAGTCTATCTAGATTTCAAGGCTCTTAGGGGTATCTGGCCATTGTGGGAACAGTTTTCTAGACTAGTTGGCCTCATCCAGCAGGCCCTTTTTATGTTCTCATGTTTGGGGGCGCATCTTCCTCTTCCTTCTTCTTTCATTGCTTGGAGCTTGGATTTCCAAACAACCGGCAAGGCCTGCAAAAGCCTCACGTGACATTTTCTCCCCATCCTCTTGGAGTCCCTGAAACATCAAGCTTCTGAATGCTAAACGGCTTTCATTAAAAGGCTTCTTTTCTCCAAGGTGTTAGGCAAGGAGGCAAGGGAGAGGATTTTTCTTTTTAATTTGCTTCCTTGAAAAGAAATGTGAAGGTCTTGGCAAGTTGCAGTGAGCGCACGGAGCCAAGACGATCAAGTGTGAGAGGATGCTTGATTTGGACGTCTGTCCGGTGGTCAGTTCCTGAAAGGGAACCACGAAGCTTAAGCCTGCCGGGAAGGTGGTGCTCTTTCCTTCCTTGGAGGTTTCTAAATAGAGGTCGGATGGCCATCTGTCAGGATTTTTGAGCTGGGATTCCTGTATTGTGTGTGGAGGGGTTCAACTAGAGGACCCTTGGAGATCCCTTCCCACGCTTCAGTTCTGTTATTCTTTCCCAGTTCCCTGCCCTTCTGAACATGGCCCCAAACAATGCACCCTGCAACGAGATGTTCTGGCTGACACCACCTTGAACTTCTGCGAAGGCTTTGCTTTGCGAGATACCGAGGTTTTTGAGGAAAAGCACTCCCTCTCGCCCCGGTTTTTAGTTTATTTTGGATCCCCTCCCCCTTCAAGAGGTTCCCGGCATAGCTTTCCAGAAGTGAAAATTACCGGAAAACAAATAAGCATTCAGATACCACAAAATAAGATAAAAGCAAACTGCAGGATTTTAAAGAGTTTGGAAAGCTGCCCCCTTCTTCTTTTTAAAGGTCTCTGTCTTCAGATATCTGAAGGGCTGTCATGTGGAAGGTGGAGCAAACTTGTTTTCTTCTGCTCTAAAGGGGAGGACCAAAACCAATGGATTCAAATTGCAAGAAAGGAGATTCTGACTAAATACTAGGAAGAACTTTTTGAGGGTAATAGCTGTTCAATAGCGGAACACACAAGCTCAGGAGGTCATGGACTCTCCTCCTTAGAGGATTTTAAGCAGACGTCAGATGGCCGGCCACCTGTCAGGTATTCATGAGATGTGATTTCTGCATTGCAGGGGGTTGGGCTAGATGACTCTTGGGGTCCTTTCCAACTCTTGGCTGCCCTCCTCTGCACAGCTTGTCAGTATCCTCCTTAAAGCGGGGTGCCCAGAACTGTACATAGGACTCCAGGTGGTGTGTGGCCAAGGCAGAATAGGTTGCTATTCGTTCCCTTCATATGGACACTAAACTTTTGTTGATCAAGCCTAGGATTGCATGAGCCATTTTTGCTGCTGCATCACACTGTTGACTCATGTGAAGCTTGTAGTCTCTACTAAGACCACCAGATCCTTTCCACCTGTGCTGCTGTCAAGGGAGGTGTCCCCCATCATATAGTTTTTCATCTTATTATTTCTGCCTAAGAAATAATCTGTCTGTGCTGAAATGCATTTTGAGCATCTCTGGTTCCTAAGCTGAGAGGCCACGGTCCTTTCCAAATGGACTGCAATGCCTTTTGGTAAAATTCCCAGGGTGCCTTGCAGAATGTAGAAACGCAATTGGAACTGATGCAGAACATGGAAATGAAAAATTTGCTAAATCACCAAGAAAAAGTATTTGCTTGCACGCACCCCCCCCTTAAATATTCAGTTGGATGAGATAAAGGATGAAGGCTCCTGAAGGCAGATGCAAATGTCAGTGCCCATCAGGGTGTTTGAAGTCCAACTGGTGAGGAAATGTAGTGTATTTATATTTAATTAAATAGCTTGCAGGCTGATGTTCTATGAAAACGGTCAGCATGGCATTTAAACTATCAAATGTCTGAATCTAGCCCAGGAAATGAATTGTTGAACACGCTTTAAAACGGGCAAAGCAGAAGACACTGCTTAAAGGAAGAGCCCTCTGGATCAGGCTAATGGCTTATCTGGTCCAGCACCCTGTCCTCACAGTGGCCAGCCAGATGCCTCAAGAGGAAACCCACAAGCAGGATTTGAGCACAAGAGCCCTCTCCTCTCCTGTGGTTTACAGCAACTGGTATTCAGAAACATTTTATTTTCTCTCTGACTTTGGAGGCAGAGCATAGCCATCGATAGTGTGATTCTCCTCCATGAATTTGCCCAATCCTCTTGGTTGGTAGCCATCACTGCCTCCTGTGGAAGTGAGTTCCATACATTAACTCAGAAGGACTTCCTTTTATCTGTCCTGAATCTTCCAATATTCGGCTTCATTAGATGCCATGATTTCTAGTGCTCGCATCCTGCTTGTGGAGTTCCCACTGGGGCATCTAGTTGGCCACTGTGAGAAGAGGATGCTGGACTTGATGGACCATTGGCCTGATCCAGCAGGCTCTTCCTTTCTTTTTATGGATCTTCCAGGTCCAGTGGCAGTCTACCTAGATTCCTTGGGCCATTTGGCCATTGTGAGAACAGGTTGGATGGGCCATTGGCTTGATCCAGCAATCTCTTCTTATTTTCTTGGGTCCGGGAGCCCAAAGGAATTTCCTGTCTGAAATACCTTTCCCCCCAGCTGTTTTGGTACAGATTTCTTGTAGGACCTAAACTCAGAAAGAATTTCATATGATTTACTTAATGATTTTGTTGGGTTTGATCTGAATGCAAAGGAAAGGGAAAGATGTGTGGAGTTTTGCCTCTGCTCTACCTGCGCCTTTAAAAGTACCCAGACAGCTTGCACAGCTGCAAGAGTCATTTAGCCCCATAAAAAGGCCAGCAGCTTGGATTTTGCTGCAGCCACGGCACGTTAATGGTGCGCTGGAGCCCAAATCATAACAGAGACCTGCTAAAGGGAACCTGGGAGGCAGCTCAGAATGCTTAATTTTGTCCAAAGCTTACTGTTTAAGAGCCCCCTTACATTTTATCTTTCGCCAAGCGTTCTACGTTCCAAATCTTCCAACCTGCCCAGATCACATTTTGCTTTGAAAGATGGAAATAACACACGCAAACCCCACCCCAAAGTTTTAGTTTCGCTGAGTGTGTGGGGAGGAGGGACTGTGCAAGTCTGCACTGATGCACTCATGGAATGGCACCATTGTAGAGTTGGAAGGGACCCAAGTGTCACTTAGCCCAACCTCATGCAATGCAGGAATCACAGTTAATAATCCAGACAGATGGCCATCCAACCTCTTGCATTTTTATGGAAACCATAGGAAAGGAGTTGGGCTCTTATGCTCGGATCCTGCTTGTGGGTTTCCCATTGGGGCATCTGGTTGGCCACTGTGAGAACAGGGTGTTGGACTAGATGGGCCATTCAGGCTCTTCTGATGTTCTTATGTGGTACCCAAGTGGTGTAGTGCTTAGAGTGTCCGGCTTGAACTTGGGAGAGACCAGGGTTCCAATCCCCACTCCACCATGAAGCTCACTGAGTGTGACCTTGGGGGCAAGTCTCTGCCTCTTGGCCTAAGCTACCTCTCAGGATTGTTGTGTGGATGAAAGGAGGAAGAGAAACATGTGCACCACCTTGAGCTCCTTGGAGGAAAAAAGGAGGGCTACATAAAAGGCAAAGGGACCCCTGACCATTAGGTCTAGACGTGGCCGACTCTGGGGTTGTGGTGCTCATCTCGCTTTATTGGCCAAGGGAGCCGGCGTACAGCTTCCGGGTCATGTGGCCAGCATGACTAAGCCGCTTCTGGTGAACCAGAGCAGCGCACGGAAACGCTGTTTACCTTCCTGCCTGAGCGGTACCTATTTATCTACTTGCACTTTGACGTGCTTTCGAACTGCTAGGTTGGCAGGAGCAGGGACCGAGCAACGGGAGCTCACACCGTCGCGGAGATTCGAACTGCCGACCTTCTGATCGGCAAGTCCTAGGGTCTGTGGTTTAACCCACAGTGCCACCCGCGTCCCTGGAGGGCTACATACATATGCAATAAAATAAAACAGGTAGTATGTTCTTACTCGTTAATGTAGTTCTTGGGAGGCAAAAGTGCTTCTGTGGATGATAGCATGATGCTTACTTAGCAGGTTTCTTTGTGAGAACATAAGGAGTGTCTGCTGGATCAGTCCAATGGCCTATCTTGTCCAGAACTCTCTTCTCACAGGGGCCAGCCAGATGCCCCAATGGAAAACCCACAAGCAGGATCTGAGCCCAAGAGCACCCTCTCCCTTCCTGCAGTTTCCAGCAACCCGTGTTCAGAAGCATTGTTGCCTCTGACCATGTAGGCAGAGCCTAGCAACTGTGGCTAGGAGCCATTGATAGCCCTCCCCTCCTCCATGAATTTGTCTAATCCTCTATTCAAGACATCCGGCTTGGTGGCCACCACTGCCTCTTGCGGGAGCAACTTCCATAGTTTATGCGCGAGTAAGTGATTTCTTTTCTCTGTCCTGAATCTTCTGACATTCAGCTTCATTGGATGTCCATGAGTTGCAGTTTTAGGAAGCAGCTGCGCGAGGGTGGGTGGGTGGGCGGGCTTCTCTCCCTCCACTTTCTCCAGGCCGGTCATCATTGTATAAGCTTCTGTCATGTCGCCTCTCCAGCACCTTTTCTCTAAACTGAAAAGCTCCATACGCTGTAGTCTTTCTTCGCATGCTGCAACCTTCCCCCCACATGGGCATTCTTCCATCCTCTCGATCATCTCAGTTGCCCTTTTCCGAACCTTTTCCAGCTCTGCGAGTTCAGGCATCAACAGTGCTGATGTCCATGCTTTGTGTGGCCCAGCGCACTCCCTCCCGCTTCTGCCTCTGCCCTGTGCGCTTTCCGTGTCTAGAAGAATTATCACCCCGGTGCTTCCAAGCAGGGAAAGTGAAGAGAAGTGACCCATGTGATTTGGCTAGAATTCATTTCATGCCTTGCGCTGTAGCCTTAAAAAAAGAAGAAGAATGCCCTACCTGCCTTCAGGAGCCTTCGTCCTTTATCTCAACCTCTAACTTAAAAGTGCGTTCTCTAACAGAAGTGTCTAGCAAGAAGAGCTGCCTTTTTCCGCCACTAGGAAAAACGTCCAGCAAAAAAGCTAAACTGTGAAGCTCTAGCAGTGAGCCAATTATGGTAGAAATCCACCGTCCCATCTCCCCCAGCTACTGTTTTCCACCCGAATGACCTTATAAAGCAATTGCTTATGCTGTTGTTGTTGTTTGTTGTTAGATTTAGAATTATAGAATTGTTGGAAGGGACCCCCCCCCCCCAGGTCACGTAGTCCAACATGTGCGGTGTTGGAATCACAGCCAAAGAATCCCCAATGGATGGCCATCTAACCTGCTTAAAAACATCCAAGTAAGGAGAGGCCACCACCTTCTGAGGTCATAGAAGCGTAGAATTGTAGAGTTGGAAGGGGACCCCCCAGGGCCATCTAGTCCAACCCCATCCAATGCAAGAATCACAGCTAAATAGAAGTTATATAAAAATACAAATATAGATACAATTATAAATAAAATATAAATGCATAAATGTAATTTCAATGCAACGTTCATTGGTGTCTATCCTTTTTTTTTTTTTTTTGCTGCAAGATTAGATCAGTGTATATATTTATTTTTTCACACACTCATTTTTGGGATACATGTGCAAACAACTGCTACTGTCCTGAGTTTTATTGTGTCGTTACCTTCGTTAATGGGTAGGGCATGCAGACCACTATTCTGAATACAGTCATATCTCTTGTTACGTTTGTTTCAGGTGCTGCTCGTGCATGCACAGACGCTCAAAACGAGGTCACACGCATGCGCAGAAGCAGCGAATTGCGACCTGTGCAAGCGCAGGCACGGGTTGCGTTCTGCTCAGGTTGCGAATGGGGCTCCGGAACGGATCCCATCTTTATTGGGTAGGGCAGGGTGGGGAGGGGAGCTCTGGGGGTGAATCTGGAATCCTGTGCACATTTCTTTTCACCTCATATCAAAAAGCAAATAGTGGAGTTGGAAAGGGTTTAGAAAAGGGCAACCCAAATGATCATTTTGGAGAAAAGCAAATAAGAGGCAACATTATAGAAGTTTATAAGCTTATGGATGGCATGGAAAATTTTTTTTTCTTTGCCCCCTCATAACACTAGAACTTCGTGGACATCCATGAAGCTGAATGTTGGAAGGTTTAGGACAGATAAAAGGGAAGTCCTTCTTGGCACAGCACATAGTTAACCTTTGGAAGTTGCTTCCACAGGAGGCAGTGATGGCTATAAAAGAGGAATGGGCACATTTATGGGGGAGAGGGCTACTGGTGGATACTAGCCATGATGGCTATGTTCTGCCTCCATCGTAGGAGGCAGCAATGCTTCTGGATACCAATTTCTGGAGACCTTGGTTTCGGGGGTGGGGAGAGTGCTCTTGTGCTTAAATCCTGCTTATGGATTTCCCATTAAGGTATTTGTGGGAACAGGATGCTGGAGCAGATGGGTCATTGATCCAGCAGCTGGACCCTTCTGATGTTCTTATGCAACCTCCAGGTCCAGAGGCAGCCTATCTTGATTCCTAGGTTCTTGGTGTGTTTGGCCATTGTGAGAGCAGCATGCTGGACTAGGTGGGTCAGTGGCCTGATTCAGCAAGCTCTTATGTACTTCGTTGCTTTGAGCAAAACAGCAACTGATCTCTCTCTGTTGCTCCCAGCTAGGGAGTCCTGCTTACCACTCAGATCTTTGGTCGAGATCTGACTTCTGTCTGGGAAATCTTTTGGAAGGAGTCCATATTGGTGGAACCACTCCATTTCTCCAGTTCTCTGTGACCCTCCTTCTCTGCCTCTCCCTCCCTGGGCACTGAGCAGATGAGCTTGTAATCAGAGAAGGAGCCTTTGTCGACCGCACTGGCATTGTGGTTTTAGTCCTGCCTCCCTGAACCAGGAGGTCTGCGGTCTGTGGATGGTGGCTCCGTCCAGTCTATCAAGAACGAGAGATTCCGTCTGGGTTGCTCCGGTCTGGACTTGTGATTGTGGAGGGGAGAGGGGTGACAGAGAGTTGAGCTGCCCTCTGTTCTGCAATTATACCACTTTGGAAAACTGGTGGGTTTACAAAGGATGTCAGAGTTAGCAGTGATTGTGTGCAAGTTAAACTTTGGGCACCATAATACAATGGTCAAGGTTGTTCCACAGAAAGCTACAGGTCAGTTTCTGCTAACATATAGTGGAGTTCTTCTTAGAATCATAGAATGGTGGGATTGGAAGGTAAGAGCCATCTAGTCCAACCCCCTGCATTAGTGGGTAATCAGCACCAAAAGACCATGGAGAGGAGCATTGCTGGTTCAGACCAAAGGAGGCCCACCTAGTCCAGCATCCTGTTCTCACATTGGCCACCCAGGTGCCCCACTGGGAAGCCCATGAGCAGAACTCAATTCTATTTTCGAAAGAGAGATTGGATGCACTTCTGCCAGGAATCCTTAGCTGTGATTCCAGTGATTCAGGGGGTTGAACCAGATTGCCCTTGGGGGTTCCATTCCAGTTGTATGCCTCTACTGGCCCTTTCCTCCTCCTCCTCCTCCTCCTCCTCCCTGCGCAGTCCCACCCTTAGTTCTGTGTCTGGGATGCATTTGCTGGAGCCTGGAGAGTACGGACAATAATATTGAAAGCTGACCGAGTGGTTGGTTGCTTTTTTTTTATTATTTTAAGAAAAGCTCTTTCTTGTATTTTTGCTGCATTTCAACGAACTTAGACACCATTGGGATTCATTTTCGGATGGCATATATATTGACCTGCATGTGCAAATTTTGATGGATGTGTGTATGCTGTTGATTGTGAATGCAAGCATGAGTTGGGGTTGGGGTTGTGTGTTTTGCGGGGGTTGCGTTCCAGGTCGTTGCGTGCATCAGTGGTCTCGCGTAACCCAGTTCCGCCCCCTTCCAGGACCGAAAGCGATGTATGCATCAGTGGATGTCACACGTGCAAAAATGGTTGCCGCCTGTAATGGATTGCAGGGTTTTTGATTTGTTTTGGTTTTTTTAAAATCACTTTCCTACACCTTAAGGTATCCCAACAAGATTCTGATTTGAACCCAGATTTCCACCCCACCCCACCCCAAGTGCCTGACACTCCATCTGCTTCAGTGCCCTAGTTAACTGGAGATATCTGAATTGGCCCATGCTTTAATTGCATTCCATCAGGACTACTGTGACACACTCTATGTGGGACTGCCTTTGAAAAGTGCTCAGAAACTGACTGGGGCTGGTTATAGGGAGCAGACAGCTCCCTTGTTGCAACAGTTCCAATGGCTACCAGTCTGCTCCCGGCCACAATTCAAAGGAATAGTTATGACCTATATCTGGAAAGCAGGGTATCTCATGAATCTGCCTGGGCTTTTAGATTTTTGGAGGCGACTTTTCTCTCAGACCTACCTCTCTCACAGGCATGATTGGTGAGGATGTGGGACAGGGCCTTCTTGGTGACTACTCCCTCGCAACTTAGGATCTCCCTCCTTAGAGAAGCCAGGCTGGCTCCCTCCTGGCTATCCTTCTGCTAGCAGGCAAAGCCCTTCTTCTGGGCTTATGGGAACTGACTGCTTTTTAAGGAAAGGGCATTTTAATAGTGCTTTGCTGTTTTTACTAACGTTATTTCAATAAATTGATCTTCTCGATTCTGTTGTGGTTTAGTTACTTTTGAACTGTTATATTTTACATGTTTTTCGTTTTCTGTGTTTTACCTGTGGGTTTTTCTTTTTTTTAGAAAACAATTTTTATGAAACTGGAGGTTTCTAAGCAGTCGTTGGGTGGCCACCTGTCAGGGATTTTTAGCTGTGGTTCCTTCATTACAGGGGGTTGGACTAGATGACCCTTGGGTGTACCATTTGAAATCCACCTTTCCCTGGAGCGCCAGTGCCACTGCCACACCTCCTCTCCCTTTGCACACCACACCTGTGAGCGTCTCTGTGCCCCATGCAGTGCCTCCTTGGGTGTCACCTGCAAGAGATCAATACCTGAGATCTCTCCTTCCTTTGCACCATCTCCCCCCCCCCCCAATTTTTAAATTATTGTTATTTCCCCATATTTATGCAAGAAGCAACAATCCGTTTTCAACCACCCCACCTGCCGCAGAAGCACCAAATGCCTATTTAATTACATTTCAGTTGTTAAGATAAGGTATCATTCCACCAGTTCTGTTCTCAGAGGCCCATAACCATGTTTTCCTGCATTGCAGGTGCGTTGATTGATTGCAAACAGGTCTGCATTTTGCTTTGGTTCCTGCATTGCAGGGGGTTGGAGTCAATGACCCTTGAGGTCCCTTCCAACTATACAATTCTGTTGTGCAATACCATGAAATAGTAAGCTGTGCAGCAGTCGATCAGATGAGCAATGAGATCCTTATGGGGAAATTGTTGAGACGTTTCTGAGTAGTACAATAGAGGTGCTATTTTGGCATCCAAAGGGATATTTTGTTTTGTGATAAGGCATGTTTCACAAAAAAAGCTTTTTCCTAAAACAAAAAGACTTTGGGGCATTGCCACTTTTAACACCACCATTTGTGGATGAATGAGTCAGTAATGTGCAATTTCTCTAACGCATGGCTGATCATTTCTAGTTATGTACTCTATGTGGAGTTTTTCCTACTGGGCTGAGTTCAAGGTGTTACTATTAATATATAAAGTCCTTAAGAATTGGGGACCAGTTTACCTGTGAGATCACCATATCCCACATACTTGACCACTTCAATCGGCGGAACTGGCACTGTTACAGCTGTCACATAATGTGAGAATTTGTTCTTTTAGTGTGGTAGAACCTATACACTTTGCAACATTTTTTGTTTAGGCAAGGCAACTTAATTTTGTAAAATGTAGAGGGATATTTTTAATTCTGTTTTCAGCTAACTGTTGATTTTATGCTTTGAAAGAATTTCAAGAGTCACTTTTAAGGTTCTTTTCCCTGATGGTGTTATTATGGGTTTGTAAACCCCTTTGAGAGTTTTTTAAAGCAAGAAAGTTGTGTATAAATTCTGAAGTAAACAAACGAACAAATCTGACTTAGTAATAATATGGGTGGGTGGGGTGTGTAGCATCACCTTAACCCTTACTTAATCTCCTCTTGCTTTGCAGCTACATCCAATGGGTCTCTGGAGGGTTTGGAGAACCGGGAAGGCGGGGTCTGCCAGACAGGCTCCATGAAGATCATAATGAAAGTGGGCCAGGGTGAGTTGCCAAGCCTTTACATGCGATTTCTCCTGCGGTTCGGGAACTTGGTCAAGAATTGGTCCTCGGGACTGGCTGTGTGCACCTGGTTCTTGCCTTGCAGGGGGTTGGACTAGATGACCCTTGGGGATCCCTTCCAACTCTGTGATTCTATAAAACAGGGCGGTTTAACATGCATGCAAGGGCTTTTCTGGTGGACAAGGGAAGAGGGCAGTCTGCAGGCCGCTCTATCCTGCAGCATCCTTGCGGGGTGCCTCCACAGCCAGCTCCGAGGAAGGGAATCTGCACTGCTGGGGCTTCTGGGGTGGTAGCTCTGCTGGTTTCTCCTCTCCTTCTGAAGGCACAACTTCGATTGAGAAAGTTGCTGGGAAGAAGGGCTCCTTCCTTCCTTCCGAAAACAGTGCATGCTTGTAAACCCACCCACCCTGCTCAAATGTAAGCAGCCAATTAGGAATGCAAATACCAATATTAATAATAATACTGAGGAGTCGGTGGGAGCTTCTGCCTTAATGCATGTGTCCAAGGTGTCCTAAGGAAGACCTCATTTTGTTAATTGTTCTGTTTGTATTGCGCATACCTGCCCTCTGGGGAATCTGAGGAATACCTCGCAAGAGTGAGGGAGATTACAGCTAAAGCCACACAGTAAACTAGCAGCAATTGAAGGGCAGTTATGTGTAAAAGGCAAAGCAACAGGGCCCCCACCAGCAGCTGAAGGCTTTCCTCCCTCCGGACTTTGGAATCTGGAACAGATTCAGTCTTCCACTCTGAGCAGGCAGGTGAGGAGGACGAGGCAGCCGCTGCCCCCCACTTCCCCCAACCCTGTGCTCCCTTCTTCTTCTTCACTGGCTGCATTTATTTACTGGCTTAAGAGGAGGCTCAGAGTATTTTGACTGAAGACTTCTAAGATGGCTGCAGCCAACCAGCAAAAGAGAGAGAAAGGGGAAAGAAACGATTTGCCTTAGCTCTCCTGCTCCCTGATTCACCCGATCTTGCGTCCTCCCTCCCTCCCTCCTTGTGGGTTCTGCCTGAAAATGGCTTCTGCCAACTAAGAAGCAAGGAAGTAAGGAAGTGGGCAAAGGTCTGGCTGTTCAAATATCTGAATCTGCTGTGTGTATAGAGCGATATTTGGGTGTTTATGTTTGCGGCTAACAAGCGGGCGGATAGGGGGACCTGCATGTACTTTTCCACACAGCACATAGTTAAACCAGGGAACTCCATCCCACAGGAAGCGGTGATGCCCACCTCCTTAGATGGCTCTAAAATACAAATCCATGGGGGGAAGGGCTAGCAATGGCTGCTTGCCACGATGGCTTTCCTCCGCCTCCGCTGTTGGAGGCAGCAGTGCTTCTGAATATAAGTTCCTGGAAACCGCAGGAGTGGGAATGCTCTTGTGCTCGGATCCCTCTTGTGGGTTTCACATACTAGGCTTTTGGGCAGCCAGTGTGAGAACAAGATGCCAGACTAGATGGGCTCTTCTTACATTACTATGCTGCTATGGAAACCACAGGAGGGAAGGGTGCTCATATCTTTCTTTCAGGGTTCCCATAATGGGCCTGGCTGCTGTGAGAAGTGGATTCTGCGTTAGATGCCCCCCACCCCCACCCCCGGCCTGATCCAGCAGGCTCTTCTTGTGTTCTTTCATTGTTTAGAGTATCAGCTGCAGTTGCAGGAGCCAAAAAACCAGATTCCTGTTTCTCTGACACTCCCTTTGCTCAGGCTCAGGGGACACTGAGGAGGCAGGGAGGCGAGACCGCAACAGTTTCTGAAATAGCAGAGAAATTGTCTTGCTCCTCAAAAAAGAAAAGAGGGCAGAGGAACCAGATGACCTGCCAAGTGGAAACCGCATGCAATCAGATCTGCCGCTAGACACCAGACTTTTCCCAGTGCTGCCTGCACCACCTCTGTTCCCCACCCCCTTGTCTGGAAACCCTGCCTCCTTCAGAAGAGAGGGTCCCACCAACTCGGAAGTCCATGGGCTTGAGAGCACTGTGGCTCAGGATATTTGGGCTTGCACCAAAACCTAATTTCATTGCCAGAACTGTGAACTCTCCTTCATTGTTGGTATTTAACCAGAGGTTGGATGACCACCTGTTAGGAATTTTTTAGCTGCAATTCCTGCATTGCAGGGAGTTGGGCTGGATGACCCCTGGGGTCCCTTCCAACCCTATGATTCAGCTTCATGGGTACACATTGACTTCCAAGGATCAATCGTTGAAACTTTTTTTTTCTTTTTTAACAGGTTGAAATGAAAGTTGGTAGTTCAGTGAGATTTTGCTTGATATACCGAGTAGGGAAGGGAATATAGCCACCGGTGTATGAGGCATGGCATGCACACTAAGAACCCAGAATTCAGACCAAATGAATCAGTCCCCGTTGCTTTTTGGGGCTTTGAAACCTTCACAGACATTGCACAGCCCTCCAAGCTATTGAATATGCAATCATGAGGACTAGAAGTACAGAGGCCATAGAATCACGTGATTTTAGAGTGGCAGGTCAAACTCAAAAGTCAGACTCCTATCCTTTAGTGTTGTATGGATTCCTTCCACCTCTTAAGTGCATGCCACCTGCTTGACTTCCCTGATCTATATTGCCTGCTTGACTTCCCTGATCTATGACACCCAGCAGCAACCTAACCTTGCATGCTCTAACCTTGCATGCTCCTCTGCTGATAAAATAATCCAGCCTGGTACTCACCTCCCAAAGGACCAGGTGCATAGCAAGAGAGATTATGTCCTCTTTCTGGGCCCAGTTTTATCATCCCAATTTTTTCTGTCTTTGTACCTAGATCCGAATGCTGTGATGCCTGAGCAGCTGACGACCAGCCGGCCCAGCAAGGACTCTGACAATACAGTCAAAATTGCCACACAGAGCCCACGCAACCGGCTCCCACCTGTGGAGGACCCTGGGAAGCCAGGTACAGAGCAGGAGCGTAGGAATCAGACCATGAACCCCACAATGCAGGGAAATGTTTGAGACTATAAATCCCATGATGCAGGGAGATATTTCAGACTATGCACCCCATGGTGCAGTGCTTCCATGAAACAAAAGTACTCATTCCTGGAAACACCCAGCCCCTTGCAAGTATAAAGTTATGAAAATACAGGTTTTGCCCACTAGGATCTTCAGCACGGTCAGTTTGGGTCTGTCTGCCTCTAGTTTCCAAAGCAGCACTTATGTGATAGTCCACAGAGTCATTTGTATGTACGTTGTCTGTTCACAAAATAACTGAGCTACTTCTTCATAGGAATAGAGACAGCTGCTTTCGCCATGACCCTTCTTTTAAAAATAAGGCTCCAGTCCTCATGAATAAAGACCCGATTTAAATAGGAGCATAGGAAGCTGCCTTGGTATAGAGTCACAGTCTTGATCCATCTAGCTCCATCTTGTCTACATGGACTGGCAGCAGTGACTCTCCATGGTTTCAGGAAGGGGTCGTCTTCATCTTTTAAAAACAACTTTTCAAAACTTACATTTTATTGGACGTCAAACCATGACACCACTGGGACCCACTTTTACGAACACAAAGCTTCATTATAAATCATTGCCAAGGCACCCAGGAAAGTGACGTGTGCCAGGAAGTTCACCTCTTGGTCCCTGTTGCAGTCCGGATCTTCCATCAGTCCTTGGATCTCTGCCTCCCTCAGTTTCATTTCAATGCTACACGCTTTCTGGATCAGCTCCTCCCTATTTAGAGCGTTCTTACTGCCTTCCTTGCCTTAATATTTGTGCAAAGCGGCAACCAGGAAACCAGTAGCTTGGTCAAGAGGGTGTGCCGTGGTGTGAAATCAAGAGGGGCTTGGTGCTGGGTGGCAGGAAAAGAAGGGGAAAGTGATCAGTCTTTTTTAAAGGAAAGGAAGATACTAGTTCTCACAAGCATAAAAAAAAATGACAATGGAAATGACAATTAAGTTTCCTTTTACTTCATTCACAGCACTATAGAATTTTATATGATCCTTCCCCACCCCCATGCCATTTTATTTTATTTTCTTTCATTCCTTTTCCTTTTCTTCTTGAGAAACAAGGGTGGGTAATACATAATAGTTTTGTTGACAAACTGTAATATAATGACACGCAAATAATCATGACAACTAGTAACTTCCTTTCCTTTAAAAGAAAAACAAACATGAGCTCGTCAAAATTGCAAGATCCCAAATCGAATCCAGCACAACAAATTTGCAGCCCCTTTGACTGTGGCCTACTGCCAACACACAATCCTGTGATCCTTTAGCATTGCAGGGGGTTTGTCTAGATGACCTGTGGGGTCCCTTCTGACTCTGCAGTTCTACAATTCCATGATTAATTGGAGGTTTTGAAACATAATAGGATGCAGATTAGTGGGGAGGGGATGCCTGTACTGAGTTTATTACATCCCCTCCAACAATTAGGTAGCAGAGGATTAGTTTTAAAATTGCACTCTACATTGTAACTGATGGATCACTTCAGCCCTTTAAAAAGATACTGGAATGAGATGTTGGCACACAAACCCTTCCCATGTCAAAAAGCCACATATCCTCCCCCATTGTGTTTAACAAAACTTTGTTAAGGGTATCAGAGCTTGCATTTTTTCATGCTACTTTATAATAAAACTATGAATTCGGTTCGAAATAAGTCCAGCTTCTTTTAAAGATAGCTAAGGTTAATTTTGTTTGGTTAGTGGATTTAGGTTGATTGCTGCTCTAGAAACCTCTTCCAAGCCCAGAGCCAATTCACCAAAGTTTCCTTCCCCCCATCTTTCTCTTTCCTCCCCTCGCACCCCCAGACCACGTCAACCAGGACGGCCAGGATGGCCAGAGCCCGGGAAATGGCTTCTTCAGCTCCAAGGTGGCTGTCTTCGCCGCCATCGGGGCGGGTTGCGTGATCTTCATCCTCATCATCATCTTCCTCGTGGTCCTGCTGATCAAGCTGCGCAAGCGCCACCGGAAGCATACGCAGCAGCGGGCGCAGGCCTTGTCGCTCAGCACCCTGGCCAGCCCCAAGTGCGGCGGCAGCGGCGGCTCGGAGCCCAGCGACATCATCATCCCCTTGCGGACTACAGAGAACAACTACTGCCCTCACTACGAGAAAGTGAGCGGGGACTACGGGCACCCCGTCTACATCGTCCAGGAGATGCCCCCGCAGAGCCCGGCAAACATTTACTACAAGGTTTGAGGGAGCAGCAGCCTTGGAAATGCTTTCTTGAGACTGGGGCTCAGGGGGGCAGGGCGGCCTCTGCCAGGAACCCCTCCTGCTCGAAACGTGCTTGCGACTGCACTGCACGGCAGAGGGCGGGAGGCGGTCCACCCGCTGCCACGGTGAAGTGCAGAGCACCCTTGCCCCTCACGCCCTTCTCCCTCTTCTCCAGTAATTTAGTTTTGTAGTTCGGAGATTTTGTAGTTGAGGAGGAGGAGGAGGAGGAGGAAGAAGGACCTCGCCAGCAGACCCTCCTGCCTCGGGAGTGCCGAGGTCTTCGCCGCCACCCTCCCCCCAGCACGTACCACTGTCCGTGCTTGGGCTTTGTGCCTTTTCCCTCGCTCTTCGGACATGTCCAGGGAACGTTGCCGTCGCCGTCACTTACTCTTTCCCCTTTTTGTTTTTGATTCCACTACTCCAAGCTTTTATGACTTCAGGTGTTCTCAGGGCGGGGTGTAAATGTGTGTGTGTTTGTGCACACCAGGTCAGCTGTCCTTAAACCTGGTCTCCAGGATAAGTTGGGAAAGGGAGCTGTGTGGCAAAGATGGAGAACCTGCGAAGCGAGGGGGGGTGTCTGGTCCTGACTTTCTCCTGCGACATTTAACTTTTTTGTAACTTCCTTTTGAAGTTGCGGAATGTTGGAACTCAGAGTCGCTGCTGCCAGCCTCCCAAGCTTCTTTTAACTATTTGCTACACACATAACTCCCCCAGCCGGGAGCTGCACCAGGGCCCTGGAAACAGGCATCCACCCCTCTCCTCCAATGACCCTCTTTGCCATTTTGGGCTTCTGCTCTTGGACGTTCGGAGCATCTCTCTCTCTCTCCCCCCATTTCTCTCCGGTTTAGGTCTGTCTTCTTTATTTTTAGTTTAGAAAACAGAAAAAAGATTAAAAAAATTAAAATAAAGGTCTGCAGTAGTCAGCGAGAGACAGACAAACAAAGAGGCCCAGGTTCTGTAACGAACAGGAAAGGAACCTTAACAGGAAAGAGCCCTCACCTCCAGGCTGTTAGGCAACCTAGTATCTTGCTGCCTTGTATCTTGTCCGAGACACGGGCTGCCACCTTCCACCTGTGCAGGGTCCGTTCAGGGAGATCTGAGCCACTGGCTTGCAAGGCGTGTTTTGCTGCCGCAAGGAAAGCAGAATCACAAAGTTCAGCACTTCCGTTTTCCATGGACGAAAAACCAATACAGTGGTACCTCTGGTTACATACTTAATTCGTTCCGGAGGTCCGTTCTTAATCTGAAACTGTTCTTAACCTGAAGCACCACTTTAGCTAATGAGGCCTCCAGCTGCCGCCGCACAGCCGGAGCACAATTTCTGTTCTCATCCTGAAGCAAAGTTCTTAACCTGAAGCACTATTTCTGGGTTAGAGGAGTCTGTAACCTGAAGTGTCTGTAACCCGAGGTACCACTGTACAGTGAGGCCTGCACCTGCTCTCTAACCCAGTGACCCTAGGCATTAGGAATCAAGCCCACTGTTTTACCCTTTCTAGTGTCCTCATCCTGCTTCTTAGAGCTCGTCCACACTTTTGCTTGGCCCTTATTTGGAATGCATCTTGTCCCGATTAATTCCCCTGTGTCTGTGCGCTTTCCTTGCTGTTCCACAGCTGTGCCTTGCGAAAATCCAATCTCACCCGCTGATCTGAAGCTCAGGTAAGCAAAATCCCTCTTCAGATTTTCCACATATCTGATAAGATCTGATTCACTGGGTAAGACCGGATTTTCACAAGGTACAGCCACAGAACGGCGAGAAAAGCTCTTAGACCTGAGGGAATAAATCGGTCCATGATACGATCAAAATACGGTGTCAGGCAAAAATGTGGATGAGCCCTTAATCTCTCTCGGAAGTTGTACAGATAGGGACTGTTAACAACCTTTTTTTTTCAGAGGCAGGGGGCTCCAGCACTGAAGACCACGTTGCTTCCTGGTTCTTGGCACCAATTAAAATGCCACATGACGCAGTCTGCTTTAAGTTTTGAGGGATTTTGTGAGAACAAAGGGATGCATGTGCAGGCCTGTGCAACTAATCATTTTCTGTTCCGCAGAAGCTGCCTTGAGGTGTGCAAAAGCGCTTCTCTCAGGCGTCCCAACATTGCTGGCGTGCTGTGTCCAGCAAGCAGTGAGCTCAGAGGAATTGACGAACTTTGAGGCTGGAGGGGCGATTCAGCCTCAAATGGTTTTGAGTGACAAAAGCCAGTTGTCTGAGGCCAAGAGGGGGCTGGGAGAGAGAGAGAGAGAGAGAGAGAGAGAGAGAGAGAGAGAGAGAGAAAGCCGTCACCTTATCCGTTCTCACAAGAGGTCTGTATCTAAACCCAGCAACACCTCCCCCCCAAAAAAAAATCTGTCGGAAAAGACAGACTTTCGGACCACGTCATCCCTCAGGCAAACACCGTATGGTATGGAAGGGAGAGAGCCCATCACTGATGTCACCCACTAGCCCATTTAGCAACAGCACTGAGGTTCTGGTTTGCCCAGGGTGTGGTAAGAATTTTCTTCTCCACCACCAGTTCATTACCCAAGTGAGGGAACGGCTTTTAAATAAAACACGGAACCAAGAGCATTACAGCAAGCTTCAGCAGATCCAGTTAGGGGCACGGAGTTTATGAGATACTATTGCAATAGGACAGAGCCCAACTTAACATGGCTTTTCTAGCTGAAGCCCATTGCAGTCAGACTTCTTGACTTTGAGGCGCATCCCCAGTGGAAGGAACCGCAGCCGTGGCCTCCAGAACCCCTAGGAGAGTTGGGGGTTGGAGTGGGGAATCTTGCCTGTCCCGTGGCTGGCTGCCTCACATGCGGAAGAGAGGGAACAAATCTTGATGGTCGGCTGGCACTCCGGGAATCCTGGCCCCTGTTGCTGTGCACTAGAAGCGGGGCTCAGCTCCTCCTCTGATCACACCAGCATTCCCAGCTGGGTGCTCAGATCAGGGCAGAAGCGCCAATCAAAGACCCTGCTCCAACCTTTTCCTTTTGTCGCCTGGCGACAGACACCTCCCCACCAACCTGTCCCCATGTCCCATGTCTCCAGATGGGTTAGCACATTTTCCATGGGTGGGGAGCCCTGCATTCCACTTGATCACTAACACACCCAATCTTCCTGATCCACAACTGGGCTGTGATGTTCTAAAGGTTTGGGGGCATCCCCACCCCAAATGAGAGCCATTTGCCCTCAATTTGTTGGGTTGAATTTGTCATGCCAGAGGCCTTGCTTTGTGTAGGGGAGGAGGAACGCCCCCCCCCCCCCCGCCTCCAGGCCTGGTTTGCCCCCACTACTCTGGGAGAGAGAGAGACACACAAACAAACACCGTTCCTCCATCACACCTATGGACTCAGCACCCATGCTTCCCTGAGGCTGTAGCTGCCTGCCCTCCCTGCTTGCATCAAAGCCTTATTTCTCCACTTCATAGGTAGATTCTGCTTTCAAACTGACTAGTCCAGGTGGTCTCAGAAGGCCTTGAAGGGAGCTGGAGACACCGCAGAAGGGCACCCTCCACCCCTGTTACAGCTGCCAGCATGCTGTGCCCTTAAACCCTCTCTTCCTTCCCTTTTGATACAAACTCCTGCTCAAGGCAATAATCTGAGGCTTGATGGACTTGGGAAGAATTGAGCAGGCGCACATATCACACACCCAGCTAATCTCTTGAGGTCTCCCCAGTTGGGCTACTTCAGCTGCACCTTCTTCATGCCCAATGCAGTTTGGCTTCTTCCTGCCTTTCACCCCACCCCCACCCGCAATGCACTGACTCTCCCCCCATCTCTATGCAGGATCCGGAAGCTGTTGGTGGGTGGGAAACCCCGTAAGGGCTTTAGGTAAACCTTGCACTTTTTCAGGCATGCTCCGTGGAGATCAGCCAAGGAGGCAGGTTTCTCAGGACTCCACAAATAACCAACAGTCTCTTTTATTATTGTTGTTGTTGTTGCTATTATTATTTTTTATTTAAAAAAAGAATTGAAGCTTTCCCCCCTTCCTTCCTTTCTTCCTTTTTTTGAAAATCTCTCCTTTCCTCCTAATACAAACAATCCCTTTCTTGGTGCCACAGATGTAGGGTCCTTTGAGGCTGTTCAAAGCAGTGTGTCTTTGTTTGGGGGGAGAGAACCCTCTGTCTTAGAATGTGGGTGGTAGCAGGGCTGATACACTCATGAGGCATAGTGAGGCAGTTGCCTCAGGTGGCAGGCTGGGAAGGGACAGCAGATTCAGCCCAGAGAAGCACTCCCACCCATCTCCTCTGCTTCTCTCCCACCTCCACCATCGTCTCTGCTGCTGCCCCCCCCCCCGCTTCTCTCCATCCCTTTTCATCTTCCACTCACTGGGGCTTCTCCAAACCGCCTCCAGCAGCAGTGGAGGAGATGGCATGAGGGACACCTGTTTTCTGTTTTGCCTCAAGCGGCAAAATGCTGTGGGCCATCCATGGGTGGTAGATAATATCTGCAGGAAATGCCAACCCCAGGTCTAGATTGGAAGGGATGATGCTGGTTTCAGCCTAAGGTTTTGTGGTTTGCATTTTGCTTCTTACCTTCCCTGCAGCACAAATTGGTTTCTCGAATCATACTGCCTTGGACAAGTACATCTGTCCGTTTTCTTGATTTAACTGGCAGGTCAGGCGGGGTCCCAGGGTCTGTTCAGCGACTTTTGGAAATCAAGGACTACCAAATCCAGGCTGGCTTTACCATGTCATCACACTGTTTTCCAAGTCAGGGAGAGTTTGTGTCAGACTCAAAATGACATTTTAAAAAGGGGGCCAGGGTTTTTCTTTTGCTATTTTTTTTTAAAGGGGGGGTTTATAGATACATTTCTTAGATAGCAGATCCTGTTGGGGGAGGCAAACAAGAAACAGGAAGGTATGAAATGGCAGGCTGAATGGAACTGAAATCACTCTCTTTGAATGTGCTACGTTGAGAAACTTGATTTCCTGTAAGAAAACCGTGGAAATTGCATATTCTTCATCTTTGCATATAGAGGGAAATACATCAAACACACGTACGTGTCCACCACGACATGGGAGGCAGTTCCCCTTCATAAAACTGACTTTGCAGGGAATTTTTCCCTCCTCCTGTCCGTGATCCTTGCCACCATAATCAGTAAGATCTTTCCTGACATCACTTGTCGCCATTGGTTTGTGCGCAATCAATTGCAGGAGGGTCCAATGCCAAGGTTAGTTTTGGTCCTCGTCCAAAAGGGAACAAACTCATCCAGTTGTGGGCAGCCAAATAAAAAAGGGGAATGGGGGAGAGGAGGAGGATCAGATATTTTTGTGTGTGTCTGACTTAATGGGTCCTAAAACAGTTTCTTTGTTGTTGTTCTCCCCACCCCGCCCCTTCAGAAGAACATTTCTTTCTGTATTTTTGAGGTTTTATTTTGTGTAAATATCTAGTCTTTTTTTGGAAAAAAATATAATGTAAAGATGTTTTGTATAAACTCTGGATTATTTTCTGGTTGCTTTTTCTTAGAAAAACAAAACAAAACAAATAAGAACCTAAAAAAAAAAATAACACGCAAGAACGGGTGTAAAACATTTTGTCATGCTGCAGTCCGGCTTAGCAGGGTTCATCCATCAAACATGGGGTGTCATTGCCTGCGTGCTACCCTCCCAAAAGCCAGGCGGGGAATCCACAGCGGAAAAAACAGTCCCAGTGCAAAAAAAGGGGCATCATCAGATGGTGTTGCAGGGGATTGGACTAGGTGACCCTTGGGGCCCTTTCAAATTCTACAATTCTGTGTGAGAGGAGAGGAGACATGGGATGGGCACTGACCATTTGGCAATCTCTGGGTTGGCAAACAAAACCTCTGGTTGTTTCAGATTCATTTTGGAGTCCTTCATCTGTCACAGTCCTCTCCCCCCGCCCCCAGCAGAAGTGGATGGCCAGTTTGGATGGGGCTGGAATGCCATTTCATAAATATTTCCAGCCTTCCCTGGAGCTGAAATTCCTTTAGGATGCTGTTCATTTCCCCCTGAAATTGTTAGGTTCCCTGCTTGCCCTTCAGAAATAAATTGGCTCTGCACAATTTCTAGTGGTCAGGGGGCTGGAATAGATGAACCTTGGAGTCCCTTCCTACAGTTCTTTAATTCCAACATAGGGCTTTGTGTCCTGCCAGGTCAGACTTGGGAGAGCAGAAGTCACGGCCACAGCCTTATTCCGCTCCTGTGCGAATGAGCACTGTGAATGAGCAAGGCTCCTGAATTCTGGTAATTAATAGCCAAGGTCTCTTCTTAAGTACAGTGTCTCCTCTTCTCCCTGAATCGGCACTTTTTGCATCCAGCTAGTCGTCCCCCCCCCCCCCAATTCCCCAGCTGCATGTAAGCAAAGCATATCACCAGATCACCAGCCATGCCCGCCTGGGACTGCAGAACCCCCTTCATTCACGCCAGCCCTGGGAGGTAGGCTGTGCCGATGAGGCTGAGAGAGGAGTGTGTGTTAGCGTGTGCTAAAAGCTTAGCCATCTACACAGCATCACACACGCTTCCAAGCCCAGCATCTTTGACCTTTCAGAGACGTGAACCAGCCCATCTCATAGGGGGGTTGAGTGTCTACTGTGTTAGTACACACAGCCTCTCAAGAGAGAGTGCCATGCCTTGCACCCATCCACATACATCCTTCGTGAGCCACCTCATCCCATGCCACCTTCAGCCGTGATTCCTCATTGCAGGAGGTTGGGCCAGATTGCCCTCTGGGACCCATCCAACCCTGCAGTTTTGTGATAAATGCTACCTTCTGTTTTTTCATTCCCGTGGATGTGAGTCTCCTTCAGTCGCCTGGGTGGTCCAGGTGGGTGGCCCACCCCTGCCAACTCTACCACCCTAATTTTGCAACATCCAGTCAGCCCCCCCCCCCCCGTGGGACGCAGGTTTAAAAAAACAGTTCCCATTTTTTGTGATTTCCCTCACTATGTTTTCACTGGGGGGGGGGGTGGGCAGGCGGTAGGGGAACTTGAAGCTTTAGTTTAATACCCCTCCCTCACAGAAGGGTCCCCCCCCCTGGGTTTTTATGCTGGGGGTGGGGGGCATAGAATACAGCAACTTAGGCTGCCACTGGTTGATCCCATCCTGCCTTCCAGCATTGTCAGATTTCTGTGCCAGGGGCTCAGGGAATGCTGGGGCCCTATGGGTGTCATCAAACTTAATGGAACAGTTACATCTTTTTAATTTTTCCTTGACATTCTTGTCACTTTGTAGACATTCATTCAATGCACACAAACTCACACACACACACACACACACTGTTCTCACCCAGTTATCATAACATCATTGTCACTGGTAAAATCAGTAATAACGGGATTTTGATTCCCTGGTGCCATGATGGAGCCTGATATATTGTTTAATAAAATATTTTTTCCTATGGAATTTGGTCGTCTTCTGTGTCTTTTGTTGTTGTTGTTCTCCTTTAGAAACTGGGTCAAGGAATATATATTAAATTTAGCTGTTGTATCTGCATGGCAAGGGTTGGAATAGATGACCTGTTGGAGATTACACTCACAATTCTATTATTCTTTAGCTGTGAATTCTGCTTTGCAAGGGGTTGGACTAAACGAGCCCTTGGTGTGCTTTCCTACTATATGATTCTATGATTAGTCACCCTTTTTTTTGGTCAAAGCAACCAAAATCCAAGCACATATATATGTTAGAACCAGCATTTTTAAAGGGGGGTCCCCTTAATATTAAAGCATCCAACGCACACAAAGGCATCATGAAAAAGGAATGTTTTTGTCTGTAACCTAAAGATAAGTAATGGAGGTGCCAGGCGAGCTTCCCCAGAGAGCATTCCACAATCGGGGAGCCACTGCAGAAAGGTCCGTTCTCATGTTGCCTTCCTCCAGGTCTTGAAGAAAAGGCACATGAAGAAGGGCCTCAGATGATGATCATGGTCTGGGTTGGTTCATATGGGGAGATGCAGTTCTTGATGTATTGCAGTCCTGATCCATTTAAGGTCAAAATCAGCACTTGGAATTGGTCCTGGAAACTGATTGGCAGCCAGTGCAGTCAGGCCAGAATTGGCATTGTATAGTGAGCAACCTGGCCGCCAAATTCTGCACCAGACAAAGTTTTTGAACTATATTCAGAGGCAGCTCCATGTATAACATGTTGCAGTAGAGGTTACCAGAGCATAGTTAACAACAGCCTCTTCCTATTCAGATAGGGGTGCAGCTGGGCCACCAGCTGAAGCTGACGGAAGGCACTCTGCACCACTGAGGCCAACCTGAGCTTCAAGCGACAGCAGTGGATCCAGAAGTATCCCCAAACTATGTACCTGCTCCTTCAGAGGGAGCGTAACCCCATCAAGAGGAGGCAACCTCCCTTTCATCCATTCAACCAACCAACCAACCAATCAATCAACCAACCAACCAACCAACCAACCACCCCCTAACAGTGCCTCTGTGTTATCTGGATTGAGCTTCAGTTTTTTGGCTCTCATCCAGTCCATTACCAAGGCAAGACAGCAGCTCAGCACATCAGCTGCCACCCCTGCAGATCCAGAGAGGCCAGAGAAGATGGAGAGATGGTCATCAAGATATTGGGGTCCTGAACTGCATTAGGCTTTAAGGGTCAAAACCAGAACTTTGAATTGGGCCTGGAAAATAATTTGTAGCCTAATTGGCAGTACTCTGCATAGTGGGGTTTGGGAACAGCAACAATTAACAACTATAGGGCACTTTTTGAGTTTCTAGTGGCCCTTTGCATACACTTTAAGATCCCTAAAGGATCATTTGTCTCTCGTATTTTAATTGTGCCTCTCTGTGAGTCTTTGAGCAGAAAGACGATAAAGCAAGGTGCAGTGGTGATAGGAAAAGCCTGCTAAAATGATCAAGGGGGCAAAGTGACTCCCCATTATAGAAATATATGGTGTAACCACATTTAGAAAACCCAGTACAGTTTTGGTTGCCTCAGCATCCAGAGGATGTTGCAAAGTTGGGGAAAAATGGTTCAGAAAAGGGCAACCAAAATGATACAGAGGGTGAAGCAACTGCCCTGTGAAGAGAGGCTGCAGTGTTTGGGACTTTTTTAGGTTAGAAAAAAAAGTCGAATGGGGGGATCATAAAAATTCCTAAAAATACACATAGCCTGGAGAAAGGGGATAGGGAAAGCTTTTCTTCCTAGTGCTGGAATTCATGGACATCCCAGGAACCTGAATGCTGGAAGATTCAGGAAAGATAAAGTCATTCACCCAGTGCATCGATAACTATGGAACTTCCTTCTGCAGGAGGCAGTGAGGGCCACAAACATGGATGGCTTCCAAAGAAGATTAGACAAATTTATGGAGAAGAGGACTATTGAGGGCAACTAGCCATGATGGCTATGCTCTGCCTTCATAGTTGGAGGCAGCAATGCTTAATCTCAGTTGCTGGAAACTGCAAGAGGGGACAGGGCTTTTGTGCTCAGCTCTTCCTTGTGGGTTTCCCAGAGACATCTGGTTGACCACTGTGAAAACATGACTCCAGACTAGATGGGCCATTGACCTAATTGAGCAGGAAACTTCTTACTATATGAATTTTTGGATTTGCTTCTCCCTTATGGGTTGAGAAAAATTGATGTGACTACATGTAACACTCCTGCATTTCAGGGGGTTGCACTAGATGAGCCTTCGGGTCCCTTCCAGCTCTTTAATTTTATGATTCTAAGGAGATATATATAAAATAACCCATATTTTTAGGTGTGCAATTTTACAGACGGTTCTTTGTCTCATAGTGGGATGTTTGTGCAATGTAAACAGCCCTCTGCTCCTGCTTCAGCATATGCCGCACCTCCACTCCAGATCCATCTCTGTCTCTGGTGACGCCAATCCAGAGAAGAGCCCCCATGCCTCTGCTTGCTCTTGCATGCGAAATTAATATGGCAGCCACCACGCAAGATGTGAAGAAAGGCTGAGTTTTCTGTCACATGCAATCTTGGTGGAAAGGATTTGAGGGAATATAAGATGCCACATTCGTTTCGTGTAAAGCAGGTTCCTGCTGTGTGTCAGAAACGTGGGCCAGATGAGGTAACTGTTAGGTGGCTTTATAGCTGGTTGGCCAACTGAACCCAAACTAATGGTTTTCTTCATCATCCTGGAGGGGAAAGGGACAAGAGGGGTGCCACAAGGTTCTGTCCTGGGCCCGTTGTTGTTCAACATCTTTATAAATTACTAGGGTGAAGGAATTGAGGCAATGCTCAACCAATTTGCAGATGACACCAAACTGAGAGGGGTAACTATGTAATGCCTCAGAAAACAGATTTGGGATTCAAGAGGACCTTAACAGATTGGAGAACTGGGCCAAAACTAACAAAACTTCTTAAAAAAAATACTCTCTTATCAATTTTGCACATAGTTTAGAAAATGATAAAACAAACACAATGCGGGAGAAATGGTGAATCACATTTTGATGGACAGCAGATGCAGTATAGATAATATTAATATCTAGTGTCTCCTGTACTTCATAAAAGGAAATGAGCTGAAAAGAAAGAAAAATGGGGTTGCTAAAATATCAATATAACTAGACAAAAATCATACTTGCCTTCACATATTCCTTAGGTCTGCCAAGGCTGCTTTTGACAGGGACAAATGTCAGGTTCTCCACTTAAGCAGCGAGAACCAGCTGCAGGAATGTGAGATGGAGGACACCTGGCTTGTCAACATGCAATTCTAGACTGCATCAAGAGAAGTATCATGTCCAAATCAAGGGAAGCATTAGTGCCATAGTATTCTGCCTTTGTCAGATCCCACCTGCAGTACTGTGTCCAGTTGTGGGTGCCCCAGTTTAAGGAGGATATTGATAAGCTGGAGAGTGATCCAAGATCACGAAGGGTCTGAAAACCAAGTCTTATGAGGAACAGCTGTGGGAGCATGAGAGCCATCTTCATATACCTGAGTCACATGGAAGAAGCTTGCTTTCTGCTGCTCCAGATGGGAGGACCCAATGGGTTCAAATGACAAGAAAGGAAGAACTTCCTGTGAGGAAGAGCTGTTTAATGGTGGAACAGACTCCTTTGGAAAGTGGTGGACTCTCCTTTGAGGCTTTTAAGCAGAGGTCAGGTGGTCATCTGTCATGATTGCTTTAGCTGTGATTCCCGCATTGCAGGGCATTTTTTCAGATGACCCTTGGGGTCCCTTCCAAGTCTACAATTCCATGATTCAATAAGGTCCACTGTGCAAGGCTCACTAGGCGGGCAAAGTCCTCCCATGAAAGTCCTTTCCTCTGGAAAACACTCTAGAATTTTAGAGATGTTTCTTTCCCTCCTTCCTCCAGGAAAAGGAAAAGGCCCACATAGAATATATATATTTTGCTAAAATATTTCATTTTTGTGGCTGCTCCCATTTTCACCCCACAACGAGCCCTGGAATGAGTGCAGAGATATAAAATGGTGGCCAGGGAGAAAGACACATTAGAGGGGGAAAGGGGTTATTTGCAGCTGCTAGGCATGATGGCCGGGACGCGGGTGGTGCTGTGGGTTAAACCACAGAGCCTAGGACTTGCCGATCAGAAGGTTGGCGGTTCAAATCCCCGCGACGGGATGAGCTCCCGTTGCTCGGTCCCTGCTCCTGCCAACCTTGCAGTTCAAAAGCACGTCAAAGTGCAAGTAGATAAATAGGTACCGCTCCGGCGGGAAGGTAAATGGCGTTTCCGCGTGCTGCTCTGGTTCGCCAGAAGCAACTTAGTCATGCTGGCCACATGACCCGGAAGCTGTACGCCGGCTCCCTTGGCCAATAAAGCGAGATGAGCGCCGCAACCCCAGAGTCGGTCACGACTGGACCTAATGGTCAGGGGTCCCTTTACCTTTACCTTTAGGCATGATGACCATTTTCTGCCTTCACTGTTGAAGGCAGCAATGTTTTGAATCCCAGTTGCTGGAAACGCAAGAGGGAAGAGGGGTCTTATGCTTGAATCCCGCCTGCAAGTTTCCCACCATGGGCATATGGTTGTCCACTGTGAGAATAGGATTCTGGACTAGATGGCACATCGGCCTGACCCAGCAGGGCTCTTATGATGCTCTTATGGAGCCTCCAGGCAAAGAGGTAGCCTACCTAGGTTCCTAGGGGCATTTGACCAGTGTGAGGACAGGATGCTGGGCCAGATGGGCCCATCAACCTCTTCTTATATCTATATGTCATAGAATGATAGAATTGTAGGGTGGGAAGGGACCCCAAGGGGCATCTAGTCCAACCCCCTGCAATGCTGGAACGTCTCTTATGTGTAAAATGGGGCCATTCCATCATGCAGACATGCCACCCCCCACCCTGCAATCAGGGAAACCAACAGTGGGATCTGCGCTTCTAAGGACAGATCAGCTGTTCTCCCTTGCTGGTTGCAAGAATCCAAGTGGGGCCCCATTACTTCTCTTCTGGCAAGCAGCATCATTCCCCCCTCAATTCCCACGAGATGAACCTGAGTCTTTAGTAGGAGGAAGAAGAGGAGAGAAAGGGTTGAAAGGAGCAAAAAAATGGTTCCTTGGGGTGGGGGTGGCCTGTGTTGGTGTGGAAAGCTGAGTTGAGTGGAAATCCTGACATCTGTCACAGGGACAAAGCCTGCCCCCAATTCCCAGGGCTAGCTCTTTTTCTTCCATTCCCCCACCCCCAAACACCCCAGCTTGGCAGGTGAGGGTCCTTTGTGGGCTTCCAGAAGTCAGTGGCCGCCAGTTTCAAGGTGGGGGTAGAGGCTGGCTTCATGCCAGGCCAGTCTGCCTTCTGCTCAAGGAGGAGGGGGTCCTTTGCTCTTCACCACACACCGCTCCTGCCCCACAGGAGGGCTTGCAGAAGAGGAAAAAGGGGGGACTCCCGTCTCCCACTTCAATGGCAGGAAACTGACAGGCAGCCCTTTGATGTTGAAAGGTTGAGCAGGTCACCATGGCAACCTGGCCGCTGGCAAGAGACCTAAAATGCTCCCCCCACTAATCTCTCGTTGACATGAATGTTCAGGCCCCCCTCTTCTGTCTCAGCACTCAATGGCATTTGGGGAGCCCCTTCCCAGCCCCCCATTGCTTGCCAGTAAAGAGATCCTTTACCGCCTCTGCATTTGGGGAAGGGAGTAATTCCACCCACCCGCCAAAAACCTGCCTCCTTTCCTTGAGCAATTCTGTAGGGGGGGGGAAAGGTTTTAGCAGGGGAGGAGGGAGATGCTTTAAAGATTAAAATGATGCAATTCCCTGCTGATAAATTTCCCTGAGCCAGATGTTGCAGTAAGGATGAGGATGGCCAGTCTCCTTTCTCTTCCAGCATAATGTAAGGGCTGGGGAGTAAAGTGCATTTGCAACATGCAAGACCTGACCTGACCGCCAACCCTGCAAAGCTGCACTGGGATGTTCATGCGTGGAAGAACCTGGGAGAAGCCAGTGTGGCGTAGTGCTTAGAGTGTCAGGACTAGGACCTGTGAGAGAGCAGGGCAGAGATTCCCATTCTGCTGTGGAGCTCACTGGGTGTGATGTTGAGGGCTAGTCACTGCCTTTTGGCCTGACCTACCTCATAGGGTTCTTGTGAGGATTAGACTGGGACCTGGGAGAACAGGGTTCAAATCCACACTCAATGAAGTTGACTGGGTGACGCTAGGTTGCAGTCTCTGCCTCTCAGTCTAAGCTACCCTCACTTGCAGGGACTGGATGAGAAGGGGGGGAACCTATGCGCACCACCTTGAGTTCTTTGCAGAAAAAAAGCTGGGCTATAAGTGAAAATGAATAAGTAAGTAAGTAAGTAAGTAAGTAAGTAAGTAAGTAAGGCCCTCCAGGCCAATCATAAGAACATAAGAATGGTCTGCTTGATCATGCCAATGGAGCATCTAGTCCAACATCCTCTTCTCACAATGGCCAGATGCCTCAATGGGAAACTCATAGCAGGATCCAAGAGCCACTCCCCCCTCCTGTGGTTTCCAGCAACTGGTAACCATAAGGATTGCTGCCTCCAGCTATGGAGACAGATCATAGCCACCTTGGCCTTCAATAGCCCTCTCCTCCTCCATGCATTTGTCTCATCCTCTTATAAAGCCATTCAGGTAGGTGGTCATCTTTGCCTCCTGTGGAAGCGTGTTCCACAGTTTCAGCTAGAAGTCCTTTTAATTGTCTTTAATCTTCCCACATTCAGCTTCATTGGTTGCACACCAGTTTTAGTGTTAGGAGAGAGGGAGAAAAACTTATGGTACCTCTATACACTTTCTCTGAGCCATGTTTAATTTAATAAACTTCTATCGTGTCACTTCTAGTTGCCTTTTCTCTAAGCTAAATGCTGCAACTTTTCCTCATAGGGGAGTCACTCCATCCCTCCCCAATCACTTTGGTCACCCCCACCCCCAAATGAATCCTGGGAACTGTAGTTCGCTCAGGTGCTGCTGGAAACTGCTGGAGGGGAGAGCCACTGTTGTGCTCAAATCCTGCTTGCTCGTTTCCCACAAGAGGCACCTGGTTTGCCACTGTGAGGACACAATGCTGGACTAGGTAGACCGTTGGCCCAGTCCAGCAGGCTCTTATGTTCTTACAGTTCTCAGGGGTTTCTGGAAGGGAAACTGTGACTCTTCATGTGCCCGAATGTCTGGTGTGGATGTGACCTCTCTTGCCTATTACAATGCTGCACTAGGGGGCTCCTGGTGCAGGATTAAAGGTAAAGGTACCCCTGCCCGTACGGGCCAGTCTTGACAGACTCTAGGGTTGTGCGCCCATCTCACTCAAGAGGCCGGGGGCCAGCGCTGTCTGGAGACACTTCCGGGTCACGTGGCCAGCGTGACAAAGCTGCATCTGGCGAGCCAGCGCAGCACACGGAAACGCCGTTTACCTTCCCGCCAGTAAGCAGTCCCTATTTATCTACTTGCACCCGGGGGTGCTTTCGAACTGCTAGGTTGGCAGGCGCTGGGACCGAGCAGCGGGAGCGCACCCCGCCACGGGGATTCGAACCGCCGACCTTTCGATCGGCAAGCCCTAGGCACTGAGGCTTTTACCCACAGCGCCACCCGCGTCCCTCCTGGTGCAGGATTATCCTTCACTTAATTAAGTTTAGGTTGTCCCATCTTGATCAATTTGACAAAAGGGCTAATGCACCTCACCACTCACCCATTTGATCCTGCTGGAAGTTATTTGGACTGTGTTTCTCTGCTCTGCTGTGGAACTCAGCTCTGTTCAGACTCTGGTGGGATGTAGTGCAGGCATCTAGAATTTCACCTCCACCCCCAATTCTTGCAGACTGGTGTAATTGCCCCACCCACTTCCCCCAGCAGTGAGCTGTGTGCCAAGTTCTTGCTGCACAATTGACTGTCGTTAGGACTCCCAGGTCTCTGCGATGTTCCGGAGCCAGCAAAGGAAGAGAGACGTAGGTTGATTCCAAAGGAAACAGGATTGTGGAGGCTCTCAGCTCTCCTACTGGGGTCAGGTTTTGCAGGTGTCCTCCTGAGTAGAGAAAATATTTCAGACGCTAGTCCAAAGAACCTCTTGAAGGCCCACGAATGCTTCACTGTGGGGAAGAAGATTGCAGATGGACCCTGCCCCAAGGTCCAGTAAAGAATAATAGAATGGTAGAGTTGGACGGACCCTGAAGTGTCCTCTAGTCAAGCCCTCTTCAGTGCAGGAATCACAGCTAAGACCAGGTTCTGATTCTTGGATGGCCTTGGAGTGTCACCCTGTGAACTGAACCTCAGGCAAGAGGTCACTCCAAGCAGGGAAGCATAATCAAACTATAAGATCATAGAATTGTAGAGTTGGTAAGGGACCCTGAGGGTCATCTAGTTCAACTCCTTGCAATGCTGGAATGTCAACTGAAGCATCCATGACAAATGGCCACAAAACATCTGCTTAAAAAATAAATTTCAACAGGGACAAAAGTCAGATTCTGCACTTAGGCAGGAATAACCAGCTGCACAAAAATAAGATGGGGGACACCTGGCTTGCCAATAGTACATATGAAAAGGATCTAGGGGTCTTAGCAGACCATAAGCTGAACATGAGTCAACAGTGTGTTGCAGCAGGAAAAGGGCTAATGCTATTCTAAGCTGCATCAACAGAAGTTAGCATCCAGATCAAGGGAAGTAATAGTAACCCTCTATTCTGCCTTGGTGAGATCACACCTGGAATCCTGGGTCCAGTTCTGGGCACCACAATTTAAGAAGGAAATAGACATGCTAGAACGTGTGCAGAGGAGGGCAACCAAGATGATTAAAGGTCTGGAAACCAAGCCTTAGGAGGAACAGTGGAAGGAGTTGGGCATGTTACCCTGGAAAATAAGACGTAACATGAGAGTCATCTTCAAATACCCGAAGGGCTGTCACATGGAAGAGGGAGCAAGCTTGTTTTCTCCTGCTCTAGAGGGTAGGACCCAAACCAATGGCTTCAAGTTACAAGAAAGGAGATTCCAACTAACATCAGGAAGAACTTCCTGGTGCTAAGAGCTGTTTGACAGGTGGTGCGTCTTCCTTCATTGGAGGTTTTTGAACAGAGGCTTGATGGCTATCTGTCATGAAAGCTTTAGTTGTGATTCCTGCATTGCACAGAGTTGGACTAGATGACCCTTGGAGTCCCTTCCAACTCTACAATTCTATGATTCGATTATTCTAGATAGAGTGTATCTGAACCTGGAGGTTCCACAGGAGCATCAGAAGAGCCCTGTTGGATCAGACCAAAAGCCCACCTGGTCCCTCATTCTCTTCTCTCAGAGGCCAACCAAATGGGAAACCCTCAAGCAGCACCTGCAAAAAAGAGCAGCTCTCCCATCCTGTGGCTTCCAGCAAGTGGTATTCAGAAGCATTGCTGCCTCTGGCCTTTAAGACAGAGCACAGACATCATGGCTAGTAACCATTCATCGCTCTCCGCTCCTCCATGAATTTGTCCAGCCCTTTTTAAAAGCCATCCACCTTGGTGACCATCACTGCCTCCTGTGGGAGTGAGTTCCACAGTTTAATTATGTGCTGTGTTGAAGAAGTCCTTCCTTTTATCTGTCCTAAATCTTAGAAGGCATAGAATGTGTGGAGGCTGGACTGAGATGGAACTTGATCTCCTCCTCCCTTGGATTCAAATGATCCTCCAGGGTGGGTGGCCTTTGCTTGTCTTGGATATTCGGTAGCGGACTTGGACCTTTTGATGAGAAAAGTGATCCTCCGTTCAAAAGGGCAGTCCAAACAAAGCCCACAGTGTCTTCCTCTGTGAGCAAATCTCCCCCTGGAAGTGTGTCATCCAGCTTGAGGGTCAAAGAGAAATGAATCTCAGGTGGGGTGAAAAGGGGGGGGGGGAATGAGCCTTGATTCACAAATATTACTGGTATCCTCCCCTAAAACCAACAGAGGGATAATTAGCCATTAATATGTTGGGGAAACAAACCATCTGCCCCCCTGCTGAGGGCCCTAGAAGCAGAAGAGGTGTGGCTGTAAAGGGTGAGCTCCCCCCCCCCAAAGAAAAAGAGATTGGATTGCCATGTGTCAGATATTCTTAACTGCGATTCCTACATTGCAGGAGGTTGGACTAGATGTCCTTTGGGATCCCTTCCAGCTCAACAATTCTATGATTCATTAGAGCTTTTCAATGGAGGTTGGATGGCCCTCTGTCAGGAATCATTTAACTGTGTTCTGCATTGCAGGGGGCTGGACTAGATGACCCCCCCAGGGCCAGGGGTCCCTTCCAACCCTAGGCTTCTAGGCTTCTATGACAGCAGTTGCGAGGAAATGCAAGAAAGCGTCAGACGCTTCTGCCGCCACCTGAGAGCCAAGATCCTTTGTAAACAAGGCGCTGCACCAGATCCTGCTTGTTAAACACCGAACGGAAGTAAACAAGCCAGCTCTTTGTGTTGCTCCCAGGCTTGGCTCATCCCTGGCTGGCTCCGTTTCATGCACAAGCTCTCCAAGCCCACGTGGCATCCAGCCGTGGCAGCTGGGAGCCATGTGTCAGAGCGCGACTCCGCTCCAAGGAGCAAGCCCTGCTCGGGTGATGGGGAAGCTGGCAACTTTCCAGGCATATGCTAGCTGATTCTGCACTGGGCATATGCAAGCAAAGAGGATGGAGCGACTCCCCTATGAAGAACGGTTGCAGTGTTTGGAACTTTTTAGCTTAGGGAAACGGCGTGTTAGAGGCGACATGGTAGAAGCGTATAAAATTATTGCTGCAGAGTTTCGTGCGCCACCCCTAATATCTGCTGAGCAATGGCAATATTCCAAGGGGGTTCCAGAGCTCACCAAGGGTTGTGTTTCCATTGGGAAATCAAGGCTCAGTGGAGACTAGTATCTTTAAGAAATATGGTTTGTTATTGTTGTAACAGGCATGCATATTTACACCTGGGTCTACTTTGAGGAGAGTTCAGAGCATTGCATCTCTAGAGGGGCTTGTTCCCCATAGCAGTGGTGTCCAAGGAATCCTGCATGCCATCTCCATGCCTCATTCCCAGCCTGCCATGATGGTTCTGGTCTTCATAGCAGCTCCTGAAGTTCTGCCCACTTCCTGTCTTCTTCCCAATAACCCTTGCTCCAAGTAACTGCTCCCCGTCTGACAGCTTGCTCCCCTTATCCAGACTTCTGATTTTCAAACGGACACATTTTTTCCTGTGTGACATCATGCCTCCTGAAACCTCCCCCTTCCAACTCTGCTCAGAGCTCAGACAGAGGGTCGATGACTGGCCATTGTCCGGTAATTACACCAGATGGCCCTTCTCCCAGGTGATTTCCTGGTTTAACCTGTGATTTAAGTTCTATTACCTTAGATCTGTAACATTATGCATGGCATGGAGAAGGAAAGTCTTTCTTCCTCTCTCCTAACACTACAACTCATGGACATCCAGTGAAAGTGAACAAGGGAAGATTCGGGATCGATAAAAGAAAGTTAAACTATGGAACTCATGCCCACAGGAGGCAGTGATGTCCACCAACTCAGATGGCTTTAAAAGAGGATTGCTTCCGAATACCAGTTGCTGGAAGCCACACAAGGGGAGAGAGCTCTTCAGGTCTTGCTTGTGGGTTTCCCATAAGCGGTATCTGGTTGGCCACTGTGAGAACAGGATGCTGGACTCCATGGGCCACTAACCTGATCCAGCAAGCAGGCTCTCTCCTTATGATCTTATGTTCACTCAAATGCTTGAGATCAGTGCTATTTTAAGACCTTTGGTTTTTTTTAAAATCAGTATTTTAATTATTGCTAAAATGCTTTCCCAGCTACATATTTTTAATGAGAGGAATAATAATAGAAAATTAACATGTTGTTAATTTTTATATAACAGTGCTATTACACAATTGTACCATTACACGGTAATGGTAATTAATATATTTTAAATATATCTTGGGTCATTGCCATTTTTGCAATGTAGTTAATTGCAATGATTAGGAAAGTTTCTTTTTAAAATAGGATAGCATTATGATGCCACAGCAGTGAACCATATATATATATATATATATATATATATATATATATATATATATGACTCAAAAGCTGGTTTAGCAGTACAATAAGAATAAGTTAAAAGCCCCGCCCCACCATGGGATTGTAAAATGGTACTGTACTTGAGATGCCATTGAATACTGCTAGAAGGTTTCCCTCTGGGGCAGGTGTAGTGGTCCCACCTCTTTTCACTGCCAATTAATATTGTGGCAGATCTACTCAGCCAGCTGCCCCCAATTAAATATAGTGCACCCACCTCACAGTACATCAATTACACAAAATTTCTACAATTTACTACAGATTATCTAGTCTGGCTCTACTGTCCATTACAGCAGGGTGGCCCATTGCATGGCCTCAAGGCCTTTGTCAGTGGTTCTTGGCAACGCCTCCCACCCCCCATCCACAGCCCTCACACTGCCTTCCAAAGGCTGGTAAAACCTAGTTAGCAATTTCCAGCTTGGGGGAGGATGGAGGAGGTTTTGGGACCCTGCCAGAGCCTCACACCTTCTTCCCAAAGCCTATCATCTCACTTAGCCAACTTTGGGAAGGCATGAGTGAGGAGGGGGGGATCAAATTTTGGCCTTGCTCCCCACCCCACATGACAAGGCAGTGTACAGCCCATGGATTCTGTGTCAAAGTACTCTTGCGGCCCACTTGGTTTGAACAGTTGGACCACCCTACATGGGTGTAGCCAGCTAGGTACTCAGCTAGGTAAGTATTTTGATTGATTTACTTACTTTGCGTGGGCAGCTGTCCCCAGCCACCTCTTGACTATGCCCATGCCACCCTACTTTGGGGCATCTGGTGGCCATTGTGAGAACATGTTGTTTGGCTCAATAGGCTGTTGGCCTGATAATTTTAATGCATTTACTGCTTGCAATGCTTTATATTGCAGAGGTTTGGACTAGATGACCCTCAGGATCCTTCCAGCTCTAAAATTTCAGGATTCTATTCTATGATCCAGCAGGCTCATCTTATGTTCTTAATCCACGGTGCTATGTCCCTTTAATCTGTCAGCTGCCTCCAAAACTCCACACAGAGTCTATTGTTGCTTTTGAAGGCTGCCAATAGCATTGGCAAAGATGCCACAGAGCTCTTTCACTTGAGAATTAGTGATGCGGCAAATAGGGCAAGCAGAGAGAGATACACTTGAACACAGCAAGTTTTGGCTTGCACCAGCTTGGGCGAGCCAGGCGCCCTTCCCAATTGCTCTGTGATCAACGCATGCATTTGCAGGGCTTGAGCAAGGAGCTGTGAGTAATGGAGCATGGCAGAGGTGAAATGCTGCCTTGCAGAAAGGTTAGAAGCAGAGCAGCCCTTGGGGGACCCAAAAATGGCCCGCGGAACAGGGTTTTCTGCTGTGCTCAAGTCAGCACCCACAGGGGAACCCCATAGGAGGTCCAAAACAAGTGGCACAACTGCTGCATCCTGAGATTTATTTCCATATTTTGGAAAGTGGTTTGTCTGCCTTTCCATCTGTCTGTTCTCTGTCAAATTGGCTGCCTTTTGAGATATTGTTGCCAAATTCTAAGAGTTCCCAAGCTGGGGACAGAAAATTTTGTTGCTGTTTACATACCTTCCAACATTTCTCTGATGAAAGTAGGGACCTATTCCATAATGATAATTTTACTATTTATACCCCACACCTCTTACTGGGTTGCCCCAGCCACTCTGGGCGGCTTCCAATATATATAAAAACACAATGAAACATTAAACCTTTAAAAATCTTCCCTATACAGGATTGCCTTCAGATGGCTTGGGGGTCACATAACGCCATACCCTCCAACATTGAAAATAGGGACATCCTAGGGAAAATTGGGACATTCTGGGATCAAATCAGAAACTGGGACGGCTTCTCTAAATTGGGGACGTCCCTGGAAAATAGGAACACTTGGAAGGTCTGTGTTTAGGTGTAATTTTGAATCAAGATAAGGACACAGAACATAAGAGCTTAAGAAGAGCCATGCTGGATCAGGCCAAACATTCTATTCCCACAGTGGCCAACCATTATAGGAAACCATCAAGTAGGATTTGAGCACAAGAGCAGTCCCATTTCCTGTGGGAAAGCAACTCACATGCCAAAGCATTGCTGTCTCCAACTGTGCAAGGCAAAGCATAACCATTGTGGTTAGTAGTCATTGATAGCCCTCTCCTCCTCCATGAATTTGTCAAGTCCTCTTTTATAGCTGTCCAAGTTGGTGGCTATCACAGCCTCCTGCGGCAGCAAGTTCCACAGTTGAACCATGCACTGTGTAATTCCTTTTATCTGTCCCAAGCCTTCCAACATTCAGCTTCTGATGTGTGCAAGAATTGTAGAATTGAAGATAGCCCCACAGGTCATTTTGTCCAACCAACTGGAATCACAACTAATCATGGGCATAGCCAAGGGGGGAGCAGGGGGGCAGTTGCCCCCACTGGATAAAGTAAAACAATAGAAAAAACTAACTGATAAATCACATTGGTTCTGCCCCCCCTAACCAAGTCCTGCCCTCCCCTAACAAAAATCCTGGCTATGCCTATGCAACTAATCACATATAACTTTTTAAACTCCACAGTAAAGCATCCAAGGATGAGATTTTAGGAAAGATGGGATAAAATAAGATAACTAACAATGAAGATAGGTTTGGGCTCAACTTTTCCCAGTAGTGAAACCTTGTGAAGTAAGGCGCCACTTTAAGCAGATTATGACTGGGATCATAATGGGTGACCAGAGCCCATCACTCTAGTCTTAGAATAAGGGAATCATGGAGTTGTAGAGTTGAAAGGGACCCCAAGGATAATGTAGTCCAAGCCTCTGTAATGCAGGAATCACTGCTAAATAATTCCTGACAATGAAGTGGTGGACTCTCATTTGTTAGAGGCTTTTGAGCTCTTCAGCTGTGGTTCCTGTGTTGCAAGGAGTTGGGCAAGATGACCCTGTGGACCAACTCTACAATTCTATGAAATACAAGGGGAGAAAAAGGAATCCCAGGACCTAGAAACAGAAAAGGTCTCCTTGGTTGGACCCTTCTGTTGTGGTGGGTGGGTGCTTGGAAAAGCAGTGGGGTCAAGAGTTTTCCCTGGTCATTTAAGAACTCCTCCTGAAGACTCAGCTCCATCCTCTGGCCTTATCTTATTGCAAGAAGATTACAACAGAAAGCCAAAAGCTTCTGTCCAAAAGCTCCTTAAGAGATCCCAGCAGATACAACAAAAATAGATTGAAATTTAATTTATAATTTGGCTCCACAAACATATTCATATTGTAGAGGTGGAAAAGGGCAATCAAAATGATGCCGCGTTTGGGACTTTTTAGTTCAGAGAAAAGGTGAGTAAGAGACAACATGATAGAAGTTTATAAAATGATGCATGGAATGGAGAAAGCAAATGGAGAAATTTATTCCTCCCTCTCTCATAATACTAGAACTTGGGGACATCCAAGAAAGCTGGATGTTGGAAGATTCAGGGCAGGTAAAAGAAAGTCCTTCTTAGTTCAACTGCGGAACTCTCTCCAACAGGAGGCAGTGATGGCCACTGACTTGGATGGCTTTAAAAGAGGATTGCACAAATGGGTTGGACTAGATGAACCTTGAGGTCCCTTCCAACTCTATAGTTCTATGAAATTCATGGAGGAGAAGGCTGTTGAGAGAAGGTTGTTAATGGCTGCTAGCCACAGTGGCCATGTTCTGCCTCCATGGTTGGAGGTAGCAATAACTTGCGGAATACCACTTGCTGGAAACCACAGGAGCTATTGTGCTAGAATTTGGCTGGCTAGTTTCCCATTGTGGCATCTGGTTGGTCACTGGCCATTGGCCATTGGCCTGATCCAGATGGCTCTTTTGTTTTTTAAAGAAGTCCTCTCTAAACCTTCAGGTATTTGAAAACAACTGCCTCGTCACAAATACCCCATTTGAAGGAGGGGGGTAAGCGCTTGATTAGGGTAGTGACTTCAGCTACAGATCGGCTTGGAGGAAATGGAGTTTCTTTACCTATTTCAGTCTGGGTTCAGGGCAGGTTTGAGGATATTGGGAGATCATTGGTGATGACACACTTTAAGAGTGCTTGTCTCCAAGTAGATATCAAGGTATTTTATGTCCCTCATAGCTAGCTGCTTCCTTGAAGTCCTAGAATAGTAGGATTGAAAGGGACTCCAAAGTGTCATCTAGACCAAATATCTGTAATGCAGGAATTGTGGCTAAACAATCCCTGACAGATGGCCATCCAAGTTTGGTATAAAAACCTCCAATGAATAATAGAATCATAGATTTGGAAGGGGCTGAATGTGTAATTTAGGAGAAACCTCTGGCAAGGCAGGAATTGCAGCTCATATCTGTCATTTGTTTCTGGAAATGTCTTTTGATTATCACATGATTAATCTATTTATATTTCATTCAGTGCCAAAATAGTCTCATTCACAAGGTATAGAAACAAAGTTGCACAAACTACTAAAATATAAATATCCATCATTTAAACTACACAGCAATAAGTCCTTCTGACGTTATGTATAGAACAATCTCACCCTTGTGATCATCTATTGAAATAATCTTCTATACTCTTTTTCTAGTTGTATATCCAGTAGTCCCAGCAGGAACAGTTCTGATTTCAGTTGAACACTTACCTTCAAAATCATTTGTATCAATGTATGTATTTGTAGCCAATATTTTTTAGCTTTTTACACACCCACCAAGCATGATAAAGTGCCCCTTTGTGTACTTGACACTTCCAACAAACATTTGGAACATTTTTATGCATTTTAAATAACTTATCGGGAGTTAGATACCAAAGGTACATCATTTTATAAAAATTCTCTTTTAAATCATAACTTAGTGTGTATTTTAACCCCTTTGTCCACATGTGTTCTCACCATTTCATCTATGTATTATTAACATTTTTTGTCCATTTAATCATGCATTATTTAACTTGTTCCTCTTCCATTTCTATTTACAGCAACCGTTTATACATTTTTAATTTAACATGTTCATCATTATTACACAATTGTATCACAAAATCCATCTTACTTTGTTCCATACCCCAAGTCTCTTTATCCAACTTAAATCTCTCTGCTAATTGTAACTGAAAAAACCACTGGAAGTTATAACGTCCCACTGTTAATTGTTCCCTTGTTTTAATTTTGCAATATCCTTGGTTCCACTCTAATAACTCTTGATAAGTTAACCATTTCTCTTTACCCATCAGCTCTTTTCTACAGAAAGCTTCTTGCAGTGAAAACTATAATGGTGTCTTGGTGCATCACCTAAGTTTATATCTATTCCAGATTATTAATTTAACACATTTAATAAAGTGGTTCTTAACATCCACATTTACATAATTTACATTGACTTTATCATAAGGACATGGGTGGCGCTGTGGGTTAAACCACAGAGCCTAGGGCTTGCCGATCAGAAGGTTGATGGTTCGAATCCCTGCAATGGGGTGAGCTCCCGTTGCTCTGTCCCAGCTCCTGCCACCGGACCATAGGGCGCACCCAGTTTTTTTGGGGGGAAATAAAGGGGAAAAAATTATTTCCCCCCCAGGCGCGGGCTGGGGAAGCTCAAGCTTCCCCCAACCCCAGCCCCCAAACAGGTAGCTCTCTGCAAGCCGTGGGAGCCCAGTGCTGGCTCCCGCTGCTTGTGGAGAGGTCTGCGAAGCCTGGACGCGCTGAGCTCAGCACGCGCAGGCTTCGGCATGCTGGCAACCCTGCGCAAACAGCGGGAGCGCTCCCGCTGCTTGCGGGGAGGTCCGGGAAGCCTGGACGCGCTGAGCTCAGCGCGCGCAGGCTTCGGCATGCTGGCAACCCTGCGCAAACAGCGGGAGCGCTCCCGCTGCTTGCGGGGAGGTCCGGGAAGCCTGGACGCGCTGAGCTCAGCGCGTGCAGGCTTCGGCATGCTGGCAACCCTGCGCAAACAGCGGGAGCGCTCCCGCTGCTTGCGGGGAGGTCCGGGAAGCCTGGACGCGCTGAGCTCAGCGCGCGCAGGCTTCGGCATGCTGGCAACCCTGCGCAAACAGCGGGAGCCCTCCCGCTGCTTGTGGGGAGGTCCGTGAAGCCTGGACGCGCTGAGCTCAGCGCGCGCAGGCTTCGGCATGCTGGCAACCCTGCGCAAACAGCGGGAGCGCTCCTGCTGTTTGCGGGGAGGTCCGCGAAGCCTGGACGCGCTGAGCTCAGCGCGCGCAGGCTTTGGCATGCTGGCGACCCACCCCTCTCACTCTCCAGGCTTCAGCGAAAGCCTGCATTCGCACCATAGGACGCACACACATTTCCCCTTCATTTTTGGAGGGGGAAAAGTGCGTCCTATGGTGCGAAAAATACGGTAGGTACTGCTCCGGCGGGAAGGGAAACAGTGTTTCCGTGTGCTGCTCTGTTTCACCAGAAGCGGCTTAGTCATGCTGGCCACATGACCTGGAAGCTGTACGCCGGCTCCCTCGGCCAATAAAGCAAGATGAGCGCAGCAACCCCAGAGTGAACCTAGCGGTCAGGGGTCCCTTTACCATTTTATCATGCCAAAAATATCTGTGTCATTCAAACCTTAAGCCTTATCCTTCGAATTCCAAAAGTCTTTTAATTCTAAATGTAACCATTCCTTCACTAAGCAATTAATACATTTTATTTATTTAATTTATATCCCAGCCTTTTCTCCAAGGAGCTCATGTTGGTTTACATGGCTCTCCACCTCCTCATTTAATCTCTAATAAAAATCCCTGTGACATAGGCTAGGCTGAGAAGCAGTGACTTAATGGCTGAGTGGGAATTTGAACCCTGGTCCTTCTCAGGTCCAAGACAGATGCTCTAACCACTACACCACACTGGCTCTCAGGTAGGAGGGTGTTGGACTTTTTGAGGTGTCTTTTTGCACCACAGTCTCCCAGGGTGGGGACGGGGACAGATGATGTAATTCTAATCTGTCTCCCATTTCTGTTTTATCTCTTTTTGTTGAGCCAGTTCTAGCCTTCAATTGCTGCATTCCAAATATGGGGCTTGGAATTATAGAGCCAGAGAACTGTAGTGTTGGGAAAGGACCCCAAGAGTCATCTAATCCAACCTTCTGCAATGAGAAATCACAACTAAACAATCCATGAAAGATGGCAATACAGCCTTTGTATCTCCTACTGGGGATTGCACTGCACAGAAGACCCTGACAATTGTGAGGCATCCTCTGTGTTGGCATTTTTTGCCGAACACAATTGTGGCTCAGAGTGCACATGATACCACAAGCGGCACTGGGTTTCCCTACTCCCTGCTGAGCTTGGCTAGCCATCTGTCAGGGATTCTTTAGCTGTGATTCTTGCAATGCAGCGGACTGGAATAGATGGCCCTTGGGGGTCCCTTCTGACACTACAATTCTATAATTTAGTCCTTGTCTTCAGGCAACCGTCTCCATGCCCACCGGGGGAGACACAATGGGAAAAGCTTTTACTGGCTGCAGAGGCATCCGGCATGCCCTGGGCTCTGCTTTCTTGGAGGTTTTTAAGGAGAAGTCAGATGGTAATCTGTCATAGATGCTTTAGTTGTAATTCCTGCATTGCAGTGGGTTGCACTGGATGATCTTTGGGATCCCTTGCAATGCTACAATTCTATGATTCTATGATCAAGGAATGTGGAGATTTTAAACAGAGGTTGGATGACCATCTGTTAGGGATTCATTTGCTGTGATTCCTGCTTTGCAGAGGGTTGGACTAGATGAACCTTGTGGTACCTTCTATTTCTACGATGCTATGATTCTATCCTGGGGGCTGGGAGAGAAGCTTCCCCCCTCAGCAGCTCGCACAAAGGCTCACACTCTCTTCTGAATGCTTGTTCCAAGGTCCATTGGCTCGAGTGGGACAAAGAGGCCATTGTGTGCAGCCTCGCAGGATCCAGGCTGGCTCTTCAATCACTGCCTGTAAACATAACCCCCTGGCATTGTGTGTGATTTCATTCAGACCGCTCCGACTTGCAAAAAGGCTTGGATTAGGGGCGCTGGGAGAGGCCCAGGCGGTCTCCTGACACATGGAAGTCCTTATGAGCTGTGCCAAACGGACGCGCTGAGCAAGTTTAAATTTGTCCAATCCTCTTTTAAAGCCATCCAAGTTGGTGGCCATCCCTGCCTCCTGCCAGCATTCCTGGCATCTGTTGGGTGGCTGGTCCACACAAGCAAATTCCGCTCTGAAACTCGCAAGGTTCAGCAACACGCAACTGATGAGATGAGCGGGCAAGATTTTCATCTCTCAGCCTCGGAGGCAGCATAGCTAAAAATATGTGCCTGACCTTTTTTCTTTGTGTGTGGCTGAAATCACTCACAGGAACCAGAGAAAAGGTGAGCAGCTGCCAGGGGAGATGGGAAGATCAGAATTGCCTCCCGGAGCAGAAGAGGAAGGTGGCTGCATCTGCCCAGAGCCAGCTTGGTTGACAGCCCTCCTCTTCACTCCTGTCTGTCAAGAAGACATTTGCTACTGCAGGGCTAGCAGGACCCACCGCCTGAGTTTCCCTATATAGGAGGTGGCCTTTAGTTGAGATTGCTACATTGTAGCAGGTTGGACTAGATGATGCCTGGAGTCCCTTCCAACTCTACAATTATCTCCCTTCAGCACAGAGCCCAAGCTCTTAACTTGGATCATAAGTCCTCTGTGATCTGCCTGGTGATTCACCAGTTCAGACCAAGGCTGCAGGCCTCAGAATGGTAGATTTGGAAGCATACCCAGAGCATCATGTAGCCCAACCCCCTGCAATGCAGGAATCACAGCTCAAGAATCCCTGATGGGTGGTCATCCAACCTCTGCTTAAAAGTCTCCAATGAAGGAGAATCTGCCACCTTCAAAGGGTCTGTTCCACTGCTGAAGAACTCTTGCCTTTAGGAAACTATTCCTAATGCTTAGTCAGAATCTCTTTTCTCTCTCATTCAGATCCATTGGTTTGGGTCCTCCCCTCTGGCTCCACCTTCCCTGGGACAGCCCTTCAAATATTTGAAGATGGCTTTCTTGTTATCTCTCAGTCTCCTCTTCTCCAGGCTAAACATACCCAACTCCCTCAACCGTTCCTCATCCAGCTTGGTTTCCAGACCCTGGATCATCTTGGTCACCCTCCTCTGCACATGTTTCAGCTAGTCAATATCATTCCTAAATTGTGGCACCCAGAGCTAGACAGAGTCTTCTTCTTCTTCTTTGGCGATCGCTCATAGCCGAGTAAGATTGTCTTCCATAGACACTGTTTTAACAATGAGTCTGTAAGTGTCTGTGGAGGCCAATTCTGGATCCACACATCCTTCCACAGTGGCCTACCAAAGCAGAATAGAACCATACGATGATTTCCCTTGATTGGACACATTGGTTCTCAGTTTCTAAAACTTTGATGGGTTATCATTGAGTCAGACTGGTACACTGGTACAGAGAGCGGCTCCATCCAGGTTCCTTCTCCACTGTTCCTCTATGGCAGGCTTCCTCAACCTTGGCCCTCCAGATGTTTTGAGACTACAATTCCCATCATCCCTGACCACTGGTCCTGCTAGCTAGGGATCATGGGAGTTGTAGGCCAAAAACATCTGGAGGGCCGAGGTTGAGGAAGCCTGCACTACGGTCTGCTCCTGCTTTGAAGGTCTTTTTTCCTCTTGTGGCTTACCGCAGCCTACTCCAAAACCCCAGGGTCTCCATGGAAGTGTGAACACATGTGTTCAGGGGTAATTGAGGATTAATCCCAACACTTCACACCTCCTTAATGAGGTGTGAACGACCCCTCAAAAACCCACCTTGCTGGATTCCAGGAGGAGGTGGATTCCGCAGCTCAGAATGCTCCAGTCTGAGCTTGAAGGTGGAGCTAGAAAGTATCCCCCAATCTGGTGCCCTCCAGATGTATTAGACTACAACTCCCACCAGCCCTGGTCCCACCAGCCCCTGGTCACCAGAGGCCATAAGACCTCTGTTTAAAAACTTCCACTGAATAATAGAATTGTAGAGTTGGAAAGGATCACAAGAGTCATCTAGCCCAACCTCTTGCAATGAAGGAACCAAAATTAATGTGCTTGAAAACATTTGCCTGCAGATCCCTCTTCAGAGCATCGACAGCTTCAACTGACTTTATTTTTTGCATGCTTTGATTTTGCTGTTTCAGATTTTCAAAAGCTGGCAGGTGTGACTGGCAGCTCCACTCCTGAAGAGCAGGTGGTCTCTCTGGGTCATCCAGGAGCAGGAGCAGGTCAGGAAGGAAGGTGAAAGAAAGCTCCCTTTCCTGGTCTTTGTCATGTGCCTGCTGCTGCATAAGTTTTGCATGCCACCCTTCACTCAGCTCCTTTCCAGAAGCCAGCCTTCATCATCATCATCATCATCATCATCATTATTGTTGTTGTTGTTGTTGTTATTATTATTTTAATCACTTTAAGTTTGTCCACTACCTTTATACATCACTATGCACAATGCGGCTTATGAGCTGAAGAAACAACAAAAGATGCAATGAAGATAGCTCAGTTTGCAGGGGTCAGCAAACTTTTTCAGCAGGGGGCTGGTCCATTGTCCCTCGGACCTTGTGGGGGGCCGGACTATATTTTTTGGGGGGAAATGAATGAATTCCTATGCCCCACAAATAACCCAGAGATGCATTTTAAATAAAAGGACACATTCTACTCATGTAAAAACACGCTGATTCATGGACCGTCCGCTAGCTGGATTGAGAAGGTGATTGGGCCGGATCCAATGCCTACCCATGCCATAAAACATAAGACCCTTAATCGTAGGGTCGTGGGATTGAGCTCCACATTAAGCAAGAGTCCTGCATTGCAGGGGCTGGACTAGATGACCCTCACGGTCCCTTCCAACTCTACGGATCTATTATTCTATATGACCACACATCCCATAACAATCCGATCCAATGCAAAAAAACCCATAATAAAAATATAAATTTAAAATAAACTTGTAACAAATAAAGTACCGGTAATATTCAATAATTTAGTTCATGAAATATACCGGTATACACTTTGTGGTTGTAGACAAAAAAACTGAAAGCGGATTACAAAAAAGATAAAACAATAAAATCACTAATAAGAATTACAACCACAATTTGAAACATACAGATATTCAACACCACAATAGAATAGACTAAAACAAATTAAAACTCATGCAGACTTTCTGAACATCTGGGCAGCCTTGTTTAAATAAGATTTATTTATTTATTATGCCTCAGAGTCACATGATAAATTTAATTCTCAGAATATCAGCAAATAATAATTAAGCAGACGTTCACTCTCAACAACTACAGAAAATCATTACTGAACTATAATCAATAAAAAGAACAGCTGGTCGCAATACATAAAATACCACAGTGCATTAACAAAAACATGTAAAAGGATCACATAACTCACATAAAATTATTATTATTTTTTAAAAAATATATGAATAAATAAAATTTCCCCTGCACTTCTCTTTGCCTTACTTCGCTGTGAAGAAACAGTGACCTTGTTTCTCCTCTGGAATGGCAACTGAAAGACAGGGCCAAGGTCAGTGACCCTCACTGGCAGCTTTGTTCGTGGGGAAAGCCCCCCCCCCCCCCCGTGGTTGACAGGTTTGCATTTTGGCACTTGGGAAGGGGCCCCTCAACCTCCACCTGGTGGAGGAATGGATGGAGAAAAGGATTCAGGCAGAGAGTTGGAAGAAGAAGAGGAAGATGACCTACCCTGCCTGCCTCTAAAGCAATTGCACACCCACACACCCACACACATACAAAGTTTTGCCTTTAGGAGTCTTCATTTTTTGTGCCTTTCAAAAGCATCTAAAAAACTAAGGTTGACATGTCATGAGGATCCCAGAGATGATAAAGGGTCTGAATAAACAAAGCTTTGTGAGAATGGTTGAGGGAGTTGGGGATGTTTAGCTTGGAGAAGAGGAGACTGAGAGGTGACATGAGAGCCATCTTCAAATATGTGAAGGGCTGACACAGGAAACATGGAGTGAGATTGTTTTCTGCTGCTCCAAAAGGGAGGACCTGAACCAATGGATTAAAGTTACATGAAAGGAGATTCCAACTAAAAATTAGGAAGAACTTCCTGACAGCATGAGCTGTTTGACAGTGGAACTTATGGGAGGAAATATATAAATCACCTGCATGGGGGGATTCATAAAAGACTGGATCCCTAGATTCAAAATGCAGGGTTAAACACAGTCTCCAGCCAGAGAGAGCTCACATCAGAGTTTTAAAGTCACAAAAGCGAGCAGCTGTGTAGCGTGGGAATATAGGCTGTTAAACCTTTTAAATATCCCATCCTGAGTCACTACCAGAGCTTCCTCATTTCTACCACACACCTTAGTAAGTTTAAAAATTCTTTACTTGCAAAGTTTCAAAAGTCAGGTTCATGCATTTATCCATGCAGCGCAAGTAAACACAGGCAGAAATCTTGAGACGCCAAAGATAGTGAACTAGCTCCACACAAGCAGTCTTAGCTTGTAGGGAGCAATCTTAGGCATGGTCAGTTTGCTTGGTGAAAGGAGAATGAACAAATGAGGAAACATAAATTTCTTCCAGGTGAGTTGTGTGACCTAGCAGAGTCTAGGAGCACAATTCTATGATCTTAACCCCTTCATGCATTAACTAGTCTTATGCTTGTTAGTTATATTTGACTGCAATATCCCACAGAACAGACTCCCTCAGAAGGTGGTGGACACTCCTTCCTTGGAGGTTTCTAAGCAGAGGTTGGGTGGCCATCTGCCAAGGATTCTTTAGCTGCAATTCCTGCATTGCAAGGGGTCAGACTGGATGACCCTTGGGGTCCCTTCTAGCTCTGCAATTCTATGACTCTGCAAGTTATATGACTATCACCAGAATAAGGTTGAGATCATATGAAGAGTTTGTCAAGCCTTTTCTGAGCCTTCCCTACATCCCACTCCCACCCTCCCCACTTCCTAAATGCAGAAACTGAAGAGGTACTTAAGGCTGGGCTGTGTATATTGAAAAGCTCAAATCCCTTTAGAATTTAATCTCTCAGTGATGGATTTAAAACTGTTGCAGGCAGCTGGGTTCTTATTTTATCCAGGGAGGTTGTGGTGAGTCTTTGAAGCAGGCTTTGATTGAAAACAGTGTCTCGGGTTCCAGAGTTCCCTCCTTGCTGCAAACGTCCAGTGTTGCTTCTGTTTGACAGATATTTACTGACAGCTCCAGGGAGGGAAGACCCTCTTGAGTTGTTTTTTGGGGGGGGGGGATTTGGCTCAGTGACATCAGCGTGTGAGTAGAACATCCCCTGGGGGCAAATTCCAGCCCAGCAATGAGCTCATCGGATGGAAATAGATCAGCTCTGTTCACAAAATGCTGCTCACTGCAAGAATCACACAACACCCATGTAGGGGGCTGGAGGGGGAGAGAAATGTGCCAAAATTCAACAGAGCCAATTCCAACATTTATTCAGAGCCAGCATTGCCAGGGCAGGAACATCCCAGATCCTGAGATTTCAGGGCTAAAACTGGAGACCTGGAGGTGGCCACAGGTGCTGTCACAGGGCAAACCCTGGAGATGGAGGTTAATTGGGAGAGAGGAGCAGATATTGGCAAGTTGATTAAGTTGAACTTGTGCAGAGGAGGGAGACCAGGATGCTAAATGGTCACATACAGTGGTACCTCAGGTTACATACGCTTCAGGTTACATACGCTTCAGGTTACACACTCCACTAAGCCAGAAATAGTGCTTCAGGTTAAGAACTTTGCTTCAGGATGAGAACAGAAATCAGGTTCCGGTGGCAGAACAGAAATCTGAGAACAGAAATCAGCAGCAGGAGGCCCCATTAGCTAAAGTGGTGTTTCAGGTTAAGAACAGTTTCAGGTTAAGAACGGACCTCTGGAACGAATTAAGTACTTAACCCGAGGTACTACTGTAGTTACCAAGTTTTTTTCCTGTGATCGCTGCATTTCAGGGTTTGGTCTACATGACCCTCAGCATCCCTTCCAACCCTACAATTCTATGATTGTAGAGCAATATAAGCCTTGGAAGTCTGCCTTGCATGGTGTATCCTCATACCTTATATGGAATTTGACAGAAATGGGACAGGTTGCCCTCCAGCAAACTCTGCTGGGTTTTTCCACCAAGAAATTCCCCTTCTTGGTTTGGACACTCCTCTTTTGCTGGATCAGGCTGATGATGGTATGCTGAGGCTTTGGCCTACAGGCGAAATTTCTTTCACAGTACTTTATCTCTGCCAGGGTGTGGCCCAGGTTGGAAACCTTGACGGGGTGAGGTGGGGGCAACTCCTGAATGTCTGTCTCTCTGTGTGACTGTTGCATATTGTCTTTTCTGTGCTCCTGTTGGAAGAGGCCAGCCACCAAGCAATAGTAGAGTCGGAAGGGTTCTCCAAGATCCAACCGCTGAAATTGCAGCTCAAGAATCCCTGACAGGCAGCCAAACAACCTCCAACTGAAAACCTCCAGTGATTCATAGAACTGAAGAGTCGGACGGGGTCCACCTAGTTCAACTATTTGTGAGTGTCTTCTTCTAAATGTCTGCTGAAAGGTTTGCTATTCCACGAGGCCTGTGCAGGCAATTAAGAAGACACCCTCCCACAATGGTCTGCATATGTTTGTTGTTAATCCTATTTCTTTTAATTTCTTTTTAATTTTTTATGATTTTACTGTATGGTTTTGTGACTTTCTATTGCTCTGCCTCTCTGTGATATATATTGTCATGATACAGTGGTATGCAAATAATTCTATAAAGAAACAGATAGATAAATAAGCAGGAAGCATCCCAGACGTTCTAAACCAGGAGTTGGGGCCCTGGCACGAAAATGACTGCTGGCTCCTGTTTAGTTCTCTTTGAACCTGTGGTGAACCTGTATTACTCCTGCCTGATAAAATGATGTTATGGAAAAGGAGAAGGGGGGAACGTTTCTTAACAATGACCAGCTGCAACAGCCATATAGAATCTCCAGTGTAAGACACACTGTACCCTTGACTACCAGCTGGGCTTTTTGGGGAGAGGGAATCAGCAGAAGGGAAGCCCATGGAGCCTTAAACGTGGCTGGCAATGTTTGTCGCCAGAGGACTGCCCAGGTGCAGACAACACAGAGATGCCTCTGTGAAGCTTCATGGAGGAGAGGGCTACTGAGGGCTACTAGCCATAATGGCAATGATCGTCTCTATGATCAGAAGCAGAAATGCTTCTGAATACCAATCGTTAGGAATCACAGGAGGGCAGAGTGCTCTTGTGCTCAGATCCTGCTTACAGTCTCCCACTGGGGCATTTGTTTGCCCCCTGTGAGAACAGGAGGCCGGACTAGATGGGCCATGGGTCTGATGCAACAGGCTTGGGTTAGGCTCTTGTGTTCACATATTATGTTCTTAAGTCAACCCAAAGTTCTGCTGTGCTGGAAATCATTCCAGGAAGGATGAGAAGGGCTTGAAAGCTCAAGGCAGTGAACCCCAAAGTGCTGTCTCCTCACCTGTGTCACTTCACTTTCCAATGCTGCAGAGTTCTGAATTATTAAGTTGAAGGTTCCACAACAAATCCTGCCCCGAATATTATTTCTAAATCACTTGCAATTTCCTGCTCTAATAATTCCTGCACTGTGCATCTTATTGGGGTCATTGTTTCTCTCTCTCTCTCTTGACCTGATGCAATTGTGTTGGGGTGAATCCAGCTTTGGTTCCCAATGGGTATGGAATAATAGAATTGTTGAGTTGGAAGAGACCCTTGAGGGTCATCTAGTTGAACCCCCTGCAATGCAGGAATCATACCTGAATTTAAGAAGCAGAGATTTAATATGTAGGGATGAAGGAGACTCCACCACTTTCCAAGGGAATCTATTCCACTTTTGAACAGCTCTTCTCCATCCCTGTCCTGCCCACAGATGCCCCCCCCCCACATATTAAGGACCACCAGAGGCAACACCCAAAACAAGCTCTTAGCATCATCCTAAGTACTGATTATTTAATCACTTTACCAGGCAATTAGTGTGTTGAACAAGACTGAATCCCCTCCCCAAAATTCATTTCACTTAGGAAATCAATCTGATCCCTCCCAGAGGAGCTTGCCTGCCAAACTCAATTCCAAACAGCAATGTTCTTTAATGTTTCAAATGTAATGGGACAAAGACTTGCCAAAAGTGTTGAGTGAAGGCTTCTGGAGAACAGATTCCCTGAGCAACTGGCACTACACTGAATGATATAATCACAGAACTGTCAAGTTGGAAGGGATCCCAAGGGTCATCTAGTCCAATCCCTTGCAATGTAAGAATCATGCCTGAGGTTCCCCATAAGGCTTGGTTTCCAGACCCTTGATCATCCTGGTCGTCCTCCACTGCACAGGTTCCAGGTTGCCAATACCCTTCTTAAATTGTGGCACCCAGAACTGGACAGAGTATTCCAGGTGGCCTCTGACCAAGGCAGAATAGAGCCGGTCTATGACTTCCCTTGATTTGAACACCAGACTTCCATTGATGCAGCTAGGATAACCTTACCTTTTTTTGCTGCTGCAACACACTGTTGACCTCTGCTAAGCTTGTGGTCCACTAAGACCCTGAGATCTTTTTCACAAGTGCAACTGGCAATCCAGGTGTCCTCTGTCTTATCATTGTTCAGATGATTATTCCTGCCTAAATGCAGAACTTTACATTGGTCCCAATTGAAATCCCTTTAGGCAGGAATAATCAGATGCAACAAAATATAAGATGGAGAAGACATATAATGGCTGTCTTCAGATATCTAAAGGGCTGTCAAATGGAAGATAGAGTACTTTGTGTATGAATTGTCTCATTTGTACTTAGCCTGCAGAAGAGAAGACTAAGGGGGTGTGTGGGAAATACCCACCTTAAAATATCTGAGGGGCTTATTTCTGCTGCTCCAGAGAATTTTCTGAGCTGTTCAGCAGTGTAGCAGACTAGCTCAGAAGGTGGTGGACTCCTTCACTTAAGGTTTTTAAGAAGGTTTTCAGCTGTATTGCTGGAGGAGTAAATGTGCAGCGCACAGTTAACCTGTGGAACTTACTCCCACAGGAGACAGTGCTGGCCATGGATTTGGTTGGCTTTAAAAGAAGATTAGACATATTCATTGAAAGGGTTGTCGATAACTACAGCTGGAGGCAGCAGTGATTCTGAACACCAGTAGCCGGAAACCACAGGAGGGCTCATTTGCCTGCCGAGTACGGCATCCTGTTCTTACAGTGGCCGACCAGATGGACATTATGTGGAACCTACAAATAGGATTCAAGCATAAGAGCAACTCTCAATTCCTGCAGTTTCCAGCAACTGGTATTCAGAAGCATTGCTGCCTCCTAATTGTGGAGGCAGAAAATATACATTACGGCTAGCAACCATGAAAAGCAAATTGAAATCTAATGGGCTGGGCTGGGCTCAGCAAAAGATGGGAGAAAACAATATTTCCTTCTCCTCCCCACACCCACAAATGCAAATGCATGATCTATCTATCTATATCTATCTATCTACTGATCGATCGATCTATCATCATCTACCTACCTACCTACCTACCTACCTACCATCTATCTATCATCTATGCATCTCCCCTCACCAGTGAATGAAGGGCAGAAAGAAAACCACTGGATTATTAAGTCTAATTACGCCCAGAATTTACTTGTTTCCCAGATGACTGCCAAGAGAAGACAATGCAGGAGGATGAAAGGATGGAAAGAATCTGCGTAGCCACAGGAATGCTGGGAATGCATTATCCTCACATTAGCTGTTTCTGCGGTGCTGATTCCATTAGGGGGAGTCTGCATTTTGAAACTCTCATTGTGCTTCATGGAGCTCCACAGCTACGGAGGTGGCCCAGCCATGCCCTGACAGAGGCCAGCTGACTCTCATAGAATCACAGAATTGTCAAGTTGGAAGGGAGCCCCAAGAGTCATCTAGCCCAGCCCCCTGCAAGGCAGGAATCACAGCTAAAGAATCCTTGGCAGGTGGCCATCCAAGCTCTGCTTAGAAACCTCAAATGAATCACACAATTTTTAAAACTAGAAGGTATCCCCAGGGGTGATCTAACTCAACCCCCTGCAATGCAGAAGTCACAACTAAAATGGGTGGCTAGAAAAACTTGGAGAAAGTGAGAGCTGGAAGAGAAGAGTGGGAAGCAGGGAAAATGAAGGATGGAGAGGGCAAAAGTGCAGTGAAAGAATGGAAAGGGAAGGATGAGATAGAAAGAAACATGGAAGGCCCTGTGAGAATAGGCTGCTGGATGAGACTGGTCATTGGCCCAATCCATCAGGACCCTGCTCTCAACAAAATGTTACAATCCACCCCAACCCCATTTCTGAGCAATCCCCTGTATTCATTATTCATACCAGCCACTGATTGCTCAGAGCATTTAAAGGCAAATAAAACCAACAGGTTAGTGACCTTGGAGCGACCGGGTGGAGTGGGGGTGCATATAAATCTGTCCAATTTCTCTAATTGCCTTTTTATGGGTCTGTCTATGGGGCAGCCTCACCCCTGTGAGATTTGGTGTTGCAGCTGGAGGGAGTTCAGAAGCTCCACCACCTCCTCCTCCTGTTTCTTCTTCCTCCTCCTTTTCCAGATTAGATGGCTTTAATAGTGGATTAGACAAATGCATAGAGGAGAGAGTTGTCCATGATGAGAGAGAGAGAGGAAGGAAGGAAGGAAGGAAGGAAGGAAGGAAGGAAGGAAGGAAGGAAGGAAGGAAGGAATTTCAGAGCCTGGTTGGTGACTGTGAGAACAGGATGCTGGAAGAGATGGGCCACTGGACTGATTAAGTAGGCACTTGTTTGGTCCATCCTCCCTCTTTTCTTTCCTTCCTTCCTTCCTTCCTGGACACCCTCACTGCCCTCCGAGGCAGCCCTTGGCCCTCACTCTTCCTCCTGCTTGGCCCATACCTTGGTTTTGCTGTGCCAGAATGGCCTGGGTTTATCTAGGAGCAAAAAAAGGAGGGGGAAAAATTGAGCTCTCTTTAATAGGTTTTATGGCATAAAATATTGTGCCTTCAATATTTCACCTTTAAGAAACTTCCATCCATCTTGGACTACCTTCTCTTTGAGAATTTCTGACCATGGGATCTCACCTCATACTTCCTATTTCCTCATACAGTGGTACCTGGGGTTACATACGCTTCAGGTTACATACGCTTCAGGTTACAGACTCCGCTAACCCAGAAATAGTGCTTCATGTTAAGAACTTTGCTTCAGGATGAGAACAGAAATCGTGCTCCAGTGGCGCGGCAGCAGCAGGAGGCCCTCATTAGCTAAAGTGGTGCTTCAGGTTAAGCACAGTTTCAGGTTAAGTACGGACCTCCGGAACGAATTAAGTAATAATAATAATAATAATAATAATAATAATAATAATAATAATTTATTATTTATACCCTGCCCATCTGGCTGGGGTTCCCCAGCCACTCTGGGCGGCTTCCAAAAGAATATTAAAATACTGTGATACATCAAACATTAAAAGCTTCCCTAAACAGGGCTGCCTTCAGATGTCTTCTAAAAGTCTGGTAGTTGTTGTTCTCTTTGACATCTGGTGGGAGGGCGTTCCATAGGGAGGGCGCCACTACCGAGAAGGCCCTCTGCCTGGTTCCCTGTAACTTGGCTTCTCGCAGTGAGGAAACCGCTAGAAGGCCCTCGGTGCTGGACCTCAGTGTCCGGGTAAAACGATGGGGGTGGAGACGCTCCTTCAGGTATACTGGACCGAGGCCGTTTAGGGCTTTAAAGGTCAGCACCAACACTTTGAATTGTGCTTGGAAACGTACTGGGAGCCAATGTAGGTCTTTCAAGACCGGTGTTATATGGTCTCGGCAGCCGCTCCCAGTCACCAGTCTGGCTGCTGCGTTCTGGATTAGTTATAGTTTCCGGGTCACCTTCAAAGGTAGCCCCATGTAGAGCGCATTGCAGTAATCCAAGCGGGAGATAACCAGAGCATGCACCACTCTGGTGAGGCAGTCCGCAGGCAGATAGGGTCTCAGCCTGCATATCAGATGGAGCTGGTAAACAGCTGCCCTGGACACGGATTTAACCTGTGCCTCCATGGACAGCTGTGAGTCCAGAATGACTCCCAGGCTGCGCACCTGGTCCTTCAGGGGCACAGTTACCCCATTCAGGACCAGGGAATCCTCCACACCTGCCCGCCTCCTGTCCCCCAGAAACAGTACTTCTGTCTTGTCAGGATTCAATCTCAATCTGTTAGCCGCCATCCATCCTCCAACCGCCTCCAGACACTCACACAGGACCGTCACCGCCTTCACTGGTTCTGATTTGAAAGAGAGGTAGAGCTGGGTATCATCCGCATACTGATGAACACCCAGCCCAAACCCCCTGATGATCTCTCCCAGCGGCTGCATGTAGATGTTGAAAAGCATGGGGGAGAGGACAGAACCCTGAGGCACCCCACAAGTGAGAGCCCATGGGTCTGAACACTCATCCCCCACCACCACTTTCTGACACGGCCCAGGAGGAAGGAGCGGAACCACTGTATGACAGTGCCCCCAGCTCCCAGCCCCTCAAGACGGTCCAGAAGGATGTTATGGTTGATGGTATCAAACGCCGCTGAGAGATCCAGCAGAACTAGGAAACAGCTCTCACCTTTGTCCCTAGCCCGCCAGAGATCATCAACCAGTGCGACCAAGGCAGTTTCAGTCCCGTGATGAGGCCTGAATCCCGACTGGAAGGGATCCAAATGGTCCGCTTCTTCCAGGTGTGCCTGGAGTTGTTCAGCAACCACTCGCTCAATCACCTTGCCCTAGAATGGAAGATTTGAGACTGGGCGATAGTTGGCCATCGTGGCCGCATCTAAAGATGTTTTTTAAAGAAGCGGTTTAATAACCACCTCTTTCAGCGGGTCTGGGAAGGCTCCCTCACGGAGAGAAGCATTCACCACCCCACGAAGCCCATCGCCCAGCCCTTCCCGGCTCGCTTTTATAAGCCAGGATGGGCAAGGATCCAGGAGACCGGTGGTTGGCTTCACTCGTCCAGGCAGCCTGTCCACATCCTCGGAGGTAACAGACTGGAATTGATCCCACACAATTTGACTAGACAGGACTCTAGCACTCTCCCGCCCCGGCCCTGCTCCCACGTTGGCGTCTACCTCTTCCCGAATCTGAGCGACTTTATCTGCAAAAAACTTTGCAAAATCATTGCAGGAGATCATGTGGCCCGTACTTAACCAGAGGTACCACTGTACTTACATTCTTGCCAGAGTTTGAATTCAAACAGATATTGGGGTAGTCTAAGTCTCCCTTTGCTACTATATCTCTCATTTTTGAATGTTTGGTCATCTGCATCAATCTGATGAAGATCTATAGCAGACACCCACAGTAAGCTTGTTGTTGTTTCTCTTTCCTACAATATTTATCCACATACTCTTAATCTGCCTTCCATGGGACTCCTGTATTGCAGAAGCTGGACTAAATGTCCCTTGGGGTGCCTTCCAACTTCACAATTCTTTGATTCTATGATTCTAAGTCGTGGATCTCTTTACAAGTGCACACATCCTTTACATCTTATCCTCCTTCTCCCCACTTCGTGTTTGGCCTACAGGTTATATTTCTCAATTCTTACATTCCATGTCATGAATCCAGTCCACCAAGTTTCAACAACGCCTTCTTAGGTCATATTTGCCATGCTATATTAACAGCTATTCATCTTGCTTATTTGCCACACTCTGTGCATTAGTATAGAGACAACTGAAACCACAAGTCATTCCCTCCAGCTGCTTCCTTCTTGTAGTTCTCTGCCCTTCAGCAGGTTTCTGGAGCACCATCTCATTTTCCTGTGCATCATTGAAGCTATTATCCCCAGTACTACATGTTCCCTTGTCTTCTGTAGTGATATATCCCTCCCCCTCAGGATTTAGTTTAAAGCTCTTCTGATCAGGTTTGCGAGACTCTTAGCAAACACATTCTTGCCATCTACTGTAAGATGCAACCCATCTCATGTCTGAAGTCCTTCCTCGAGGAAGCAGAGACCATGGTCCAAGAGGCCCAACCTTTCTTGGTGGCACCACATGCACAGCCAGTGCAAATTTATTTCCAATAATTTCCCCTCTCTTCTTGGGCCATGGCCTTCAACAGGAAGGAGTGATGAAAAAAACCACCAGTGCCTCAAGACACTTCAGCTTCCCCCCCAGAGTCCCACAGTCCCAGGCTATATGTTGAAGGCTGTGTCTGGCAGTATCTTGTTTACCAAAATGAATCAGAAGGAAGGAGTTTTGGTCAGTGAGCTTTATAAGTCTTGCCAACTTTTCTGTCACATCACGAATCTTTCCACCTGGAAGATAGCACACCTTCTGGGACATCCTGTTACCCCTGCACACTGCTGCTTCTGTGCCCCGTAGTGGGGAGTCACTTACCACCACCACATGTGTCTTCCTCCTCTGGGGAGTGGCAGAAATCATTCTGTGCGCTGCACCTTCCACAGCCACCTCTGTGTGGTCTGAGATCTGCAACTGTTGAACTTGCTTCTCTGGCCCCAGAATTGGAAAATAGATTGCAAGCAGGGTAAGAGTTTGGGAACTCTAACTTTGGCATATTTCTTCCAGTCTCTGCATTCAGACCAGACTACTGGTAGTTATCCTTCATTCTGGTTAAATTAATTTTCTAAGCCTTATTAAATAAACACACGGTTATGGGAAGAGGAGTAGCCAGCCTCTTGTCCAGGCTGCCAGCCAAAGGTAAATGGATCTAAAAGCAATTTTAATGAATCATAGAATTTTAGGGTGGGAAGGGACCCCCAAGGGTAATCTAGTCCTACCCCCTGCATGGGGAAGAGTCTCTTGCATTTGTTTTAGCCTGGCAAATCAGCCAAGTTGTCAGAAATACAAAATATGAATAGGGCTATTAATTAGGTGCCAGCCAAAGGTACCTGCCAGTCTATCATGAAGTACTCATCAGTCCCAACTGGTGTGGCCAGTACCTGGAAGGTACTAAGTACCTGGAAGGTACTAAGTCAAAGAAGGCAGTGCATTGCAGGGGGTTGGACTAGATGACCCTCGGGTTCCCTTCCAATCCTACAATTCTGAAATTCTAGGATTCAGTGGACATCTGTCAGGGATTCTTTCTCTATAATTCCTACTTTGCAGGGGATCTGACTAGATGATCCTTGGGGGTACTTCCAATTGTATAATTTCATTATTCTTTGATATGAGGTTTTTAAATAGAGTTTGGACAGTCATATGACAGGGATTCTTTAGCTTTGATTCCTGCATTACAGAGGGGCCAGGTCAGATGACCCCAGGGAGTACCTTCCAACTGTAAGATTCTATAATTTAATGAAGCCCCTAATCCTGATTTTCTTAGTCTGGCTTCTGGGATTTCTGCATTGTTGCCCAGATGTGTGCTTGCAAGCTGATCTCTGCATTCATCTGCATACTTGAAAATAAAATAAAAGTTAATAAAGCTGAGATGCTCCAGAAAGAAAATTACTAGGAGACTGGCTAAGAGACTGAACAACTGTGATTTCACCATTGCCAAACCCTCCCTTTTGCAACTGCAGCTTCGAAAGAGACCTCAGCACTCCTGCCTCGTAGAGTCCCACGCTTCCTAGGAATAATGGAAGAGACATTATTGGTGGGTGTTTAATTGCAAAATTGCTGTTTGGAAAAGGCTAACCTCTTGATGTTTCGCAGCCGGTGAACAATTATCCTTGGGCCTTTCCCAGCTCTGGGGCCATGCTCAGAAGGTTCAAGGTTCTCCCAGGTGTGAAAGCTGCTTTTGTCTCTGGGTAAAAAAATATGGTTTTAGGGTATCATTCAATAAGAAATTAAATCAATTAACTGATTGCGTAAAAGAAAGAGGCCTTTCACACCTGTGACATCATTTTCCTTTCTGTATTTCTCACCCCAGACAGGGAGCATTCCGAGAACCATCAAAGCTGGAAGGGATCCCATGGTGTCATCTAGTCCTACCCCCTAGACTAGATGAACCACAGCTGTGGAGGCAGGGCATAGCCATTGTGGCTAGTAGCCACCAATTGCCCTCTCCTCCTCCATGAACTTGTCAAATCCTCTTTTAAAGCCATGCAAGTTGGTGGCCATCACTGTCCCCTGGGGGAGGAAGTCCCATATTTTAACTAAGAAGGACTTTCTTTTATCTGTCCTGAAACTTCCAGCATTCAGCTTCATTGGATGTTCAAGGGTTAAGAGAGAATGATAAAAAGTTTTTTCTCTATCCACTTTCTCCAGGCAATGCAAAATACAACAGACAATATCGACAGCAGAGAATCAGCAAAGGGAAGAAGGCAACAACCCCAACCCCCTTTTATTTTGCCATTTCAAATCGTGTTTCTTTTGTAAATCACAATTTTGCCTCTTCTGGTTAACACAGATACAGTGAATTGTCTTGAGTATCTGACATCAGGGTTGCAGGATAGGGTGATCTTGCATTGCAGGCTTCTCCCCCCCCCCCAGGCCGTGGCCTCTCACAAAACACAACCCCAACATGTTTAAAATGACTTATTAGCTGAAATGTGTGCTGAGGAGCGTGAACAAGGTGTCCTTACTAGACTGCACGTTTAATGTGAGCCAACAGAGTGATGCAGCAGCAAAAAAGGCTCATGCAATTATCAGCTGCATGAATAGAAGTCCATACTGAGGAAAATCACAGTCCCATTCTTGTCTGCCTTGGTCAGGACTGGAATCCTGTGTCCAGTTCTGAACACTCTAGTTTAATAAGGGTGTTGGCAAGGATATTGGCAGGGAGGTGTGCACAGGAGGGTGACCAAGATGACGAAGAGTCTGGAAACCAAGCCCTCCTGAAAACTTGCTATCAGGAATGAAAACAAGAAAGAAAGAAAAAAAAGATGAAGCAGCAGCTCAAATTTTGATTATTTTCAGTAAGCTGCTTGTCCTTGAGATACAATATTAATTTGCAGGGATGAATTAGAGAAAGGCCTAATCCCAAACCCTTTGGGACAACCTCTTTTGATTGGATACAGAATCATTTTGGATCAAGAACTGATAATCCTTTCCTTGGCTCCAGCTGGTTGGGTGCTTCAACTGGTCAAAAATGCAGCCACCAGATTCCTGGCTTGGGTTCCATTTAGATCTCGCATAACCCCTGCTTTAAAACTGGTTTCCTGAACCAGTGAGGTTGCAGCACACTTGTTATCACCAGATACCCAAGATGTTTAGGGCCAGGAGGGAAGATTGCTTCTAATCCTTTCCTCTGACACCACAGGCAATGCCTGCAAACATGCCCATTACGGACAGATTTCATCCTTCCGAATTAGTAAACTGCCCTACCCAGACTAAGAACATAAGAAGAGCCTGCTGGACCAGGCCAAGGATCTATCTAAACCAGCATCCTCTTCTCACAATGGCCAACCACATGCCCAAATGGGAAACCCGTAAGCAGGACCTGAACATAAAAACATGTCTCCCCTCCTGTTGTTTCCAGGAACTGCGATTCAGAAGCTTTGCTTCCTCTGACCGTGGAAGCAGAAGAGCACAGCCCTCGTGGCTAGTAGCCATCAATAGCCTCCCTTATGAATTTGTCCAATCTTCTTGTAAAGAAGATCCAGCTTGGTGACTATCGCTGCCTCCTAGGAAAGGGAGTTCCGCAGTTTAACTATGCGCTGCATGAATAAGGATTTCTTTGTTCAGTCCCAAATCTTCCAGCATTCAGCTTCAAACTGGATATCCGCCAGTTCCAGTGTTATGAAAAGGGGGGGGGGGGGGAATTGTCTCAGTCAACTTTCTCTGTGCCGTGCATGGCTTTCTAAACTTCTGTTGGGGGTTGGACTCGATGGCCCTTGTGGTCTCTTCCAACTCTATGATTCTATGATTCTGTTATGTCACTATCACGATATTTTGGTTAATCAGGTTTTTTTTGGGGTTGTTTTTTTTTGCAGATCCCTGTGATATTTTGATAAATATAAGCTTCATCCAAAGTTGTGTCATGAGTCTTCTTTCAGGGTGTGATGGCAATACTACATAAGAACATAACAGGACAGCGCATGGCCATTGTGGCTAGGACAGGGGTCTGCAACCTTTAAGACAAAAAGAGCCACTTGGACCCGTTTCCAAAGAAAAAACAACAACTGGGAGCCGCAAAACCATTGCGACATTTAAAACAAATATATCTCCGGAGCCGCGATCTGACAGCGGGCGGGAAGGTGACGTCGGGACGGTGCGTGACTAACGCACGCACCGCCCCCATGCGACGTCACAGCCAGTACAGCGCCCGCCACAGTGAGGAGTGTCGGGGCGCACAATGCGCCTCCTCCCCTCGCTAGTATCCGCCCCGGAGCCGCGGCAAAGATGTAAAAGAGCCACATGCGGCTCCGGAGCCGCGGGTTGCAGACCCCTGGGCTAGGAGAACCCAAGAAAGGCTTAAGAAAAGAGTGAATCATCTCATGTGTCTTCAGCATCAGATTTGGAGGTTTAAGAAGTAAAGGAAAGGTTTCCCTAAAGCTAAACTGGCCACAGGGGTGGAGTGTGTATGCATTTGAAAGAATTATTTTTGGGGGGGAGGGGGAGGGGAGGGGGTCAAGAAAGGGGGCAACAGCGCCAATGTCGTGAGCAAAGAGATGGTTGAAACAAACAGCTCATAAAAAGAAAACCCCAAACTGTGAATGCTTTTTTCCCCTTTTAAAGCAAGCAAGAAAGAAAAAGCCCAGGGATCTCTCTGCATTTGCTCACCATGGAATAGGAAGCCGGTGTCACCACATCTGACCCTGGACCCATCTGGATGCAATTCCCTTTCAACATCTGAAAAACTAATACATATTTTTCTGCTGCCATCAGATATAAAAGTGTGTGTGTGTGTGTGTGTGTGTGTGTGTGTGTGTGTGTGTCTTGTTCGCTCTCCTCAAACAGGGTTGCCTCATGCCTTTGTGGGAATAAGGCCATGCCACATTAGAGAGAGCAGCGTATCACTTTCCTTTAAGAGTCTCATCTTAAAAGGACTAGGGAATTAGTCCTGGGGTTGTTGCTGTCATCTTCATTGTGGTTTTAAAAATAAGGACTGATAACGGAAGACCAGATCTGCTGGATCAGGCTAATGGTCCGTCTAGTGCATCCTCCTCCTCTCAGCGGCCAGCCAGATGCTCCAAAGAGAACCCCAAAAACAGGATCTGAGTACATACAACAACAGTCTCCCCTCCTGTGGTTTCCACCAATTAGCATTCAGAAGCCTTACAGTCAGTGACCATGGAGGCAGAGAATAGCCATCATGGCTGCTAGGCATCAGTAGGCTTGCCCTCCATGAATTTGTCCAATCCTCTTTTAAAGCCGAAAGGGACGTGGGTGGCGCTGTGGGTTAAACCACAGGGCCTAGGACTTGCCGATCAGAAGGTTGGCGGTTCAAATCCCCGTGATGGGGTGAGCTCCCGTTGCTCGGTCCCTTCTCCTGCCAACCTAGCAGTTCAAAAGCACGTCAAAGTGCAAGTAGGGGGTTCCTTTACCTTTTACGTTTAAAGCCATCTGAGTTGGTCGCCACTGCTTCCCCCTATAGGAGTGAGTTCCATAGCTGCGCTTAGTAATGTAATCTTCTCGATTAATGAGAATATTAGAGAATTTTCATTTAAAATGGGAGAATATCCATTTTAATGTATTGAAAATGATATAATTTTAATGCATTGAAGATGATATAATTAGTTAATATGCATGTTTATTCAAGGGTAAACTTGTTCAGATGGCAACCAAAAACTGTACAGATACTTTTATTCAATGGGGCAATTCAGTGAACTCACATTCTTTGACTCTTTTTGCACCAAACTGAAAATTGAAAATTCAACGTGAATGACTCACGTTAATCACTAAGCCTGCCTTTAACCATAAATTTAACCATAAATTTCTAATTATGTTATGTGTGTATGAAATGTAGCTTTTATAGTAAAGGTAAAGGGACCCCTGACCATTAGGTCCAGTCATGACTGACTCTGGGGTTGCGGTGCTCATCTCACTTTTTTGGCTGAGGGAGCCGGTGTACAGCTTCTGGGTCATGTGGGCAGCACGACTAAGCCACTTCTGGCAAACCAAAGCAGTGCACGGAAACACTGTTTAGCTTCCTGCTGGAGTGGTACCTATTTATCTACTTGCACTTTGACGTGATTTCGAAGGAATATATAAAAAAACCCTCAGGTCCACTACATGAGTACGTTCTTTAATAAGCATATCTACATGCTACAGCATTTTCAGTGCAACACCAGTAAAATCAATATAAAGTTTAAAATAAATGCTATTATTTCCAGAAAATAAAACACAAATAATCAGTAATGACAAGTTACATAACATCAGAAATGCAAATTACTATCTGCTTAGACAAGTAAGGCAACACACAACATATTTAAATTATAACGGATAAATTGTCACAAGAAAGAAATTCATTCAAAAAGTAGGCTTTAAGTAACAAGTCTTGAATGTTTATAAATTTATATTGACTCCTCAAACATCTTAAGAGGATAAGTCACCATCTTCGTCTCCACTGGTAACAGAGCTTTCAGTTCCACACTGATCATCTGCGAGATCATAGAACGAAGTTGATGGTTGTGTAAAATTCAATGAGCTTGTTAGAAGCTGCATTTTCTTCTCTTCTAGGAGTTTTAAGTTATGAGCTACATATGTAAGCCTTCCTGCTCTTTCTACAGTAAGCCTATTCCTTTTTGCTGAAGGAATAAGTCCGTAAGTAGTGAAGCTACGTTCTGTTGCAGCTGTCGTTGGTAGCATATTTAAAATGTCCACAGCCACTCCGCTAAGATTTGAACCAAAGCATGTTCTCTTCCACCAAACCACTGCATCCACTTTTTCAACAGACTTCAATACATAAAGGTAAAGGTAAAGGGACCCCTGTCCATTAGGTCCAGTCGTGACTGACTCTGGGGTTGCGACGCTCATCTTGCTTTATTGGCCAAGGGAGCCGGCATACAGCTTCCGGGTCATGTGGCTAGCATGACTAAGCCGCTTCTGGCGAACCAGAGCAGCGCACGGAAATGCCATTTACCTTCCCACCGGAGTGGTACCTATTTATCTACTTGCACTTTGATGTGCTTTCGAACTGCTAGGTTGGCAGGAGCAGGGACCGAGCAACAGGAGCTCACCCCATTCGAACCACCAACCTTCTGATCGGCAAGCCCAAGGCTCTGTGGTTTAACCCACAGTGCCACCCGCGTCCCCACTTCAATACATATGACCTGCTAAAAACAATCTCCCTTAGCAAGGTATGCTGCCAGCTCTGCCAAAATATCTTGTGCACCATTTGGTGCACTTGCTGATATTTTGAGATCAATGAACTCAGTACCTTGAATTTGTTCATCTTGTGATAAATGAACGCCATTATACTTGGGATCAAGGATATTTGCAGCAAAGTGAATTGGCTGCAATGCCATTTCTTTTCTTTTCTTAACTGCCTCTTTCAGCTGTTTCTCTTCTTGTTTTGTAAGGGGGCTCAAAGGCACCACATTTTCAAAGTGATCTTCTGGTTCTTTAAATCACACTGTATGGCCAAGGGTATAGAATTGCTAAGAATAAGGTCATACCAAAATAGAAAAAAAGGCTATTACACAAAGTTGAAATACATATGAATTCAAATGTTCATCAAATTAAATGAGTAGCATTTTTAAAACTAAAAAAAAATAAAAATGTTTTCTGTAGCTCACATTTCAGAACTGCCAATGGTGAATGACACAATGCCCAGTAATCATTATTCATTACTTACGCTGGCAATATCACAGCTTGACTTATTATTTACTAGATTTTTTTAATGTGGGTTGTAAAACTGGTTCTTACATTAGCATTTACAGTTTGTGGAGAACATTCTCCAGAGAATTTTCTAGCAGAGAATGTTCTCGAAAATATTCTCATTCTCGAGAAGATTCTCAGGAGAATATTCTCACCTCACATCACTAGTTGCGCTTCCATGTGGGCAGCAGCATTTGATGTGCTTCCATCTCTCTCACAGCCCTCTTGTGCTACCTCTTTGCGTGTATTGTGGCAAGGTCTTCAGAACCTGTTTTGAATATCGGTGGTCATATGATTGAGATTCTTGACAATGCTGTCACTGAAACGCAAACATGTGATCTCCTCCCTGCTCAAGAGATATAGCCCTTTTCCTCTAGTCAGTCACATGCTGTTCACCACCCAGCAATCAGACATGGTCAGCTGGCTGCCAAGAAGCACATGGCCACTGCAACATGTGTGTGATGTCCAAATTGACCCAGGCTGCTTCCTGTTTGGTTCTCCAGAGGGAGTCTTCCTGAAGAAGACTTGGTGCTCCAGAGGGAGATTTTTCTCTCCAAAAACAAAACAAAACAAAAAACAGCTGGAGGGGGGAACTAAGCAGAAAATGCATTCCTGGCCTGATGCCCCATCAGACTGAACATAAGAATATAAGAAGAGTCTTTTGGATCAGGGCAATGGCCCATGCAGTTCAGCATCCTCTTCTCACAGTGGCCATCCAGTTCTCTGTGGGAAACCCACAAGGAGGATCTGATCACAAGTGTCCTCTCCCCTCCGACGGTTTCCAGCAACCAGTATTCAGAAGCACGGCTGCCTCTGACTGTGGAAGCAGAGCAGAGCCATCATGGCTAGTAGCCATGGGCAGCCTTCTCCAGGAATATGTCTCCTCCTCTTTTAAACCACCTTAGTGGCCATCACTCCCTCCTGTGGGAGCCAGTTCCATAATTTAATTCTGCCCCACACGAAGGACTTTCTTTTATCCATCCTGGAAAGCAAACCCTCACATATAAAATAGAGCACATTTTTGGAGAGAAGACATGGCTCTAATCCTGCACCCTGACAAACATGTGTGCAGGAGCCAACTTCTTGGTGGGGATTATCAGGAACAAATTTGAAAATAAAACAGCCAGTTTTGTAATACTGTTCTACATTACTAAAGTGCAACCGCATTTTGAGTATTGTATACAGTTTTGGTCACCTCGCCTCCAAAATGAAATTGTAGAAGGTTCAGAAAAGGATGAAACCAAGGCGAGCCCAAGGCATTTTGGTGCCTCAGGAGAATGACAGAATGGTGCTCCCTCTGCTAGTTAGAGATGAGTGGAAATCTGCATTTGGATGAGAGGAGGCAGTGGTGGAGAAGGAGGGGATGGCAGAGGCTGCAGCAGATAGATCTGCTGGGTCCAGGTACCTGAGGTGGCTGTCTCAAATGATTGACAGGATGGAGCAACTCCCCTATGAAGAAAGGTTGCAATGTTTGGAACTTTTTAGATTACAGAAAAAGTAAGTAAGGCTGATGGCAATCAAAGTTTATAAAATTAGGCATGGTGTTGGGAAAGGGGATAGGGATAGTTTTCTCCCTCCCTCATAACACTATAACTCATAGATATCCAATGAAGATGAATTTTGGAAGATTCTGGATAGATAAAAGAAAGCATTCCTTAACACAGCACAGAATTAAACTATGGAACTGACTTTCACAGGAGGCAATGAAGGCCACCAAGGTGGGTGACTTTAAAAGAGGATTGGACAAATTCATGGAGGAGGAAAGGGTTATTGATGGCTATTAGCTACCATGGCTGTGCTCTACGAGATCCCACCAGAGCTTTGGAGAGTGGAAAAGAAAACAGAAGGATGAGGAAGGGCCCCAGGAACATGAGAGGGCGAGCAGGAGAAGCATCTTTGCAGGATGAGGCACTAGGCCGGGAATGAGAAGGAGGAAGAGGAGGAGAAGGAGAAGGAGAAGCTGGAGGAGGAAGAAGAGGAAGAGATGGAGGAGGAGAGGAAGAGGAAGAAGAGGAGAGGGAGAAGAGGAGAACCACAATAGGGACAAAGGCTGATGATTGATGAAGAGGCAAGTGGGTACTTCATGGTACTTCATCAAGGCAACAGACCCGGAGCCTCTGTTATTTAGCCAGGCCTTGGAGTGATTATTATTGTAAGGGAGATTTCTCTAATCAAAATTCCAAAATCACACACAGGCCTTACTGATTAGTTTTGCATGATAACCACCGGGATGGGGAAACAGATGGGAGAGGGGCTGAGAATTTTTCATCCCCTGGTCCATTTGTTTCCCTGCAGGGGGAAAAGATAACAAACACCCATTTGGGCCCCCTTCTCTTCCTCTGCCCCAAATGCACCAACAGGCATTCTGGACCCAGTAAAATTGCTGGCTCTGTCTTCTCCCTTCTTCAGGGAGAAATGCATTGACTAGATGCAACTTGGGGGTCCCTTCCAACTCTACAATTCTATGATTCATTGAAGTTTTAAAAACTGAGGTGGATGTCCATCTGTCAGGGATTCCTGAGCTGGAATTTCTGCATTGCAGCGGGTGGGCTAAATGATGCCCAATTCTACCATTCTATGACTGTGTGCTCCACTTCCTAAATGGGTTACAAGTATCACACCACTATGAAATAACTGCTGAAATTGGTGGCAAGTGTGACGTATATGACGTGCCTCTTTTCCAAGATCCCATGCTCTATTTAGATGGGAGAAAGTGATTCTTTTTGGCTGGTGCTGTTTCGGGGGGTCCCTCCTCCCCTCCGCAGTTTCCACGCATGCAGAGATTTACAAGAGGCTTTTACTCGAAGTGGTGAGATTGGGACTCTGCTGCATGTGTGCCGATGTAACAGGAGATTTATGGGCTCTTTAGTTTCTGGATGAGCTGCTCCAGTGCGACACTCCATTGAGGCTAGTGCAAACCTTTTTTGGAAGCTGGTAATGGAAACTGTTTAACCTCCTATTATATTTTTAAAAAGACAAATAAATGTGCAATGGTGCATTCAGGGAAATCTTATATGAGGCCTTTGCTGCCTGGAGCTCCATTCGCCAGCCAGACTGCTCTACTGGGTTGGAAGCTGGTGCCAGGCCTTCACTACAGAAGGGGTGAGGTGTTCCTGTATTCAAATTCCACTTGCAGGTTTCCCTTTGGGGCATCTGATTGGCCACTGTGAGAAGAGGAGTCTGGACTAGGTGTGCCTTTTGCCTGACCCAGCAAGCGAAGAAAATCAGAAGCACAGATCCTCCAAATGTCCCTATTTTCCAGGGACAGTCCTGGATTTACAAAAGCCATCCCAGTTTCTGATTTCATCCTGGAATGTCTCATTTTCAGGAAGAAATGTTGCAGGGTATGGAGGTATCTGACCCCAGAACCATCTGAAGGCAGCCCTGTATAGGGAAGGTTTTAATATTTTATTATGTTTTATATTGGGACGCGGGTGGCGCTGTGGGTAAAAGCCTCAGCGCATAGGGCTTGCCGATCGAAAGGTCGGCGGTTCGAATCCCCGCGGCGGGGTGCGCGCCCGTTGCTCGGTCCCAGCGCCTGCCAACCTAGCAGTTCAAAAGCACCCCCAGGTGCAAGTAGATAAATAGGGACCGCTTACTGGCGGGAAGGTAAACGGCGTTTCCGCGTGCTGCGCTGGCTCGCCAGATGCAGCTTTGTCACGCTGGCCACGTGACCCGGAAGTGTCTCCGGACAGCGCTGGCCCTCGGCCTCTTGAGTGAGATGGGCGCACAACCCCAGAGTCTGTCAAGACTGGCCCGTACGGGCAGGGGTACCTTATGTTTTATATACAGTCATACCTCAGGTTAAATCTGCTTCAGATTAAGCATATTCAAGTTACACTCCGCGGTGACCTGGAAGTAACGGAGAGCGTTAATTCTAGGTTTCGCCGCTCAAGCATGCATAGACACTCAAAATGGTGTCATGCGCATGTGCGGAAGTGACAAAACGCGACCCGCACATGTACAGACGCGCAGTCGCATCTTATGTTCTACTCAGGATGTGAATGGGGCTCCGCAACTGATCCCGTTCACATCCAGAGGTACCAGTGTATAATAATTGAATAGGACTTCCCTATTTTCATCGGAGAAATTTTGGAGGTTATGGAAGCATCTCCTGAGTCAAGCCAATGTCTGATGGTTTGCAAGAATCACATGGCAATGTAGGAACTTATTCCTGCCCAGCTTTATGAACTTTACTGATTTACATTATTTATTATTAATCATATCATATCAAGGCAATCCTAGTGGGCTCAGCCGGGATTTTCGCTAGTAAATGCCTCTACGCAATGAAGGAAAATTAATTCTGAGCAACGTGGCATTGATCAAGTGCTCTGGAAAATGTGTTTTTCTTCAGTCAGGTAGCTGGGACGGGGGGGGGGGGACTGACTTTCCTTTGGAGTGTTTTAGTCCGCTAAGGAAACGTCCTGTAGGTTCATAACAGCTACTACCCGAGGGGGACCCCTTCTCTCCACTGGGTTGCCAATAAATCAGTAAAACTAACAGCTGGAGTGTATGCATTTAACCTCAGGAAAAGGCAAATGGTCCCAAATCTTTGGAAGTTCTTGCCGGTTTCCCTGCCTGCCTCTCTCACATCCACATTTTCCAGATATATATGCTTCATATGTGTTGGTGACTTCAAGGCTGGATTCCTGCAACACATTTTATGTGGGGCTTCCCTTGCGCTGGGTCTAAAAGCTGAAGTCAGTGCAGAATGCTGCATCATGATTGCTTACAGGAGTGAGGCCTTATCGGTGTATAACCCCTATGCTCAGAGATCTGCACTGGTTGCCCATTTGCTACTGAAGCAGGTTCAAGGGGACATTACTATTAGCCTATAAAGCCCTTAACAACTTGGGACCAGTGTACCTATGAGATCACCTTACCCCATATGTGTCCACTTGAGTGCTGTGATTGGTGGAACTGGCATTGTTACAGGTGCCACATAATCCCCATTCTGCATTCACAAGAACTCAATTTTTCAGTGCGGCAGTACCCACTTTGGAACTCCCTGCCTTTAGACGTCAGAAAGGTGTCTTTGCTGTAGTCTTTTCAGTGCCTCATAAAAGCATTATTGTTTAGCCAAGCCTACCCAGATGTTTAGAAAGTTGATGTAAGTTCTAATCTGTTTTCGTCTCTTGTTCCAAAAGTATTAAATTGTTGTTAAAACATCCTATTGATAATTCTATTGCTTTATCATTTTTGTAAGCTGCCTTGAGGTCCTCCCCCTTCAAGACCATATTGCCTCATACGAACCTGCTGGGCTCTGAGATCTTCAGGGGAGGCCCTTCTCTCAGTCCCACCACCCTCACAGGCATGCTTGGTGAGTGTGTGGGGCCTTCTTAGTGGTGGCTTCTCTCAGACAGCTTTGGGACTTCCTCCCTAGAGAAACCAAACTGGTTCCCTCCTTGCCGTCTTTCCACCGGCAGGTGAAGACCTTCCTGTTCCAACAAATGTATAGGAAATGACTGCTGTTAAAGAAAGTGCATGTGCTGTGATGTTTTTTTATTATCTGTATTTTTAATAGATTTTTTAAAAAAATATATTGTTTTAACCCTTTTAGGATTTACAGTAGTTCTCTTTTATTGATTCTCTTTTTTGTATTTTTATCTGTAAGCTGCCTTGAGTCCTGGTCTGGGGAAAATGTCAGATATAAAGATAATAATCATAGTAATATTTTGGGGGAAATGATATCTTAATTGTGCAACACAGCAAAGCAAGCCCCCAAGTCACAGAAGGAGTAATGGGAGGCAGGGGCTGCAGATATTCCTTTGAGGTGGCCCAGGGCAACACTTGCTTAATCTCATTGCAAAGATAATATTGCATTTCATGCAGAAAAGGCTCTGGATCTGTGCAATCCTTCCCTCTCCAAAAAGAAAAATGTTCGCATGTTGG